>NC_135119.1:6250000-6875000 GCF_050908995.1 Andrena cerasifolii | reverse complement strand
AGGCATGATATGTTCGAGGGAACGTGACTGCCTTTCGTGGCTATAGGTTGCGTATATAAGTTATTATGCCAAGTAGCTGGAGCTACTCTGAAGTGTACGTGATATTGTTGTTCCTAAGTTAGAAAGGAAACGGTCGCTCCAACGTAGGGTGATACGAGGTTGGAAAGAGACTGGTAAAGATATTCTCAAGTAGAGAAGAAAACAGCAAACTCGTTTCAAAGTGTAGGATACCGTGTTCGAACCGCTCTCAAGTAGGGAAGAAAACTCGGAAGCCATTCCAAGCTGCAGTGGAAAGGCGTCGCAGACGTTCTCGAGAAGGCGAAAGAATCGAAGGAACTAAACGTTGTATTATAGATACTTGTATCTACCATCCACGAAAACATTTCCAAATCATCGTACTCGTGTTCAGAATAATTTTAAAGATTCTCAAAACTCCGAGGCGCGGGTTAAGGCAGGTAATATGGAACGTTTGATTCCAAAAGCTCGTCAAAAGTAGGGGAATTTTCTTTTTCTAATAAAACTAACACGAGGGGAGGAAGGAACTAATGCATACTCATATTTACATAGTCAAATGTAAAAGAATCCAATTGTTTTGCAATTATTTAAAAAAAAAAAGACTGAAGAGTGAAAATCGGCCGTTCGAAAAAATAGGTCCTAATATGGAACACCTAGGATATTTTTAAAGAAAACTTAAAATTTTTTACTTTTTTAACTAAAAATGAAGAATTATTGAGTAAAAGATACAAATAAATATATATACATCAGTTTTGGAATTTATTCCTGCTCTTTGCGTCTCCTACACGTTGGGCACGTGAATAATACGTCGAAAGCCCCACATTCTTCGCGTGCCCACTGAAAGCAGCGAATACATTGGGTCTACTTTTCATTGTCATTATTTTTATAATTACCATCGCAAAATAAGTATTCCGCATCATCGTCGTCATCGTCATTATCAACTTCATCTGTTACTCGGTACCTCGTTTCTGCCAATGAGCCTTAATAATAGAGATATTTATATGGAAATGATTAAAAATCTCATAGTGGCCGTGGGCTTTTAATGGGTAAAAATCCCACTTTACCCTGGCGCCCCCGAGGGATTACCCTCTGAAGTAGTTGGGGTGCCTTTTGAAGATTTCGCTGAGTTAAACAAAAAATTTTAAAAAGAATTATAAAGTTTTTTTTTAACGTGGAGACATCTTCAAAAGGCTCCCGACGCCTCCAGAAGGGAATCTCCCGCGGGTACCAGAATTTTTACCCACTAAAACATCACAGCTACTACGAAATTTTTAATAATTTACACGTATTTATTGAGATATTTATCTCAATTATTAAGGCCTATTGGCTGAAACGCTCGAACACCTATTTACTTATTTTCGACATAGCTCCATCCTGCCAAGGCTCATCAAAATCGGTGTCTACCACATGGTGTCCTCCCCTTGTTAGTACTATATTGCCCGAAGAGTTCTTCATTTCTTTATCGAAATTTTATCGAAGTCCCATATTACGCGCCGTTCCATATTACCTGCCTTTACCTCATAGAAACCAAGGATCGCAATAAATTTGAATTTACTTGCACGCCTGCATATCACTGTCCTCCCTCGCCTACCGTACGTCAAACAGCGTGCCCAAAAATGGCCCCCTGAAATTGACTCGAGCCAGGGGCGAAAGAATGTTTCAGCTTCGAAGCCCCTCGATTAACTCTAAACAGCCCACTATCCCCGCGCGCAGAAGAAGTAGCGTGTCCAAGGAAGGGGTGCAGAACTAACTAACCATCCCCTCCAAGGAAATATTCGCTCTGCACACAAACGATCGACACGCGAGGCGAATCGGCCCCGACGAGGGCCCAATTACACGGAACGGACACGGTTCGGAATCCGTTGCACGGCTCGCCGCGACATTTGCATGGGGTTATGAAGAAATTCTTGAGGCGGCGCGCATCATTCACGGGAATCCCGGCGATTTTAATTAAATCCACCGGGGTACAGCGAACAATGGGACGGGAGAAACGAGACCGACACCGGAATCGAGCCGTCCTCGCTCCAAGAATTCTGAAGGAAGTTCCGTAAATTCTACCCTTCGACGTTTCTTTTTTCGCCGTCTTTTTTCCCGGGCTCTCGCTTTCGGCCTCCAGCGGCGGATTAAACTTCTCCCGGCTCCTTCCACGAACTTCCTCCCCGTCGCTCGGGAAGAAGAATCACTGGTGGGATTAATTCAGTCGCGGTGCAGCGAGATTTTTTGATAGGCACCCCCAGAGAGCACTCTCGGCGGGAAAGTTGGCGATATCTGTGACTCGATGAATCGGGGCGGGCGTTGGAAAGCTGACTGCTTCGTTTTAAAGGGGAACTTTTTGCGAAGGGAGCTACTTATTAGTATTTCAGAGTTTCGATGTCGAGGTTGAAGCGTAGTATTAAGTTCATCGACAGCTCTTCAGGGACACGGGCTTCACTTCGACGTCGACACCGCTGGAATATTGACTTTCAGTGTTTTGATGGAGGTCAGACGATTTTAGAAACGAAGATACCAGGGGGGCTCGTGTATCTCCGCGTCGTGTTTCACGGGCCGCTATCGAAATATCGGCGGTTTATCGCGGCAAATATTTATGTACGACCTTTCTTACCTGGCACCGAGGATCGCGTCTCTATTATCGGGAAGCACCTATGCCGGTCGCGCGCGTCCAACTACTCGTAGATAAATTTATGCACAGCAGATAACGCGGGCGCGTTCTCTTCCCGTTTATCGTTGAACAAACCTGAAGACACACGAGCAGCCACGGGAAGATCCATCGAGGAACTTCACGCTTTTACAATTTCAATCACGAAGGTCGCGGTCGCGCGATAAGGGAGTTGCGGATCGAATTGCCCGCGCTTTCTCTCCCGCTTTGCCGCGAGCAAAGCCAGAGACGCGGGGCCCTCCGGCGCAGTCGAATTCCATGGAAATTTCACACTTCTGCGATTTTAATAAGTGGCACAATGGAGGCAGCTCCGATTTCGACGTGAAATGCGTAAGAAAAAAAAAGCTACGGGCTCGACGCGGGGCTTGCGTAAGGAACGAGGAGGAGAGAAACGCGTCGCCCCGTTTTCTATGGGTTCCAAGTCTGTTTGTGAAGGGTGTCAAGTTCTATGGGCCGAGGTCAGTTTGGGGGACGGAATGGGCGGAGAGGTTCCCTGGGATACTGGATTCCACGTGATCCGCAAACTGTATGCGGCCGTATGCATATGATGGACGTGGCCGCGCATAATGCGCCCGCGTATTCTTCGATCGCGATCCGTCATTGGGTAATTCGACGCGCGCAGGCGGAAGTGGCGGCAATTTTCTAAGAGTCCGTAATTCTAACGAACGTTTCCACCTTGAATTCGAGCAGCTGAGCGACGAGGATCGCGTCGATGACGCTCGGGAGGAGCGCAGGTCAGAAGGCACCGGGTAGAAACGGGAAGCCGCGGCTGGCAGAGTTGGAATTAAGAGTTCAAGTTTACAGACCCTTTATCTGCCTCTGAATATCCGGGCGAATTACACTGGACAAACCACGAGCTGCGAAATAAATGGCAAATTAATGAATAAAACATCGGAGTGCGTGGTTATTAGACACTTAGGCCTCCCCTCGGCTCCGGGGCTTTAATTGCGCATCGAGTAAATCAGTTCCCAGATCACGCGAGTCAGAATTTCGCGCCTCGGAGTGGCGATTGATGTAAGGCGAGAGGAACAATTTGAAATTATAATTGCAGCGCACTTTGAGAAATCAGCCGAGGAGACAAATTATGTCCGGGGGTGAATATTCTGGATGAAAACGATTCACGACGCCCGGTAATTGCTCCAGATCTATTTTAAAGAGTCGTTTCAACGGTACTAATAACTGGCAGCGGGGTTTCTTGGTATTTCCACGGACGAAACGAAAGGAAAAGGCACGTCGAAGTGGCGGGGCGAGGCACGTCGCCGAGCCGATGCGACAAAGGGACCCGAACGATTACTCTATCGCAGAGAACGTGATAGAATATGCACCGCTGATTTCCTCGGAAGGGGAAGCGTTTCCCCGAGGCGTGAAATTTATCGCGAACGCCACGAGCAGCCGCATGGAAAATGCAAAAATGAACGTGAGACTGTGGAACCTGGTTGACCGCCGTTACGGCGTCATCATCATCATTACCGTCATCATCATCATCATCATCAATCCTTCGGGCGCGCTCTCTGTGCTCGCGCACAGACGCGTAATGTATGTCTGTAGGTTAATGCAATTCACTCAGATCTCATTGGGTGAATTGTACCGGCGGAGAATTGATTGATTGGCTGTTTCGTTTCAGCCTCGTACTATCCGAACAGCCGCGGCGCGACCAGCGTGCTCTCGCCTGTCGCGAAAACGACGCCTGATACGCCAGGACTAGCGCGGACACGTCCGTGACCGTGACTATCGCCACCATCTTCCTGTTCGTCTCCCATTCCCCATTTTCTTTCCCCTTAACAACGTCCCATGACACTCTCAGCGGCCCGAGGCTCTGAAAAATGCCCCTTCTAGCCTTTCCAAGCGATCGCTAGTGTTCAGAGTTTCGCTTCAGTTGCCTCGAGCAATATTAGGCCAAAGTGAGAAGTCGTTCGCTTATATTTAGGGATATAAGGTGTACGGATGTATCTTTTTTGGTAGAGCTGCTGGTAGTGTTACCAGGAAAGTGGCAGAGGGAGTAGAAAGCTAAAGAGTATACTTTGATTAAGGAAATAAAAGTTTGGTGCTCGCGATCCTGTAAATCGGATCGTCGGCGTTGCCAATTCCTACGCGGAGCACATCAACTTTTTCGGGGGATCGTTGCAAACATTCAAAAGCAATCTGCACAAAATTGTCAGAGATTAAGATAGGGGCAGTAGGGGAGACCGGGGCTAGATTTTACAGGGGCAGGTTGTTACAAAGCAGTTTAAATTTTTTTCGCTTGCACTATCACTTCGACGATTAAGTGGCTGATGTGTTTCAACCATACACAGTTGTGTATGTTGTTTGTTTATGGTCGGTTCACGCGTTGTCACTTTATTACAGTTTTTTGTGTTTTCGGTACTAATAGTAACTTTTCTCTTTGAGAAGATTTCCTCTAAATTAATATTACCAGGTTTGAATCAGTGTTCCTTTAGCTGCAGATTCGTACCAAGAACGTGAGAATACACCGAACTGGTATGAATTTATAGCTTTTTATACACAATGGTGTCAACCAGGGCAAGTTGTTACAGAGGGAAAGAGGCATGTTGTTACATTGTATTTAGTAATTAATTTATTCATTCAACCCTTTCGACTGTTAAAAGAAAAAACGAAAAGTAAAAATCAAAACCTTAGAAGATTTTATTAAACAATTTTAAAAAGGAATCTGATGACATAAAAATAAAAAAACATACAGTAAAGAAAAGGCAGATGAGAAATAAAACCACCACAAATAATAGACACGAGTTCCCATATGAAACGGACGACGATAATTAGTGCAACTGATTTCAGTAGTTTATTATTTTTAAAATGGATTTTTTATTGTATATTTATTGTAATAGATTCTTACCATTAATAAATTTACTTTTGTCCAAGAAAATATAATTATATTACTCATGATAAGCCACGTTTCGTAAAATTTAATCCTGTAACAACTTGCCCCGTATTGCGTAACAACTACCCCTACTCGGGGCACGTTTATACAACATGTCTCGACCTTCAAAGTCATGGTTCTCCTTTAATTACATGCGATAGCGGTCATCGGTAGAGGAAAGGACGTACTTTAAGTGAGAGTCCTTGATAGTATTGAATATGGAATGCAAAAAAAAATAAGAAATAAAAAACTGAAAATTATAACAACTAGCCCCGGTCTCCCCTACTTTACTTAGTTTTTTCTTCTTCTTCTTTTTATTTTTTCTAGTTCTTGTACGTATGCCACTGTTTTCCTTTATTGTAAAAATTGGGCTTGTCCCGTAATAAATAAATAAATAAATAAATAAATAAATAAAATGTGTGATATACTTTTGATTTTAACCCTCGGACGGGCGCGCCAGTGAGAGTTACACGACCAGGCGCGTGGTGTTCAGCAGTTGAAAATAATCAGTTCACCAGTTGAAAATAATCATTTTAGTCCCCTTATATATATATAAAGTATACACTTCAGAAACGGTTTTTCTGTCGATATTAGTAACTTTTGATTAAATGCGATGGGAAAATAATAGCAATGTACCCAATAATGTTTATCTTCCCGAGACGTAAACAAAGAAATACGCGGATTGATGAACCGAGTTCACCGGCGCGCCCTCTCGAGGGTTAATAAAGTCTTTGCTTCAGCAAAGCAAACTTTTACACCAACCTACATATGTAGGCAATACTCTCCGCGCTTTGCAGAAAATGTTTGCACGAAAACATTGAAAAACAAGAATGAAAACATACGAAAAAAAGGAGAGAGAAAACATACAGAAATGTCTAGGAACTCGCGTACCGTCACTTTTTGTATTTGCTTTGTAGATGGAGAATTCCGACGATGTTCCTACGATCCTCCTCCCATCGCGATAACTCGACAAAATCCTATAGTCAAGCAAGATAGCGGGGTGGATGGAGACGGATAATCCCACAGTCAATGTTTAAGCGTAAACGAGCGTGTAAACAGGAATGGAATAAGTGCACGCAACGAGATGCAGCTAAGATGCTCCTAAAAAACGAGGTGCGGTGGGAAAGAACTCTTTCTACCATTTTAAGTCACCACCCTATTCCACGGTTCGTCGTTTCCCTCAAGCCTAGAAGTGTCAAATAATAGGATACTTCCTCCACAATCTCGTCTCTTTCGTTGTTCTGAAAAACGATGCACAGGTAAGACAGTGCATCTTATGATTCCCGTTCCACAGTTTCGACTTGCTCCGAAACAATCATCCTGCTCCTCCTTTCCACGAAACTTCCCTCGCACCGAAGCACGGATAGGAATCTCGAAGTCGCACGCAGTGGCCGAGCGAGAGCCTCGCGACAGCGCGCGGACAATAGCTTTTCCCCGATTCCATTATATTCGACCAGGGTTTTTCGAAGCCCGACGGCCGAGGACGCATGTGACGCGACGCGACGCGGCGTCGCGTGCATTCACGCGGGCACGCATGCGCCCGTGCCCGGGCGCAGACGCACACATTTAGGGAGGCGCGTGAACCGAGGCGGCAGATGTTCAAACGCGGAGTGGAAAACCGGTCGTGTTGATGTAGCTGCCGTCGCGAATCGCTATAAAAATATCCGGCATTGTCTGCGATGCCTAAAGCCCGTAACGGTCTACGGTTCAGCCACCGAAACGCTTCTTTTCTCGTCCACTTCTTTCTCCGCCGTGCCCCTCTCCCTCGGTTTCCTCCACCGTGAACTCGGCTCGTCGCAGATGCACCCTGGGGAAAACCTCTGCCGGGCGGGAAAAGGTTGCGCGATTCCCGGGCCCCGCTCCCCTCTCCCGCTTCTTGTCGCAAATTTCCTGAACGAGACGTGGAATTTCACGGCTGAATGAATTTTCAGAAGGGACACGTTGAAAGGGGATACAAACATTAGAGGGGGATGATTTTGTAAGATTTCGGGGCGTTCATGATCTCGAGATGAATTTGGGCTGTAATCAACGTGTTACTTTCGTTAATTTATTAATAAAGTAATTTTGGTACTTTCGTTAATTTCGTTAATAAAGTAATTTTGGTACTTTCGTTAATTTTGTTAATAAAGTAATTTTGGTACTTTCGTTAATTTTGTTAATAAAGCAATTTCGGTACTTTCGTTAATTTTGTTAATAAAGTAATTTTGGTACTTTCGTTAATTTTGTTAATAAAGTAATTTTGGTACTTTCGTTAATTCTACGAAGGATTGTTTTGGTACTTTTGTTAATTGTGCTAATAAGGTAATTTTGGTACTTTCGTTAATTCTACGAAGGATTGTTTTGGTACTTTTGTTAATTGTGCTAATAAGGTAATTTTGGTACTTTCGTTAATTCTACGAAGGATTGTTTTGGTACTTTTGTTGATTGTGTTAATAAGGTAACTTTGGTAATTCGTTAATTCTATACAGAGGATTGTTCGATAACAATCTAATTTCATAGTAGAAGAAGGAATTGGTGCTGTAATATTACAGAATTCTGGGAGAAAGTGGGTGGCACTGGAAATTGTAAAGTAGTTAGATATCCAGCGAACCACCCCCGAAAAATAGCGACAGCGATGCGTGCTCGCGTCGCAGCTAGTGACGATTTAGCGATCCAAGGCAACGCAGGATGCATCTAATCCGTTTAACATGACAAAGAGGACCAAGCTCGACGCGCGTCATTGATTCTGGGGCAAAATGCTCTCGCGAGGGCAACAAAAGGCCAGGTATATCTCGGGTAATCGGTACGTCGTGGAGGGAGGGGCTAACGAGTGAGCGAGAGAGAGAGAGAGAGAGAGACGAGAGAGAGAAGCCCAGGTCAGAAATATAATAATTGAAGACAGCTGCTCTCGCTGGCAGAGGATCGGTTGCTCCTGACACCCGTGCCAAATTGAACGACGAGCTGCTCTATATCGATTTCGATTATGTACTTATCTTCACTTTTCATTATACACTCTCGTCGATCGACTTTCTCCTGTCGCCGCTTTCGGAGCACTCGATTATCGAACGATTACTCCAAAATTCTACTTACAATTAGATGCAAGTAGAGGCAGCAATATGAAACTTTAAGGGGACTCTCCGGGTCAAATTTGCCCGGAAATCGATTTTTTTTATATATATATGTTTTTGTAATATAACATCCCGAGAATACCCTGTAAAAATTTCACACCAAAATTCGTAACGGTACAGATTCTAGCATCACATAACTAATTTAAACTCCGAACGCAGGTATGAGCCGAGAAACATTTTGAAACAGTAATCACGATTTCAAAAGAACTACTGAACCGATTCAAAAAAACCTTGAGGTATTTCATTCGTAATTGAACCCCCTATCGCAAAACCCTATAACATACTTTTTTGAAACACAGTTTTTTTTTTATCTGTATATTTGTGCGGAAAATTACCCGCTTTTTGCACTGCTACGTTCAAATGTGCACCAACATCGTAGTTTTGGTCATTTTTGCCCCAATAGGCTATCGTGCTGCGATAGCCATTGAAATAAATTTTAAGAAATGGTTTGAATCTTTTATTTTGGACAATACTGTGAGTAAATTTCGTAGTTACCGTTTTGGCATCTCTTTTTGGCAGCGCCTGCACTGAGCGCCACCTAGAAAATGCATCAGACCGAAAACACGAAACAAAATATTTTTTTGCACCCTAACGAGTGTATCAATAAATGCCAAAAAAAAAATTTAGGATATGCGATAACCTCTTCTTGTAAAAAATTCATAAAGATCGTCTATTCTTGTAGGGGTTTGACCGGCGGGTCCCCGTAATGATAATTGCCAATTAACAAACACTAGCCAAAAATTACTCAAGCTCCAAATGATCTGCAGGGTGTCTCTGGATGCTGAGGATTAAAATGTATTCGAAGTAACTGAGCCCACCGGCAAAACAGTTTACGCTCGCGGCGACGAGCGCGGTTGCAGCGTCGACGAGAAATTCTGGTAATTGAAATAAACATCCGGCCGCATCTGCGCTTCCTCCGTTGATTCCTGGCCCCGTGCTTTTCCACGGGCACCGTAAAAGGAAATGGATTTCCTCCACACGTGGTCCTCGTTTCGGCCCTGGCGCAGCCTCCAAAAGCTCACGAACGGAGAACATCTGTCCGAGCTGGCTCCGGAACAGTTGTCGGCCGATGCGCAGCCCATTATACACAGTGTTCCAGAAACGGTGAACGAATCGATTTCGCCCGAAGCGAGCTCTAATCGCCGTACAACTACGAACCTCGAGCCGCTGGAGCAGCCTGGTTCGTTTAGAACGCGCGCTCGCGACCACGGGCGAATTAATATTGCTCGGGCGATCGCTGATAAATCATCGAGGACTTACAAGCGGATTAACGAGGGAACCCCTGGGACCAGATGTGCCAGTCACTTCTAGGAAAGATGGCGGACGACTAGCGACAGCCTAAATGATCCTGCACGCACCCCTTCCTCCGAGCTCTTCCTCCCTTTTTACACGAACCGTGCCTCCGCCCGGTTAATTGGCCTCGAAGAACTCGCGACAGGATCCTCGACATGGTGAGAGGAACTGTCTGCTCTAAATCAAACTCGGCGAAATGGTCGCGATCGCAATTTTGAAGCAAACTTGCAGGAGATCTGCGATTTCAATAATCGCCGATTCTGTATAAACCACGCTCATTAAGAAATCGCTGCAACCCCCTTCTCCCTGTTCAATATCGACTCCCATGGAACTCGCTGCTCTCCATAATTCTTACCGCCGCTTGCACGAGCTATCAATAACATATGTCTCGAATTACCCGCGATCCGATTAAACGTATCCGATCGGGCGCGGGGTGGAGGGCCGCGTGGAAAAGGGCTGCGATCCGTAGCCCCGGCTCCGAGGCGCAGGGGGACCTGGCCCATAAATTCCAGAAATCTAAAACGGACTGGGACGGCGGGAGAATCGGGCCGAGGTTCTCCACAATGTGACGCATTAGCCACGGGGAAAACCCCCGTGGAGAGGCGTCGCCGAGGACGCGTCGCGCACCTAAACCACCCCGTGGCATCCTTGCACAGAAAGGATCTCCCATGGTAACCATAGTAACCTCTGTACAAACACGATGGCTGACGAGCTTCCGGTTTCGCCGCGACAGCTGCGGGGATCTAGTTTCTCTAGGCCTGCACCAGCCGACGGGGCAGAGGCTCCGGCCCGGCGAAAGACGCCGATGGAAAAGGGAGGATCGATCCCCGGGGCAACGATCCAACCTTTCTGGCCGGCTTGTTTACCTTCCTTCTAGAACGACTCGCGCCGCGGAGCTGTGATTAATGTTTGCCACGAAATCGAATTGCGAGGCCGGTTTGATGAAACTGGACTGGGGCCGGATCGATCCTCCGACGGGGTGAAAGGGCTAACCTTAAACCGTGCGTTTCGCTCGTCACTGTGCCCTGGCTGCTTCACGGTCGCGTTGGAATAGGGAGTGCGATCGAATTTCAGGGGCGACAGAATCGATCGATCGAGTTACTCAGCTCCGGGGTTGAAATCGACATCTGAGTAACTGAACTAAGAGGTCCACTGACGACTTTGCGCTGCTCGAGTACAGGTTCCGAGTACTGGGATATTATTTGAAGAATGCGGATGGTATAAGGAGCTGCTTAATCAGAGGGAAGCTGATAACAGTCTCCCAGGAGGGCGATCCAGCAGATTATCAGGGGGCGATCGTAGGTCGCGCGCGCGAGCGCGTCAATCGGTACAGGCGGGCCTAATTGGAGCGAGCTTGATCTATCCTCATGTAAATGAGCGTAATTAGCGTGCGACATAAATCAAGGCAGCGGCAGGGCACGATCGATTAGAGCGCGAGGGGAATCGGTCGCAACGAGGGGCAAGGGAAGCTGGCCGAGCAGCCTCTGACCCGATTTTCCTTCCGAATAAAACTAATAGCCATTCGTAATTGGAATTAGCCGCGGCTTACTTCGCTGCGCGGCGATGGGGTGCGCGCCACCGCCTGGGCGAAATTAAAACCGCCATTGTCGGATACAGGGGGGTGCGACTGTCGCTCCAAGATCACGGCTGGACTCGCGATTAGATCCCTGTGACCAGCCTGCAGCTATCAAACGGGATTTGACCGCCAAATTCAATGGCTAGATTGATGGAAGACAGTGCATCCATAGACAGGGGCATTGGGTAATTTATGATCTACGATGCTGCGGGGACATCGCTCGGCGTATTCGTGGAGGAAGCGAAGGACTGCCTACTGGTTCCCCAGCGAATAGCGAGCTCCATAATTGCGTGAAATATTTTATAAATCAGCATCGCAATAAGTTTCCTGGGAAGGATAGCGGACTTTCGTTTCTCGGTGAAATAAGTCGCAACGATTTTTCTGTAAACACTGGGCTCCAACGATTTTCCTGGCTGAGTCACCGGCGACCCCAGCTGATGAACTCGCTACACGTACGCACCTCTACGTTGCAGCACTTATCGCTTATAAGATTGTGAGTAAGAAGGAAATACAATGGATCGAATTTACTGCTGCGTGCTCGAAACTTTCAAATATAAATGACTGGATGAAACTCGTGCGCTTGGAAAATGGAATTCATTAGCGCTTTCAGTGGAGCCAGGTTACGTCATGTACCCTTTCCGGAAGATTTGAAAGTCTTAACGAAAGTAGGAGTGTGAGCTCGTAGAAACTACGGAATACCGAGTTTGCTGCTGAAGAGAAAATGGAAGTTTATAGAACGCTGAACGTTGAAGCCGGCGAAACAGAAATTGATTAATGCGACGAAAACGAAGGATAATAATTAGTGGCCAGTGTCTCTAATCGTCGAGGCGGCGGTGTCCGATTGGGCCAATTAAGAGCGCCGATTCGAAAGCCTAGCATTTTCGCGCGAGCAATTCCAAGTGGAGCGCGTGAATCGCTCGGGAGCTCCCTTCTCTCCCTGCGGGGCGAACGCTCGGTGCCATGGTGTCCCATGGCGCAAATAAATCATACGTAAGTACGGTTGCGCGATGTCGCGCAGTCGTCCTGGGCGATCGGGGAACATCGAAATGAAAATGGAACACCCGCGGATTTGCCAGTGAGTTTGAATTTCACGGAACTTGTTACGAAAAGTGAGAGAATCACGAGCAATTTTTTATGAAAATTTCATAAGAGAATTTCTGTGATATGCAAGCAGTATCCTTAATCGAACTAATTATATTTAAAAAGTCTCCATCTTGTTCGAGGAAGCACGTAGCAGCGATAAACTCGTAAAGCCAACAGATACAGTCAACGTCCTTCAACTTAACGCCAACCGTTTTCGAAACTCATATTTTTCCTCCAACTTTTGTCAGCATGGCTTGCAGATCCATCAGCTTTATGACTTTATTGCCTGCGTCTGGACTGCAGGCGACCACCCGGGCATTCGCTCGGCCGAAAATTCGTCCCAACCCTTGGTGGTTCTCGACCTTCTCCTTCCACTATCGCAAAGGCGAAGTCACCTAATTTTCAGAAAATTGTCTGCACCCACTAAGACCTGCCTTTCACTTTTAAGAAGCGACATTACTACTGAAACTGAGGTGGTAGTCAGTTCTCGATAAACAGTCAACCTGACAGGACCACTTCACCCTGTACGAAATTCCTTCAAATAGTTTCTTAAAGTGTTAAGATATTACAAAGGCATTTATTTTCACCATCTTAATTAAAATGGGTTTTTCTATTAAATTATAGAATTTTTGTTACCACAGCGAATAAGTTTGCCCAGGTCTTGAGGTGTCCTGTTGGAGGCAGAACGTATCCTCGCGACAAGTTCTCGGATAATCCTGAGAGAAACAGCAGACAGAAGTGCGCGCCACGCGGTTGCGGATCGATGGTCGCGATCGCGCGGCGTTTTTAACCGACTCTCTGGTTAAAGAAGCTCCGCCGCGGAACACGTGCACGCAGCCCCGCGACACGCGTTCTACGTTCCAGCCGCACGAACGGGCCCCATTATCGCGAAACCGCAACGAGGGGGCGGAGGGGGGGCTCGATTTAACTCGAACGCACATTGTGTATCGGAGGAAGCGTCAGCAAACGGGTTAACCGTTGATTATTAGCCGCGGTTGATTACGAGCCTCGAGCCACGCCATTCACTCTCGCGGCCCTTTTCCCTCCCCGCGCGCCGCACAGTGGTCTAATTCGCCAAAAAGCTGGCCAAAATGCAATTTTCAAAGTATAAAACAGCGTTTTCTTACCATGGCACATTTGTTGTATACATTGCAATGTAACAAATACTGTTTGAAAAATTCAAATACAGTAATCAGTTATTATTATATAAACCTTCAAAGTTGGCTTAATTTCTTGGTCCTTAATGTCTTGATATTTCTATCACACAAAGTTTCATTGAAGGAATTCGTTTGTGAAATGTTTTACCGTTAAAATATGTGTTATGAACATTAAATTTGCACAGCAGCAGTCGAAAATATTTGTACATTTACCCGTGTATTTCCCTTCCCAATATATCGTACATCTTAGTCCTCCCTTAATAAAGAACGAGGAAAAAAGTAACGTTATACGCTTTTATACGGAAAGAGAAGAAATTCTTCGTTTCAAGTACACTGCCTAGAATGATATGCAACTGAAAAATTTTGCTATAATTTGCTACCCTATAAGATATTTACGTTTAAAGCGCTTAAGAGGGTCTTCTACAGTTATAGACAATTTTTTGCATTCTCCGGAATTTTTTTATAACGAAACTATGAAACTTCTTCCATTGACGTTTTTTTACATGTATTTGTTGATTTTTCAACAATACTTACAAATTTTTACAGTGAGAAATAATCAAAATTGGTGGCAGTACAGAGCCGCGTACGCAAAAGGGTGTACCGAAAGGATATTCTCATTGCTCTCATAAAATCTCAAGATCTACTTAACCGATTTCATTCAAATTTGGTGTGTATCTTCGATACACATGTTGCTATAGCCCGTACTAGAATGAAGTCAAGATTATTATTTTTTCCTACTTTTCTCTACTCTGCAAATATTAACAATAATTTCGAAAATTGGTATTTCAACTTCAAACTACCACTTTTTCTAATTGTCAATGTTTAATGAAAACAATTTTTCTAAGCTAAAACTCTAAAGTACTAGGTGTCTGTTAAATTTGCTATTTTTTTCAGGTCCTCGACCACCATTCGTTTTCATTTTGCAATTTTGACTTCAGATTCTGAACCACCGACCTCGAAAACCCTCGTATACCAATTTTTGTACAAATCGGAAGATGCCTTCATATTTTGGCCAGCTTTTTGGCGAATTAGACCACTGTGCGCCGTGTCCTCGCGGGAAACCGCTTGACGCGGCGATTTTCACGCGGTGGAGGCGTGCGATCACGAGTGGAATCGTTCGCCGGAGTTTCGAGAACCTCTGGATGCGAAGGTTTCCGCGCTGATGACATAACTGGGGCTCGTAGGTGAAGTTCAGTGATTGAAGTAAGTACAGAGAGGGAGAGAGTAGGTCTGAGCCGCTTAATTTGTACGACGAGTAGTAACTGCGATTGCAAATCATCGATTACAGATTAAGGAAGATTCGGTGCCCACGCTGATGAGATAGCTGGGGCTTCTAAGTGAAATTCGTCGACTGAAATTAGGGAGGATCTAAACGCATTAATTTTCCTACGGAGGAGCAGTGATCACGAGTGAAGAAGCTAGAGGAGGTCTATGCCCAATGATTTTGCACTGGTGGAGGGTTGCCAGGCGGAACGTGGGATGGACTTGGACGATCAGAGCTCGGAGGATTCTTCGACGCGATGATTTTCACGCGGAGGGGCCGCAGTCGCGGTTAGAACTTCGCCGATCCGTGTTTCGCGCAGGCCTGTACGCCTCGGGAGCGATTATCCTTTATCGCGAGCGGTACGCGCATACCGTACCAGCTAGATTCGCTTTTATGACGTCATAATGAACCAGCAATCAGCAGCATTGTCGACATAATTCCCGGTGCCGTTGTCTCACTCGGCCAGGGCCCGACTCCATTGTTCGACCCGTGTTCCTTTCGACTTTTCGGTCTCCTTTAGCAGGGCCATCCGATGCTCCTTCGACCGTGACAAAGGAACAGCTGCTGGGGAAAGGATCCACCGATTGTGCGCGGATGACTGTCCCGCGATAGGCGACTCGGCTCTTCGAATGTCAACAGTCTAGGGGAGCTAACTTTGGGAACTGAGCCTCATTTCCTCTGACTTCGTCGACGCATCGTAGCGATATTGTCTCCGCGATTGCGCGAGCTATTTTATTCGTTGGAAGATCAACGTGCGCGAGGAGGAGAAGAGAGATAGTTACAGGAACAAGACTAGCGGGGCGTATTATTAGCAGTGTTTTCTATGCAGTTGTACGAAGCGGCCTCGAACAAACGGCACTGGTATCCTTCTACACTGAACATGTGGACAGCGAACGATGGAAGACAGATAAAGATATCAGTACCAGGTGGCAAACACGCAACTGTTGCGTATCAAACTGTTCGGAATTGTGTAGAACCTACTTTCGGGGAACCAGAAGAATGTGTTTTCGTTTAATGCAGAGTTAGTTGACTGGGTAACGCATTTACCAAGTTTCCAAGGGAACCTCTTGCAGCATGTCAATCAACGGTGGCTAGTCTTCAAAGTCCCCACTTTGCCAGCCTCCCTTTCTAGACCCTGACATCGCACCATCCCCCACAAATCTACCTTCGAACCAGCAATTATAAACCACCCCCTTCCCACTAAAATAGAAGCCTGAACCCCCCAATTCGCACCAAAAACTCCGCGGGATATCAAGCGCGCGCTAATTTCCACGATCCCAACTTGACGAACCCCCCCAATAGTCGCGCTAGACCTGAAACCACAGGACGCGTTAAAAGTGAAAAAAGCATCCGATCAGAAATGCGACCCGAACCGAGATCTCCCCGAATCGCCAAGCAACGCCTGTGATCCGCCCGATCTGAAGTCCAACTCTCTTCCCCGGACTTGGAGTTCCTCGTGTTCCAATTCGAATTCGAATCGCGCGTCTCGGTAGCCATCGAGGAGAAACCAGTTTCGGTCGGGCGCGTCTCGAGCGTCGGACAATCGAATATTTATGCGCACGAGTTTCTCCGGAGCGATCGGCGACGGCGACGGACAGCGGGGCGCGACCGACGGAGCGGGCCCCGCCGTTTCTGGCCACGGGGGGACGGCGTAACGAGAATTCGCGGGGGGACGGCGGAGTCGCGGAAAAGGGATGAAATGATGCGCCGCTAATTCCGTTATGGCCCCTCGGTCCGCGTCACGTATTGTGCCCGCACACAAGCGGCGCGGTGCGGTGCACGTGCATCGGACAGAAAATGCATTTCGAGGCGTCCGATTGTGCGCGCGCGCGAGCGTGCCGAAGCGGTTCATCACGTATGTATATAGGACAGAGGCGGCAGCTGTCAGACAGCTGTAAGGGCCTTTTTACCTGCTCCATCCAGCGTGTGTACGAGCCCGGTAGCCGAGCGCGTCGGGAGAAAAAAGGAGTCCGAAGTGGCCGAATACGAGCGGTCAGCGGCGAGGACGAGGAGGACGAGGAGGAAGCGCGGCGACAGGGCGCGGAGCCCTGAGAGGACCAGCGGCAAACAGCGAATAATCAGCTCGCCCTTTCGACGACCGTCGAGCTGCGTCGCAGGCCCTTCGAGTCGATGGCTGCTGCTCGATTGGCTCGCGAAGCTTGACGGCGATTAGGCTAATAGACGTGAAATTGAACGAGCCTTGGACCGCGGGATGAGGACCCTTTCCGGAGATCTCGGTGCAGTGAATTTGGCGGCGGCTTTAAACTCTAATCCTCCGTTGCGGCTACTGTCTCCGATTTCCCGCGACTCTCGCGGTAAAGCTTTGGAAATATCAGTCGATGCTGCTTCTAGCGATAAAGTTTATTAGGATAAAAGATCGCGGACTGTTCTAGGGAATTCTCTGATGGTACGTTGCGCGGATAGAAATACGCTATTTGCTCGACAAATTACTACCCACCGTGTTTTCGTTATCGTACATGTCCCGGGTTGGTGTATTAAAGGATGACGAAGGAGGCAAAGGGGAAAAGAATGTATTCCTCGTTTCTGGAATTTTCGCAGCCGTCTAGCGCGCCGTTCCATCAGGCCGCGTGTCTAATTCCCCGTTTGCATTCACCTTTTCGCTCGGTTTTGCGTTTGCGTCGAAGATACTACATCCGGCAGCCAGTCGGATCGATACAAGCGTGCGAGAGAGCACGGAGAGTATCTCTCCCTCTCTCTCTCTCTCTCTCCCTTGATTCTCGCTCTCCTTCTCGCCGCCAGGCCGTGGCACCGACCCTGAAGCCAAGCCAAGACCTTGAGTTCGCCCGTCAATCCTGTGAAAGGGAAACTCAAGACACCCCGTCCGTCGAAATTCCTCCTGAATTCTCGCGCTAAAAACCAGCGACCCCTAACGCAGCTGCCTCGAAAAACAGGCAACGTGTCACCCCGTGCGCCCTCGAAAAGGAATTTTATCAATCATCGCGTGAAATAATTGAAGTCAGCGTGGACCAATTTGGTTAATGTCCGGTGGAGTTGGGTGATAAAGGAGAAAGTATTAGAAACCTACGTAACCAATAATATCAGCGCTCCAGAATGGACTCCGAGCCACCCCCGACCGATATCACGGAACCCCGAAAAGCTTGTATACTCTACGATCATCGTAGATCCTTCTTCCAGTATTTTCTGAGCCCTGACGCCATCCACTAACAAAAGACCCTCTCCTCCGGGCTCAAACCTGAAACCACCACCCCCATACGTTAGAAACGACACTTCGGACTCGATAGAATTTTGGGAACAGCCCCAGAAGACCGTCAACCACCATAGAAATAGCCAATTCGAGAAGTTCTCTCCTGGTCGTGGAGAAGCCAAGCGAGCGTGGGAGCGCGCGAGCACGCTTGTAATGCGTGCGCAAGGTCGCACGATGCACGCGCGTGGCCGTGTGCGTGAGCCTCGCGGATTCGTATGCCCGCTAGCGCGCACGCGTGTTCGCGCGACACACGTAGGCGCGTCTACGCGGCGGCATGAGTCACGGGGATCGTTTGAAATGCGCGCGCGTCCACGGTGGCCGCGAGCGTACGTGTGCGTGCACGCACGCTGAAAGCCAGCCAGACCCTGAGGAGACGCGTGCCCTGACGCATTAGAGCTGCACGGCTCAAAATCGATATGGCGAATCCAGCCGGATTATATCCTTTACGGGGCTTCGCGCAATGCTCGTAATCCCCCGGTAAACCGCGACCGCAGTTTAGCCCGCGAGATGATATTTAGCGCGAGGCACAGCCTTCGGGACGCGCATCGGCTCGGGATTAGCCGATAACGATTCAAGCGGCCGAGATAGCGCGCGTAATGGAGTAACGGATTCGTGGCCCGAGTCTCCACGGCCGTGCCGAATTTCGCTAGCTCCTGGGGTGGCTATTCGGGCGTCGATCCTGCTGGCAAGATGTCAGCGGTGGTTGAACGGTAGCGGTTCCTTTTGAACCACTGGAGGAAGGATCCTTGTAGCTAATGTTGTTAAAGGGTGATAGGTGTAAGGGTGCTTCGGAGAGCTGCGACTTCTAATGTCAGAACATTATGAAATTTCCATGGTGCGGACTTTTACCTAATTCTACTCTATCTGTAGAGTAGAGTTAGGTAAAAGTCCGCACCGTGGAAATTTCATCGTTTGAGTTCTGCCAGTTGCCAATGGTGACTGACAGTCAATTGTCAATCGAAGTAGAGTCACCCGTGTCGAATTGTGTAGCCACGCTTCGTTTTGTTATCGTGCAATGCGGTAAGTACTGAATTCGTTAGTTCTGATGTAACGTTCTCATTTTTAGGAATCAATATTACTCCTACAAATTGATCAGTCAATATTTTAATTAATATATCGCCTGAAAGAGCTGAAATTCTTCTATTCAAGAGTCCTAATAGAAGTTCTCTGTTCTCCTCACAGATAACAGGATTGATTAAACAATGGAAAAGTACTTAGCTGTGGGGGCAAGAGTTCGAATGTGAACTCCCCATTTGAAACTGAGCTTCAAGTGAATGAAGCAATGAAAAGAAAATCTGAATGCGAAAGTGCAAAGAGGTAATTAGAAAAGCAAAAAAAATAAATAAAAAACATAACATCTACTTCTGAAATTTTTTGAAAGGAAACAAATCGGTTCCAAAAAGAGAATAGCCCAACCATCAACGTCTGTTCGACTGTACAATCATTCAGCCTCCAACAACGTCTATGGAGAAGATAATTTATCCCCCGTGTGAAGAAGCTGGGGGTAATATTGTGTGCTGTTACTGTTCCCTTGATTTAAAAAAAATGAATTGCAAACTATTAGTCGTTTTGCTATATTACCACAACTATTGTACGTAGGAAAATAAATCACTTTTGTGAAAATTTCTCGCTGCGTTCCTTCACCCTATAACACGCGAACTTTTGCCCCACGTATCTGGTTGAAGTTCGCATTTGACACTTTATGGAAATAATTATTTTATATACTTCACTCCGCTCTACAGTACTGTCTCGAACTAAAGAAGGGGTCTCTGTCTCGATCTAAGGTGAGCGCAATCCCCACTAATTCCTCTGTTTTTACCACCGCGAATGCGATAGACTAATAGATAATCCAAGAGAGCACAATCAGTCTCTCTCATTCTGCTCGGCGAAGCAAGCCGGAAAGTAAAGTAGCGAAAAATCACGGGGCTGTGCGGTGACGGCACCGGTGTGCAAAGCCAAAGACCACCCACGAAAATACAGTGTCCCGAGCACGATCAAAGAAGCCAGGGATAAAACGGGGATTAATAGGGCGACGACGGTGCCTAGGCTACCTGTCAACGGTTCTGGAAAACGGGGTAAAAATTCATTTTAAAATTCGGGGCGGCCCCCCTCCGAATCGGTCGTAGCAACGTAACAGCGCTGGGAACGCAACGCCGCAAGCAACGTCGGCGTATTTTGCATTTTTCAGCTGTAATTGCGCGGCGCATTGGGGGGTGAACCCACCTTGTCATTAGGTGCACGTGAACGGTTGCACGTGCACGTATATCGCTGGCGTGTCCTGCTCGCGACAACGGTTCCGACCTGGCGAACTATCGACTCGCACCCTCTTCCTCTGCGCCCCCGATTCTCGGAAACAAACCTGGTGACTGGTCGAAGATCCCTCCGCCTGGGTGCTTAAATGGTGTCGTTAGCGACATCACCGTTCGCGGTACTCGTCGCCGGCTCCACGAAATAGGTAACCACGATCGTTACGCGAAATTGCCGACTTCCTCGCGTAACCGAGGGCTGGGAGCATCCAGGGAATTCAGGGATCGATCACGGATGCGTAAATCTGGAGAGGTCGAGCGAACGCGCGTGGGCGACAGGGTGGGAATCGCGGCGGAGGATTCTGGGTTGAGATTATGTGCGGTCGCTTGATGAGGGTGACAGACTCCTTAAGCAACGGTAGCGTCTTTGATTTTGAAGGATCTACTCATTTTTTTTTTTAGTAAGACGCTAGGCAAGAATTTTTGTGCCATCGGAGTTATTATTTTAGAGCTCTGCAAGCTTTCAATGGACCTCGTTATACCAAATGAACAAGTTGGAAGCATCGCTAAAAGAAAACGACGGCTAAAGGCGGATTCGCACGTATCAGTTCCAACAGTGTCGGTGGTAGAATATATATAGCGTATTCGGACGGTCGTACTGGTGCGTATCGAGTGCGAATTTTAGCCAATCCGAAGCGAAAAAGTTCACACTCAGTGCGCACCAGTGCGACCCACAGTGCGGAAATTTCGCGATTTTATGGCCAAAATCACAAAAATTAATTTTTGAATTCGACAAAATACATGCAAATGTCAATTGAAGAGCTAATGTGAGTTTTATTAAAACATTTAACAGTAAAATTGGTGGCATGTGATACTCATGTTAGTTCTTCAATTGAGATTTGCATATATTTTGTCGAATTCAAAAATTTATTTATTTGTTTTAATAGAACATTTAACAGTAAAATTGGTGGCATTTGATACTCATGTTAGTTCTTCAATTGACATTTGCATTTATTTTGCCTAATTCAAAAATTTATTTATTTGTTTTAATAAAACATTTAACAGTAAAATTGGTGGAATTTGATACTCATATTAGTTCAAAGCTCGTATAGACACGCAAATGTTTATGTTCATGCGAGGTTAGACCGATCGCAAAGAATTAATCCAGATTTTCAAGTTGCTTCAAACACTTATATTGTGTTATCCAAAGATCTGAAAATAATTTGAAGACGTGGATTCAATTTCTGGTGGTGCGTAAGATATCTTTTTGTCCTCAAAATAATTATGTTTCGGTTTTTAATACGTAATTTATACAATGTTTAAAGTAGTGTTTTAGAAATAAACCCTTCATGTAACAATCAATTTTCAATACATAAAATAGTTATCGATCCCATAATATCCTGCAATGATTTTCATTCCTATTTTACGTTGGACTATTTTGATTCTATAAATACAATTATTAATTGCTACTAGTTGCTAATCTTGTAATTATATGCATTTTTTTAAACACGATCCAGTGTGTCTTGTCTAACATACGACATAACTGTGACCGAGACTGGTTCACATGTTATACATTACAAACATTTTATTCTTTTTTAAGCGAATTTATTCAGCTTCAATCCTCTGTTTGATTGTTTATTATTGTGTATGTTTGTTTGTCGTCAGAAGCGATAACCCTTCTGCTATGCCCTGCTGGACTGTAGCAGAGGCACGCTCTAACAAAGAAAAAAGTGTATAAATGTGAATAATAAAAAAATCTTTATCGTTCGTAATTTTTGTAAGTCCTGTTTTTCGGATAATTTAGTTTCTTATATATTAGAACGTAAAAGTGCCGAATTTTAAATATTAAAAATAAGTTTTGATGTTTCGACCGCGAAAATGGATATAGTTCTTCAATTGACATTTGCATTAAATATGTAAAACTCATAATTTTCATTTCTGTAGTTTTGGCCATAAAATCGCGAAATTTCCTCACAGTGCGACCGTCCGAATACGCTAATAGTTTCCTTGTTTTGAAACGGAGCAGTTCACACGACGTTCGCGGAACTGATACGCGTGAATCCGCCTCAAAACAGCGCGATTCTCCAGAGATGACCCACGGAAGGCTAACGCTACGATCAGACGCTCCAGCGCTGCCGAAGGGGTGGCCTATGCAGCGGGGCAGACTCGAGAGCCTCGCCTGCCGAGTGCTCGCGGAATCACCTTGAAAAGGGGGGTAGTAATTCGGTGCAGCCCCGGAAGTCCAGGTTTCCCGATAAGCGCGCCACTTATCGGGGCATCGCATCGGGCGGGGGAAAGGAAAACGGTGAAAGTGAGTCGCGCGGGACAGGTGGCGGGGGCGAGGTGAGAGAGCGGGAGCGCTCGGACGAAGGAGGGCGATCTCGCGAAACGAGGCGGCAAGAAGCGCGGCTGCAAGGAATCCAACGGTGGCGAGGAGGTGTTGCGTGGCCGTATCGAACGTAACCCTTAGTCTTTCGGCACGACGGCGAAGTTCGACGCGTTGGACGGGTCGATCGAATGCGTGCACAATTTTCCGCGTACGTTTCGTTACGTGCGCGCAGAGCGAGAGCCAGAAGCAAAGAACGAGCGACAGAGAGCGAGAGAGAGAGAGAGAGAGAGAGAGAGAGAGAAGGGGGTCGAAGAGGGGTGAGGTAGAGGGTGGACTAGAAAAGAGACGAAAAAAGAAAGGGAGGGAAAGAGGGAGAGCAAAAAAGGTGCAAGAAAGAGAGGAGTGTCTATTCCTCTCCTTTTCCATCGCAGGCGCGATTGTACGTGCGCGCGCGCGTGTGGCAGGAACACGCTCGCCCCGTGGTGGTCGATGGTGTGCACGCGTGTGTGTTACGGGGAGGCTGTGACTCATCCTGCGGGAGAGGGAGAAAGAGAAGGAGACGGGGGAGAGGATGGGGGAGAGAGCGAGTCCTGTTCCCGTGGCAGGAAGCAGCGAGTGGGGGTGGGGATCGATATATCGACTCGAGAAACGTTCCTACCGCTAGCAGGACTGCGTAGATTCAAGGTGCTCTTTTTCCCTGCCCCCCCTCTCTCTCTCTCTCCCTCTCTCTCGGTGTCTCTCTGCCTCTCTCCGACGGTCACAGTATTTCTGTAGCCGGGGGAACAAATGCACGCAAAACTGTAAATTCCGCCCGCTTCCAGCTTCGTTGCTCTCGACCCTGGAATTTCGTCGCGAGACATTTTATTCCTTTCCTTTCTCCGTTTCGCTTCTCCTCCTCCCTTTCTCGGTCGGTTTTAGAGCGGAGACCGAAACATTCGGCCGTAGACGGAAGCGGCGCCGCGGATCGAGGACTGCGTCGCGTCTTATAATTACAATTACCTCCTCCTCCCCCTTAAAACGCATAATAACAGGCGAAATATTGTCTGTCGAAACAATTCGCCGCTGCCGGCTACCATCCCCCTCGCCAGCATCCACGGGACGCTGCATTTCCGGGCACGTTATTCACGAGCGCCTAAGGGTCCCTCGATCTTTCCAGTTTACAGGGTGTCGGGCAAGAGGCTACAGAATTCTGGAGCATCCCGTGCTCTCTGAAATGATTGGATGTTACACAGGGTGTCCTGTAACTCGAGACCAACAGGCCACCAAATTTTCAGTCCCCACCGAAGTCCTGAACGAAGTAGAATTCTGTTACCAACACCAGAACACCGAATGGCACTTTAACTGCAACGACGCTAATACCCTTGTCCTCCTTTACACAACGCTCTCTCCAATTTCAAGGAAAAGTTACGTCCCGCTCTGGAGTCTTACCGCCGTTTCTTTCCCCAACACCCCGTACGTTTAACAGTGAAAACTGCCTCCTCTCAAGGACTCGCTACAGTGTGGTACAGTGTCGTCAGCCTCCCCTGAAACGATCGATCGGCTGCTAGCCAGACGGCCGTTTCGCTCGTCGGTAAATAGCGATTCGCTGGGACTCTCGATCGCAAAACTGCTTCGAAGGGACTTCTTCTACTCCGCGAGACGGCCGACGCCGGAGCGGCACGCGCAGATCTGTAAGATGGCGCGATGACGTCAGGGGAAGGGACAAGGACGTCGAGGGCATCCGGTAGTGTTCGACGAGAGGACACTCTCTTTCCCGTTTTTCAGCTGGCCGATCGATTCGCGCACGCATCGCACCCATTCGCCCGCCGTTTCGCCCGTAGAACTGGCGCGACTCTTCTCGAGGGAGAAGAGAACGGACGCGAGTACGAGCCCGCTCCCAGTCCCGCGCGATGACTGCCGGTCCTTTAAAATTGGATTCCCGAATAGCATTACGACGGGGACTTATTGTGCCCGCCAGGGGCTCTCAACCCTGCCTCCGGGACGAAACCTGGTCCTGGGCCAGGACTCCTGGCTCACTGCGCGCTTTTGTCCCGAGGGAATAATCGATTCTAACGTCTAGCGTTTGAGAACGTCACTTTTCTTTAAAGCGACACGGATTTCTCTTGAGCACGCCAGGGGTTCTCAACCGTGGGTTTTCTGGTTCCTCAGGGACAGGGTTTGGGGAAGTTGTTTTTACGTCGATTCTAAGGGTTATCTTGATTCTTCTGCGTAGAGAAGGATTGTTCTCTTTTACCGTCGACACTGACATGGTTTATCTGTGACGTTGGGCGTCAATACGTAATTGTGTAACTCGTTATCCAAACGAGAAGACGAATGCATCGCTATTGACAGGGGTAATTAAGATTCGTTCCGAGAAGAATGATATCGCCGTTGTGAATAATGGTAATTGAGATTTATTTGAGTAAGAGAGGCGTGGAGAGCGATAGTTGCCGGGAGTACTGCTTTTTGCCTTGGACTTTTAGTTTTAGACCACGCGGAGGGACTGGTAGCTTCCTCTTTCCTCCGAGTCGACTTATTAATCTTAGAAGTATGAACTGCTCGAAATTTAATGGGGGAACCTGGTTTTGGACGCTGAAAAAATCGATTTTTTAAATTTTTTTTATCGATAGTAATAATCATGGAGAATGCATTCCCAAAGTTAAAGACAGAAATTCGAAGTAGAAGAAGCGGGGGCAAGACGGGGTAGCGAGGTAAGATGGGGTATCGTAAAAAAAAACGATAATAGAAAAATGCTAAATATCTGATGAAAGTACCAAAAGGAAGCCATTGTATTGTAACAGTTAGGTCGTTGATAGGAATGAGTGGGGGAGCACGCGTCTTTGGTTTAGAGCTGTGAAATCGTCCACGTGCTGCGTGATCTTATTTTGTGTACTAAAAAGACTTATAATAAACATATATTTAAAAACAGTGAGTCAATTATTTTTGTTACATTATAATCTCCATTCTACTTATTTTAATCTACAATATTAAAAAATTGCAATATTTGTTTATTTGTTGTACAAATAATATCAGTCTCTGGAAAATGATGGTTTGAGGCAAGATGGGGTTCTTGATACGGGGAATGATGGGATACCCTATCGTACCCCGCACTATGGTTGTTCACGAGGTTGAACAAAATAATTTAAATCGAATTTTCTTTACCTTTAATTCGGATTTGAAGATGGTAAGGACATATAAGAAAAAACTAGACGAGGGAAATGGTTAAAAGATGTTATGAAGAAATCTGTAGATGAAATTTTAAGCAACAAAGTGGGGTACAAGAAAGCGGCTCGAGAATATTGCCTTCCACAAACAACATTGGAAAGTTATGTCCAAAAATTGAAGCAGGGAAATGAAGTGATCATGGGTTTATCGTTAGGTCCAATTAAGAGTGTATTTTCGCAAACAGAGGAGGGAAAACTTGTCGAATATTTAAAAGATACGGCACCACAACTCATGTGCGAGGGCAGGAAGAAAATAATTTAGAAGAAATTCATATTTGCATCGAGTGTGGAAATATTTAGGGGAACCGTCTTGCTCCATTTTCGGTACCCCGTCATACCTCGTGGCAGGGGCAAGATGGATTTTCTTTACTTTTTTTTTAAAGTTTAATAGCTTCAAATTTTTATTTAAATGTTGCTCAAACTATGTACCAAAGGTTAAAGTACTAACTTATAATTATATATTGACTCATAAAAACTTAAATAAAAGGTATAATTATCAATTTTTTTGCATGTTTGCTTAGCTACCCCATCACGCCCCCTCCCCTTCCCTTACTTAGCAACCATAGATACAGCCGACGTAACAAATGCGTGTCGCGCAGAGATAGGTACGGTCGAAAACTCTGAACACGTTTTTCTCGAAACCACGTTTTCTAAACTTGTGTACACTATAGAGACAAATTTAATTGACCGATTGACTTCACCCGGGGCTTTTTAGTTACATACTGACCAACCATGGTCGATGAATGAGAAACATTTATGCAGGATAGTTGTGTTGACAGTTCAAACACTACTAAATATGTGTGCAAAACCCCTGCCCTGTAGACGCGATAGGTTTTCTATAATTAATTTCCAAATATCACCCTAAAAACGAGTGTCTAGACTAGAATACCCCCTTAAGGGGTTATAGCCTAGTCAGGCAGCCGGAAAGAGGCGAATATTTATGAATTTTTTTTGAACAAGCGGAAGCGTATATTTTTACAAAACTTTTTGCGCTTAAAAGAGCAACATTTAAAGAACATTTGGTAATTTTTTCGTTGAAAAATATTTACGTTTATAATAAAGTAAAATTCACACGAAAAAAATCAGGATTTCAACTTTAAATAGCCGCGATATTGTTTTAAATTAATATTTCGGAAAATTCTCTCCGTCAACCTGAGGATACATTAATATGCTAACGAAATCTTTTTTCTTTGTTGATTTTAGATAATCTGGTTCCGAATGGCAGTGCTCACCGCAAAACAAAATTTTAAAAAATGCTTCTTGGATGTCGGTTGTTACTTTCTTATAAACGTAAATATTTTTCCACGAAAAAATTACCAAATGTTCTTGAAATGTTGCTGTTTTAAACGCAAAAAGTTTTGTAAAAATATACGCTTCCGCTTGTTCAAAAAAAATTCACAAACATTCGCCTCTTTTCGACCGCCTGACTGAGTAGGTATAACCCCTTAATGCTTCTAAACTATCCCGAACAAAGTACGGGGGAAGCTTCACCTAAAGCAGCTAGATCCTATAACCTGCAGAATTCCATTGGAAACACCAAGGTGCACTTTCAACGAGCCTGATTCCCTCCACTCGAATTACAATTACACGACAAACGCGCGGCCAAGCTCGGTTCCACCCCAAAACCCTCCGTTCCCCTTCGAATCGAAGACTGTGCTGCCGAACGCGAGAAAGAAGCTCGCGGCACGGTGGATATCAAGCGAATCTATCTCGCGTTACAAGAATCTAATTAGCGGGCGAAAGCAGATGGCGGTTCGGGTTTCGAAGGGCATTTCGCGACGCCCGGAGAATCTGGGCACGACGAAAATCTGGCAACGGGATCTGCCCGTCTTTGATTCGCCATCTGCCGACTCGTGTTCGCCGCCGAGAGGCTGCTCCTATTTGTGAAACTGGTTAATGTCAATAGATCTCGTCCACGTTCGGTCCAACAGGATTTAAATTTAGTTAATCCTGAAATGTACGTCTGTGTTGTGTGCAGTGAATATACACGGCAACACACACACACACACGCACACAGATGTACACGTGTGCAGAAGCAGCGTATCGATCGAGAGACCGGCGGGGACCGTTTTTCGATTCGTCGAAGCAACTCTGAATCCCAGGCCGTAGTAGCGTGCGCGGCACCAGAACGAATTCGTGGCGACGCACCGCCGTTTCTCGCATTGCTTTCAGAGCATCTGTCGCTTTAAGTGCATCTGCTCGCATTTAAATGGAGCGTTTCCCGATAATCTTTATGCGCCGTGTCGAAGAAGGAGCCGACTTCGGCGCGAATTTAACGACGCTTTTACACTCCGCGCCGCCCCAGACGCAGGCGAACTGGTTCTTTGTAGCCCAGGCCGGAAGATCGTCTGTCATTATGAAATGTACCGAGCCGTTCGGCGTCTCGTGCCGTTGGATGATCGAGGGAAGGCTGCGTGAATGGACCCTGTCGTGTGCATTTCTTTGGATAAGGACGATCGAGGCGAACGGAGTACCTACGCGCAAACGCGAAAGAGGGCTAGAGACTTGCGCTGAGGATCAAGGAGTAAAGGAACTTATCTATTCCACGAAATTTCTATTGCTAGGGGTGGTATTCAGCGGTCTTGTAATTTTAGGTGGCAGGCTTTGGCTTAGCCAACAGATCGAATTTGTCTGGTTTAAATTAATAGGGAAGATGATAATTTACTATAATTGATCAGCATCTTGAATGAACTGCGCAAGGATTGTCCAGGGATCCCCGCTGATAGTGGCGTGGGATCCTCCCCCTGTCGACGATTAGGAGGACGTTTAGCGAAGCACGGCCTCCACGCGCGGGCGAGGTCGTTCGAGCGGAATCCTTTAAATCTCGACGCGACATCTCGATCGTGGCGGGGTCTAACGACCACGAAAAGTGGATTTCACACTCGGCTGATGAAGATCGTCCTCGGGTCTCCGTGGAGCGTGCACCAACAAGGACGAGATTCCCTCTGCGAGGTGGTAGCCCGGGGTCGATCGTTACTCGCGCGATTTCGCTGTGCCGCGACGGCGTCTTCGCGCGCGCGCCTCGGGAAAATCAAGTTCTCCACTTTCCCTCTGGGCGAAACCTTTTACCGGACCGGGGCGACAGAAAGGGAAGCGGGTGCGAGGGAGGCGGCACTTGCGGGAGGGGGTCTATCCAAATTTCAAGTCTCACTCGAGTTAAGACGGAGCGAAGCAATCGACTCCGCTGTTATTCTCATGTGCTGCTAAGATGGTATACAGATATCCGTCACACTGTTTAATTCAACCGAAGCAGGGATATCTGTGCTAATTTGAATTAGTGTAACTGCATAAGTGTTCAACTTTGAACGTCCATTTGACTGATGCACAAGTGAAGGCTAAGGGTGGGGGAAACAGGGAATGTCATGAAATAGATTTATCGAGAAAATTAAGTGCTTTGCTCCAGTGCAGAGTGGACATTACCAAAACTTTAACGTTACCTTACGGGCAGGGCTTGAATAGGTTTCGAAAATAACTGTTTCAAACTGTTATATAAAGATTCTGACTGAAAGAACCTTGTGAAGAACCTTTATTCGGAATAACCGTTATAAAGAACCTAAATATCAGACTATATAAGTATAAGTTACGGATCCTATATAGCTCTATAACTTTTATTTTTTAGGTTCTATAACTTTTCTTTTGTAGGTTCAATAACTTTTATTTTTTAGGTTCTATATAAGTTACAAAGCGGTAATAGAACCGATTCTTGTAACGATTGTACAGAGTTTTACAGTAGATGAATTTGGTTACATAGAGTAATCTATAGTTGTAATATGTTGCGATTTCATTTACTGTGAAATTCTGTACAATCGTTAAAACAATCGGTTCTATAACCGCTTTGTAACTTATATAGAACCTAAAAAATTAAGGTTATAGAACCTAAAAAATAAAAGTTACAGAACCTAAAAAATAAAAGTTATAGAGCTATATAATAACCGTAACTTATACTTATATAGTCTGATATTTAGGTTCTTTATAACGGTTATTCCGAATAAAGGTTCTTCGTAACTCTTTCAAGAACCGAAATCTTTATAATAACGGTTTCAAGCCCTGCTTACGGGGCATTTGAACTTTACAACCCTTTGTGATTCAACAGTTCTACAGTCCCAGTTGCCACACAGGAAACTTATGCTATAAATCGTAGAATTACGAATAATTGACATTCCTCGTTTTTCCCATTAGCTACGGTTAAAATCTAGTGAAAGTGTTATTGGTATTAGAGATAGTAGCACGAAGAGCATGCAGTTCATTAGTGAACGTTGTTAAGGTGCTTCTCGTGCAGGAAGAGTAAAAAAGAAGGTGGCAAGGTAGCGAAAGAAGGGGCAGACAATTCACGGTTGCGAAACGGTTGAGCGCCGGTGGGGCCAGGAAGTGGGACGAATTTTTCGACTTCCTCAGCTCGATCGATCCCCCGTTCCCCAGCAGACTCTCAGTATCCATTATTACGACGAAATAGGCGCGCGAGCGCACCGCGTTGCTGCCTTCCGTCACCGAAAAACAGGGGGCGAAAACGAGCGCGACCACGTAGAATCGAAACGCGTTTTAATCGCCCCTTCCCTTGATCCGCTCGGCAAAATTGAATCTTTTCCCGAAATCGACTTTTCGCCGGGCACCGCGGGATCGTTTAATCCCACTCTCGCCATCGGCTCCGTTAACTCGTTCGATTTCTGACGGGACCTTGAAACGATCATCAAAAATCTCGGTTGCGATATCCAATTATGGGACAGTAACCTTTGCCTTGAGTTCACAGTTTCACCTCTGTCCCACCCCTGTTTTACTTTGAAATCCAGTGAAAATCATGCTTGCGCTCCAAATGAAAATTTCAAGATTATTCGCGGGCACGAAGGGAAAGAATGGAGGCTAAAAATCTCCTGTTGCGGCACGAAAATCTGGCGAGTTCTGTAGCGTTGCAAATCGGAACTGATCCCTCGGATTTCAGCGAGAAATATCTGCCAAAGTTGCGCAGGCGACTCTCGTTGGACTAATCGCTGGGGAACGAGGTGTCTCGCAGGGAATTCGCAGGTGGAGACGATCGATTCGCGAAAGGGTTGCCCCCTGCGGGCTGCCGGCGATACGAATAGTCGGCACCGGGCGGGCTTTTCGGTTCCGGTTTCTCGATAAATCGAAACTACGAAGCCCGTCAAAGTAGAAGACGAGAGAAAGAGGATCCGTCCGCGGCGACGAGTGTTCGGTTACGCAGAGGCGGCAGGCTCGGCGGCGTTCGGCGTCCGTCCGTCGGGCCAGCGATTCGCGAGATATTCCTCGAGCACGCACGCGAAACCGATAACCGCGCGATGACCGTACACAATTGACGACTGCTCAGGGTTATCGGCCATCGGGACAATCAACTCCGCCCGCGGAGGAAACACTGTGTCGCTAAGAGGGGCTCATTCACTCTTCCACGTCCTTGGATCGTGGTGCGATTCGCGAAAATAACAGCGAGGGGAAGGGGACATTTTGCTGCATCAATGCGAGCGATTGCGAAACGTAAAGTAGTAGGTAGGGTTTGAGTGTAAGTGACGGGTGATTGCATCGTACTCTAGCGGTGATCTTGGGGCTGGCGGGGTCCTTGAGCACGTAGTGCTGAAGAAACACTAAAGCATCCTATGAGATATTAACTTTAGAAACCCTAATGAGGTAGGGTAACTGCGGGAGAGATGCCGCGCTGGGAGAGACAACGCACCTTCGGTATTTCAGGGTTAACAACACTGTCGATTTTATTTCCTTCAGGCTGTTTGTTTAGGTTAGATTAATAAGCGAGAACGCGTTTGCATTATTACTTTTAAAGGTTTTGCTATTTTTCGAGGTAAGCCTGCCGGTAACTTTGCCTCTTGTTATACGTCGAGTTTAGTTTAGCACTTGGAAATACGAAAGTGGGATAGATGCCGCACTTTTAAGTCGACTAAATGATGCTTTCAATGTTAAAAATACAAAAAATATGTCTGAAAATAGGTACCGTGATGTCTCAAGACAAATTATTTATTTTTCAATGACAAATCTGATAATTCAAACATATTTGTGGGCTTCTTATTCTTTTTTCACATTTTATTGTTAATTTATGTGTAATGAATGCGAAAGGAAGAAGAAGAGACAACTAAATTTAGAAAAGTAGAAATAATATCTGCACCTATTTATTTTTCCAATTTTATTGTATTTTACAACTGTATAAATTAAAAAGATGTCTCATTTTACTCTGCTTTTACTATTTTTGTAAATGAAAAGTTAAAATTAACAAGTTTAAATGGAAAATTAAACGTTTTTCGAAATGCGGCATCACTCCCGCACGTGCGGCGTCTCTCCCAAAAAATGGATGTTTTTAGTTTCAATTTTTGCAGGGTGACAAATATTAAAATTTCGATTTTCTTTAATGCCTGTAGTAGGACAAGAAATATATCAACTAATAATACGTATCCTTGGATCAAATTTTCATTGCAAAATTTAGAGACTTTGACAATTTTGCGTAAGATGCGGCAACTGTCCCGCAGTTACCCTGCAGGTAGGGTGCCTACCAATACAGAAATCCCTTCTGGATTTCATCGTCAGCCTCCCCTCTGTGCCCGCATCACGCGGCAGTGCGCTTACAAGAATATTGCGTGACAGTTGCCGAGTAAAAGAAAGATCCCCGCCGCTATAACCGTGGCTAATGATTGGAACGTCCACTGCACGCGGCGTGCCTCCCTCTCGCTCGAAAAGAGCCAAGAGTCGCAGGGACGCGCGTGGACCTTTCCCTCGAAGGTGATCGATACCCTGTCTCGAAAGAGATCCATTATCCTGATTCATATTTCGGCTATAAATTTGGCCGTTAGTCATGGGCGGAGCGCGTGGACCAGGCGCGTTTCCAGTGGGGCCACACGTTGCCCACTCTCGGATTTGGCCGATTCGGTGGTGGTCCCCACCGCGCTCGATCAACCCGACTCCGCCCATGCTATGCAGCAATTTCGGGATCCGCATGCAAACGCGTGTCTGTGTCACAGGTTCGCGTAGGTCACGTAGGTACGAGGTGGCTTTCCCCGTGCCCTTGGCCTCTGCCCGATCAATCGAGAAATGCGTTCCAGAGTCACGAAGGTCCGCGCCGCGTGCCTCGTCGGCCGCCATGATACGTAGCTCCGGACTGGATGCTTCGAATGAGACGGGGATGATAATGGTTTCAGAAAAGGGCTCTTTTTTCCACCGAGCCTTCTTCATTTCATCCTTTCCAATACCAGCGAATGCGGTAACTTGTTACAGTGGTGCAACGACGAAAGGTATTCTCGAACTTGAAATCGTATCACCCCCTCCCCACAAAGTTAACAGGTTAACCCAGACCCTTTTAATGGGTCGCAAGTTACTTCTGAGCTAGAGAGCATAGAATACCATAGTGTTATTGTTATATTTACCTTTGCGATTACTATTATTTTTCCTCTCTCTTTTTCTGAATCTGTGTATATATGTTTTTTGTCCGGTATACAGGCTAACTATAACTGTCTCTTAGTTATATGCTTCTTTGTATCTAAAGGGTACGTCCCGTTAAATTAATAAATAAATAAATAAGTAATTAATGGCTCAAGATAATTGAGGGTGATATGGAAACGCGGTTCATCGTGTCACTGGCCGTCCGCTAGGTGGCAAGATATCCCCCGTTCGAAGCCGTTGCGTCTTGGACGATCTCGTCTCTCCCTCAATTCCGTCGCGCAATTGTCGACGACCACGTGTGAATCTCCTCTGGCCCTCGTGACAACATAATACGTAACAAGCGCGCAAGCGGCCGCGCGTGGGCGTCGACGCGTCTTTCGTCGGCAACCGGTGCACCGCCGCAGCCGCGACGATAGCACAGTTGGCGAATCGTAGCAACCTTGGCACAAAGAGGCGCCCGGTCGCAGCCGATTAACCGGTCCGCGGCGAACGGACGATCCTTCGGGGACCGGTGGGCATCGATCCAATTGCGACGGAGCTCGCGAAGCCCGCCAAGTGGCGAACGTTTTCGAGGGTCGAACAATGTCGGAGGGCGAAGGCAGCGATGCCAATTGCTGGGCCCCGGATCGCGACTTCATCTCCGCACTCCGCAGGCTGTTTTCCCAAATCGTTCGGTCCAAGTCACTCGGCATGTTCGCGGGAATAGAAACGTGTTGTGCAGACAGGTGCTCGGGGGTGTCGCTCATACTTTGGGAATTGAAATTAGTGCAGCATGCTGCGTGAAGAAGGAGTCTATGCAATGCGTAGGGGAACTAAAGGGTTCGCAACTACGGATTAGGTAAGTGTTCGACACTGTTTGCACAGTACCTATACTGATTAAGCCGGGAAGCCACCGAGAAGCTAAGTTAAGCTATGCTATATTTAGCTTAGCATTCGGTGGAAACGATTCCATAAGAAGGTATCGAAGCTAATTTTTTTAAAACGCAGCATGGCATAGCATAGCATCTAGCACAGCTTATATTCTAGGTGGATTCCCGGCTTTAGACATTGAATATCATGAACTCATTAAATGAACAACTGAATGTCGGTTCTACGTTTGTATAACACCTTTTATCAACACGAGTGGTAGAGCGCGATGGTGAAGCTCGAGCAAACAATGCAGGGACGTAAAGTACCTACACCCAAAGTTCTAGCCACATATCGAGGGATCCAGGAACGGTTGCAGGGAGCGACGCGTCGAGGGACAAGCAGGGGGTGGAATGTTTTGCTCCCCTGGTAGAACGGGAAGCAGGTCAAAACAGCATGGAAGACGATAAAAATTGGGGCATCGCGCGGCGGACGGCCTCTCGACGGCAGGTGTACGATGAACTGGAGGGTGGCCGCCTCTTTCGCGAGGCAGAAAGACAGCGAGGGCGAGCTTTCCCTCGGGATAAAGAGGGTGTTAAGATCTGCAAGGGTGTGGGTTGTTGTGACGGCGGCCCTCTATACGGGTCTTCGACTCCTGCCCATCTATCATCCGCGTCTCTTTTTCTCGCTTTTCCGCTGACGCCTCGTCTCTTCTGCCTACGATTAACTACCACCAACCTCGCGATCCACCGGCAAATCGCAATTCCAAGGCGATTCGTAACGCATCGCTTATTTTTCTCGAAGGCGGATCATCCTTGATGCTGAATCGAATTTACGGACAGTTGATGACCGTTACTTTGAGGAACAGAAGATCGTCCTACGGTCTTTATAGAGATATTTAAGGTCAGGCATTACTTTCCCGCCAGCAGTGGTTAAAAGTGACCCATAGCCACCGCCGACTACGTACCTACGAGAGGCTCTCGACGATGAAATATTAATCCACGAACCGGCATGAATATTCATGCACTGTCCGTCTGACGGAAACTGAACACCGTCACCCACCGTCTGTTTTTGCACAGTTCCGTCGCAATTACGGCTAGCCGAGGCCGCACGTCGCAACCCCGGTTTTAATAGGGCGTAAAAACGAGAGGAACTTAGCATAATCGTCCGTCAGGATCATAATGGGGCGAGAACGGTTAAGGTGAGCCCGTATCGTGGCAGGGCCGCGGGAGTGAGCGATCGGCTCGCAGGGAATCGCATATTATTTCCAGTGGACAGGCTATCATCGGGCGGAACAACAATTTTCTCGTTTAATCGCGGCTCATCACGAGATGCGGTCTCTGCCTACGCACGACTGTCCGTGAAAGTCACGATAATAGCTGCCAGTGACTCACTTAAGGTCAGCTCGGAAAGCGGCGCGATAAAGCCGAGACCCAAGACGGTTGCGGCTGACCGAAAACGGCACCGAAATGCCACCCTCTAATGCGCACCTCTTATCTAGCGTTCTACCACCCCCTAAGCTACCGTTAGAATGTTTCTTAAACGCGCAACAGAGTCTTCCAATGAGCCAGCCACGAAAACTGATACGCATTCTTTCGTGGCCCCCTCTGTGACTCCTTCAACCTCACTGTCGATCGAAGAAGAAGAACACGCGAAGAAGAAAGCGAATGAAACGAGGTCCGAGATAAACGGAGCTCGGTGGGCGATCGATCCAGTCGCGCTGCTTGCAGATTTCCTCGGCACGGAGGGAAATATAATAGTTGCGCGTCGAGAGCGAATCGATTCGTCTTAATTGTCAGGCGCGAGCGTTTATCGCGGCGGACGGGGCGAGGTGTTAGGCTGTATCGGCCTGGCAAACAACACGTTTGTTTCTGAACGTGCCGGAGTTCGATACGCGATTATTATGACCCGCGACGAGCCTTGAACTTGCCCTACGATAAGCGGAGCTGCTTACGAGCCTGCCGCGGCTGTTTGTTGAACAGTGCTGCACACGCCGCACGCACGCACACTCGCGCGCTCGCACAGCCGCGCATCGCCTTCTGCCTCGCGACTTTGCCATTAAATTGACTCGCGTCGGGGTACAATGACCCCGTGTTGCTCCGAGTTTCCGAAACGAGCTCCGCGCGTATCGCTCTCTTCATGCTCTCGATCGCTCGGATCGCGGGTAACAAGTAACAGATCTTATTACAGGGGATGCTCTGCTTTTTTTTGTTCAGGCAGTACCGTTTCTGACGAAAGAACGTGTATGGGACAGTAGGTAATCGCGAAAGTGTCTCCGCTGGAAAATTTCTGAAGAAAGTGAGATAAGGAACTGCAGAAAGTGTCACAGGGGAATTGAAGATTGAATTATAAGAGCACGTGAAACTGAAAGGCTACTTGTATATAGAATCGTCGAAGTATGGCTTCGACTGCGAATATCTGACTTCTGAGTCCATCTAGAGGGAAGGATTACATCTACACGAATCGACTAAAGTTGGCAGAGAGTACTCCGCAGCTCTCGTAGCCAATTAAAGATAAGAATAATGAATATCGGATGAAATACTAATTTATTGCTTGAATACGTGAGACTTCATGTTGAAATTTCGTGCACATTGTCGTTGAACGTGGAAAATGCAAATTGTTCGATCGCCCATTTGCGTACGGTTCGTACACATCGCTAGGGGCATGCGAGCAGCCGAACAGCCAGCCAGCCAACGAGCCAGTCAACCCAGCAACCCCCTATTCAATGTCGCTACAATAATAAACCACCTCGGTTATCTGTATTTCTGTATTTCCCTCTGGGATTCTCGGCACATTCAGGCATCGGGGCCAAGTTCAGGCTCTATATATATACACGCGGGCGTTCTGTAACGCGGCTGTGTCGGTGTTTATCCTACCCTACCATCGGTCTACGATCCGCACCCTTTCCCTACTGCGCCCAGTACACAACCGGTGCACCTGGATTTTCACGAATTTGGACCAAACCACCGCGATGTCGCCTGTTACCCCTGCAGGGTGAATTCATTCGTCCTATCAACGCGTTTTTTAACGACTCGCTACATCTACGAAGAGCGAGGGCTGAGAAAATCGTGGTACAACGGAGGACAGGGTTATTTTCTCAGAGAAAATGAAAATTCATTATGGATATTTTATAATCTAGAGACGCGGTGGCGACTCGACAATAAGTATAGGAAAGAAAGTACAGAAAAGACACCCTGTATATGTCGACTGTCGCTACCGCTATCGTTTACTCGTCGCCGGGCTATTCCAACCTAACCTGAAACTTATTTCATTAATATCTCATCCCGCCTGCAATATTTCCTAAATTTAAAGGCATTTTTCTTATGTAAACCGCATATAAGCTTTCGAATAAGACCAATTTCAATAAAATCGGTCCGCGCATAACAGAGATATCGTAATATCGTCTCATGGATCAGTCGGAAATTTTAAGATTCTTCTTCGTCTTCTCCAAGAAATTTTTTCGTCAGCATAATGCGTATACGCGTTACACGCACACCTTCAGCCAAAACGGAACTAACACACGTTTCGTTCGTCAATCGCTATCTTTACTATGCAATCTACTCCAAATTTTGACAGCTTACCGTCAAGTTATAACCAAGTTATAAACGTGTTTTTACAAATGTATACATAAATGAATTTCTTTTTAATTTAAATGATAAAAACGAATTTAAACCAATTCCACCAATCCAATTGTCTTGAAGCTTTGCAGGCGTGCGTAGTTTGGATGACAATGCAATATATTTTTAAAAAAAACCTCCGAGAGGATGAAAAATTATCCAGTCATCAATTAATAATATAATAATAATTTGTAATATTCAAAATTATCTGAAGTCATTCTCTATGCAAATTATCTTTGTAAAAAGAAGTGAGATCTCCATAAAAAACTTGAGAAAAGTAAAAAAATTACGCCAAGTACATGAAATCAAATAAATCACAAAAAATAGAAGATAATAATAATTATAAAATAAAAAGAGATGTGAAATCAAAATGAGCTGCACGTACATAAAGGTAATGATAAATACAAATAAATATTTTAATACGAATAAACATTTTATTCAAAATATTTGGCGCTGCGTCCGGAATTGGTGCTGCTAAACTGAATAAATATGTATAAATTGCATTAATCTTTTTCTTTCTTCTTGTGTGTGCGTTCATGAATGTGTGTATGTGTGCGTGCGCATATGCTACGTACGACATTGGAATTAAATATATGTAGAATAAATCTGACTGCGTTTCTAATATGTATATGTATATGTTTATGTATTTTAGATTGTAAGGGAGTTATTGTAAATTATTAATACGAGAACAATTAACATTTTTTCTGTTTCGCAGCGCCAAGTATTTTCAATAAAATGTTTATTCGTATTAAAATATTTATTTGTATTTACCATTACCTTTATGTACGTGCAGCTCATTTTGATTTCCCATCTTCTTTTATTTTATAATTATTACTATCTTCTATTTTTGTGATTTATTCGATTTCATGTACTTGGCGTAATTTTTTTACTTTTCTCAAGTTTTTTATGGAGATTAATCTATAGCAAGCTTCATTATTTTCGGGGAAATATCAATCAAAGATGTTAAATCTCTTGCCTTAAATTCTTTCGAAGTCACTAGCTTCGAATTGATTCTTTGAGTGCTATGGTAGCGCATATGTGTTTGTTCGATACACGAACCTGCGTTGAACGCCCATAGGCGTTCGGTGGCTATGCGTAAGAGATGGGACTAGAGGAGTTCCGCACGCGGCGTATGCATAGCGATCAAACTCTCCTGGTACTTGAAAAGTAGCAAATTCAACGAAATAATCCATCCATTTGCTGTACCACGACCTCGGGCCCACCCCTGGCTCGCATAGACCGCAAAGGGGTACGCGCGAGCCGCTTCCTATACGATCATTGATCCAACAAGTAGTACGACTCAACGACAGACCTCGCGTTCCCTGACAAATAGGAGCGCTGGTTGCCGCAGCAAACAGAAGTGGCACTGACCTTTTTCTCGGTGAGCTTCTCGCACCGCCTCATCTTGCAGATCTGGTGGCTCTTGTCGTTCCTGCACGGCGCGCAGTCCCCGCAGTTGTCCTTGCGCTGGCAGCCGATGCACTCGCCGCACCTCTTGCGCTTCTTCTTGGCCGGCTTGTCGCTGAGGCCTCCGTCTCCGTCCGGGTCTACCATGCCTCCGCCCATGTGATGGGGCCCGCGGTTCGCGGTGGATGAGACCGCGGCCACCTGGCCCGAACTCTCGACGTTACCAGCCCCGACGCTGTCCTCGGACTCCATCGAGCCGGCGCGGATTTTTCTGCGCTCCTTCTTCCTGCCGTCGATGCCGATCGGCCGGGAGGTGGGCGACGAGTCGAGCACCGTGGACATCGGGTTCTGGAAGTTGGCGTGGTGCAGCTGGGGGTATTCGGGCTTCACCACCGTGAGCACGGTGTGGTGAGGATGGCCGGGCGGAGGTGGCGGGAACGCCTGCACCGGGTTCGAGCCGAGTAATTGTATGTGCCTCTCGTCGAGTAGCTGCTGCTGAAGGGCGGGCACCTCTCTGGCCTGGACAGGGGCCGGTACCAGCGGATAGCCGACACTGCCTCTGTGCGGATGGGGCGCTGGCAACGGTGTACCCAGCGTGTGGAAGCTAGGCAGGCCGACCGCCGACGTGACAGGTGGAGAGTGCGATATCGAGGCTGGCGACAATGGCGTGAGAGCCGTTAATTGGGGCTCCGCTTCGCTGGGAGCGGTGAATTGGCTGGCGAAGCTCGGCAGGCCCTCGCCGGTCACCGCCACGCCGCCCGCGTGCTTCGACTCCCAGGGCCTGTACTGGCTGGCGAGCACCACCTCGCCGCGCGAGTCGATCAGCCGGCCGGTCAGTCCCTCGTAGTAGTCCCAGGAGGAGGTCAGCCCGAGGCCGACGTCCTGAGGGTGAAGGGTGGTGAGTGTCGTCGAGCTATCCATCGCGTTGTCCCCGGCGAAGCTGCTGAACGGCGGCAGGTGACGCGCCGGGTCACCCGGACCCACCGAGTTCGGCGAGGTCGCCACCGCCGCCGGAGGGCTGCCTGTTACCCTCTCGGTGGCTACGACCTCCTTCGTTACCTCGGCGCTCATCTTCCCCGCCACGTCATCGCGACTCGTGCTCCCTGCTCGCGGGAGGTCGCGTTACAGTTCGCACTCGATCCTTATCCCTCGTCTACCAGGCTGCTCCTTGATCGTCTGTAAAGGGACGCGACCTTCTGATCTACCCCCTGCTCTCTTCCACTCTAGGTGTCCAGTTCCACTTCCGCGCGGGTCGATCGTGACTGGCTGCTGGTTATCGGGATTATCCGCTGCCGTCGACGCGTGCTACGAACTTCTCGGCACCTTGGCACCGTGGCATCTGGGAGAACGGGACGAATGTTCCTCCAACTTGGCTGTCGCTCCTCAGCAACTCCACGATGCGCGTCCTCTCCTGGCTGCTCTCTGATTTGTCCTTGGCTTCCTTCGGTTTACCTCCTGAGTCCTTTCTATTGTCACTGCTCTATCCCTTCACGCGCGTGTCTTCTTAGTTTCTCAGATTCTCTCGTGTACTCTCTCGCTCTTCTTCACTTTCGCTCTATATCTCTCTCTCTCTCTCTCTCTCAATCTCTCTATTACGCTCGCGTTCTCACTGCTCCTCTACTTCCTCTATCTATAACTCTATTTCTGTCGTTTGTACTCAACAGGTTTAGGCTACGAACTGAAGTAGATCGGTTTCTCTGGGAGTGAATTGTGTGCGCGAGTCCCCTTTCTCCGGATTACGCAGGGCGGCCTGCGTTCTCCACCTTGCTTCCGTCTTGTCTTCGTTTGCTTTGGATGGGACTCCCGTTTCTCGGTGGACACTCGCCCCAGTGGGTTGCGTCCGTTCGTTTGTTTTTCTTTTCTTTTTTTTTTCTCGTAAAAAAAAAGATCGGTGGCTCTTACTTACTGCTTAATTACGTTAAAACTCCTATTAGCTTAGAAAACTTTGTCGGTCGGTTTTGCCCTTAATTAAATCTGCTCGCGAAGAGGATCGGCGGCGCTTCGTCGCTCCTCGCTGATCAGTGAGTATCGTTACTTGCTGAGTGATTAGTAGAAAAAAGAAATGGTAGATTCTTTGGTTTACGGTTTTACCCCCTTTTTTTTTATCGCGCAGTATTTTATACTATTTTTTTTGTTTCGTATCTCTCTCTTCTTCTTTATCGCTTAACGTACAACAATGGGTTTTTACACTGCGCTCCTCTTTTACTTGTTTCCCTTGTTCGTCATTCAATTTGGCACTGGCGGACTTTTTTTTTTTTTACTTCAGATATACTTTGTACACTAATTAGATACTATAGCTCTTAATCCTTTGTCTTCTGAACCTAAGCTCTTGGAATATCTTTATTTTCTTCTCCCGTTTTTCCTTTGTTCCTTTACGTCGATATAAACACGCTAATTACTTTTTTGTTCTTCGCGCTTCGTAAGAAAATAGAAATCACTTGAGGTTAATGTGGCTTGTTAGAAGGCGGTTGATTTGTACGATCTGAAACAGAGAAAACCAACGCGAGTGTTAGCCATTAGCAAACTCCCCAAAAACCTACTGTACCACGCATTGTCCATTCTCCCGCGCAATCAGGCACTTTCTCAACCATCAGAATCATGCGTTCTCAACATTCTCTCCGAACTACGTTCCCATGCAATTCGTTTCGCGAGCGCGATATGAAAATACCCCCGCGTTCGATTAACATCGCCCCAAGAACAAAACGTTTCGCGTCGCTAATTTCGACGGACGGGTCCCCGTAGATTGGATCCCTGAAATCACGGCGTGACAGCAAATCGATCCAACGGGGGCAGCAGAGAGAGAGAGAGAGAGAAAAAAAAAGAATCATTTCGAGATAAAGAGTTCAACGACGAGGCTTGTTCATTGAGCCCTCCCCTTTCTTCGTGGTCACGTGAGGCGATCGTAAGCGGGAACGTGACACGCGACTACGTGGGAACGTGTCATAGACGTTACCATAACGTGACCATCGCTAAGCCAAGGTTACTATTACGTTCGCCGTGTCTGCACACCTACTCGCTCGCTTTGATACTCGCGAATGTTGTGCCCTAGTCCCTGGACGGTTCATTCACGTTGCTTAGAGCGCTGACGATGGCTACGAGCACTTCGCGTCTCTCTCGTTTTACTTTCTTCCACTGTCAATCCTGCTGCACTCAATTTCAACCCCCATCACCACCTTCGCGCCAGTTACGAAATTCATTCGATACACATACAGGTAGGGTGGATGTACCAGTAAACGAACACGTACCAGTGAAAGGACATTTTATATTAAAATAAGTAGAATAAATTATTAAAATAAGCAACTAATTAATTCGAGACTTCTTTAATTTCTTGCTTCATATCCAAAGAATTATTGCAGCGCGTGGAATCAATCGCTGCGAACATAATTTTATTAAAGTGTTCGTTCATTAGCCTTGAGTGTTCATTTATTGGTGCGTTCACCCTGCTATTCGAAGGAAAGAAACTTGGACGCAAGTGCTGTCAGGGTGTTAGGCATAATACCACAAAAAAAATAGTGTTGATGGTCAAAGGAAAGTCTTAAGGTTTGAAATATTTTATGTGGTCTATTCCGAGCTACCCTCCGATATACCGGATATAAATGGTAAAATACAGTCCTTTCTAGTGCAACTGTAAAACTTCTATTACCGTTCGCTCTTAAAATTTTCTGTCGCTATTTTATCTATACAAACTCCCCCGTGGCCACCCCCCTCGAAAATCGGATTTTGGACGGTGCTCGAACGTGGTTCGAAGCCATCGCAGAATTCAAGGCGATGCTGGTCCTCGGTGAGATATCGACCGCCATTTAGGACATCTCTTTCGCTCATTCGTTCGCCCGGTGCACATAGTGCGCGGAGCAAACTGAACTCGGGCCGCGCTCGCACGTATGTAGATCTGCAGCACGCGTGCCCGTCACTCGGGTGTTCACCCACACGCGGGAGCAGTACCGGCGGCTTTTGCACGGCTCGTGGATGTACATAACGGCCGGGGGTACATAGAGAGAGCAACAGCACTATCGCTATCTCACGGCCGCTTTTCCAGCGTCCCGCGCCGCAAAACTCTCACTAATAGCTTTACAGCTGTGCCCGCCAGCCGGAGCTTTCGCTATCGTTGGAAACTTGCGCTGTCGTTTGCCCGTGCACTTTCGCTTGCCGCGCGAATTAAACCGCGAACATTGCCGCGCGACACCCGCCCCAGCTGCAACCTTGACACCCATGGGACCTTCGTGCTTTTAGACATCCAGCGCTGAGAAGTCGCTTCGATTTTTCCGATGGACATTAATTATTTGAAGAATATATTCTTTGGGTACACCAAGGAGATACTGACGTCCTAAATTTCAAGTAGCTGGGTACGGGCGATTTTAACAGCCTCGAGTACGAACGATGCTACTTAGTTCTCAGGGAGCTCGGGGAAAAATCGGCGATTCAACGAGCACGCTCTCCTCAGAAATGGAAGTCACGAGACGAAGGCGCCTCTGTGGCGAAACACCTGCACAAGAGATCAGCACGCAGGCCACGGGCGATTGAACTTTCCTAGAGGTCCATAAATCTAGTCTAGACTGAATACCGCGAACTTTAGTCTTTAAAGGTCGCGGAACTCGCTGAGCTGATAGCGCGAGCGTGCGGGCTTCTCCGTTCCCGATCGCGGTTCCCTTCGATAAAAAGGATCGCTTCCAGCATCCACGGCTGCGGAAAAGATATTCCGAGAAGTTCGCAATCTGTTGGCGCGGCGTACGCGTTACGAGGAATATAAATTGTAGGAAGCTAGCTGGAAATGCGACTGAAATCGATCGGTCTCGTATCGGCGTCCGTCTTGCCAGGCTGGCCGCGAAACTTTCCGACTTCTTCGAGGTGTTTTATCGTTCTGCCCACTCTTGGCCCAGAGCGCTATAAATTCAAGCTATCTGCTAGATGGGCTACGATTATCTTCGGGCGTCCAGCAATTTTTGTGTTTAAACGAAAAACGGGGCGTTACAATTTTACATATGCTTAGTTCGCGTTTCTGGAAGTATCAACGGTGCTCACAGTAATCTTAATTCTCTTTTGAAGCGCAATTGCTTTGAATTTGGAACTGAGCCGTGGAAGAATACTCGTTAAAGTTGCGAGCGTTAGATAGTGGAATGGAGGAAGCAATTGAAGAGTCCTCGTAGAAAAAATAATTTATCGAAAAATGGTCTATGTGCCAATGGGAGCAGGGGAGACCGGGGTAAATTGTAACATAGGTAAAATCTTCTTAACGACAAATCTGGCCACCCACAGCATGCGAGACTGCTTGACGATATTAGCACCGTCGGTTTTAAGGGGGGCCTTTGCGCCTTGTTGGGCCGAAAAATGGGTAATTCTTTGTGAATTTTTTCTACAAAATCGGTTCGACAAATTAATTTGAGGTTCGAGGTTTGTGTTCATATTTCTATTTAAATAAGTAAAACAGATGTGTTACAATTTACCCCACATGGTGTTACTTTTTACTGGGACTGGGGCACGCTGTAACAAAGGTTCAGATTTGTTTGAGATGAAGCTAAGTGTGCCTTGTCTAAGCGTCCACGATTTTGTCACGTACTTAATGAGTTCACCACATATGCAAGTAGTAAGTCACGCAAATTATTTCCTGATTGAGGAAAAGACTTTCGAGAGAAAAGTGAGAAAACTTTTTTTGCCACAATCTGCCCCAGTCTCCCCTACTACGGTATAGAATTTGGTTTTTGGCACTTACAGTGTACAAGGACTTCAATTATTAAAGACAGAACACTAAAATGTCACAAACTCAACAACGTGGCTACAGCTTTGGGCAAATTAAGGGGACTAGGCAGTCAGAAACTCGATTTTTTGCATTTTTCGAAAGTACCACCCTTCCCGAGTAAAACGCCGTTTGGTTAATGTTAAAATTCGCAAAATTAAGGATTTTACAGCCGAAAAGGTCGAGCGCGTCATACACCATTTCTGCGCGCGCGCAGGTAGACTAATTCCTCGTTCGAAACTTTAAACGCGTTTTTCTCGGAATCATATTTCCTCTTCGTTTTGCAGAGATTGAGCAAAAACGGAGGTATAAGTCGATTTGAAAAAAAAATCAGCCTATGTGAAACATGTCTAGTTACGACCTGAACCTAATGATAAGTCTGCAAAAGCTCCTATTTTGACAAGAAAAAAAAAATTAAAACAGCTCTTCTCCCTGGCGAAAAATCACATTTCTTTAAAATTTGTCGTTTTACAACCGCTATACTTATAATTTTTTTTCTTTTTTAATAGGTTCAGGGCAGAATGGATGCCAGGGCAAAGTATCAATTTCAGAGGATATTTCGCAATTCAATTTTTTACGGCCAGAATCACTGCAAAATTACAGCGGCTCCAGACAAAACACCTACATATGTCAGGCAACTGTAGCGCTGTCATACACATGTATATATTACTCAAATAATTTTCTTTTACTGTTTATAGTATCAGCAAACATTACCCAAAAGTACCAGTCACAATTTGTATTCATCACCTCGTAATTAATTCGCAAAAAAAATACTTGATTCCCGAGCGATCTGACTGCCTACTTAGCCCTCTTAAGTTTACCAACAAACTCCTACGAATCTACATTAAATATCCATTTCACCGAGTCCAAACAACACCTGTCAGAAATATTTTGCAACAGGAAACAACCTCCTGCCACTGCTCCAAAATCCCCTACCCCTAACAGCGTACCGTCACTCTCGCGCGCGGCCGCGCTTTTCAGCCCACGCAGCGCAGCAAGAGGAGAAATTTTTTCCCCCCTGGTTCCGCAGAGGGCGAAAATTCCATCGAATCCCTCGGGTGCAGATCGATAGCCGGCCAGCGAGCGGAAGACGCGTTGCCGGAACGATGACGAGCCGAAGTTCCCGAAGCGCGGGGAGAGAGAGAGGCGGCGGGCCGGAGAAAGGAGAGGAAGAGAGCGCGGACGGCGAGGCGCAGGAGAGGAGAACAGCTGGCGCCTCGTCGTTGCACTTTCGTCGAATCGACCGTGCGCCCGCGGCTTTGTACGGGAGGGCAGAAAAATTCAATACCGCGCCAGCGTTTCGCGGGCCAGCCAGCACTCGCAGCGCGGAGCACGCGGCTCGCGCACGAGCGGAGACGCTCGACGGCGAGCGGGATGCATCCCGTCGTCGGATTCTTTCGTCGGGCGGGAACGCAGGACGCGGGTTCCCAGAAGCGGGCGCGCGAACCCAGCTGGCCAACAGAGAGAGATCGGAGATTCCGCGCGCTTGGAATTAATATTAGACGGCGACGAGTAGAGCGCGGGGCCCATCGAAAAAAACCCAGCTAACGAAACCTGCGCGGCCCCTCGCCCCTCTGAACAACCTCTATGCGCGCGGAATATTCTCGGGACGCGGGCGGGATATACACGGTGGCAACGCAAGCAGTGGATTCCTCGTCCAAAAATAGGTCGAAACGATGCAATGCATTTTTCTGGCGGGGGCCTTCCTTTTCGAGATACAATCGACTTTCAAGCAGGTATAACTTTCGGACTGCTTCGATTTAAGAGCGCGATTCGGTGAGTGATTGTTGTTGGCGATGAAGACGCCAGAGGAGGGAAGGTCGTTCTGTGTTATTGTCTCGGTTTCGGCGTTGAGTATTGGTTGCTGCTCTCGGTAGAAGCGGGAATTGTGAAACACCCTGTACGTAGGGGGGAAGGATAATTGCTGGCGACACGTTAGTCGGTATCTCGGGTGGCTTGTGCTTTTTTATGAGGAACGACGGCCGCGGAATTCTACGCGTCCCGATTCGTTATTATCGCTTGCCTGTATCGAGCAGTCACGGCTGGCTCGAACTCCTTTGTTTCACTCAAGTTCAGCGTCGCGGCGTATTATCGTCCGGCGGGGGGAATTTCGTGCGGACGGTTCTGCACAGCGGCGGCACGGAGGATCGTTCGTTAGTGTCCCTTGCTCCGTTTTTAACGCCGCGGCCCGCCGTGCACGCGACGCGGCCGCGGTGGAAAAATGCCCGCGCCATTGTTCGACCTCGCGATCGACGAATCTTAAACGGGGAATTCGAGACTACTTCGAATGCGCGGGGAATCCGGCGGAGATACGTGAAACGTGTCCGGGAGATCGTACGTGTGCGGTAGTCGCGAGAGGAAATTCCGATTTGCTTGCGTGCCGAGGATCATCCCCCTTTCCGCGTTACCACGAATCGCACCCCCCGTCGGTCTTTGAAAACAGCACAGATTACTTCGAAAAGAAACAACCAGATATGCCAATTACAGGGGCACACAGAGATTGGAACGGAGATGCTCGAGCGATCCAGAACACGATCTTCAGACAGAGTCCTCTAGGAGCTAGACAATAGAAAGCTAGCGAATGGAAGAGAAGGAACCGTGAGACACTAGCTCGGCCAGTTTTCGCTCGCAGACCAAAAAGGAAGGGGACCGCCATGGAACCGGAAAAAAGATCGGCTCGAGTCGGTGTGGGAGGGGGGCGAGGGACGACCAATTATTATTCGGGGCCCGGTTCCGCTTATCGTCGTTTCCGCGGCCGTAAATCCGCGATAAGGCCTGTTTTTTTCGCGACGGTTGCTGCGCCGCGCGCTAATTCCGGCATTACAGCCTGGCAAAAATGGCGGCGATGCCCGCGCCCCGTTCGTCTGCGTCGAAAAAAAAAAAAAGGGACCGCGAAGAAAGAAAAAAGAACGGTGCCCGCGAGGCGGCTCCGAGCAAAAAAGCTCCGGGTACACTTTCGCCGACCTCGTGGTGGCGGGCGAGTGCGCGCACCCGCGCCCGCTTCGACTCTCTCGCGGCGACAAAGGCTGCTTGATTCAAGGTCCCACGCGCACACACACACGCACACACGCGCGCGCGCGCGCGCGCAGAACAGCGGATCCGTAGACGCGGGGCACGATCGCCCGAGCGCATGCCGCCACCGATGTGTCCCGACGAGCCGGAGCCCTGCGCCTACGAAGGTCGAGGGCTGCGAGTTTGAGGTTTAGAACGTGGAAGAAAGCCCTCGGCTCGAAGACTGGCGAGAGGGGAAGGTTAATAACGAAGAAGGAGGGTTCGAGGGGATAGCGAAGAATTTAAGACAGCTTTCCGTGAATGTGGAACTCGAATTGTGCGGTACGAAAGATCTTTGTAATCTTAACCCTTAACTGGTATACTGTTTTTGGCAAACGTGACTGGTATACTGGGGTCGTGGCAGACCCCAAGTAAAAAAGGACATAGAAATTTGTAAAGTCGACAGTAGAGCAACCACTATGAATATTTTCTTCTTAGGTGGTAATGTAGAAAATAATAGAAGCGTGGAGAGTTAAACTATTACTTTAAAATTAATTAGAAATTCAGTTTACCAACTTAGACAACCGAAAATTGTACATGGAACTTTGGGTGCCTGGGGTCACGAGCGACCCCAGGATACCAGTTAAGGGTTAAGCAGGTCGAAAGACTAGCGATTCCAGGATCGATGATATATACGAAGATCGGTGGGGTGCAAATTTTGAAGCAGACGTACTACTTTGAACACTTTCGTGAAACAGGGTGGAACGGAGATGGAAAGCGCGAAGGCGGCGGTTAATGTCGCGTTTCGATAAGATTCGCGCGTCAGGATCGCCGGCGAGGGGAAGTTTTATCTGGATCGATGCGGCGATAAATATTAGCCCGATGTCTGAGGCTCGCCTCTCGCTGTCGGCCGAACGAGGCGCGGGACAATCGGGCAATAGGGCGAAACATTTAGGTGGCGGGAAGGAGAGAAGAAAAGCCGACCGATGTCCAATTGATTCCTCGAAGTGTTCACGGCGAGAGAAAAACCGCAGCTCTCCGGGCATCGTGAAATGGTATTTACTCCCTCGTTGAGTATCAATAAATAGCAAAGAAAGAGGCCGTGATAACTGACGTCATCCACTTACTCGAGTCATAACAATACTGTTTTTGTAGCAGCAGATTACTAGCATCGCCGACGACTATAACTTATTCATCCGCTGAAAGCTACGGCCTCGCATACTACGCCATTGATAACCTCTCTTTGATGCGAGTGCCTTGTCGCTGTCGGGGAACACCGTTACGAGGCACCGCGAGCCACCGTCCCGCCGATTATCGATCCAACGCGATTCCCCGAGCGGCGTGCTGCGAGTCGGCTGCCGACCGGTTCGCCGTTCGATTCACCCTTAAATCACCGTTTTCACCCTTGTCGCCTGCACGCGCACCAGCCACGGGAACCGGGCGAAAATGCGCGTCGAAAACCGTCCGCCGGCCCTAGACCAGGTCGCCCCGTCGGTTCCCAGGAACTAGCGGCCGTGTTCCCTCACTTGTTGCTGCGTACCGGTGTCGAAATCGCTCGGACGGGATACGTCCTGTATATCGGACGAACGACGCGACGCTTTTACGGCACTGCGTACCGGTGTACCCGCGGCAGCCGTAGTAGACGAACGCGCTCGAGTGCGCACTGATTCGCGCACTCGCGCGCGCGCACGCGTGTACACACGCTCGCCAGGGCGTCGTAAAACGGACCACAGCTGGTGTGCTACGCGACGTTGCTCGCCATGTACAGGGTGTTCGAATAATCGTCCTCTCGCGAGTCAATGGAACCGAAAGAAAGTCGAAGGAGCTGGAGTCTCGTTTGCGAGGAATATGATGGTTCGAAGAAATTTTATCATGTCGCGGTGAATATCGAATTATGAGCTCGATTGTGAGTTGTTTGAATTGGAGGACTAGAAAAGCCAGGGTACATGTCCCAATTACCGTGCCTTTATGCTTGAAAAGAAGCCGTACAAAAAACTAGCATAAATGAATAAGGAAAGAGTTTTTTTTTAATTAAGTTAAACTATTAATGTATGTGTTACAAACGAGAAGGTTGCATTTTTAAACAATTAAAGTTTAGTAAAAAAAATGTAAAATGCATGTGAAGATTTCGATGAATTTGCCTAAATCCTCGCCGGAAACGGTAAGGAACACCAGAAGTGAATCAATTGATAATTATCATGATTTGCACTAGTGTAAAGTGTTTATTATATCATAAAAGGTTGGAATTTTATGAAAAATAGGAAAATAAGTACTTTTGAAACGTTTTCGTATTTTTAAAGTGAATCCGGCAATTGGGACAGGAATTTAACGCTTGTCCCTATTACCGTGCCTCTCGAAACCCACTGGCTCCCTCTGTAACTGCTAAACCTAACCTTACTTTCGTTTCTCAGAACGGGTGAACAGAAATTTACCTTTGCATAATTGCTTTTGTAATGAAAAGGTCATATTAAAATAACATAAAAACACCTCTCGTAGAGCAGAAAAATATATTAAACAGTTCAAAGTTCAAAGACATAACCTAATCGCGGGAACGCTATTAAAAGAAAGGGCACGGGAATATGGACAACGCATTTTTCAGGGCACGGTAATTGGGACAAAAACATGTATTATTATTTCAATTAAAAAAAATATGAAAAATTAACATTTCCAACGAGAGAAAAATGCCTTAATAAACAAAAAAGTTCAAAACACCAATATAAATTTTCACCAAGCTGAATTAAAGTAAGAGAAGTCAGTAATTAATTCCCTCGCGAGCAAGTCGGCGTCAAAGCACGGTAATTGGGACACCTACCCTATACAGCAAATATGTTTAAAAGTATTAACAGTACATGGAAGTTGTTTGACTGTTTGAAAGAAATCTTTCGTGGCTGCAATGGGTGGAGAAATAATTGCGCGTGTCCATGTAGAGTAAACGTTGCGAACATAATTGCACTGAAAGTAACTGAAATCATCTTCCCCCTCTATGCGGAAAAATATTCTATCACAATTGCGATTAATTCTATTCTGCTAAGAATCGTTAACCCTGCTGTGCCCCGACAATCGTCCCACCCCGTATAAGGCCGGTACAGTATATGCACAAGCACGCACGTGCGCGAGTACGGAGGCGCGCTGCGGTGCGCCTGCGCGCGTGCACTTTCACGCGATATACCGCAAGAGAGTAACGTCGTGACGACGTTACGCGGGCCCGCGTACACCCTGCCGATCACACGCGACGACCGCGAGCGAAAGAGCGTCGACGATCACGGGGGGACGAGGATGCGCGGCGACCACGACGGCGACGATGTCCGCGAAGAAAACGCGTATCGAAAAACGGCCGCCGGTAGTATCCTCGCGTGTCGAGGTGCGTAACGGTCCGGCGTCGAGGTGGAGAGGCGTACGTGGTGGGGGTAAGGGGGGCGGGCGCACTGTTAAACCCACCCACACAGGCACATGATATCGGAAATGATATAAAATTGCGTCGAGCGCGCCGCTGATATTTAAATTGGTTCGCTAAACCACGGATTAATGCGCGCAACGACGTCCGACAGCCCACGCAGCGGGCTTCGAAAAAGGGCGTACCAGAAAAGGGGAGAAAACAAAGTATGTACAGGGCGTCAAGAAATGCTGGGGCCAAACTTTCCAGAGAAATACACGCGCGCGAGTAACCACGGGGTCCAAAGACGGGCTCCATTTGTTTGCAACTCGTGGAACAATGGCGGCAGCAAGTTTCTGCGAAAGGAGACGAGCGCCTTGTTCCTCGGTTCAAATCTCCAGTACAACCCTCGGCGCAACTTGGAGCGTTCGAAATGTAGCAAACTTGTGAGGAACTTATAAAAGGATTAGATTTAAATGCAACGTCGGGGTGCTTTGGAATCTTTGTTAGGTATACTAGGTACTTCAAGTTGGAGCTGCTATAGTCTAAAATCTTTGAATGTTTAAGAGAATCTATGGAAAAGCTACATCAGTCTTAGCACAGCGTAAATGGAGAATAACGTTTCGCTGTAGAAAATGATTCGTACGTCGGAGAGACATAATTTTTCAACACTTGCTTACTAAGTTTCTCATTTCTTTCGATGAGTAGCATGTTTCTACATTTTGACCCCGATACTTTTCAGCACCCTGTATGGGGAACCGACCGATCGGAGCGGATCGTTGGAAACGTTCGCGTCGATACCTGTTCGTGAACGTTGGACAGGTGTTCGCGAGGGCTGCACGCCTGCGAGCACCGTGTATTCAGTTTCTTTATCGGCTTCGATTCGAAATTACAACGCAACTACTTTAGCTAGTGACGGAACTCAAGAAGCCCCGATTCCACTTCGAGCGTTACTGGAATCTTGAGAATTATTAAGTCTTAATAAATCCCCAAAGTATTAACGAATCTTTTAAGCAGATGAGGTTAGAATCAGTAAATTCCAGCTAGCAAGGAAAGATCCCGAACCCGGAAATTAACAAAATTCTGAAACTTTTTGAATATGTAGGGGATTTCCTCCCGATTGCAACGCAATTTTTGTTTGCTGCCCAAATTCGCGCTAGGAGGGTGTAAATGACCCCTGAAAAGCCGGTTATTTTCCGATTTTGTGTTATAACTCGTGAACTGCAAGATAATTTTTTACCAAATGGTAGATCTAATTAAAAGAAGTAACTTTTGTCTTCAAACTTCTTTTCTATCTCTTACAGATTGCGAGTTACAAAATAAAATCGGAAAATAGCTAAATTTTTAAGGGTTAATTTCACCCTCTTCGAGTGAATTTAGGCAGCAAAAAAAATTGCGTTGTAATGAGGGATTTATCTAGGATTTTTCTATTTTTCGAGAAATGTTGAAATATTTGAAGTTCCTCGCGTGTTTTACGATTTATTAGAAAACCCCCACGTGCTTCGCAGAGATCTAGAAACAGTCTAATTTATTTAATATACTACGCAGAGAAACAGAAGATTCATCACGGTCGAACATTTCTGAGATTCGAATGATATTCGAAGCGATGCAAAACGAGACAACGACTGAACAGCTCGAAAATCTGCGAAAGATCGGACAGAATGTCCGTTACTAACTTTACCTCCTCCTTCCTCTCCTCTCTCCTGTCTTTCTCCGGTAAACAAGAAACGTTTCGCGAGACTTCGCGCGAGCTACTGCTGGCAACTGGCAACTTAAAACACCATCGGCACACGGACACATAGTTACGCACGCACATTATCTCACGAACTCGTCGCGGAACAATAACGATACTGAATTTAAGCGCGAACTAAGCTGCACATAACCTATACGAACCCGTTCTCCGTTTCCTTCGGATCAGCGGGAAACGTAGGAGATACGAAATAGATTAACCGGTCTAATAGATATTCCGTACCGCGAAACGGCTAATAATACGTGTTTATCGTTAACCGCGCCATTGAAAAATACCCGATAAAAAAACGCATCCTCTCCGTTTCGTACGCGAGCAAAACAACCGATCGTTTCTCGAACGTTCCGCCGCGGACTGCCCGTGGCTCGCGAGAATTCGGCGGCCGGTCCGTTGCGGGCGAGTCGCGGCCAACTTCGTGGCAAACCCTTTCAAACTCGCCGACGCACGTATCCGTGCGCGTTTTCGACAGCTATGACCGAACGAAGCCAAAAGGAGAAGCGAAAGAGACGAAGCAGAGGGGCAGAGAGAGAAAGATCGTAGAGAAAGAGACGAGGGGGAAAAGAAACGAATCCGAAGAACGGGTAAAAGGGATACTGTGCGTGCCCGTAAATCTCTTGGCGCCCGTTGTTCTCGCGGTCCACGACGTCGGTTCCTTGTCCATTCCGATCCGTTCCGCCGTTCCGTGGAGCGAGTAGGCCGAAATTCGCCTCCTCCTCGCCCCCTCCCCCGTCCCCCCGGCCGCCCGACCTCCCCCTAGCGCGGCTCGCCGGCACAAAAAAAGAAGGAACACCCACAGGAAAGGGAACCGAGGAAAAAAGGAAGGAGACAGGAATAGAGAGAGCGAAAGAGAAAGGGGAATTGATCGCGTTCGCGACGGCGAAACACAGAGGTTCGGGAGGACTTTGCGCGTTCGGTCGTTACGATCGTAGGGCAACTCGCTTCGAAACGTTTCGGAACGTTTAAGTACGAGATCGAAGATTCCGATTGTCGTTAGAAAGAAGAGGTGGAGCCTGCAGACTATTTCCTTCCAGTATGAATCCGGCGAGTCGTTAATCGCGACCCTTAACAATCCCTAAAGACGATTGCGTGCCTACGCGGCGATTATTACCGCGAAAACTGGAAATTGCACGGTACTACGAGGGCCGCGAGTTTCACCTTCTGCACCGTGCACACGAATATATATATATATATTGCATATACATATCAGGGTCGAATTGCTGTGGTGCTTTATCCTCGCGGTGCACTCGAGCCGTGGATGCACAATATATCCCACTTCCGATGGCACTGTAGCGTGCGCACGGTCGTCGCTGAATTTCGACGGGGAACGATCGAAATTTCGGCGGAGCGTGCCGCGCCACGCGGCTATCGATGCACCTCTCGGAGATCGAAAACACAGGCACGGAGCACCATGGGTGGGAAACGCGGCGACACGCGTCCCAAGGAAATCAGTTGCTTTTTCTTTCCGCGGTTCACGGCACTGACGAGCCCCCGTCACCGACAACTCTCTACACCTCCGTCGAACCGGCCACACTATGGTGCGAGTCGATAATGGTGTTTACCAAAGCGTCGTTTGCCCTAGCCGGGCCAGGTGAGGCTAGGCTAGATTCACCGGCGATCGAGATGCGAAACGAAAAATAAAAAAAAAATCTCCCTGTGTAAGTACGTTCTCGTGTGTAATCCTATTGTGCGAGTATATCGATACGGTGTATGTATATAGAGAAGAGAGAATGGAGCGTTAAGAACCTGTTTCCCCATACACTACGCGTGGTATCGGCGAAGCAAGCAAGCGTCCGTCCGAGCCGAGCCTCGAAAACACACCGGGAACCTCGAAGGGATGCACACTTTGGTCCGTCACTCCTCGTCTCTCACGACGACACAACGCGTTTTTGTCTGACGCACCGCGCGAGACTCGTCAAGCATTCGCAGCACGATGCGTGCACGCCGTGCTCGAGGACACTACCGTGCATCGCCGCCGGCTAGCAGGAGGCGTTGACGGCAATGGTAGTGGTGGCAGCGGTGGTAGTGGTGCCGCTGGTGGTGGTGGCGGCCGCGACGGTGGGGTGGTGGTGATGGTGGTGGTGGTGGTGGTGGTGATGGTGGTAGTGGTGGTGGTGGTGGTGTTGGTAGAGGTGGTGAGATTGTGGTAGAGGTGGTGGCGATGGTGATGGCGGTGGTGATGATCGGCGGACGCAGCAAGAAGGCCAGGACGACGGAAACGTGCCGCTGCGACCAACTTCCGCGTACTCGTTTTTACGGGTCGCGTCCGTGTGGTTTTCGCTCGTTGAAACAACGACGCACTAATGTGCACGTACGTATCTTTCACTCAGGTTTCCCCAGCAATGTCAACAACAACAAGACGACACCGACAACAACAACAACAACAACGACGGACGACGACAACGACGGACGATAACGGGGCACATCTCGGTTGGCGTAATTGGAACGCATCGTTTTACCAACGGTTTCGTATCGTCCACGCATCGGTACATCCACGGAAACGTTTACTGGCTCGCGCACTTACCCTTCTCCCTCTCGGTTCCTTCGGTTGGCCGAACTGTTCCCGTCCTCGTCGCTCGTGCGCCCCAACTCCGTCCTCCGCGCAACGCCGCTCTTCCTCCCGGCGCTCTCACGCTCTCTCGCTCTCTTTCTTCTTTTCTCTTTCTCTCTCCCCGTCCCGCTGGTAGCCGGCTAGCGGCGGCTGCTTGGCGTGCGACGGAGAGAGCAGAGAATCCGTGAGAGTGAGAGGGAGGGAGAGCCGAACGAAAGCGAGAGTAATCCTCCGCGCTCTCTCCCTCTTGCTGCACACTCCACCCGTCCGGTCGCCCTGTCGCCGTCGTTGCCGCTGTCGTTGCCACACTGCCACTACCGTTGCCGTTCGTCTGCCCTGCCGCCGGCGTTACATTTCGAATTTCTCGTCGATCGGCGGCCGTCGCGCCGGTACGTCGACGACAGGGGACGGCAGAAACGAGCGTTCGTCCACGATCACCGGTATCGCCGACGCGAAACCGAGCAACTCTCGTCGCGGGCACCGTTTGACACTGTCCCTGCCGGTCTCCTCTCGTCCCTTTGATTCTCTTTCACCGCGAGCTCTCGCTCTGTTTCCCCACTGTTTCGCCGTTTCGTATCACCGTGCCTATACATATACACCGGTCACCTCGTCTGTCCCTACGTGCCCGACACCGAAGCAGAACGAACCACGCTGGACCGTACACGTGTGTACAGGCAGTGCATCGGAAACCTTTCCCCTCTAGTCGTCGTATCGCGAATTGTCGATCCGAGAAAATCACCTAGAACCGGCGTCGTCTCTCAATATTCGAGGTTCCTAACTCACGCACGCACACGCGCACACACGCACACGTTCTCTCTCTTTCTCTCTCGCTCCCTCTCTCTTACTCTCTCCCCCCTCTCTTTCTCTCTCTCTCTCTCTCTCTCTCCCTCTCTGATTCACTCACGCGCTCGCGCTCGTTTGCTTTCTTTCTTTCTTTTTTTTTTTCCTCTCGCTACCCGCGCCCCACTCGCTCCGTTCAAGCTTCACTCCGTGCACACTACGCGGGTATCCTGGCGATACCGTGGAAGGTGGTGCGAGCAGACGGCTCGGCCGGCTCGGCGACGTCGCATCAAAACACTGTACCTTTGGTTCGACGGACTGTCCCGTGGTGAGTGTGCTCGCCGCGCGGTGACTGTATGCTCCAAGAGTATTCTTTGTCCGTCCGGAGTCGCAGCTGCCCGCGTTTCGGCCGTCGGTCGCGATTCGGGCCCGTTCGGCAATGCTCGGGTGTCATCCCGTTCGTCATGGCGGGAACCCAGGATATACCCAGGACCATCGGTGGAAAGGGAACTGGGAAGGGGGAAGGGAAAGGAGGAACTCGAGCGTACGCTCGTGCACGTCTCCCTCTCTTTCTCACCGGAGCGTTCTCTCCCTCTGGTCCGTAGTACAACGGGCGGGAGCGAGACGGGAACACGGAGAGAGGGAACGAGCGAGCGAAGGAGGGAGAAGCAAGCGGGTTAGTTGACCGAACACAAGACGGAGTACGAAAGATTTCGATGCGTTCCCAGGGTGGGGGTAGATCGCGCTACGGCGGGGAGATAGGAGGGCGCGCAGGCGCACCGTGGCAGGCTGCAACCCCTCGCGCGATGCCTAAGCAACAAGGGGATGCTGCGAACCTGCTTCGACCGAACGCAGAGCTTTAGCCTTCTTCTGATTTTTCTCCTTCATTCCGCCTTTTTCCTCGCAATGCCGAGCGGGATGTTCATCCAGCGAGTTTTTATTCAACCGAGCCTTCATTCGAATAAACGTTTCCCAAGCTTACGGATGAAAAGAACAATTACTCGTACGATCTGTTATTACTTGGAAGAATTCTCTGGAAACTGATGTGACTTATAGTTAGAATATGCGCAAAAATAAAACATCTACAGACTCTACGTGCGATGACTTATTTCTTGCCTCTTTGCTATCTAAATTTTCACAATTATAGATATTGTTCATCGATGCTTGCTTATCGATTTATCTCGTAATAAGACAAACTACCTCGTTAATTGACTACGCGAGGTGGAAATCGTTTAAAGACTCCGCTGCGAAGGAATTGCGCTCCGTCGACTCTCGGCGCGTCGATTCCTCGCGCTCGAGCGGGTCACCTTCGCAGTCGCCGCGCGAAGGGTTAATTGGTTCAGTAACCCAAATTTCGGTATGAACGCCCAGCCACAAAAGCGGGCGAAAAGGACGCGGCCGTTTGCCTCGTGTCGCCCGGTAAACGCTTGCCATCCCATGATTTCGGCGGGAGTGACAGGGGAATCGCGAAGAAGGGTTGTAGGTCGCCTCCGGGCCCGAAAAGTCGTTGATATCGAATCCGAGAGGCTCGTGGAAATAAATCGTTAGCGACAAACGAAGGGGGAGAACACGGAGGAAGAACCGTCGCACAGTGGTTTAATTCGCCAAAAAGCTGGCCAAAATGCAATTTTCAAAGTATAAAACAGCGTTTTGTTACTATGGCACATTTGTTATGTAACAAATACTGTTTGAAAAATTAAAATACAGTAATTACTTATTATTATATAAACCTTCAAAGTTGGCTTAATTTCTTGGTCCTTAATGTCTTGATATTTCTATCATTTTTAATGTATCACGCAAAGTTTCATTGAAGGAATTCATTTGTGAAATGTTTTACCGTTAAAATATGTGTTATGAACATTAAATTTGCACAGCAGCAGTCGAAAATATTTGTACATTTACCCGTGTATTTCCCTTCCCAATATATCGTACATCTTAGTCCTCCCTTAATAAAGAACGAGGAAAAAAGTAACGTTATACGCTTTTATACGCAAAGAGAAGAAATTCTTCGTTTCAAGTACACTGCCTAGAAGGATATGCAACTGAAAAATTTTGCTATAATTTGCTACCCTATAAGATATTTACATTTAAAGCGCTTAAGAGGGTCTTCTACAGTTATAGACAATTTTTTGCATTCTCCGGAATTTTTTTATAACGAAACTATGAAACTTCTTCCATTGACGTTTTTTTACATGTATTTGTTGATTTTTCAACAATACTTACAAATTTTTACAATGAGAAATAATCAAAATTGGTGGCGGTACAGAGCCTCGTACGCAAAACGGTGTACCGAAAGGATATTCTCATTGCTCTCATAAAATCTCAAGATCTACTTAACAGATTTCATTCAAATTTGGTGTGTATCATGAATACGCATGTTGCTATAGCCCGTACTAGAATGAAGTCAAGATTATTATTTTTTCCTACTTTTCTCTACTCTGCAAATATTAACAATAATTTCGAAAATTGGTATTTCAACTTCAAACTACCACTTTTTCTAATTGTCAATGTTTAATGAAAACAATTTTTCTAAGCTAAAACTCTAAAGTACTAGGTGTCTGTTAGATTTGATATTTTTTTCAGGTGCTCGACCACCATTCGTTTTCATTTTGCAATTTTGACTTCACATTCTGAATCAGCGACCTCGATAACCCTCGTACACCAATTTTTGTACAAATCGGAAGATGCCTTCAAATTTTGGCCAGCTTTTTGGCGAATTAGACCACTGTGCGTCGTATCTCGGGGACGCGGATTGGTTGGTACGGGCTCCCGGAGGCACCGGGGAAGCCGAGTCGCGTTTTACGAGCTCCTTTCTTTACGAGTCCCGGAAAAGAAACACGGTAGCTCGCAAATTGAAGTCTAATTCCGCCGAGAAGTGCGTCGATCGCGTTTACGCAGAACGGTTCGGGGAAGCGGGGCCTCGGGACCAAGGACGATCTGGGGAATTCGAGCCATTCGTTTCTTTCATTTCTGGAAATCGCGAAACGTCAGCAGAGGACGAACGAGCCACGAAGGGACGTTCGCTGGAAAGAGAGAATCCCATGCACGAAATAATCATCGAAGGATCGCAAGACATTGCTCCTGCTAAGTGGTTCATGTGGGTATCCTCTGGTGGCTAGGTTGCAGCTATATGTACGTACATCCAAGGTGTCGACGGGGAACGGACCGCGGATACGGGTTGGATTTTTTTTTTAAACCAAAATAAACCCCCGTAACTCGTGATGGGTGCGGGTACATTCAGGGATTTCTAGACTCGCCAGTTAAGACAGATGACGTTTGACTGGGCAGTATGGCCTAGGATGGTTACACGCGATTCTTTGTATATCGTGGAACCACGATGGACCTGATCACCCACAAAATGTTTCGCGAATAAAATTATTATCCCCTAGGTATCTCTATTCTGTCGTCTTTCTTTTTAAGAGTCCGCGAAAACGATAAATCTGCCGCGAATTCCACCTACTAAACGTTGAACCCTTCCATCTGACCGATAAACCAGTCGCGTGACAGGAATTACAGCGCGAGTCACACGCTTAATTACCCAGCTCATCCCTTCGAGAGTAGATAACACGAAACTCCGTGTCGCTCGAAACTCAAAGGGTTGCGGAGTTGCGGCTCCGTGTAAACTTCCCCCGACTGACGAGTCTCTTTAACAAAAAAAAAGCAGGAAAAAAGCGGCACAGAGAGGGAAGAAGAAGCAGCATTTACCGCGAGCATCGCGTCGAAGCGATTCGAGTCCCTTCTCTGTGGAAGGTCCTCGCGAGTAACGTTCCCATGTGCCTCGTCCTCGAGGACTCGTTTAATCGAGAACACTTGGAAGACGCGTCCACGGCGATTGGGCGCGAGAAATGCGCACGGCGGATGGCGGTGAGCGCCCCACGGCGATTACCATGATAATGCTTGGCGTATGCAGATATAAATTAATGCGTATTCTTCTAAGAAGGGTCGACGAGCACGGTGGCTTCTCTCGGCCGACAGGGGATGCAACGGGACGGTTCCTCGGGTTCCGCGAGGACCAGCCGTTTCTCAGGGTGCGCGACGACGCCCAGCGAACGATACGTTTCCCTACTGTCGCGCGAGACACTCGGACGATTCTTCCTCCCTTTGTCCCAGGCCACGATCGCAGGCGGGAGGAATCGTCGCCGAAGAAGTGGAGCAGTGGATCGCGCGATCGCGATCCTGTTATTGTTATTTATGTTACGAACGAGGGAGGGGGCGCGGAAAAGGATGAAGGGGAGTGGTCGCTGGATGCCGATATTGCGAAAAAAGAAGGAAAGGAAGAAGACGAGAGGAAGAGGGGCGAGAAAGTTAGGGCGCGGTGTATATTTCATAGCGCGTCGAGGTTTCGCCGACGGCGAATCGGGAATCACGGACTTCTCCGGTACGAAATTCGCTGGAACAGATGCGACTCCCGGCCGTACAATGATGTCGAAATAAATCAGTTTATCGAGACCAGGTAGGTGGGAACCTTTCGGCTGTACCTACAGTGGTCCGCGGAGCATTGTGTTGCGCCCGATCAGTGACTCTCAATCATCCAGGCGCGTCGCGGAACCTCGACGAAATCGAGGGAATGGAAGCTTTGACGTGTGACAAACGCAGGGGTATCTTGAAAGTGTCCCTCTGTAACTGGCGCTAGCCAGCTTGTATTTCAACTGCGATTAACAGACCAGTTCGTGAGAAGCTACCTCGGAACGCTTCTGTTTCCCTCGTGGATGCATCGCACGGAAGGGATGAAGAGGAACGACGAAGGAGGATGGATATTTTGTCAGTTGCCGAAGAACTTTTCGTGACATTGCTTGCAAATAACTAGCTGCCAATTAGAAAGATCGGTTCCCCTTGGAAACAAGGATTAAGGGGAAACACCACTGCGACGGCCGGAGAAGTAAGCCATTTTTAAGAATTTTTTTCAGGGATAATTTACAGTTTTTATAGAAAATTTGTATTACCTACTTTTAGTACGGTGTCTTAAGAGACTATACAAAAAATAAATAAATAGGAAAACATACATAAATTATAATATATTAATTAATCTTCTACGCCTACCCACGCGAGCTGGTCGAAGGTGTAACTATGGAACAGCAGGTCCGAAATCAAATTTGATTTTTTTTTATAAACTATATGAGTCTAGTTTCCGTTGTACGTGCCGATTTCTTAAACAAATTATTTTTGTAAAAATGGTGCGCTTTAGAGAAAAGTTTCGAAAATCCGCGAATAAGATGGACAGTTTTTCGAGTGTATTTCAAAAAATTTGCTCGCAATCAAAGAATCCGTACGTACAGCGGGAACTACACTCGTATAGTTTATAAAAGAAAAATGAAATTTGATTTCGAACCTGCTGGTCCATAGTTACACCTTCGATCAGCTCGCGTGATGGGGGGTCTAGAAGATTAATTAATACATTAAAATTTATGGATGTTTTTCCATTTATTTTTTTGTATAGTCTCTTAAGACAGTGTACTAAAGGTAGGTAATAAAATGTTTCTACGAAAACTGTAAATTATTCCTGAAAAAAAATCTTAAAAAATGGCTTACTTTTCCGGCCGTCACAGTGGTGTTCCCCCTTAAGGCTCAAAGAGAAACCCTGACGCGAGACTCGTTCCCGAGCGAGCTCGTTTACCTGACGTTTAGCTTCGACTAGCCCGATATTTGCCGTAGGACTAAATCCGACGGAGAGATATTATCTGTCCCTTGGATTCTTTCCAATATCGATCGGCAACGGTTAGCGAAGCAGCAGCTGCTGGGCTCGTCGTGAACTTCATTAAGATCGAGTATCATTTAATAAGTTCTAAAGGAGCACAATGACCGTCGCGACGCGCGCATTTCCTTCGAACTTGAAGAACGCTCTCCTCGCCCACCGATATTAATTTCATCGAGAGTCTGTGCTCGAGCTTCGGACCATCGATCGCGAGGATCGTCCCCGATTTCAAGCCTGCGTCAATCGGACGCAATTAGAGCTCGCTCCTTCCCCACGAGTCCCACAGAACGAAATCTCCGTTCGGAGGCATCGAAATCCCCGAGCCAGAGCGCACGAAATTTCGGGGCCTCCCCCCTGTGAAAATCCCGCGCGGTCTCCTCGGTCTTTAATTCGGCGCAGGGAAGCTGGCTCGTTTCGATCTTGCGAGGCACGGTCACGCACGACGTCGTTCCGCGTGCCATGTGCACGGGACAAATACAGTGGCAATAGCAGCTGCAACATCGTGACACGCGTCTATTGTCGGCGTTCCGTGGCTTCGAGCGATGAAAAATCGCCCCCCTCCCTCGGTCCGCCGGTGTCCTTGTCCCTTTTCGCCTGGCCCACGAGGTACCCGGCTGGGACCTTCACCTGGACCGCTACAGATTCCTTCTTTGGGGGGGAAAACGCGAATGGCGGAACCGAAAGAAGTGGTAAAGATTTCTTCGATTTGTACGTTGTCGGTTGCGTGACTGTTCCGTGTCTTCCGAGGTCCCTGCTCCATTCGCGAAATTGTCACGCGACGGATGGTGACGACGGATGATAGGAACAGTTCGCTTCGCATGGACGTCGAAGGGATAGAGCTCTGTAGGCAATCTAGCGTGGACGTGGCGCGGTAATGACAAGCGACCGGGTTTCACCTAACCCTCGGTTGATTTTCCACCGCAAAGGGCGGTCAACGCCTCGGCGCTGGAAGAAAAGAGCATTTAACCCCTTTCCGATAGGGCACCGCGGTAATTCAGAGGCAGGCTACTCCAGTGAAGAGGGCACGCGCTAGCTATCCGGAGCCGCAGGAACCCCGATTCGGCCGTACACCTAAAGCAACCCCTGCACCCTCGCATCGGGGGCACTCCGTCCACGAATTCACTGACTTTTCAGCGGCTGCGACACCCTCTTTCACCCCTTGGGCGCAAGGTGCCTTCCACTACGCGTCCCGACGTCCGATTACTTCCCACCATTGTGCCAGGAATCTCGTAATTGTATAGTTAATTGGTACGTAAGTAGATTCCGATGTTCCGAGGGGACTTCACTGTCGACGATGCGCACAGTGTGTTCTGAGAAGGACGGGGAAAACTGTGGAAGTTCACTCAAGTATTTCTTCCTCAATAATTTGTCCAAGGTAGTAGAGGATTTCAGCGGTGGCTCGTGGACTTCGAGTCTTAGGACTTGCAAGGTAGGTAGGTTTCGAACCATGGGAATGTTGCATTTCAAGGTACAATTAGTGCCAGAGGTCCTCGAGTATCAATGTTTCCAAATTCTTAAGCTGATGGTTAGTCAGGACCGTCTGTCGTGCCGTACCTCGATCCGTCCAGGGTCTACGAATGGTCTACCGTCCTTTGGTATCTCCTTATCAGATTCAAATCAGTGATTTTAGAATTGATCTTTAGGTACTTGGTTTTACTACTTCGTCTAAGTAGTACCTACAAGATTCACGAGCATCACTCTACTACATAGGCGAAAATTTAATTTGAATTTTCAGTTGGCCCGGGTGTGGGATAGTTGTCTTTTGATTAACCAAACACAACTGTAAAAAATTTTGGAAAAATATTCATGTCTGCAGGTTTCTTTTTAAGAAACAAAATGCCCCTTGGTTTATATTAAAATTCGCAAAATTGTTGATTTGGCAGCTAAAAAGGTCAAGCAGCAACCTACGCTGTCGTCTTTGCCCAGAAACTTTAAACGCGTTTTTCTCAAAACTTTTTTTCTCTTGGTTTTCCCCTAGTTGCGAAAAAACAGGAAACGAAACGACAAAAATCCGCTGCGTTCGAGACGTTAGTCGCATCGCGATGAAATGTAAATCCACAAGCACTAAAATCTAGAAAATAAAAAATATATATAAAAAAAATTATGTTAAACGATTTTATTAAAAATTGCATTAAAAACTAAATTAAATGCACTAAAAACTAAAAAATAATTCTTTTCTTGTACTTCAATTTTGATGGTGTTAATACCACTTTAAATAAAACCCTGGGGCACCATGTGCAACCAGAAGTTTAAGTATTAAAGTGATTCATATCCTGTTATAAAAGATCGTGCCCCACGATTTTATTTAAAGTGAGATTTATTTATTTATTTACTTGTGGCTTATTGTAGTAAGGCTTATAGCCTAGTACAATCTTTGCTTATTATTTAAAGTGATATTAACACCATCAAAATTGAAGTACAAGAAAAGAATTATTTTTCAGTTTCTAGTGCATTTTAATTTAGTCTTTACTACATTTTTAATAAAATCGTTTAACACAACAATTTGTTATATATATTTTTTACAAATATATTAAAAAGAAAATTTTAAAAACTTTCCTGCAGTTAGGTATGCACATGAAGTACGAATTACTTCAGAAAACATTCAGTCGTAAAATAGCAGTAAGCCGTCGCTAATAATCCGTTTGGGGCATCGTGCAGACATCCACATCATCGGACTTGCAATCAGGCCTGGGGAAAGTAGCCGAAAGTCCTGTATGATTTTCGGATATCATTCCTGCACCTCTTCACCTACCTAGAAGTTACAAAACAGTAGTTTTGCACGAAACACCATCTTCAAAAGATACATGCTCTTAGAAAAATTATATCAAATTATCAGTAAGCTTGCGACCCGTCTAAATAAAGTTACAATTCAATCAAGAAGGCTTCACCACAATATTTCAATACCGTACAAACAATGAATTTACACCCAAAAGAACATTTCGGTGTAATCGCGGGGAAAGTTTTCCCGCCCCAGTTTCCTCCATATTTCACGCGCTATTGCGGCGGGCAGGTATCCCCCCAAAATTAGCTGGCTACCGAGCCAGGGTCGATGATTTTTTTCTGGGTTCCCTGACCCAGAGTGTGTCAACAGCTGTTCCAAATTTCCCTCCCCCTTCGGCTTTTCGCCTGCCGTTGATTTTTCCCGCCTAGCGCACCACCCTCCCCCCCGATCGGGCGCGTGCCCCGTCCCGCAAAAACTGACCGGTAGAAAGGCCGTAATCCCCTTTCCTTCCCAGGGATCGCAGCCTTCGTTTCCTTCTTCTTCCACGATCGTTCTCCCGCCGGGAGCTCAGGGTGTCTCGCGTCCGACGGGGATCAAAGCTGCGTTTCCTACTCGGGAAGCGTGACATCTGGAGACTGCGGAGCCTGTACACGGTACATCGGCCATCGGATCGCAGGATCATAGGATCACGGGCCGCAGAGTCCTGTTTCGATAGGGAAGAGCGCAGATGCGAGGAAGTTACGGCGGTGAATTATTGCCGCCGTGAAGGAGGATGTCGCTCGGCTGCTGGCTGGCTGCCGCTGATCGTGATACGCGCCCTTCGATCACGTACCCGCGTGAAATATGACGAGTGATTCCACGCGGATTATTGGTCGATAGGGACGATCCAGAGGGAGAGAGGAACGCGACATTTCGTATGGATTTTTAAAGGAAAAGCTTGCCTCAGATGTCTGACGGCCACTGAGGCCGACAGGGGGATGTTTATACACTTTCGATACAAAAGAATTTTATAGGAACCGACGAAAGAAGGGTGCGCATTTGAAACGGAGGAAGCTGGTCGTCCGCGTTCCCAATCCATTACGATTTCCCGCCGAACTGTGCGCTTGAATTTAACGGTACACCGTGGCCCAGTAAATCCCACATGGGGTTGAAATCGACACAAGACTTTCCACCTCTGTTCACTCCCCTGCCCGTTTCCGTGAAATATAGATATTAACCTTCTGCGGTCCGACGAACGTTCCCCCGTTCCGGGAAATCGGAATAAATTAAACGGCAAAAATGTTTGTCTCCGATACGCCCCGTTACGTCGCGAGTCCGCGAATTTCTGATACGCAAAACGTTTCTGAACGAACGGAACCGAAGCGAAACACTCGGGCGAGGAGGAGGGTCCTAAGAACCTGCGAAAACCTCGGAACATTGTACGACTTCCTGTAGAAACGGGGTAAGGGAGCAAGGGGTTGAACTGTGAGCCCCAACTGGGCTTCCCCGAACCAAAAAACCAAACCCTTCCAACAAAAGTAGCGCCAATTAATTCATACGCATCTCGTCTCCAACGATTATCATCCCCGAGGAGGAAACAAGCTACTCCCAGCTTCGATCTCCGCACCCCAAAGTGACTCCGCGCACAAAGTAGGCTCCAATTAATCCCCTACAAGATCTCGAACACGGCTCTGGGTTAAATTCCCGACGACCGCCGACGTCGGTCGCGAAAACCGGTGCGAGCCAAAGGGTGAAGAGTTCCAAGGACCGCCAGAATCTCCAGCGTAAGCGTGCCCCGCAAAAATACGAAACTCTGAGATCCCAATGACCCAAAGGCAAAGCGCTATCGACGCAGCAGCCCGCCCACTCAGATCCCTCGGAAGCATCTGAAACTAATAAGAGGAAATATGACAGTGCGAGTCCTAAAGTGCAAGAATAATCATCGTCCCTGACACCGGGAGGAGATTGAAACGAAAGGGGTGGTGAAAGTGAGAGGCAAAAGTCGCGGGGGCGGCGAGTGGCGCACACATCATCCCCGAGCGGGCTGCCTCTTTGCTGTGCGTGCGCGCGGCCGCGTCCCTTCTTCTCCGTCAGGAGGTTCGTCTCTACGCACTCGACTCGACGCACCGTCGAGCGGGAGTCTGCGATCAATGCGTGGCACTGGCACCGGTCGTCATGGTAACGGTGCGCGCCACGCACAGCGTACGAACGATCCGCCTCGATCGTGCGTAAGTGCGTGCTCGCGTAGCCCCGCCGCGCTGCCGTCCCGCTTCCCTGTGTGAGTCAGCGCGACCTGTGCACGCGCCGGAGAGTCGCGTGTGTGTGTGAGCGCGCGCGTGCGAGCCCCCGCGTAGGGGTTCGCGGTTCGCGACGCGCTCGCACGCTCGATGGTCTCGCTACCCGCTGGATCCTCGTGACCTGGCCAGGATCCAGCTTCGAGTTTTTGGCAATCCACTTGAGGGTAGGAACGGTGGGTCCGACAGGGAAGCGTTGCGAAATACAGACTCCAAGTGGTGAGTCCCAAACTCCGAGGTTTCCTTCGCAAGAATGAGAGATTGATTAGATAGGAGCTCGTGGGAACGACGACTCGAAAGGGTCTGTATTCAGTTGAGTTTTGGGGGATGAAGCAGAAGTTCGGACCCGGTATTTCATTCGGGGAAAGAATCGTAAGGAAAGGACATTTGCAAGTTCTCTAGCGCCCGCTCGAGTACATCATCGATCGAGGAGGCCAGGGTTGATGAGGCGCGGATACGAGCGATTCTGCACGTAGAACACTTGTACTCGCTAGGGGTAGGTTGCGACCTGGACGAGCACTTTTCGTGGGAAAGGAATCTGAAATGTCGGGGTTGACGAGTGCGGAGGAACCGTAGGAGACTTTCTCCTCTTCCGTGCTTCACACGCGCAAACGGTAGCCTGTGATAATTCCTAGGAACGATCCCTTTTCGAAATCGAACCGCCCAGAGGTGCAACCCACCCTTGGTACGCTGTCTCCGTTGCCAACAGCCCCTGCCGCGTCTTATTCTTTAAACTGTTGCTCGCCGCTTAGCAACGTACTAAAAATAAAAGGAAATCCTTCGTTTTGACGCGCGCGTGTGCACGCGAGCCGTAGCGACGGTGGCCGGGCAGGATTGTGGGCGTGCACGTGCGTAAGCACGGCTGCTCGCGAGCACAGGCGTGCGGGACACGCACACAGAAGATCCTGCGGGCCACGAGGAAAGTCGCATAGAACCGCGTGTACGAGAGGCGGGCGAACACGATCGATGCCCTGCAAACTTCGAGCCGGAGCGCGGCAACGAGCACGTGGCACTTGTGTACGTACCTATATATATTGCCCGCGCGTACACACTTCCACGCGGGCCGAGGAAAAAACCGGAGAGGAGAGGAAGAGAGGCGTTGGCGCTCAGCTTCCGGGGTGCTGGTTTATCCGCCTCGGGATACGCGAAACTGAATTTTCCCCGATGCCGAAATTTATCAAAACCCCCGCTCTCTCCTCGCAACTTGTCGAGAACTTGCCTAACTTTCGGATAGTGTCGGGGGAGTTGGAAATTTTTTAAAGAAAGTGCTAAACCTATGTACTTACACAGTAGGGTAGACCGGGTCGAATCGGATCACAGGACGAATCGGATCAAAATAAAAATTTAGTCCTTATATCGCGATAGAAATGACCATTTCAAGTACCTCGTCCCTCTCCCTCGCACCTACCGCAAAAGCCCGTTAATTGTTTTAAGTCATTGTTTAGAGCTGGCACACGTTTTCAGTGGGATGGACGCGAGCGAACGTTTAAATTCTGGTCCGAATCTAACCTACGTAATCTGCAATTCCGTATTTAAATTAAATAGTAAGCTGGAAGATTCAAATGCTTTTATTGGAATTAGTTTGCACGATGTCCAAGTTCAGTATTTGATGTATTTTAGACTATCATATAATATGTTTATGTAATCTACAACCTTTGAAATACTTATATATGGGGCTAATTGGATCGCGTTATTTGAGGTGAATCGGATTACTTTTATTTTTCATTTGAGTATTTTTAGTATTATAAATATGATAATTGTTTATATACAGATGGTTCGTACGTACATAGAAAAGAGCACTCAGAGATCATGGTGTCAAAAAAAAGGAAGCTGTGATAAAAATTATATCTAAAGAAATGACGAAGAAATAAATAACTTAATGGTCTTAAGAAGATGGCATTGTGTTTACTGTGGTGAAAAATTAATTCGTCCACTTTCAGAAGATTGTCTGAGACGAGTGGTGCCCCGAGAATTGTGCTGACAGAGGCGGTAAAAATATGCTTGCGATCTATGTGTTAAGTAGTGTCAATTGCTCTCGTTGTTATTGAATTATATTTTTCTAAGTGAATTCCAAAGATTTGTTATTAAAATTTGAGTTTTATCAGAGACTTTTGGGTTATTCCTCACTTTTTCGTTTTTTATTTATAAAAGAAAGATTTTTATGTTTAGTTTTAATTTTTATATATTCATGTTAAAGCCAAAGGTGTACTGGTCACGAATATATATATTAAAAAATTAGTTTCTTAATGTCTGATTATTATTTTTCTACCATCGAACACAAAGTGATCCGATTCGACCTGGTCTACCCTACCTGAAAGGATTCAAATGAAATTAAAGATTAAAATGAAATGTTCCTTTCGCGCTCCCTCTATTATTATAATTTCAGAACACCGTAATCTCGGAAGAATCGACCACCAAGGATCATCGCTAATAACCCCTCGAGTAGCCGCGGACGAGATCTACGAAGCTCCGTTTCGGAAGTGCGCGTGCCTCATTGCGATCGGAAACGGAGTGTCAAGGACCAGGGTCCGCATCCTCGCGGTGGTCGCCGAAACATTCGGCGCAGACGACGGTATTCGCAGGGTGAGACCGAAATGGTATGCGACGGAAGGGTCACGGATAGGGGGCGAAGAGTGGAGGCGAGTAACAAGAGGAAGAGGACCCTACCGAAAGCAAAGCACAAGACCGCGGGATGTTTCGGCTAAGCGGAAAGGGTTTATGGAGTATTGGGGTATCTCGTAAACTTGACCTATCTGACCAGGCGCTTAGAACATTGCGCGCGGTGTTAGGGAAGCGGAAGTGGGTCAAATTAAATATTAACGAGACTCTGTTAGGAACCTCCGTGCACCGAGATCGCCTCAACCTGTTCACTGTCCTCGCGAAACGCGATAAGAACCGCGCGAGTCAGAGAAGTGTCCCGCTACAGGTCTTCCGACCCCGTCGCGAGAATTCCTTTATGAAATCGACGCGCAACTTTCACACCTTATTCCAATCACCTTCCCCGCGTGTTTCCTATTCGCGGAACGTTCAGGGAACCGAGAAAGCCGCTCGTGGCTCGAATTGCTTTTCCGGAAAAATCTGGTTGAAGGCAATAAAGCAGCGCGTCGACGGGCCGGCAGAAGCGGCAATGGATGAACGAAAGGGTTAGGTTCGAGATTAAAAGGAAGTCAGCCCCCCTCGGCCCCTCCCCGGTCCCCTTCCCAGCTCTCCATCAATCACAATTATATCCTCTCTCTCCCCTGCTATCGTTCATAATTACTGCTCGTGACTTTATCCCGGCGGCGCTCGACGTTGCTGCTGTTTGCTGGACAGGGGCCGTGCACAGCCCCGCTGCCAGCGAAACCCGCCGATAAACGGGGGGATAGGTGATAAGACCGAGCGAAAGAGAACCACCGCAGCGGCTGGGCTCGAACGCCATCGGGTCGAGTATCGGGGGCAAGGCGACTTTCGGCCTTTCTGGAGATTACCGCCGCGCGATCGAGGAGAGCCGCGGGGGCGGCTGCGAGACGAGAATTTCGACGAGAGGAAGAAGTTCGCGGGAACCGCCCCGAGTAAAGCGAGGAAACTTTAATCCGCTCGAGATGCCGGAAACGCCACGCGTCGACCCTTCCATCGGGAAGGAATTTTCAAGCGATCGCGCGCGGAGGGTGGTTCCTCGAACGGCCGCGTCGATGAACTTTCCAGATCGGGGAATTCTTCCGCGATGCCGCCGGACGGAATCGTTTGCAAATGCAAGCTCGAGGTTTTAATTTTGCTACGCGTGAAAGCGAATGTGTGGCAAGCCGAAGAGTTGAGGGGTAAAATCGTTCTGGAATTCGTGGAGCGCAGGGTTCGGTTATAGAAAGACGAATGGTACCTACGTACGTTTAAGGATCTTCGCGATTGGCGTCGCGAAATTCGGGGAACGAGAGGGAGAGGACGCGGAGGTCGTTCAATAAGAGCCTGACGTTACGAGTTTCCCGGAAGTTCGGCTATAAACGCGGCTGCGATAGAATTTCCGGCGCGCAGGGTTTAATACGGTGCAGTTTTATTCGACCGCAGCGGCGCGCGGTCGTTTCTGAGAATAACTATGTATTTTATTCTCGTTGCGACGTGGTGGAGTAATCAAGGCTGGGGAAGAAAGGAGTGGAAAGTTTCGCGGGGAAAGAATACGAGAAAATCTTGTTTCGGGTACGAGCTGAGTTGCGCGCTGTCTTTCTCCTTTTTCTGATTGCGAAGCAGCCGGCAGCAAATGAACAGAAAGAAATAAGTAAAAGACAGTGGCTAAGAAAGGTAATGTTTGTAAAAAAAACGGGCGCGCAATCATGGAAGACTGAATTGCCTAAGTAAGGTCCCTACTCTGGTAAATAAATTTTTCTACATCCCCCGCCAAGTTTTGCCATTGACACGCGATATAGAGAAGCATCTATTCCGTAGCAGAGCGCGACAGGCTCCGTTCGACAAATTCAAACGATTCCCACCCCTAGCGGACCACTCTCGGCTGAATTGTTGGCGCGTAGGCTCGCGCGCGATCCTTCAAGATGAATCGCGTAGCAGAAACGAGCGGTGGAACGACGAGCTTCCCGCTCGTGGCCGTTCCTCGAGCGGCGAAAACCTCTGCAGCGCGCAGGATAATTGCGTACGCTGATATACGGTTGGCCTATTACCACCAGGGAGCGTAATATATACCTTCAGGAGGCGACTTCACCCCTGGCTCTGTCCTCCTCCGAAGCCTCGATCCTCTTCTTTCGCTCGCCCTTCTCGGGGATGCGTGCGCGGGCGCGCGCGCGCCCTTCGACGCGGGGTGCGTGCGCGCATATAAATGGAAACCCTTCAAGTAGCCTCGGTACCCGCGTCCCCGTCCGCCTAGTGTGCGTGTACCCCCCTCCGTACGCACTCTTGGATTACCATGGAGCAGGACAGAGAGGTTGGCGGGGCCGGAGGGTGCGTCGGAGACGATAGTGCACGTTGGCAGCTAGCGATGGGCGTTCGGCCTCCTTTTCCTGCAAGCTCTCGAGCAACTCGCTGCGGAACACCACCGTCAAGAGTGACGTCTGATATTGGGAAGGTTTCGAGGTCCCGGAAGTTTTTGGGTGGTTGACGAAAACAGCGGAATTCGAGGCTTCGACTGTTTCTGAAAGAGCAGCGAGTTATTGAAATGTATCATGGTATTTTTGCATGCAGTTGGATAAATTCGTATAAACTCTACCCTGCAGGGCCACTGTCCTACTTTTCCAGATTCTTACGGTAACCAACCCTCGCGATATTTTCAACCCTCCTTAACGATATCTCCATTGAAATGCATTGAACACAGCGAGGTCAGACGTTTTGAGTTGGAAGCTACTGTCGACGGAAGATTCGAGGTGTCTTGAGGCCATCGCTACTGACAGCCCAGGACGAGGGTGGGAAGCGCGTAGAGCACAAGTGCACGCAGATAGTCGATGTAGGTGCGTTGCACGAGCGCTTACGTGCCTAGAAATTCACCCTTTTTTTCTGCTCCGCGTCTCTGTCTCTCTCTTTCTGCGTGGCAGGTGGCGGGATGGAAAGAGGGTGGCCGCGACGGGGGAGGCAGCGCGGCGGGCCAGAGGGCGAGAGGGAGGGCCTCGAGAGTGAATACGACACACGGAGCGGCACGCACAAGTACACCGTTTCGCAGAGTGGAGCGAAATCTATAGCGCGCACTTACGCGGCCGTATATGCGTGTACGCGTACGCGGCCGACGCACCCCCGAGGACACCAGCGGGGAGCTCTCAATTTTTCCTGCTGCCTTCGCGACCAGCCGGAAGCTGAGGTTCTCGCGGAAGAATACGCGGCTGCCATGGGCGTAGCCTAGGCCGCGCGTCACACCCTTTTTAGGAAATTTTTCCATTCCTTTCCTGTTTTTTTTTTTTTTTTTAAATATAATGAGTATCACTCTCAGCGATTGAGGAGTCTCTATTTGCGATCGCAAGAAGAGACGCATTACCTACCCCGAAATGGTCGCTGGTGGACCGATCGGACGGAGCGCCGGAAACGGGACGCCAGCGCGCCGCCGAAAATATTCCGAACGCGTGCGTCGCCCATTGGCGCTCCTCAATCTAACGTAATTTTCTATGCCGGGCGGATTTTGCATCTCGTCGAATTAACGCCCGGCCGATTTAAACCCGTCCGTACGTAATCATCGGCCTCCTCCGCCCCTCCTCGCGCCTGGCGAGGAGAAAAACATCGCCGATCGTTACTATCCCTCGCTTCCTGCCGCCTTTTCCCGGGAAAAGGGATTCTTTCTCTCCTCTCCCGTCTTCCGTCATCCCCGACTATTCCTCGAAACGGAGCGCCGCGGCTCGCCGTTAATGAGTTTCCCGAAATTCGATCGATATCGCGGCCGAGGACCGACGGAACGGAACTGTCGGGGGGGTTGGAAACTCGAGCGATCGTAAAAAACCGCGTAAAACGAAGGGTGTGCGTGGCCTCGCGGTGAGAAAATTCCGCGCATCCTGCGCGTGTCTGACCTCCTGGCAGTTATCCCCCCCCCCCTACCCTCCCCCCTCGCCACACCCCAACCGTCCCAAACTCTCCCCCTTGTGCTTCTCCTTTTGATCCTTTTTATATCAGTCGCGCGGCGCGAGTCGGTATCCTTTTATTTCATGGGCTGCGCGAGGCCGTGCTCGCGTCTCGGCGATATACGGGTTAACCCATATCTCGCTCTGTCCTTGATAACCAGTTACGCTCTCCCGTAAATCGCTTCCCGTTTTGCGCGATATCCTTCGAGCGTTGTATGCGGACCGCCTGCAAACCGGCCCTCCACGCTGGCCCTCGCTGTTCCTTTTCTCCTTTCCAGGGACGGGAACAAGGCTCGTCGAAGTTGATTGAAGCCGCTGCGAGGGGGTACTGTTACGCCGGGGAATAGGGAACGTTCGCGAATGGTTGTTGGGTAGTTTCGTCAAGCTGGTAATTAAATGGGAGTGATTTAACGCGACGCGCGAATGTCGACCTTGGAACGGCGACGTCTGTGTGTGTGCGTAGCTGAAGAACAGTTTTCACGAGCCGTTTAGGAGACGATCGATGGACTGTGAACTCGTGAGCCAGTTCACGTCGCAGCTTTACCGAGGAGGACGCGTCGTCGAAACGGTGTTGTTGCTGTAATTCGTCCGGTGACTGGAGAAATGTAACTTTAGGAGAAAATGATTGGGAGCGTTCCTAGAGATGGGTGTTTAGAAAACGCAAAGTTTGCGATGTCCTTCGAGGAAGGCACGGGGACTTATAATTTCGAGGTAACTAGCGACATCTAATGGCGGAGCACGCGGTAGTACCGTTTCTTACGTGTATTGTTAGCAAGTAAATGTCTGTTGTCGATGTTTTGTAACGCAGCCTTAAATATCCTAAGAATCTATTTACATAAAGGTTACAGCGTTTGCGACGCGTTATCGATCTACGCATGCTCGCCTACATTACCAGCCATAGAAATGTTTGCTCGGCATAGTCCTCCGATGGTAACTACGAAATTGCTACTCGAAATCATAAATACTCGAACTACCTTAAATATCGCGCATTGAAATGGTAGATGCCTACACTAAGCTGAACAGAAAAACTACGTACAGTAAAAAAAAGAAGGTAAAAGCCACTTAAGTCTGAAACAGATAAATGTCAGACTGTATTAATTACTCGAAGTCCACCGTGACTTCGGCTTTCGTTGTATGTTCTCCCCATTGTCTCTTTCGAAGTCTTCGCATTCCAATTTCTACTTCCTATATACAAGAATCATGATGCATGCTCACACATCTTCCATTGCCTGTATTCTTCGCTTCTCCCTTACGACTTGAAAATCTCCTCCGTTCCCAATCCTTGAGTATCTCTCGATTCGTTCTCTAACGGATCACGGAAACCCCACAATGCTGCGTTAACCGAGGATTATGGTTCACTTTGAATAATTAGCCATAATCTGACACGAGCAACCGTGGGGAATCCAGAATACGTCGGTGTACAATTGGTTCCCACTTCCTTCCAGGGCGACCAATCGCTTCTGGACATACTGCTGCTGACACTTGCTGGTGTAACCAGCTGGAATGGAGCAGATACCGTTGCATACGCTTGTTCTGGAAGAGACGAGACATGCGACGGTTGATTTCGAGCTTCGCTTGAAATGCTTACATAGCACGAGGAGAAACATTGCGTGGCTACTCACCTGCATCTCTCGCTCTTCACGAGTTGCGTGTACTTCTGGTTCTGGTCCTGAAGATTCACCACGTACATCCAGTTCCCTTGATTGTTCAGAGCAGCCCTGGGCGTGATGTACTGCGCGTCAGTTGGACAAAGTGAAATGGCGTCCAGATTGGACTGCCTCCTTTTACGCGTCTTGCCCAGTTTGCTGTACCTCAACAATGGGTTCTCGTAGAGTGTGCGGAGTGCAACTCTGCTGCTCCTCGCGTATCTAGAAATAAACGTTCCTTCGCATTAATCAACTGTCTCGCTTGAAGGTTACCAATAGCAGAATCGATTGTTCGTAACATAATTTAATAAGGGAAAGAACGATACGACGATCTACCAGGGCACTGCGCGGTAGATCCAGGAATCTATTCAAAAGAACCAACATCTAGAGCAGTGATGAGCAACCCACGGTCCGCATTTGGCCCTCCTGCCTGCCGCCCGCAATTAAAAAGAACATTTTATTGTAAATCTATGCCAGAGACATCAAATTCACCCCATGCATTACAATTCTTTGATTAGTATAATTAAAGTATTTAATATTGCGGCCCGCGTAGAATATTAGCTTTCCACTTTTGGCCAACTACGGCCCAAAGGTTGCTCATGTAGAGGATACCTCGAACTAACAGAAACCGATCGACGAATCCTCCACTGACACCAGCTCCAAAAATTCAAACCACACGCTCGACAGCTACGGCAACTCGACTTTTATCACTGAAAGCTTTACGCTCCAAGTTTCACCGCGACAGGATTTGCCAGCGCGAGGCTCGACCAACGCCATTCATCATCCTTGAAGCTCGTCGAGGAGGCGGAGGAGAGAAAAAAGGCGGTAATAGAGCGTGGCAACGTTAAACAGTATTATCAGAGCGGTCGTCCAACGCGTCCGTGAGTAATCACCTGTTTGCCCACCATGCTTGACCCTGCCCGAACGAGTTCAAGGATCCCGGCTGAGGGTAGAAGGGACGTTCGACGGGCCCGCGTTGGCTACCAGGGTGTACAGGATACTTGGCGGTCGGCGTTCCATCGATCAGAAACGGATTTCTCTGCGGCTGAGCGGGCGTGGTGTATCTGTAACTGCGATTCAGAAAGAGACGCACGGTGCCGAGGGACACCTGGGTGGTTCCGCCGCGGATAACAGAGGGATTAGCATTCAAATTACCCATTCTGGTTGGTGTCGTTCGACGGGGATCCATAAATTAAGGCCGGCTGCTCTCTCAGAGGATACTGCGACGGCACGAATGGTATCGCTTGCGTGTGTAATTGCGGCTCAACTCGCGGGGTGTAATCGTAACCCTCGAAGTAATCTGGGATTGACCTTGAACAAAATTCATTTGCTCTTCATCGATTTCAGTGGGTGTTCACTAATTCACCACCTAAGGGGGGGAGGGGGCAATCTCAATCTAGATGATCTACAGAGTTATTCTTGTTTGAAGGCTTAATTAGCTATCGTCTCTCGATATTTGTCTTTAAAGTCCCCACTTAGGGGGTTACTCGTCGAAGAGTTAACGAATCCGATGAACTATCTACCTGTACACGTTAAAGTCGTCTTTGGACTCGTCTTTCAGTGCAGAGCTGAAGTCGAAGCTGCACTTGTCCACGAGAAACTTGATCAGCTGCCTGGGAACAGAAGAAACACGTACCTATGTACAATGGAGATAATAGAAATTCCAAGGCGACAGAGTCGATAAAAAGAAATGGGACAGCATAGTTTCTTCGCTGCATTCTCGCGACGAACTTCGACCCAGCACGATGTAAATTACCACTGACATTTGTCACGATACCGGACCCAGCCGTTGCTCAAGACTTCTCGCCGGGACTTTAATAGAATCATTTTGAAGGCGAATAAAAAATTGCTTATCTCCCCATGCGTTATTCATGGCTTCACGGAAGCTAGGTTCTACGACCTATCCTATCTTACTCAAGCTCGTACAGCCAATTTCGGAACGGAAACAGATTAAACAGAGAGGGATAATGGGAATAGATAAAGTTACATTAACCAACGCGCGCGGAGCTTAAGCTCCAGAGGAACACCTTCCGAACTCCCATCGTCTGACTGACAATCGCTTCGATGAAAGCTGCTTCAGGATGTGAAAAGTGGATTGCGCAATCCTCTATAACAGCTCAGCTCTCTTCGATCATCGCTCGCCCGGTGTGTACCTTCCCACTAGCTTTCCCGCAGAGAAAACAGTTTCTTCCCCCTACAAGCTTTCATCTTCCTTATTCCTAAACCGCGTGTTCAACGATTTCAAAGGTACCAAGTCCGCGTATACTCGAGTTATTATCGTTCGCAGGTTCCGCGGACATAAAATTTCGCGATGGTCCGGCGGCGCTAAGTGTCCGCGCAAACACGACGAATTACGACGAACGGGGTGCCCCGTCCGCGGACGCCGAAACTTTCTCCGCGGTGAAAGACACGCTAGAGATGCGTCTTGATGTTTAATTCATGGAATCCGCGCCTAAAAGCTGGTTTCTCGCCGCTGCTCGACCGTCGGCCTGGATCACAGGCTGCATCTCGATCGCGTCGCTTCCCGTCAACGTCCACCGACTTTCGAATAAGCGTTGCTTGTCAATGGACGGCGATCGGGGGACACTATTGACCTCGAAACGACGCTTCGATTCATTCTCATACCCAGCGGACTCCTCGGTTACACTGGCTGATCCGCGGCATCGATAAAACGATAACGATCAAGGAAGCGAAGGTGTGTCGGAGTTTGAGGCTCGAGGAGGAAACGATCCCGGCGTAAACTCTCTCAGAAACGCCGGGAAATGACAGACAATACGGGGTATTAATGTTTCCTGTTATGCATCTTGCGTCACCGCGCGTCCCCGTGCAATTGCACCGCGGAGGAATCGCAGGGAACTCGTTCATCGGCGACGAACGCCAGTCGTCGCTATTTTATCGAAAGGCTGCCCCGGTGTCCCAAGCAGCGGCGCACCCAGAGGGGAGGTAAGGGGCGCTGACATCCCCAAAGAGAGAGAGCTTTGTAAAAGGAAAAGAAAACTGTATTTTAGTATAGAAATAAATTTTTATAATCACCTAACGAATTTGATTGAATTTTTATCCCCTCGGCTCGGCTCCTCCTAGGATTAAATCCTGAGTTGCGCCTTTGGTCCCAAGGACGCGAATGAGTGCTCTGATTTCTTAAACTTAGAGACTTCTCGGAAGAAGCATGTTGCATTTTGCAATTTTCGCGGCACTCGGCTTGAATCGCTCCAGATAAACATCCCCAAGATTCTTACGCAAGAATTCCACGCACGACAGCTTAGTTTCCCAGGGTCAACGGAACTTTGACTTCGCGTGCAAGTGAATAGGAGCAAGAGTAATGCGGAAATGCAGATAGAATTCTGTATCGCGAGGAAGCCTGCGGCGCTGATTACGTATTACGCGAATGATCGCTCGCGACGATACATACACACGGTCTATCAGGTTTGCACGCTCGGCCTCCCGACGATAGGACACCGAATGGCGATCGGGGCCCGATCGTAGCGGTTTCGATAATTATCTAGCAGGGCATGACCGCGGCAAGGCCACGGTCACGCTACGATGATCAAGGAATTAAACGTATCGGAACCGGCGTGGCATTCCTATTTACGCCGCCGCTCTTTTTTACGCAACCGTCGATCGCTTTCGGATCGCGAGCTGGCTTCGGCGTAAGAAAGGAATACGCGGAGACGGTCTAAAAGTAGTTCAAACTTAAGCTGGGTTTACACGTGACGAGTGACTCGGCCGAGTGAAAATCTTCCCCGCCGGATTACTCGGCCGAGTACTAGAATATGCGTTCGGACTGGGCGAGTGCTCGGCCCAGTGGGCTCAGCAATCGTCAGGTGTAAACTAAGCATGACGCTGTTGAATATTAAGCCATTCCGCTATGAAGAAAGAAAGTTAGTAACCGATTCCGTGTATGTGTAGCAGTAACTTTGAATACCTGCGAGACTTGGGCCGATCGTCCACGGCCGCAACGCAACCGCAGGGTTTTGTAATTCTTTAATCGGTCGAGTTGTAATTCCGCGACGACCGTGGACGAACGGCCTAATTTTTAATTTCGTAGAGAAAAAGTCTAAAGAATTTCCTTGAGTTATAGGTACACACGCCGTTGCGTGCAATCGTTTTTCTTTTTTGTTAAATTCCAGTTGCCTTGCGGCGATGGACGAACGGCCTTATTCGGTCAGTGCCGTTAGCCCATTTGTTATAAATAAAGAGATATAAATATACGGAATATTGAGACGTTCTGCGAGCAGGCGAAAAGGCCCAACGAATACAGAAAATCGACGAACAGCCATAATTGTTCGCCAGCCGCGTCCACCGTTTCCGTTACCGAGAAACCTTCCTCGGTCCCGCGCGGAGACCTAGCGAACGAAACGAAGCGCACGTGACGCAAGAACGCGACGATTTGCAGGATACCGCTGGGACAGTTTCGCGCCCACTGTTCCAGGACTTTCCCTTCCCGAAATTCGGCACACACAGTTCGGGCGATTCGTATGCAGAGGCCGTGCCGAGAGCGTCGCGAGGAATACGAATGGCGGGTCGCGTTTCTGTAAATTCTAGATTTTTCGGACACTCACGGAAGCAGTTTAACTTGTCGTTGAGCAACAGCTCGCCAGCTCGCTTAGGGCGTGCCGAGTGCTGCGATTGTTTCGCGAGATCGATCGATCCGGTGGAACTTTCTGCGGGCTAATTCATTTCCAACGAATGACTCGATCGTTTCAAGTGTTCCACGTGTTCTATTGATTCTTGTAGGAAAGCTTTAGCAACCGCCTAGCTCGGCGTTGATTCGTGACCCGAGATGCTGGCGCGTGTCGAATGGTCCCATTCTTTGGATTGCCTCGCTTGATCGACTGGTCCGACAACGGGCTACAGGCGACCGATACCTTGAAACGATATCCCTGTCTCGTTCTTGCGTAGCTGTTAACAGCCGGTATTATCATGCAAATGCGATAATAGGTCTGACATCATAGACCCGCGATGCGGTACCCACGAGCATTGTTCACGCGTAAGTGGCACACCGAAACCACCGATCTTTTTCGCGAATCTCGCGAAAACGCGTCCGGTGGTTGGTTACGTGATCGCTACCGTTCTCCTAATTCATCGACATTCGGCGGGGAAGATTATTCATCTGCGGAAACTGAAAGGGCGTGACGAAGATCATTGAGTCGACCCTCGCGATCAATAATGAAGTTCAATAAAGTTTAATCGAACGCAATGAATACCTTATCGTTACAACTGAGCAGAGGTAACTCGATTCTGATAAAAGAGCTTTGTCAGCGAGATTGCTCTGAATCCTGTAGCGATACCACACGCGCGAAGGAAAGATGATGGTTCCGTTAGACTGTAAATTGTAGGAGTACCTTATAAGCTATGGAATACTTCGTTCATAGTACTAAGTAGCTTAAACGAATTCAACTCCTTACCGAGGATAATGATCGAGGCTTTCACAGAACGTTTGCCCAGGCTTCGCGCAATTAGGCGTGTGCCCTGGAGGCGCAGGAACAAAGGGTTCGTAGTGAGGTCGTCCTGGACACCCGTACTCGAGGCAAGGCCCGCTGTGTCCGTTCGCCAAGGTTATCTGGAATTCAAAGAACGCGCATGACGCCAAAGGATGATCCGGTGTATTAAATTAAAACGCATTAGTGCTAACGATTCGCGAGACCTCGAGTTCCATTTGAACAGAACTGTGGGCAGTGGCGGATTTAAGGGAAAAGGCCCAGATCGCGAACGTTCTGAGGGGCCCATTTTTTCGGGAACATGTAGAGGTCGTTTACTAGGAACAGGCTAAGTGTAGTAGAACAGAAAAAAATATAGTGTTTGGATGAAATCATATTTTTTTTTTGAAGACGGGGCCCTAGGGGGCCTTCTAGGCAGGGGCCCAGACGGCAACTGCTCATCAGCCGCCCGTGAAATCCGCCACTGGCTGCGGGCACTTTACACCCAGATTTGATTAATTTTGAGAAGTTATATGCAGGGGAATGAGATAATCAGTAGGAAATGGATGCTTGTATGCATTTGATGCCAGCGAAGTTTGCATAGAATGCTGATGAAACGAGATTACAGGGACTGACGTAATCAGAGCGCTGGTTCTATAAAACTCTATAAGGGTTATTAGGAGAAATCTGTGGTCGGTTGCGAAATCCGAGTGAATCATGCTTCTATGAAATGGTTTCATTGACTCGAGGCATCCTATAGGTATGAAGGAATACGTACTCGGGTCATCTCCAAGCATTATTCTCATAAATATCAAAGTAATGCCCAGTTGGGTCGTATCGCTGAGACCAGATACAATCGGGGTTGCTATGTATTAGTTAAGTTATGTATTCTAAATAGAAGAGAACGCACCCCTAAAAATTGCAGATATGCAACTGGAAATTGAAATCTGAGTAACAAGTGGCGCGAGCAGGGTTTATTAAAATCCTATGTCCGAGTGTGAGTAGAGTAGCGTAGTTGATCGTGAATCGTGATAGAGATCGCGAAATAGACAGGAAACGCCAGCGTGCGTTATCGAAATCATCGCTAGGTGAAAATGAAGACCCACCATTCATAAATCTACTCCCATTGGCCTATTTTCGGCGGTGAAATTTTGAAATAACCCGTGCTATCTGATTCAGACATTAAACGGATTTAAGTCTGATGTAACATCCTTGCACACCGGCGTTTACAAGCTTTCTTATGCCACTTTCAATTGACTCATAGTATGGCACAGCCGATACCACTTTTTCTCGATCCCAGACTCAGCCCGCAGATCCCTAAGTAGTCGTTCGAATGTCGCGAAGTGGCCGATAAACGCTCAAATCGCGAGATTCAATGGCGCAATAGCGTTGGTACTAATGAAGTGAATAATACTTTGACCTATCATTCGTTAAGAAGACCTCGAATTTCAACATTTGGGAAGCAAAGCGATACCTTACAAAATTGGAAAGTAGAATCAGGTTCGTATATAGATTTTACTGAACCTCGCTATAGGACGTTACAAAACGTCGCAACGCATTGGAACGTAAGCATGTGCACGCTGGGCAGTGTTCCCCCCCAAAGCTTTCAAATTAACTGACACAAAGGCAGTCACACCCTTCGACTACTTTCGTAACTCTAAATTGTTCCTTGAATTACGCTACGCGCCAAACAGAATCGCTACATTTCACTCGGCTTTCACGCTGCGATGAATCACATTTCATAGAACGCTGCCCGATACGACGTACCTACGCAAACTCGGTCACGTGTGCCCGCCAGAAAATGCGTGACCACGAAAGATAGTCGCCTCGAAACAGTTCCACTAGAGCACTAAAGAGGTGTGTATACGCATCCGCCATATTGGATCCTCTGAAGAGGGAAGATTATTGAGTACCCGCCTTTTTGAGTATTGTCAAATTCGCTTTATAAACCAAATATAAACTTAAATGTAATAGAATCCTCTAATAATGTGTCGCGCTACTATGCATCAATATCAACGACGCATATTTTGTTTATAAAGTGAATCTGACAACACGCAAAAAGGCGGGTACTCAATAATCTTCTTTCTCCGGAAGATCCAATATGGCGGATGCGCATACTCACCTCTTTAGTGCTCCAGTTCCACTTTCACGCAACAGCGATCGCTAGAAACGCGCCCAATGTCGCGGCACTTGTATTAGAAACGCCGCGAACGCCCGGAAGTCTCCGCGAAATTTTACGCGATCGCGTTTCACAGGCCGTGACTATCGCGACGGAGCGATCGATGAAACGCGATTTCAGACAGCCCTCGATTTCGAGAATGTTTAATTCACCGGCGAGCTGACGGGTTGCACGTTTTCGTTATCGTTCCCGGCCGCGTTACACTTACATCTCCCCGTAGTAAAAGTTCCATTTCGATCGCCCTATATGTGCACACACGATGGTGCCTTGCACCGTTGCACCGGGCATGAAAACTGCGTGCTCTAATCTCCAGGATCGCTGAACCGATTCGAGCAAAACGTGTGACGCAATCGCTACGGCGATTGCTGCAGGCTATCGCTCGAGCCGCTTCAGTACGCCGCGGATTCTTTTTCCTTTTTCCAATTGACAGTTAATAGGGGGCGGCTTTAATTCACGCAATTACCTCGTTGATACGTATTATCGCGTTGGATCTGTTATTAAGGATCTTAGAGGTTCGCGATGTTACCGCAAGATCGATGTTTCTAATGCAACATAGTCGAAACACGCATTTCTACTTACCATCATCAGTATACCCAGAAACTCTCTCATTTTCGGTCGAAAGATGGCAGGCGTCAGTAGTCGGTCACCGTGGCGAATCCCACTTAAAGGCAACTCACCACTTCTCTCAACCAACCGTGTCACCACTTGTCTTATCGTTCTCAATCAGAACGGAGCGCATACACCTTTCGTGAGGGGCAGGTGTCCCGACGGAAACCGTAACGGCTAAATCACATAATTAGTATCGCGTGAGTCTCGTGAGAACCGAATCCGCCGCGACACGATAAGCTGTCGATTACCTGTTCGTGGAAGCACGTGCCGGTATCCGCGAAAGGATGCACCTCGCAACGATGCGTAATCATCGAGTCGTTCGCGACGCGATCGTAGACAGGTATTGTCAGCCGCGGGAAGATAATAATAGACCTCGCCGGGTGGACAATTAATCTTTCCTCGACGATCGAATTGAGAAACAATCGGGCACGTGTGATTCACTGGGACGGACGTTTTAACGCCCACGCGAGTCAATGGAACGCTTCTTGTCCTTCCGTACAGAGAAAGAGAAAATAATTTGCAAATCTCAGGCGTGACACCCGTGGCTAAAGCAGCGGTAGAGTTCACATGGCAGAGTGATTACAGTCACCGCTATATGGCGGTATAGTCGTACTGCCGAGGAGACGCGCGACCGTCGATGCTTCAGTCACCGTCCACTGTCACTCGTATAAGTATATTGTTGGGTCCAGACTTCGCTCGGGGCCTGTCCCGCGCGATTTTACACGCGACGATCTTGCCTATAGAAACGCGGGTAACACCAGCCGTACGTACACCTATACCCGCGTCCGTACCCCTTCCCCTAGCAAGCGTGCACGAGTTCCGATCTAGCGTGGGGTAGAGTGGGCTGCACGAGCGATATACTTTCACTGACGTCCGCGCTGTACGCTGTCTGAGCGACCTTATACGTTGACAAGATCATGCGTAGTCCTTTTCCTGAAAGGTGTCGTCAGAACGAGATCACTGAAATCGTGTTGGCTAGAAGGCTGACAATTTGCCGTTTTCTTCTTATATTCTTTTTCTGATGGGGGGGACTCGTTCGGAAATTGAGTGGGCAATGAGTATCCTGCGTGACTTGGTACATGTGAGAGTTTCGATTAAGGTACCGTTATTTGTCTACGGTTCCTAACGTTGAACCACGGTTCAGGTATAGGCTAGACCTAACGCCAGTAATGTTAGGTGTGTTCTGTACCTCGTCTGACCTCAAGCTTTATTGGAGTTCCTGTCATACGAACTGAAATACCGACTCGAGAATTCAGATTAAAGTCAGTTTTGATCTCATATATACCTGTGGTTCTACACCTGGTCTGTGGTGATAGGTCAATCCTATATCAGATACCTCGTCTGTGATCTCACGATTCAGGGCACGCGAGCTTCTTTATCGGCTTCGTCTCGCGTGCAACACTATCGATTCAATATCGGGGATTAAGTCGGTACTTCGGCTAGTGCGAGAAACTTCCGTAAGATGTTAGGTCTGTCATACTCCAGTGCCTCGTCTGTGAATGCAGTGAAAGCAATAATGACAGTACAAATGGTTGCCACAAGATGACGTAACGGCGTCCCGCATAAAATTCATTTTTGTCCTATTACTGTAAATTAGTATACACATAGAGCACCGAGGAAAGGTGCGAACAAGAAGTAAACATATTCGGAGCACCTTTCGTACGGTGCAGCTGTTACGTATAATCATTGCTCCGAGTGAGTTGGTTGAGTTGGTGGCGCTAGATCTCATGTGAAAGGAATCTGAATCCCTCGGACTGGAATCCATACGCCCCTGTTACGGCGTATTGTAATCATAAGCATGGCGACTATTACTTCATCGCGTGTAGACGATCTCGTGCAGACTGTTACGCTACATAATCCACGGAAGCTACTGTTCACAGGCTACATCTTGCCCTCTGTGCTATTGCACGTTTTATGGATCTACAGTTGGATTTTCATTTACGGGATCGACGAGTATTATGACGCGGGCTTAGTGGGCATCGCGGCTATCGGCTTGTTACAGATTTTCATATGTTTGTGTTGCCAGTGGTCGGTGCACGTGCATACTTTTCTAAACTGTAGCTCGGTGAGTTGATAACACTTGCGACATAGTAACGATTACACCGATTCAACGGCTCGCACGTGCTAGTCGTCTCGTTCAATATGCTTCGTTAACGTGGCATCCATTTGAACCGGCCTTCTGCTAGTTCAGGTCCCACTACTAATTGGCGGGAACGTTTGAATCCTGCAGCTGGAATGCACATGTAATTTCCCGTGGGAAGGTTAAATATTGCACTGTTTCAGGAGAAAGATCCTTATAAGGCGAAGATAGCAAAGGTAGTTCCTACTCCCAACAATGGAAGCTCGGAACTCGTTAAACTGTACCATTCGGAGCAGCAGGAGCCATGGTTTATATTTCAGAAGACCAAATATCTTTGGGACCCGAATAAAAAACGCTTCGAAGGCCTTCAGTTTCCTATTAATCATTCTGTTAAACATTATTGCGAATGGAAAGGGTACTTAGACGAAAAAGAGGTTACAGCAGCGGAGGACAAATACGGCAAGAACAAGTAAGAATAATACTTCTCCGTCGATATAGAAATCACTACTGTAATCACTTATAATTTTATGTTGCCTTTACGTAGATTAGATATGGTGGTACCAGAATTCAGAGAATTGTTCAAAGAAAGGGCGATTGCACCCTTCTTTGTTTTCCAAATGTTCTACGTAGCACTGTGGTGTTTGGATAGATATTGGTACTACAGTATCTTCACTCTCATCATGCTGATCATGTTCGAATGTACGCTTGTTCAGCAGCAACTGCGAAATATGGCTGAAATTAGAAAGATGGGGAATAAACCGTACATGATGATGGTGGGGTTACATTACGCATTACGCGCGAGTAGGGTTCGCCGACAGTATCTTTCATAATATTATTTTTATCAAAGGTTTATAGGAACAGACAATGGCGGTTCATGTTCACCGATCAATTGGTTCCTGGTGACATCGTATCGATAACAAGATCGCAGAATGATAATTTAGTGCCCTGCGACATGTTACTTCTTAGAGGACCTTGCGTAGTCGACGAGAGCATGCTAACAGGTGATTATTTAAGAGTAAGACGACGCGGTGTACAATGAATTACTTTCACATGATTTGATTACAAACCCATAGGAGAGTCGGTTCCACAGATGAAAGAGCCAATAGAGGACATCGATGGCAATAGAGAATTGGACATAGAGGGCGACGGCAAACTTCACGTACTCTTTGGAGGCACAAAAGTCGTGCAGCATAGTCCACCTAGTAAAACTGTACCTGGCCTTAAAGGTATGTATTTATTTTTATTATCCGATAGATCGTGCCATTCGTTTTTTGTACGGTGAAAATTTCAGCTACCGACAACGGTTGCGTGGCCTACGTGTTACGTACTGGATTCTCAACATCACAGGGTAAACTTCTGAGGACAATACTGTTTGGGGTGAAGCGAGTTACTGCCAATAATTTGGAAACATTCGGTTTTATCCTATTTCTACTAGTTTTCGCGATTGCTGCCGCGACGTACGTGTGGATTAAAGGTACATGGCGTAAGAATTCAAAACGTTCGAAGGTGCGTTCAAGTTACTAATAAGTTATTGGTTATAGGAAGCGAGGATCCTACTAGAAACAAATATAAACTATTTTTGGAATGTACACTTATTTTAACATCGGTTGTTCCACCAGAACTGCCTATTGAGTTGTCGCTAGCGGTTAATACGTCTCTACTAGCTTTATCTAAATTAGGTATGAATGAAATATATCGAAGTAACAATCATTCGCGCACTTGTTACGTGCTTGTACAATAACGTTCAGAGTTTCTTTTCCACAGGTGTCTTTTGCACCGAACCCTTTAGGATTCCATTTGCTGGAAAAGTTGAAATTTGCTGCTTCGATAAGACTGGTACTTTAACTAGTGACAACCTGGTCGTTGAGGGTATAGCGGGGATCGAGTAAGAATCAAACACTTCTTCCAAATAATACGAATCGTGTACGATACACGAGTAATCGTTCACTATTCAAGGGGAAAAGCAGATGTTCTACAGCTCGCTGATGCGCCTTTAGAAAGTATTCAGGTTCTTGCGACGTGCCATTCGCTTGTACAATTAGATGATGGAATTGTTGGAGATCCACTTGAGAAAGCTACACTGAAGGCTGTTAACTGGAGCCTCACGAAAAGTATGCTGCTGCTTCATTACAATTTACAGACTTTAATCCAGTGAAGGCCGCATCGGGCCATTTGGGAGCCCGGTCTTCCTGATGTTTACCATAGCCGCGCGGAAGGGGAGCTCGAAAGCCAATGGTAACGTGGGCGCGTCACGGATAGGGAAAACTGTAAGAGTGTAAGTAGTAGCGTGCGGTGCAGGCTCGTACCTCTCTGATGAAGTAACTGGGCCTCTTAGGAGCCCAAGTGGCAGCGATCACTGGGGCCCCCAAGATTCCCAGTCATTCAAGCCTATCGTACGGGTATGAGGCTGCACCGCACACTAATACAGTTTTCCCTATCCGTGACGCGCCCAAGTTACCATTGGCTTTCGAGCTCCCCTTCCGCGCGGCTATTGTAAACACCATGAAGACCGGGCTCCCAAATGGCCCGATGTGGCCTTCGCTGCTTTAATCCCTGGTACTATAACAATTCTAATATTAATCTTCTATCAGATGACTCTATGATACCCAGGAAAGGGCAGTCTCCCGTTTTGAAAATAGTGCAGAGACATCATTTTTCGTCTGCGTTGAAGCGCATGTCGGTCGTGGCCGGGTACACGATGCTTGGGTCATCGGAAATTAATTATATGACCACCGTAAAAGGAGCACCCGAGATTCTCAAGAGCATGGTATGTAGCAAAATGAAAAGCTGAATTTCCTTTATCGTTACCATATGTTGTAAATATGATTTCTCTCCTTCTCAGTTGTCATCCGTACCAGAGAATTACGACTCTACTTATTTATCACTTTCTCGTCGTGGCGCAAGGGTGTTAGCTCTAGGATACCGAAAAATCCCCGGTCCATTATCGTCTCAGGATTTGAGGGAACTAACGCGGGAACATTTGGAGAAAAATCTCACTTTTGCCGGATTTGTGATCATAAGCTGCCCTCTTAAACCTGACTCCGAGGCTGTCATCAAAGAGATCGTGGATGCTTCGCACTCGGTGAATATTTAATGCTCTAGTTATTCTCGTCATAAATGGTAGAGCAACATAACTTTGGTTTTACAGGTTGTCATGATCACTGGCGATAATCCGTTAACGGCCTGTCACGTTAGCCGCGGTTTACACTTTACGAAGAAACCAATTACGCTTATACTAACCGAGGTCGATGGAGAGTGGATATGGGAAAGCGTGGACAGAGCCATAACTGTACCCTTCGGAGTGGAAAATGCTTCTCGTGGCAGTGAAATTTGGCGGGAATACGCTCTTTGTCTAACAGGAGAGGTAAGCCAACTAGTATCCGAAATACTTTCTTTAATGTACATTTCACTCGCTATTCTTAACGTGCAACTTACAGGGTTTAACATATTTAAAAGAATGCGAACGGGAGCTTCTTCGTAAAATATTACCGCACATTGTGATTTTTGCAAGGTGCGAACCAAAGCAGAAAGAATTTATAATCGTGTCTCTGCAAGATTTAGGCTACTCAACGCTCATGTGCGGCGATGGTACTAATGATGTTGGTGCTTTGAAGCATGCTCAAGTGGGTTAGTTGATGACTGAAATTCATCTTTTCTTGTAACGAGCAAAAGTGCTCATGCTAATTGGTTGATTCTGTTAGGAGTCGCGATCCTCTCTAGTCCACCCGAACGGGTACACACGGATAAGCAGGACCACGTAAAGAGCGAGCGCGCGCTCGCGAATTCAACAGTAGCTAATGGCCCAAGAATGAATTCGAGAGGCTCCGGTAATACTAGAGTGAAATTACAAAAGATACTGAAGGAACTGAAAGAGCAGGAACAATCTGTTATTGTGAAGCTTGGAGATGCTTCAATTGCGGCGCCTTTTACTAGCAAAATGTCTTCGATTCAGTGCAGTGAGTAGGGTGTCTATAAAAAGCTAGGGTAAGCCTGCAGTATATAACTTTGGCTTCCGTTTCATTGCAGTATGCCACGTTATCAAGCAAGGACGGTGCACTTTGGTCACGACTTTGCAGATGTTTAAAATTCTGGCACTTAATGCATTGGGGCTCGCGTACAGCCAGTCTGTTCTCTATTTAGACGGGATAAAATTCAGCGACGCCCAAGCCACGCTGCAGGGCGTTCTTTTGGCCTCGTGCTTCTTATTCATATCAAGCTCGAAGCCACTGAAAACATTGTCCAAACAGAGGCCGCTTCCCAACATTTTTAATCTATATACTATATCTACCGTGCTGCTTCAGTTTGCCGTGCACTTTTTCTCACTCGTATACTCGGTAAGGGAAGCGACTTTACTGTCTCCAAGGTAAGTGTAAAGGAATGCGAGTTAAACGAGCTCGGGCGTTGTAATGGATCGCATATTAAGCTTTGTTGAATTTAATAAGGAGCGATAAGTTAGCAGCTATATTGGCTACAAATAATTCAGTCAGTCACAATGTAACTTCTACGGGTCTCGGCGATGGCGATGGCGATGACGATGAACCATTTGAAGCGAATTTGATAAACAGCACGGTTTATATTATTGCCATGTCGCTGCAAGTCTCCACATTTGCAGTCAATTATCGGGTAAATCATGAGGCTAAATGATATATATTAATGAGGATTATGCGAATATTGTTTTAATTCGAGGTAATGTTGTCACTGTATAGGGTCATCCGTACATGGAGAGTCTACTACAAAATAAGTCCTTACTGTACAGTCTTATAGGCATTGCTGCAGTTATATTGGGATTGTGTGGATTTTTACCTGAGTTAGCAGCGCAATTTGAAATTGTAGAGTTCCCGAGCGATGTAAGTGTCTGTAAATATAATTTAAATTACTTTGAATGCTTATGCAAGTGCACGGATACTAATTCGTAATATTCTCTGTTTCCAGTTTCGTACATTTTTAATTCAAGTACTAATAGCGGACTTCGTCCTTGCGTATATAGTCGATAGAGCCTGTTTATGGCTTTTCGGAGGAGGAAGACATCAAGAACTGTGATTAGAATGCATTCTCTATATTTCACTTTTAAATCCAAAAACACGTGCGCAACTGAACACGCAAGTTCGTTCCCTTTTTGTTTCACAAAGAATACATTGATTATCCGCATTATTATTCCTATATTTTACGAATTATATCGTTATAGTGTGAAGCATTACTTTTGCAAAGACTGACTGATACAATGGAAAGTTCATTACTTAAATATACGTATTCGTTGTGTTAATTGTACCGTACTAGTGATACATTTTCCATCTGCTGTAAAAGCTGATAATACTAATTCTTTGTGGAACAAGTTAATGAGAAAGATTGAAAAAGAAATTTATATATACATATATATATATATATATATATATATATATATGTATATGAGTACGTTGTATGCATGTGTTAATGAGTATAAGTATTATTACGCAAAGTGAAATAGAGGAATGAGTATGTGATGCGAGTATGTACAAATAGAAGTAAATAATTATTACGTCATTTCACTTTACTCGTGTTTCAAGGTCCCGGCTTATAAATGGTCACAAAATGTATCGGTTCCAATGCGTTGTAGAAAGAAAAGCGAAATGAGATGAGGAATTATTGCGAATCTGAAGGTTTATTGCATTCGAAAGTTATTCTATTCAAGTAGGACTTTATGATTCTTAAACTAACTGCAATTTGAATAATTTGCAACGTCACCTTGCAGGTAACACTTCTCACAAACTCAACGAACAATGCACATAATTTAATTTACATTTAATTTAATCATTAATTCAAGAAGTACATATAAGTGAACACGTAATAATGGGACAATGTTTGATGAAAAGCGAAAAAAAAACTTGTAATTACATTTACATTGAGTACGTGCTGTTAACGTTAACATTACAATGGAAGTAATTATAGTGGGATTTGTAAACTCTCCTGTATTTAGTCATTCCACTGAAGTGTGATCAATGATTATGAATAAAATTCGCGATTTTGATATGAACGTTATAAATTCTGTACGTGTCGCTGTGGCTAATTTTACGATCCACGCTTAGTTCGCGAACGAGCTTCTTGAATTATAAAAGATTAAGTTCCGAATGTGCTATAGATTGTACTGTTACGTTAAAAAACAAAAAATCGTTTTTTACTGTTCAAGGTAGTGTCGTATTGCCACATTCCAATTGTCCTCAAGTTTCACATTATTTGACTAATAAGGCAATTACTTTTAACCGCACCACAATATCGCTTTCATTTCGGCGGGTATTATTATTTTTACATTTATCCGAAAGACAAACAACATACTGCGCGCACGACGCGCGTGCAATTAGCGCGTTTAACGGACGTGTGTGCTTCAATTGATAGTACGATCTCGCGACTAAATCGAATGGCACGTGTTGTAAACAATCTCGTTTAAACTTCAACAATATTGCATCCATCGTGACGGTGGTGAACATTTTTACTGCATCATTCTTTTAGGCAAAGTGTTCCAGACAGAAGCTAATTGTACATCGTTGCCTTACGAACGTTTGTAATTCTCTATGATTATTGATAAAACGATATGTTGTAAATATAACGTCCAGTCTTTCCATCGGCATGCCCCCAAATTTCACTATGAACAGCCAATTTTATCCCAATTCTCCTACCATTTCTATCATTAATCAAATCGAAAGCAACGCACCGTCCGATATCAGTGGAATACGCTTGGGAGCACCATATGCTCGCGGCCATTGTTGAGAAGAAATCAGGAGTTACGCATGGCGTACGGACACGTATTCATGGGGGAGGGAGGGACCGTGCTTGTTCTCCATGGTAGAGCACTTGCGAGGTTATCGTTTCAATCGGAAATGGTCTAGGGAATTCATACCCGTCCACTGCATCTTTGCTTGACATCGTTTTATTAACGTTGAAAGCCGTAACAAGCTACGCGCTACGTGGTGTATTCAGCGTATACTTCTCCGTTCCATATTCGAACGAGTAATCCGCCATTCGATCGTGTTCCGAGGGTAATCCCCGCAGATCGCGAACGTATAGCGGGATTCATTGTTCCGTGACGGCCGATTGGATGAGTTACCGTTCAAATTTTGCTGGTTGTTGGAGTCGAACTGGAGGAGTTAGGCCTAGATCGAGGAAACCGGTTAGCTGACTGCTGGGCCTCCAACTTCACGACAGTCCGTCGTCGATCACGGCAGACAGTCGATCGTAACGTGGTCCTCCTCCGTTCGACTATATTTATTCGTCCCCGCGCCGTTACGCTGGACTTTCCAAAGATATTCCAATCGTGCGCGATTTAAGTGTCATATTCGCCGGCACGAATCGCCTCATCGAACGTGTAGCCCCGTACCTTTCCTCTACGATTTTCGTGTCCGTCGCTCTTATGCGCATCCTTCGCACAAATTAGGAACGCGCTCGATCGCTCGATCGATATTTCCGAAATTGTATGTTCTGGTGAACCGAGGCGTGAGTAAAGAAATTACCAACTGTGGTTAGATAACTATTCCGAAGGAATTATTTTTAGTAAATTATCACGTGCTGAAATAAAATGTCTGTTGACAAGTTTCAAGAGGATCCGAACGGTTTTCGCGTTTAATGGGTATAAAGGTTGTCTACTCTTGGGGCAGTTAATATTGCATTGTTTCGAGTAATCATATGTAACGGATTCGTGGGTCGCGATTTGCGTATTCGTCGATCGATATTTCGCTGTGCTGTCGCAACGAATTTTTGTGACCGCTGATTCAGCCGTAACCGTTTCGACGATTCATATCGGCGAATATTTGTATCACTTTTTTTTCCATTCGATTTGAAATTCTGATCAGCTGTTTGATTTCACGCGTGTTGATACGGTTGGCGAAGTAAGCAAATGCAAATAATGGTAATCAATTCTTTAATTAATTACGGTTCAAAGGATACTATCTGGGTGTGGGCTACGTTGTACGAGAAAGTAGCACGTTTTTATAGGAATAACAAAATGCGAGTATAGACGAATTACTTTCTAGAAGTGAGCCGATCGCGGACAGTATCCGTTGGAATCACGAGCCGCGAGGAAAGGCACTGGCCAGTAGGGAGCAAGATATAAAGAAAAGTAAAAGGAACAGCAATGTCATAACATATAATTGAAGGAAGTTACCTGTTTCTATTCCCTTACCGATCGTCGATCAAGATCGAGGTGATTCCAGCCGGAAGTACAATTAGAATATGTGGATATTGCGGGGCAACTGTGATCGTGACAATCTCGCTTAGTGATCGTGTTGAGAAGACGAACTTTGGATGTGTAACGAGACTGGACTGCTCGTTGTGCTAAATATAAAGAATACTATTTATAAAACTGAACAGTGAGTAGGTGTTTATCAACGGTCGGTACTTACCCTCTCCCTTTAACTGTTGGTACTGCTGCTAATCACCCTTCGTGTTGGTAGTTTTCTCCTTTACTTTAATACCACGTTGCATGGCACTCCATGTACGGGGCAATAAAAGGAAATATAGGTACCGCTTATTCTAGGAAGTAACTCGCGTAGCATGCAATTTATCAAACTCCTCCTCACAATTCAATGTAGTGGAATAATAAGAGACTGGAAACTGTCTTTATTCTGCGTAAACATTCTCTTTTGAATTTCTCTATTCAAACGAACTTGCGATTCGTGTGTAATTAAGTACTGACTTGATTCGAAAGTTATAAATACTTGATGGTAAAACAAACTTGTCGAAGTTTTTTGGTAAGTTTAAATGCAGGCTCGAAAATATTGTTTGTTTAAGCCAGTGAACACGGCATGACGTCACCGTGGCGAGAGACAGAAAGAATTCCGGTTTCAGGAAAAGAGAGCACAAAGCCTTACGTCTTCGATGCATCGTGTTTGCGCGAGTTCCTTGTCCCTTGTCTGGTAGTCATATTGCAGTTATTGTCCGAGTTCCTGGAATGCTCTGTCATTAAATCCTTTTACGTCTTTCACTTTGTTTCACACTCTACTGCTCCCCGATCATTCGTATTGCTCGGTGTACGGTGCTTATTCGACTTTCTCGAATTACAATTTTCTGCACCGTGCTGACATCTGCGGCACAGCAGCGGGTACTAACACCAGTCCCGCTACTTTTAATTGTCTAATATCATTTAATATACAATAATTGATCCTACAGGTCGATTGAAAGAATGCAATATTGTATCTCGGGAGGAACCTTTAAGAGTCATTTTCATCGTGTAATATAGCGAAAGGAATACCGATTAATGTTTCGAACACTGTAATCTGAACAGAACCTGAGGAAATTCCTTTAAACGAGGGTTCGAAGTAACATTTCATTGATCCTCTTTCTTACGCGACAAAGCGACAGGGAAACCAATATTTTACGTTATGGTATTCTCGCGAAGTGTAACGTTTATCAAGCTAACAAGCTTTATTGGAACACTTACAGCTGCGAACCGCGTTAGGGTCATCTGTCAAGTACCAATTAGGCGGCTGCATGTATTAGGTGTTGCAAAAACATAGCGAACGAGCGAAAGAGTAGCAGTTTTTACTCAAAAACTATCGAACCGTTTGTTAATATAACATCTGTTTCCAACGATTACAGTTGAACTGCAATCCGACCGTTTCCCTTAACTCATCAGATTTCCCTAAGCTCGTCGCTTGGAATACTAATTTTTCGAGCGGTAAGTGGTAACGCAAAGAGTAATGATTTTACACTGCTCGGACAGAACACGATATCTTCCTTCCTCGCACTCGCGCTCCACAACGCCCCGGCAACCATCCCATTTACTTCGGCAAACAAATTTATACTTTCGCGTTGCGTCGAATGGTGGCGGCGAAAACTAAATCCTCGTTGAAGATCCATTATGCGTATCATCGCGAGGGGCCATTAAGCTTTCATCCGTGTTACTTGACTCCATTACCGCTATTATCGGTGTTATCAAGCGGATCTGGCTTCATAAATCAGGTTTCCGTTCGCTTCCAGTTTCTCGGGAGTTGGGGAATGGAGGAAACACCGTGGAGAGGATACTTTCATTGGGCAGATTGGCTGGTGTTCGGGCTGATGCTCGCCGTGTCTGCAGCCGCTGGATTATGGCATTACAGAAAAGCACAGAAGTCGAGCACGGAAGATTATCTCCTCGGGGGAAGGAGTATGGCTCTCTTCCCCGTATCTGCTTCCCTCGTCGCAAGGTATCCCCGTCTCTGATCTTTCTAATTGCCGGTGAATTAAATCGTTACGCGTGCCCCTCTTGCCGATCTACGGTAGTTCTCTCAATATTGAATTCACTTGAACAAATATTACTTCATTCTTCATTCTGAAATGGAAAAAAATATCGTAAGAATTTCCCAACAGACGAATAGTCGGAACCCATTGGTGTTCGCTGTTCGACAATCCGTGATCGTCGAGGCAAAGCCATCGGTTCCGAGTCTTTAACATGTAAATATGAAGTACCGCGAATAAATGTATCTATTCCGGGAACTTGTATTCCGTGACCGCATCCGTGATCATTAATATAGACAAACGAAAATAGTGGCGCTCGGAAACTGATTCTTTCGAAGACGAAAGCCGGCGGCAGAAAAATTCTATTTCGTATTCCCGGCGTATTTTTAGCCTGGGAATCAGTGTATTCTAGATTGTGCTGCGAATCACGGAATGTATTGTATAATAACTCGCTTTCTCCCGTCTGAATATGAGTCCGAATCGTTACATGAATAATTCACGTGTTTGGTAAATGTTATCGTAGTTTCATATCTGGTGTAACGATTCTTGGGACACCATCGGAGATATACAATTTTGGGACCCAGTACTGGATCACCATTATCTCCATCCTGTTTTCGGGGCTGGTGGTGGCCGTTGTCTACGCTCCTGTCTTCGTCGAGATGAGGCTTAATTCCGTTTACGAGGTACATTTCTTCAGTCAGATAAACGCGAGAAAGTAAAAGGCACAAATTGCTCGCAATACGAACCCGTAGCACCCTCAACTTTTCTATTCTAACGATTCTGTTTCAGTACTTAGAAATAAGATTCAATCGAAGCGTAAGGACCCTCATATCGTTGATCTTCGTCATCGACGTGGTAAGCGAGACACGCGTCAACGAACTCTGAATACAGGCCGACATTTATCTAGATCTTGGACAACGTAAAGCTCGCGATACGCGGGGTAACGCAGATTAGAAACTTCGGGGAAAGTAATTCATCATTTACTTTAATTCGCGAGGGGGGCCCATTTAAAAATGAAGTTATGTCACGCTACGTTACGCGACAGAAACGCGAAACTTTAATCTGCACGGCTTATCAGAACACTCGAAAAAGCTAAACCCAAAGCGCACCGATTTCTGCAACTCTCGCGTCCAACAGAAATTATCGGTAGCGATGGTACAGGCGATGGTCATCTTCCTTGGAGAATTTTCTGTGGGAATGGCCGATCGGCCGTTCTGTTAATGATTCCGTAATGAACCAATTTCAGGTGCTTTACCAATCGATCGTGGTCTACGTTCCAGCGTTAGCGCTAAACCAAGGTATTATGCGGCCATATTATTCGTAGATAGAACACCGAGCGGGCACTATGAAAATCTCTGTGATTAATTACAGTGAGTGGCATCGACGTGCATTTGATCGGGATCACCGTGTGCTGCGTGTGCGTGTTCTACACCGTTCTGGTAAGTTTACGACGGAAAATTGTTGCCCGACGGTGTAATCAATCAACTAACAAGCGAAAGGGGGATTATTATTTCGAAGCGTTGCTCCTTCGCTGTCGAACAACAACCCGTTCCCCGTCGCGACATGCCGTTTGTGACGGCGCGCTCGCCTTTAGTTTGCCTCCACCGCATAATCAGGTTTACATATGCCATTACGGGCATTGCCCACTCGAAACTCAAACACTCGTGTTACTTGCTCAGCGTGACGTTCAATTTGTAGTCGTTTTCGACTGCCCCTGGACACGTTCAACTTTTCCGCGCGTCTCGTTTAAAACGTTCACTGGATCACCTAGGGATCAGCGCGCCATTTGTACTTAAATTTCCCTTCTGTTCCCAATTATAATTCTTTGTGCGACGACGAATGTTACATTCTATCTGAATTATCAACGTCTCTTAAAAGAAATAGCGAACAGGCCAACGATACTCCAGCTTCCCAATGTTAGGTCGATTGTTAGCAGCCACGGCTTGGCAGACGTTCGCGCTAAACGCATCGCGGCAATCAAGGCGATATAAGCGCGTGTCACTTCGACCATCCGCGTTCGGCGATCGTGACGAGGCAGATTCATTGTCGGGCGCCGAAGGAGTTAACAAGGCGTATCAACGATGAAATGTATGGAAAGTAAGGGGAGGAGGGATAGGGTTAAGTCGAGCGGCGCGTTAGCTGTATGCGAGCTAATTTTCCAAGGACCCTCGTTCAGCGAATTCTGCCGGGGATAGCTGGAGTTCCTCCGGCTGCCGGGCCATGCCCGTAGGAAACAATTTTCGGTGGACAATGCCGCGAAGAATCTCTCACGCGGACCCGGCTACTGGAAATGTTTATGGACGGAAACTGAAAGCTCGACAATGGCCCGCCGGAAACAATGGCGTGGAGCACGCCGAGTGCTCGTTCCCGTAGTAGCAGATCACAAAGCCACCGGGCGAAGTGATTAATCGCATGCTCGCGCGTCTGTAATTATCCGAGCAATTTGTTGTGCCCCCGAATTAATGAAAATTTATCGCGGCTGAGTGACTCTTTGGAAATTTGTTTATTATCGACGCCGGCCGGCCGCGGCCCTTCTTCTCGCACGCTTAACGATCTCGCGCTTGCTCTTCTTTAGGCGCGTCGGCAGCGATTCTTCTTCCCGCGATGAGGAGGGCGTAGTTGAATCGTGCCGTTGACATCGGCCGTGTAAGGTGCTCGTTGATGGCAGATTTTGTTCCCCAGGGCGGCATCAGAGCGGTAGTTTGGACGGATGCGCTGCAGGTCGCAGTGATGGTGGCTGGGGTTCTGACCGTCAGCGTGTTGGGTACCTATCGGCTAGGCGTCACGGAGATATGGAGTGAAGCTCTGAAGGCCAACAGAATCGAATTTTTAAAGTAAGAGACTACCTTCGTTCTGCTGGGAACAAGGAAATCTGTGATTCTAATTGAGATATTACTGATTGCAGCTTCGATCCATCCCCCTACACGAGGCACACGGTGTGGACGGTGTTGATTGGCTCGTGGCTTTACAGCACCGCTTACATAGCCGTGAATCAAACCATGGTACAGCGGTACAGGTCACTGAGAGATCTGAAAACGTCGAAACTGTAAGTGAGTACGCCGGTAACATTCGACGCATGATAATGCTTGTTCGTTCCTTATCGGGTTGACTCGCGGGTGAGTCAATAGCGTAGCAAGGGAATCGCATTTAAAGCGCTAGAGTCACTGGATTGCAAGGAACAATAGGATAAGATGACAGTGGAGTGTTGATGGAAGGAACTGATGTGGCACCACGCGTTCTGATTCCAGATCCCTGGCGATCTTCACCATCAGTATTATGTTATTCATTTCACTGTGCTGCTGGTGCGGTCTCGTTCTTATAGCCTGGTGGTCCCCGCCAAAGTGCGACCCCAGGGCGTCCGGTTTAATCACTGCCGATGATCAGTTACTGCCTGCTTATGTTATGGAAATCGCTGGCCATTTACATGGGGTGCCAGGTCTTTTTATCGCTGGGATTTTTGGAGCCGCTCTTAGGTAGCTATAAAAGCTACTTCCCTGGAATTATGTTTCTCGTCTTTTCTCTATCGCTCCTTGAACATCGCTGTGGTGACATGTCCGTATTGTACAGTGGATTTATTTTATTTCAGTACCCTCTCCGTGGGCTTCAATTCAACATCCGTCGTGGTTCTGGAAGATTTCGTGAAAGGCCTGTTCGGTATGAAACTAAGCGATCGTTGTTCCTTCATCTTCGTCAAAGTTTTAGTCGTTCTTCTTGGATCGATAGCTCTGGGGTTGTTATTCTTAGTTGAAAAACTGGGAGGGGTGTTAGTCGTGAGTACTTTTCTCGATTAACCTTTTTGCAAACCGAGTGCCTAGCAGCGTTTAATCTCTATCGTCCCGACGCAGATAACCGGAAGTTTAGCTGCGATCGCTGCTGGTACTTCCTTTGGGGTGTTCACCCTGGGCATCCTCTTCCCTTGGACAAACTCCAAGGTAAATGATTCGCCATTCATTCTTGTTTTAAGCTTGTAGCGCGAAGTAACCGGTGGATGGGGAAAAAAGATTGAGTAATTATTCTCGTCGAATAGGGAGCATTCACGGGCGCCATTGTGGGATTCGTGATCGCTGGCTGGGCGAGTCTAGGCGCAAATTGGTCTCTCGGTGCAGGGCTGCTGGTCCCTAAGAAACTTCCGGTGGCCCTTTCCCATTGCCCAGCCAATATCTCCGAAAGTTTCCTCAAGCAGTTTGATCGCCCGAAGTAAGTCAACTCTGGCCTTCACTGTAATTATTAAGTCTTTCATAATCAATTAGATCTTAAGTGGCCATTAGCCAGAGCCTTGAGGGATCAAGGTCCCTCGCAGAACCGAAGAGAATATTAATTTATTGCTTCACACGAAGATGAAAAACAAAGCACGCTTTCTCATGCATTTCTGTGCCAGTGTGATTAGATAGGTATATCAATACCAAATTTCTTTCAGCGAAGGCGATGTATTTCCTCTTTACCGATTATCGTACCATTGGTTCACCGGCTTGGGCACCGTAATCGTGATCATCGTGGGCAATTTCGTTAGTTGGTGGACTGGCCCCGTGGATCCTTCTACTATCGACAAAAGATTGTTGTCTCCAGTGATTCACTCGTAAGTTGGGGTGGCTTATTCGTTGTACGATAGTTAAAGCAGGTATTACATTATAACTTTGTGTATTTTAGGCTGTTACCAAAGCCGAAGCGTGAGAATGGCGTTAACAGCGGAAGTGTAGCCGGATCTACCGAGGCACAGGCATGCTCCAGTCTCTTGTTGACTGATTTGAAGAGGATGCGAGTAAGTAGTAAGATGAAGATGCGGACGTAATTGTAGCATCTACGTGATTCGTGAAATGTCCTATGACAAATGTGTTTACTCGGTTACAGAGAAGTCAAAATTTCCCGAATGGTATTAAAACGTAGCAGGCGTGTCGAGGTTTGAGTATCTCGCGAAGTTTCTGACAACACTGCTGGGCCATGTTGTTGAAAACATTGCCTTGAACGGCTCTACTTCCGACTTTTACTTCTGAGATTTCAACTTCCATGGAAGGATCGTGAAATTTCACTTCTGCTCGCCAACTTTCGCGGTGCTTATATAAGAGTAAACACCGATGTAGACAATAGTGTACGAATTCCGTTCACCAGCAGTATTCTTGAACGACGGACCGTCGTGATTTTATGTAGAACCACTGGCAAACTAGAGCAACTATGTTTTTCTACTCTCATATGTTATGATGCGTTACCACGAACGTTTCTGCATAGTTTTATAATTTTTAGAAATAGGAGAAATGAATCTTTTTTATGAAACCGTTAAACCTTATTATTCCACGTTACACGATCTAATTATTTCGGGCACGAACACTTCAAATCCCTTTTGAAAAGCTCCATTGTTTCCTCAAATACCACTTAACACTTTTCCGACCACGACCGGTCAAATGACCGTTTTTTAAATTTCGATTAGAATTTCCTATATACAACGTAATTGAATCGCCTTTAAACTTCACGACTTTTCCTCAAATATACGTATGCACATGAGATACTTCTGAATAAAAGAAACTATATTTTTATACTGTCAAATTTGCTATTATCTTCATTCTATATTAAAAAATATAAGTTGTGCTAAAAGACCGGTCATTTGATCGGTCGCGGTAGGAATAGGTATACGCGAAGTGTCGATAGGAATAGTGTTAAATACATTTGACTAAGCTCTGATTCCTGCAAGAAACGAAAAGGTAGGTAAATGTCCAGCCGATTCCTAACTGCAGCGCAACAAAGTGAACCGAGACTCACGGTGCGCTACCAAAACCCTCGAGATTTTGTTGCGTCACCTGCGCCGCGTGTGGTTGTTCGCAATTGTTACGCAAAGAAACAAGGCTGCGCTAGATGCGTCTGGCCGTATAGAGGAATCGGTGGACGGCGAGGGTGGGTTATGGCGTTTCTATCAGATGGCTGGGTCCTCGTTGCTTCTCACACCAAGTTCTCTAACTGAGTTTGTTCGGTTTTCAAGCTTTGGTGATTCCCGACGGTGTCCGCCGTGCGGAAGGTGAGCGGCTCGGCGGTAGAAACAGAGAAGAACGGTGAAATAGATGGAGAAAGAGGATGAGAGGGAGAGAGTACATCGAGGAGCCAAGGCCCGAGGATATTAGCCGGCTTGTTAAGGGAAAGCCAACGCCGTCAAACGTCCTTATTAAGGCCACGCAAATAGCTAGTGCGCTTCTCCTCGCTTACCTCCTCACTTGGCTTCCTGGAAATTCAATTTTCGCCTGGCCGAAATGCGGTCGGTCAAAAGCGCCGTCCTCAGCCTCGATATTGTTCACGCCGGCGATCGTCAGATCGATCCACACGCTTCGACAGTTTTTGCGCTGTCGCCACAACCGGGACGACGCGATTGGTCTGCATCCGGGATTCCACGGCCAAGTGTTGCGAAGCGATTCGGAACGGCTCGACTGGAAAAAGATGGGACTCGCGTACATTCCCTTGCAATTTCCGAGAATACGTTTCCCCGCTTCTACCTACATATGAAACTCTTTTGATGAGTAATGAATTCCTTGTTTCACAGTAGACTGTCTATTAAATCTGCTGTTCACAAAGTACCTACCTATGCACCGTTGTAACGTAGAAAGGATTTGTGGGCATTTAAATGAATTTGTAACTATTCCTTCCGGACATTCAGAGAAAACAGCGTTCCATATTCGATAGTTCGCTTATGTCAACAGCTCCATCTCGCATATTAAATCGAATAATGCCGGTTCTATCCTATGAGGTACCTAAACACACGGCGGATATGTTCGCCCTGCAGGCTGCAGGGGTTGAAACCGTTTGTCTCTCTTCGCGTCGAAGCTTAACGATCCCCACTGTAAGACAGGCGTTTTTTCCTCCCCCCTCCCCCCTTCATTCGGCGGGGCGAAGTGTGTTGAATGTGGGGGTACAGCCGCGAATCGCGCGAAGGTTTCATTAAGAGGAGCGCGCGACACGTAGCGTCGGAAAGAAAATTGCGAGTTGCGGGCCGCGTGCGGGGCTTTATTAAGCGCGCTTCATGCGCGATTTGCATTCGTCTGGGTCGGTGATAGATTCGAAATTCCCACGTAGAACGTGCGCCGGTTATACAGGGTCGAGAATTCGAATCGGGGCGAACGCCGGTGACGGCTGCCGCCACGTATGTACGTACCTATGTAACCACGCGTGATTGTGTCGACATGGCGGTCGAACGGAGAGGGCGAGAGGGTTGGAGAACGAGGGAGAAGCGGTGCGGCCGCGGAGGTGGGAAAGCGAGGGAAGCACAGGGCGGCGAGGAGAGAGAAAAAGAGAGAGAGAGGGAGAGGGGGAAAGAGAGAGAGAGAGAGAGAAGCAGATTCAAGATGAGCGAAAATGAAGCGGAGCCACGCGGGTACAGGGGGAAGAAAGAGAGAATGAAACGGGTGAAGAGCGGTAACGACGTGAAAAGGGGGCAGCGTGGAAAAGAAAACAGTGCATCGGAGAAATGCGGGAATTTGCGAACTGAAGAACCGGGTTAAACGGGATACAGAGTCTGCGAATCAGGAGAAAGACGAGAAGGTTAGATGGACGGAACGGTGGAAAGCGTCGAGAAGCAAAGCGGGCTGTGGGAGGGAAGTGAATAGACGCGCGCGAGATAAAGGATGTTAAATGGAAAGCAAAACAGTCGCTGGCGCGCGGATAAAAAGAAGCGGGCCGTGTAGGACGGGCGGGAGTATCGCGTTTAGGAAGGGCGAAGCGAATAAAACGGAAGATTACGTGTGCGGCGGAAGAGCTGGTCGAAAATTAGAGGAGGACAGAGAGGACACGATGTGCAGAAGAAACGTGCAGGCAAGAAATACGGGCATGTGTCGGAGGGGATGTGACGCGGAGGGCGAGGATGTTCCAGAGAGCAGGAGGGAGGATCAGCGGTGAAGCTGGGTGCAAACGAGACGGAGGAGGAGGGTTAGGGACGAGCGAGACATACAGACTCCTGTGGGGGTGACGGTGAACGAGGCGCGGAGGGTTGGAACGAGCGAGATACAGAGGTATGGTGGCGGATAGAGATGGATGGAGAGAGGTCGTGGCGGCTTGAATGGGGCTAGTTTGAGATAGTTAGCGGGCCTTCAGAGGCACAATCGGCCGCGATTGGCGGGCCTACAATCACACGTCGCATTATATGTCCATCAGCGGAGCGGATCTTGCAAATACGTTAGCGCGCGAGCCAACGAGTTACCGTCCGCAAAAATCTTCAATTCAAACCGTCTGCCCTGCGGGTGCCGGCTTGCGGCCACGATGGATCCTTAGACGCGTTCCGTTTCCCGTCCAGCGCCGGAGAAGAAAGGCCGAGTCGAAGGAGGGACGTAAATCTGTAAGAATAGGTCCGCTTAAACGCTGGCGGTCTACTTGGATCGCGCGCAAGCTAAGGGCGGACCGAGCGGGCCCGAAGAGGCCTCCGGATTTCTGAGACACCCCAGCCGGGTCCCGACGAAGGACAAACAGTAAGCGATATTAAGTGAAGGCACATCTGCGAGGCAATACGCGATTAGACTCTGAAGCGGCGGGGCAAATATTGTCTTTTCTAATCTGCCGGCGGAGTCGTGCTATCTTGGAATTGCCATGGGACAGGATCGAATTCTTCGGGAGTTAATTGGCTCCTGGCTAGGGATTTCGCGCGAAGATTCCGGATGCAAAGACAAACGGGAATGGTCATAACCCTTAGTCCTGTTTACCCAGGGGTAGAGTTACGTTCAAAGGATGTACTCCGGAACTGTTATCCGATGATAAACGGACCTGGTGCGCCTTCCATTAAAGCTTTTCCGTATTAATGCGCGCAATCTACGCCGCGCTACCGTCCCCGGCAGGCGATAAATAACAGATTGCGTTTAAAGTACATCTCTTACTCTTGCTGTACAACAAATTATGCCTCGAAAGAAATGCTTTAGCGACGCAGCGTACCTGCTAATAACGTAACATGTTCCCCTTTCGGTATTTCAACTGTTTCAAACGGTTGACTGTGCTGAATCCTTCTGTACATCCACGTAGCTGGGATGGTTGGGAACCCTCCAACGGCGCCCAATATAAATAGGCATGATTATTCGAAACCTCAGATCAAACGTACCTAGACGAACAGCACCAGGCGACTGACGGAATAACTAATTTATCAATTCTTCGCTTCGGTTGGCTCCGATACCTATGGCTATATTTGCGAACTCGTGCAAACAGACCTCCGAACTCCCAGGGCATGTTGTCGAGCCGTCCTCGTTGTATTTGGCTACGGAAGATCTCCAGAAAGCTCCAGCTCTGCCTGCAACCCGTAAAATTACGTATCCTTGCGTTTATTCGTCGCAATTGTTTGTATCGCGTTACTTTTAACGATCGCACAATAAGGACGGCATTGAGTGGAATTAAACAACTCTGGCTGCGTGAAAACGATAATCTGGAAGCGAACTCTATCAATCGTACAATCATATAAAAATGTACCTCGAATTATTATTATTTCACGCTTCCATGAATTAAAACTATTTCAATGCGCGCAAACGGTTCGAAGAGCGCCTTTCAAATGGAGAATGCCGCAAAACAAGCGTGCAGGATGTAACGCGCAACGAGACACGGGAAAGCGGTTTATCCCGAAAAATGGACAGGCCGGTAATGACGCCAATTAGCGTACATCGAGTAGCACCATCAACGATTGTAACGGATCGCGTTCAGAAATATTGTTCGGTGATACATCGGATCGTTAGGATAAAAATTTCCCCGCTCAAACGTGACGTAATAGCTGCGAGTGTAACCCATAAAAGGGGTATAATTACTCGACGGACCGTTCGATAAATTCTAACGAGCACGGGCCAATAAATCCGCGACGGGGACATGTTTAAAGGAAACCGTTTTTCCAATCGAAGAAAACTGCACGCGCCAAGAGGCTTTTAATTAAATTGCGCGATCCGGTAAACGGTCTTTATTTATCCACCATTTAAACGTAATTAAAAAAAGCGGCATTACCAAAGGCGTCTACTAACAGTCGTTATCGCTACATGTATATTTTTACTAGAAAGATATTCCTCCTTTCACCGCGTTTCTACTTCCGTGTTGAAGACAATACTTCCAAATATGGCGGCCTTCAATAATATTGGTGAAACTACGGAGCAACTGAACCAGAGTCCTTCGTGTGAGTGTACGCGATTGAGAATTTATTTTTAAACCTTAATAGTAACTGTTTTGTATTTTTTCGTACACAGTTATGCAAACGTTCGCAGCACGTCGAAAATTATAATACACGCGCGCGCACGCACGAACACTTCAGCTTGTCCCTCGTATGAATTTTAAACCGATATCATGGTTCAATTTCGAATTTTTTAGCACGTAAACGCGATCACTCCTGGACGTGACTATTATTAATAGGGGTAGCAAAAAAAAAACCGCACCGTGTGGTGTGCTGCTGGTTTTATCGTCTGTCAAGATGAAATTTATAACAGCCATCATGGTTAATTTGTTTCGAGTGATCGAATACCGTTCGAGCTTTTCCCCAGTGCACGAGTGTATACCGCTTTTAGTGCGACTAAAACGTAAGTTTCAATATTTACCTGCGTTTTATTTGCCAGCCTGTGCGCCACACATCTTGCGTTTGATTTTTATACCGATGGTCGATATTACGTGTTTATTCATTCCTCCTTAGCATTCCATAATGAATAACATTATCCTCTTGAATAGATTAGCATTGACACTATTTGCACTTGTACTTTCCTTTTGCTGCAATGTGATATCATGCGTAAATAAATAAATTAAATTAAATTAAATGATGTGTAGAGTGAAATACTATTTCAATTCCGATTGTATTATATGTATAAAGTCTATGGTTGCTCCTGATATAGTAATTTAATCTCAGGTGAAGTCACTAATGTATCTTAACCTATTAACCGTCAATCACGCGAGTTTACACAGTAACCACAGGCGTGAAGATAATGGCGCCACTAGTCTTCATTTTCATTCGTCTATGCCAGAGTTGCACAAGGAGCCGTTTTTAGCGCCTACCTTCGAGCAACCAGCCGAACGTCGAGCTGTCCTGTTGCTAACGGTAGAATCAGTGAGGAGAACCGCAGTAGTGTAGGTGCATGCTCGTAGGCGCATAGCGTAAGTATATGTATTTCGGCTGCTCGACGCTCGGCTGGTTGCTCGCAGCAAAGTCGCTAAAAACAGCTCCTTGTACAGCCCTGGTCTATGACGTGACGTCACAGGACGAACAGGCTTCAACTTGCGTTAGTTCTTTCGCGCCGCGGTCTGTGGGGGGGTCGGTAGTTTTCGTTGTTTTCGCAGAAGTTGGGTAAAAGTTTTAAAAGTTAGTGAAATTCTATTGTTCGGAGTGCGAGGAAGTGAGACAAGTGAATCTGGAGTTTGCAGCGATAGTCAGTTCAATGACTGGCACCAGTTTCTCGTCGTGGGTAAGAAATCTTTCGATTCCCTAACGATACGCCATTTTGTAGTAGTGTGAAAACAGTCGAACTTGAAATCGAACGATAGATATAGATTGAAATCCGTGGCGTGTCGTGACTTGTTCGCGACGTATGGATATTCGTATTCCAGTTGCTTCGTTCCAAACGGTACGTAATAGGGAAATAGATTATTTAGGTTAGAAATGCAACTGACTCCTCTTTTAACCATATCTACTCTGCCACTTTATCCACATCTTTTTGGCGTTCCGACGTTACAGCAACGACTATATTTGTCTAATATGCTAATCTAGTTTCTATTTCGCTTCGCATCGTCACTCGAGCGCACGTTGAAACGCAAAACACGTCGGCCGACGAAAAGCTAGAGCAGATATTTTTTTTTCTACAGATGGAACGTGCAGCTTGTGCACCCATGGCGGTTGGGCATTGTTTCGGAAAAACTGTATATCGTGCGATCGAGAATTCATGTAACCGTGGTTCTTGGGACCGAGTGGACATTCTACTACTTCGTCGGTATGGTGAGGCAACGCACTTTTTTTATCATTTGATTGTTAACGTTCAGTCGATTTTCGACGAATCTAACAATTTCATTTTGTACGTTACCATTGTTATTAATTTCGACATTAATTCGATGGAATATAAATATTCCGTGTCTAATGTCGATTATAAACAATTGTCCACATAGGCAGGGTAGAGTGGGCTTAAAAGTCCAGCGGGTAAAACGTCCCGAATGCAAAATCTCCATTCGTAAACAATCGATCTAATATTGCAGCATATCTATGTGATGGCAAGGGTAATGAGGAGGACCGCAGAGTCGCCAGTCGTTGTTGGGCTTTCGTGCGTGTCATATGACGCCTTTGTTATTATGTACATCAAGAAGCGAAAAAAGTACGTCGTTTTTGCTTGTGTTATTCGAAGTAAACCACAGTTTAACAGCGTATAAGGTGAAAGAGTTAAGATTGTATGTTCCTTTAGTAATGTGTATATGACATTGTTTATTTCTGAATGATAATATTTTCGAACCTATATATACGCGAAACAATAGAGGTACCATTCGGGCAAAAAGTCCCTTACTTATATTTTTATTTTTTGATAAAGAAGTCATCTTAAAATACTAAAAAGAGTGATTGTCTTTGGTGAAGTAAACCAATTAGTAAAGTCATAAATTATCTATCCTTTTTCCTGCTTTTTTTATATTAAAATAATTTGAGTTTAAGAAATCTTCATATTGAGCCAAGATTATTGTGCAGTTTTTTGTTCAAGCTGAACTAAGCCCTGTATTTTTATTCTTTTGTTTCAAAAAAGGTGGCTGTAATATTTCCTTTCAATATGGTATACCAAAAAAATGGTTTAACAAATATTTGTTGATTTCAAAAGAGTTTCTTACTTATTTTGTTTTATGTTACAACGAAAAGCTGGTTAGAAGCTATTAAGGACTTTTTACCCCAAGCAATGGACTTTTTGCCCCGGATATGGGGCAATATAATAACTCAACAAAAAATAACACTATTAACCACCAACTTTGTAAAAGTACAGCATAATGGTTGTAGTTTATACAAAATAACACCGTATACCTCTAGATTGTTATTACTAAATTTTACATAGCTTTATATGAAAAGCAGGGCTTTCAGCCCGCCCCACCCTACCCTACTTATAACGACCATGCGATTGAAATTGTACTTTTTCGTTAATATTAATTTTCTATTACGTTAACTCTGAAGTTACAGTCATCATGCATTTCATTTGAGCTTCCCTTTTACAAATTTTGAACCCCTTCAAATATCTCAAAGCCCCTACCTTTCTTTCTAATCTTACATAGTGAATACCAAATCAGGCAGCCATATCGATCACCATTCTTATTCCAACACTATTTCATCTCGCCGCAGCCTGGATTGCAGCTCATTCCGCGCGTCTCCATTCCTCCCATGCAAACATTGTTATTCTAAATATCCAGCAGAGACTCGCACTTTCTCTTTCCACGTATCCTCCTTGCGCAGGGCCGGGCGATGCAAGAATAGATCGTAGAGGAGGCAATTAATCATAATGATGCTATAATTACTTAATGCACCGCGCAACAAATGCGCTTGTCGTCGTTAGCAAAGCGAGCCCTCCGCGAAGCGCGGGTGTTCCGAAGGGACACGGCGCGAAAGACGGTCCCGCGGTAATTTTTTAATCCGCGCGGAGATCACCTGGGACGGGGCGCATAGAAGTTCCCGTCATATCGAGATTACGAGGAAGCGGCGCGTATCGAGCATCTGCCAATCTCTCTGTTAGTTTCAATGAGGGTCCACTGGGGATGTTACGACCTCGAGTCCGACGTAATGACGGTCGGGATATTTTTCGTAGGCATCCAGATTGTCGCGGGGGCATCCCGCGTCTCACCCTTCCCGTAAAAGCCTCGCGCGTACGTACATTCAGCGCCGTCGATTCATTCTCGGCGTCGCGCGCCTTTCAGCCACCGTTTCTTTCACGCCCTAAAATAGAGTGGGTGACGGCGGTATTCCGATTTTTCCTATGAGTTTCGCGATTAGTCCGGACGCCCTTATTTCAGCGCTATTAATTCCGGGAGAGTGCTGTATTTTCGTTAAAGATAAGCTCCCTTAACTCAGGGCCGAGCTTGTAATAGTCTACCAAGCTTTCTACAAATAAGATAATATTACTGCGGGTCGACGATACTATCATCTGGCGATAAGAAGTAGAATTCAAAACAGCGTCGAACGTGCCAGAAATTGTTCACTCGGGAATCTCATGCTTTCGACATCCTACACTAGGGTGGCCCTGCGATTTCTTTTGCTCTTACCCTCTAATATGGTTCCATTTCATAAAGAAATAGTCCTTGAAAAAGATTATTGGAATCGGACAACAAGATAGGGTGCCGACCAGGCCTTAAATTTTAAAATTCATCAATGGTTTGAATTTGAATAATTTCTCAAAAATGGTAAGCCCTATCGAAATTTTCTTGAAATAATATTAAAAGAGCATTCAATTTTCTACAATTACTGTATATATATATTTTTTTGTGCTTCCAACCATTTTTTGGATAATAGCGTTTGAATATAGAGAGGTCCGCACTTCGCGCGTCCCACCTGTACGGCGGGCGTGACTAGGGAATTCGATCCCGGGATCGTAATCCCGGGATCCCGGCTGATTTTTGGATTCCATTTTTATATTATTCAATTGTCCATAAAATAATTTACGTTTTTAAAATTCTCGAAATTCTCGGGATAAGTTATAACTTTATATATCAAATGGAGTCTTAGAATCCAAAAAACAGCTAGGATCCCGGGATCCCGGGATTACGATCCCGGGATTGACTTCCCTAGGCGTGACGTACTGTATATACGCGCGTAGTGCGGACCTTTCTATATTCAATCGCTATTATCTAAAAAATGGTTGGAAGCACGAAAAAATTATGTATACAGTAATTGTAGAAAATTGAATACTCTTTTAATATTATTTGAACAAAATTTCGATAGGGCTTACTATTTTTGAGAAATTCTTCAAATTCAAATCACTGATGAATTTTAAACTTTAAAGCCTGATCAGCACCCTGTCCTGTTGTCCGATTCCAATAATCTTTTTCAGGGACTATTGTTACAGAGAGCAAAGAAATACAAAAAAGAAATTCGACACGTATAAACAAAGGCCACCCTATCTTACACATCCAGCAGGATATTCTAATAGTCGAATGATTAACGAAACACTTATTCCTTGGCAATCACGTCATGCCACCCTCTCCCTCCCTCGCTTCCCCTCGCCACCCCGTACGTGGAACAATGGCCACCAATTAATCTCAGAATTATTCGCCCAGCGCGATAAAATAAACGTCCAGGGAACTACATTCCGAGGATCAAACAGCGTCTATGCGAGGGGCTGCTTTGTTAGAGAAAGCAATGATTCTCGACGAGGGGGCGTAGCTCGGAGACGGTCGTGGTGGTCGTAGCCGCGGCCGTGGCCGTGGTCGTGGTCGGTAATATTTCACGGTAACGGTATTTAGCGGAACCGTCGCGACTGTCATCCGCGATGAAACGGTGGAGGCAGGGAAGACATTAAGCGTAATGAATTACCAGCCGGGAGGAGTAATGTGTCTTAATTACGGGCCCGCGGCACAATAATTATGTAATTAGGCATTGTTTGCCGACCGGCCCCTAATCACAATCCCGATGTCGCAGCCTCGTCACGGCTGGAGGTGCTGCATCGCGTTATCGACCAGCTCTCCGTTTCAACGTCGTTCGCCCGCAAGTCTAGACTACGACGGTTCGCTGCTGCGACCAGCTTTCGCGCACTCCGCCACCCCTTCGCGTTACCAAATAAATGAAACGGCAACTGTTTCGAAATTCTTCCACCTCGTTAACTTAATCATCTAATAATTGAAACGCGTTTCTCGTTCAGCGCAAAGGTGTTCCATCCTTAACGTCGAGAAATCCATTTGCTTCTTTCTCGATTCCAGGTTTCTAGTATTCTTGTCGTACAGAATCTAATTGTACCTGTGTCCCTTGTTTCTTCCTCTTCACCCCCCCGTTTGTTGCAGTAGTGTTCACCCCACTTGGGAACGATTACGTCGAGCTCAGACGTGCATTCTCCCTCGCCGACATGGCGGCTTTAGGCTCGGTCTGCACGAGTCATGCCAAGTATTAGCAGCACTGCTGTCTCACTTGCAGATTCTTCTGAATGTTGGGAGGACAAGGTGGAATTCTTTCAATCGCGCGGATGCAGCCGTCGCTGACTGGGCGTCTCAGCGCGCAGAGGTCGGGTGATCACGGTGCATTAATATTTATACGGGAAATCAAATTCGTAAGCTGGGAGGTTCCGACCTGGCGGAAACGTAAGCACAGGAATCGAGTCACCTAAAACGCAAGACAAACAGGATGGCGTGTCATGGCCTCCACAGATTTCCTCCAGGTATTTGGGATACCCTCTCGCCTACCAACGCAAACCGTTCCCGCTCTGTTCCAAAATTTACATCGCTCGCCGTGCTCGCGCTTCCTGCGAGTAACGGAGGATCCACGGCGGCAGGATTAAGGTTCGGCTTTGTATCAGGCGCGTGTAAGACGCGCGCAAAATACCGTGTTTGCCTATCCGTGAAATAATACCGCGCGGGCGTCGATACCACCTTGCCTCTGCAGGTATACCTTGAAATCCACGAAAAACGTTCATCGCAACGATTTTCTGTAACAAAAAAATGCACCACCTGAATCTAATTGAAATTCAAGGAGGGCCTCGAGTGATCCTAAAAGCTCGGCCAAAGATTGACATGCATTATATGACAGCGTGTCGTTGAGTGTAAATGAAAAGATGCTTGTAGGTAGGTACTCCGCTGGGCGAGTGCAGGAAATCGTCCAGAGCGACATCGAACGGAATAGTAGTTAAATGAGGGACATTCCGTTCTCTAATTTACTTCCTTATCTCATTTGGTATAAGCCGAGGCCTACACGCTAAATTATTCCGCGAGGAATAACTGCGTAAACTGGTTTGCAGAGTTGAGGGTACAGGAGAGGCAGCCCGTGCAAACCAGTTTGTGCAGTTCAGTACGCACAGGCAACACGGCGTATTTAGACGGTCCTACATGCTCGGCCTAATCCGTGGAAACCAGTTTGCGCAGTTAAATACGCGCGAGCAACGTACTCGAAATTCTTGATTATGCCTCTGCCCGCGGGCTGCGACACTCTTACTCGCGCGTCCATCGGTTCTTACGAATTGCCGAGAGCCGATGATCAATCTCGAATTTTTTTGGCAAAAACTTTCGCCCATGTACCTCTGCGCGCAATTCGATTTTTGCAACTCGCCGTTTGATCGTTACTAGAGATCCCTATTTCACGTGTATTTAAATACACGTGTACACGTGTATTAAACGTATCTGTACCTGAATCCGTGTATCTTTTAGTACACGGGTACCCGTGCACTATTTCACGTGTATTTAAATACACGCGAATTTAGATACTCGTGTATTTATAAATACACGTATATTAACGTATCCGTATTTTGATTCGTCTGATTTCTAATATCTATAGATATCCCAGAACTCTGGGGGATTGCGAAATTCATAAAAGAATTAATGTATTTAAATATATTTACTAGAATAATATGCGGAAAGTATGGTTTTACAAATTTTCAGATTGTAACTAATAGCACAATTATAAAATTAACAAGATTTATTTAATCGATTACCTATTTTGATACAAAAAATTAAGGCGTTACTGGTAATAAGCGAGCTTCTTTTTAGACGCAACGATAATCCTTAAAATTGAGAAACATCACTCGGTTTTATTACACTTATTGCTTAAGTGACCGCCAATTGCCCATTCTCCCGTAGTTAACGCCCAATTCTGATGAAAATACACAAATACGTTGATACACGTGTATTTAAATACACGTGAAATAGTGCACGGGTACCCGTGTACTAAAAGCTACACGGATCGAGGTACGGATATATGTAATGCACGTGTACCCGTGTCTTTTTACTACACGTACCATACCATGGTCTCTAATCGTTACCAACTCGGCTACCTACCTGGAAGGTTAATACAGATCTCTCTGGCGGGTTATGAATTTTTATTATAACCCCTCGAGAATGTTCGAAAGCGGCGGATTTATAACCGCATGCGGCATTATCAATCAGCATGGGCGATATGAAAGCGCGGCCCATACTTGGCCGTATAAATCAGCCATGAATTTCGAAGCCATTACGGCAGAAAAGGGTTCATTCTTGCCATTCCGAACTTTTACATTGGCCTTCTTATGGCTGATTCATGAAGTCCGTTACTACTGCCCACGAATCTATTACGCCCGCCTGCCCCTCAAACGGGCGGCGGCGGCGCTCGACCTGGACGGTGAACGGAGGAGATGGACGGTGAGCTTGCACGGTCGTTACGCGCGGTGGTCCATTTCTGCTTCTTTTGGCCCGGCTTGCTTCTTGACCGACGCAGTTATAAATTGGCCCAGCGTCGGGGAATAATCGACCACGGCGAATTAGCGACCGTGGGGAAGCTCGCGCGTCCCCTGCGAGACGCTGGCCAGTCGTACACGAGCGGCGCGGAATTAATCTCGGGTCCATCGAACTCGCACGACTTTGATCACTTTCCGCGGCCGTTTAACGCGCCGCAGTAGGTATATCGATCGCGGAATAGTTCGTTCGGCCGGGGGTGGCCTCCACGGCGATGATTTAGCGGATACCTGGTGTATCTGAATGCGCCGTAATGAAACGGGAAATCCACGGCGACGTCTTCATTCTCCCGACACTCCGGCGATTATATCGCGGGAAGGGATAGACTGTTGGTTTGCCGAGGGATCGCGGCGAAGCCGAAGAAGGTACCGCGGGGGGGGAGGAGTGCAGCCGCGAAATGACACAATGGCACGGAATTATTCATAATTTTCACGCAAGTTAGTTTAATAAACTTAAAGCGAAGGTGAGCATTCATCAGAACGCGCCCGGGAAACGCGGCTGGAGGGTAGGAAGGAAGGAAGGGGTTATAAATACGTCGCCAAGACACTCTTTAGCCGAGGAAGAAGGAAGAATGAGGAAGATGGGAGGGTGGGGGTTAGTTACACACACTTCCCTCGGCCCTGATTTGCATGTCTAAAGCTTGAGTTTAACATCCACCGAGTGTCGCGGGGACGGCCCATTTAATCGTAAAAAGGAATGCCAGGGAAAGAACCGAGTGGACCATGGGACTTTCGCCTTTATGGTGATCGAGACTCTTTCAGTTACGTCACAGCGATCAACGATTTTGGCTCGGGGCGGGGTTCTCGGGTGGGACTCACCTTTAGAATTTCGGGGGCAATGGAAGGGCCAACTCTTGCTTTTAATTTAAAACACGAGACGCTGCGTGGCGAAGGCAGAAAATGGGAAAATATTAAAGAATGTGGGAAGTACATGTATAAGGTAATTGCGGGTAATAAGGCGCAGCAGGTAATAAGGTCCACCTGTCATTTATCCTTGATAGGTCAATCTACAATACTGGTGCCATTTATTGGCTTTATTACCTACGAAATGTCATTCGAAGAGTTTCTGCGCGATTAAAGGTGCACCCCACCCTGAAACCACTAACAAAAGACAAAGTTCGGTATTTTTTGTTCGTATAAATAAAAATATAGGGCTTGGATTTTTTTTATATATTGTAGTTTTAAAGCAATCTTTATTTTGCTAGAATTTTCTTTTTATGAAAAATTGTATGGATCATCTGAGATGAAAATACAAAAAGATATATAAACAGGAATATTGTCTATGACCTAGAGTAGGATTTTTTGAATATTTCAATTATTCGATTTTTTGTAAGCATTTCAGTGCAAATTTTTATGTAAAAAATTAAAGTCAATTCTTCAAAGAGCTATTATTTCCAAAATAATTTGAATTTTGCGAAAATCCTACGCTAGGTCATAGATAATATATTCGTGTTTATATATCCTTCTCAGATGATCCAGTCATTCCCGGGAGTGTGGGCCAGTTTTTTTGCAGTGCTCCGGGAAGTCATGTTGTTCACCACCATTTTGTACAATTTTTCATAAAAAACTTTTTTTCTAGTAAAATAAAGATTGCTTTAAAACTATATAAAAAACCAAGCCCTATATTTTTATTTAAACGCACATAAGAATCCCTAAATCAGCAGAAATTGGGACATTCACCTTATACTAAGATTCTCAGGGTAGCTGTTAGGGTTACGGACCTTAGATCTGAGGAGAATTATTGTAGCGCAATCAAAAGCATATCATTTTTGAGAATCGTGAGATTTGTAGGGCAGAGACTGTTTTTAAATAAACTGGTAGAGTCGTAGGGAGCATTAATGCTGACTGTTGAATCGTACAGTTGCATGGCTAGTTCTATTGAATATGTATACTGGTGATCCCAGCTAAAGCGAAAATAGAGATTTCAAGGGATAAAGTGGTATTGATTTATGAAGGCTCCCAAGCGTCTATCAGAGCGAAATAGGGATCGTGAATCGTAGGTTGCGGGGTAATATAGCTGTGATATGAAAACGATATTTTTCCGCGTAGATCCCCCCTTTGTTTAGCAGAGGAATTTATTCCCACTTTCAAACGAATCAATAAGCTCGAACATTATTCATCCCTTTCGTTCGCCGGATAATCTATTGCAGTGTCTTCGTGAATGTTAACACTTCGCAAAAAATGAATCTCGATTCATATAGCAGTTTTTATTTTACACAAGCTCGACTGATGTTGGTATTATCGTACGAAATAACTATAAAGCGACCAATTAAAAAGCTTACGGAACACCGAACACCGAAGTAAGGTGTTGGAATAAATGGAACGCTGGCGATTCCCTCGCCCTTATCTGTTTCCAGCGTGTCGCTGAAATATTCCAAGGATTTTTACACTTTAATAAAATAGTCCAAGTTCCACTTATCCTTATCCTCCGGTCTTAAAGTAGACACGACATGGAGCACTGCATTAAACTATTAAAGTAGGTGAAACTCGTAACATTTTACTAACTACGAGAGTGTGGGCGGATTACTTGATGAAACGAAATTCACTCTATGGAACAGCTCGGCAACTTTCGCGTTGGATTTGGTCGCCGCAAATGGATGTAGGGAGTCCCGTCACTCTCTCAGAAAGACTTTTCTAACTTTTACTTCGTTCAAGAGAGCTAACTTTTGTTTCCATAATGTATTAACGAAAACGTTTTAACGCGATCGAAGATAGAGGACTGTTTGAAATGTGTATCTTTCTCGATCGCGGTATATTGGCTGCTCTTCAGACAGATAAAATCGAATGCCACGTAAGTACCTCCGCCATAGAGCAAAATTCTCTAACGTACTTTTAATTCATGGCACACAATTCGACCCAGGTACACCGAACAACAAAACATGCAGAGAACTTAAATAATTGAAAATTCAGCTTAAGAACACAGTTTCGTTATCTTTTTCGGCATCAAATTAACATACAGTTTCTATCCAAGAACGTAGTCCCATTATTGCTATAAATTCTTTAACTTAACGTTGATAAATGGAACCAAATAGGCGGTTAATTTGCGGAGGCACATAGGAAATGGAAGGAGGGTTGGTGGAATAACTTGAAAATTGCCTACGACCTCTCGAGCCATCCGGCCCAGCAAATTAGAGACCCATTTTCCATAACCAACACGGCAACCAATGCCCCCGCTGCAATTGTATGTAAATGAAAAGTATTCTCTATCGTTTGTATCTGCGTGGGTGGTAGTGGTGTCGCGGTGGAGACGCCAGGGTGGTCAGGGAGCCGCTTCCCAGTTGTCTATGCAGCGCGACGAAGGTGGAGAAAAGGGGGGCGCCAGGGATTTATGTCTCGAGTAATATTGCTCTTAACCGTAGCCTATTATGGAGATTTCCTTAAATTGTCGGTTGCCTCCGCGGGGAACAATGCAAACAGAAAATGGATAATTATCGGACTGCAAATTGCGGCGGGCATTCGGTAATTTATGATAATACCGATCGTAAAGTAAATTCCAGCGTGGCGCGACTGAAGCGCGTACTTTGGGAGCGTGTGCTTCCCTCGGAAGTACTAAAACCTTCGGTATGCCGTGTTCTTAAACCGACGGCGCGGCGGGCCGAGTTAATCGTGGCTTACCCGTCCACTCCTCGAAGCAGCGGCGAAACTTGACTCGCAATTCCTCCCTTCTAGACTGCCCCTCCATAAACCAAATTCAGAGGTCCAGATCCCTGCTGATCACGCGGCTACTCCGCTTCTATCTTATCCATCGACCGCCCCCACCTCGTAGATCACCGATTTTCAATAACCGTCCTTGGTAGCGTCCCTTTTTAAAAAGCAAATTTTCCAGCACCGCGCTTCACCTCTCCTCCCCCGGGCACTGGCATAGGAGAACCGTGTGTGTACATATAGTACAGATATAGTTGAGTGGGTGGCAGCCGGTTACGTCGATCGCAGCCGACAATCGCAATTATCCAGTAGATAACGATTCCCGGAGGGCCGTCGCTAATTAATATAACCGGCGACGATTCGTTCGCGATTGACAGGAAAATGCGTGGAGGTAGGCATCGCGCTTCCGTTCGCTCGCTTCCAGCGGAGCTGGGCATAGAGAGTAGAGGGAGCTCACCACCGTCGAGGGGGCGGGGGGTGGGCGACCGGGGGCTTGCAATTTGTCAGGTGACAGCCGAGAGACTGGAATAAATGGACAATTACACAAATACAATGTTTGACGTCATTTCAATGACGCGAGAGACACCTGTGATTGATTGTTAATTGCCTCGGTTTGTTACCCCGACCGGCGATGGGGCGGGGGCGGGCGGCAGGGGATCGCGGGTGTGGGTGATGCTGGGATGACGGCAGGACGAGAGGACGGGAGAGAGAGAGAGAGAGAGGTAACGGGGTTGGCGCGAATAATTTAATTGAACCGATCGATGCGCGCGGAGTGTTTTCACCGCTTTTTCCGCTACTTTGCCTCCTTCTTTTTATTCAAATCGAGCTCGTTCGTCTTTGGCAGCGCCCAGCGCCGCTCTCAAATTCCACGTTTCCATTACTGGTCCCGTTAGGGGATGTTTCTTTCGCCCCTGAGATCCAGCCACTGGCATGTGACGTGTCTTGACTCGAGACCACGGTAACGATCCTGTTATCGATAGGCAGGTGTCTGACAGTGATACCACGCGTGTGCATTAATTTCTTCCTCATCGAGAAACATTAAATGCTTTCCTCATCCGTTGCACAACACTGCCCTCTTTAATTAAAATGTCCTATTTAGCATTTCGAAATATCCGAGAAAACTGAAGTTTTACCATTTTTTTTGTGCGCGGTCCTTGTAAAAAAGTAAATGTATTAGACTGTTTCTAGATCTCTACGAACCTAGTAGGGTTTTCTAACTTTTCTAAAAGGTAAACGACGTACGGTGCTTTAGATATTTCAATATTTCTTGAAAAATGGAAAAATGCTGGGCAAGATATTTTAACTAAGGAGGGCAGAATAGTTTCTGTTACTTTCTCGCGCAATAAACTCGAGACAACGTAAACAGTAACTGGGTCTCTGTAGACAAGAAACTAAGGAGGACGAAGTTGGACGTTCATCGTGTACCCATATCCCAGTTTCCTTATTTCAGCTCGTCTTGACGTCCTATCGGTAATCGTTGGCAGTATTTCTAGTCCTGACACGTGCCACGAAAAGTTTCTCTGGTCGTTACGATTCCGGGGTGCTCCTCCCTTTTTTTTCCTGTATCCGTTCTGGACGTTACGACCGCGGGAACGAGCGCGAGAATTCCGCGACCCGACGTTTCAACGGACGTTGGCTTGAATGTGTAAGAGGGGCATAACTCGGCGACTAAGTGGTAAATAATAGAAGCGTCGTAAAGCGCTGGGGGTGGATTTTTCAAAGATACCCGCGCGAAATTATTCGGCCAGCCCATGGGCGACGTGTACCTGTATCGCAATGTACGCGTGGCTACCTTCGAAATACGGCCGGCGCCTATGAAACAAATGTTTAATTTCCGAACTAAGTTATTAATATCCGTGCTTTCAATAGCGGGGAAATTTATTAGCAGGCTCTTTGTTTGCCTCCCTGTAGATTCGACGTGCGTGCAGGCATGCGCGAAACTTTCGGTCACGCGTAATTGCGAGATGTTGAATCAGTTGCGCGGTTATTGTTCCTTGCATCGATTTCCAGTGTAAAATCTGCTTCCGTGTACACTCCCGGACGAATTGATCCATATTGCGGCAAAACGGCTTTGGCGGACCGCCATTTTATTTTTCTTTGGCTACACGTTGGTGGAAAGAGTCACCCAAAAATGAGGCTTTTTTAGCCTCTTTTTGGTCTCTGAATTTTGTGCCAAATAATGCCTTATGATGAGACATCAATCGCAACAAATTTTCCAGTCGAGGTGACAATTAGAAGTGGAAATTCGTTAACGCGTCAACCCATCGATGTACGAACTTCTATGTCAGTCCGATAATTTAAAGAATTATTTCCAGGGTTTTGCTGACTGCTAACAACGAATTTGAACTTAGATTTTCAAAATTCACGAAAAAAAAATCAAGAAATATAAATGACTGTGTAGTGGGTGCTTTTTTTAATTTCGTCCACCATATTGAATCGGCCATTGTGAGTTTTGCTGACTGCTAACAACGAATTTGAACTTAGATTTTCAAAATTCACGAAAAAAAAAAAATAAAAATCAAGAAATATAAATGTCTGTGTAGTGGGTGCTTTTTTTACTATATCGCCCACCACATTGAATCGGCTATTGTAAATTTTGAAATTCTAAGTTCATAATTAAATCAAATCAAATAAAATCAAATTCATTGTTAGCAGTCAGCAAAACCCCTGGAAATAATTGTTTAAATTATCGGACTGACATAAAAATCCGTACATCGAAGCGTGTGGGCTGACGCGTTAACGAATTTTCAGTTTTTTGACCTCCCATATCTCCGAAACTAACTGTCACCTCAACTTGAAAATTTCGTGTGATTGATGTCTCATCATAAGATATCGTTTCGCATAAAATTCAGTTCCAAAATCGTGGGAACAAAAAGAAGGTATTTTTTGGGTCACTTTTTCACAGGAAAAGTATGATTCAGTGTCTTGCATTTCTTCTTTGTGTTATTCTAAGAAACCTCGCGTTTCCCTTAACGGTATTGAATGACCCTAACCCAGACCCCAACTTGAAAATTTCGTGTGATTGATGTCTCATCATAAGGTAGGGTAGGTGTACCGTTTGTGGCCATTGCACCGTTTTTGGCCATGTGCATAATTATCTTATTTTTAAACTGCTTGCAGATCATTATTATGTGAAGAATTTCACATCATAAATATTTTGTTTAGTATACCGCCAGAAATATAAGGTTATACTTATTGCGCTTATACGAAAAAATATTACCTTTTTTAAGAAGTGACCGAAACTGGTACAATACCTTAAGGTGGCCACAAATGGTGCATCTACCCTATCGTTTCGCATAAAATTCAGTTCCAAAATCGTGAGAACCAAGAAGAGGCTATTTTCTGGGTTCACTCTTTCACAGGAAAAGAATATACCAGTGTGCTGCATTTCTTCTTTCTGTTATTCTAAGAAATCTCGCACACCCTTAATGGTATTGAATGACCCTAACCCAGACCTCAACGTGAAAATTTCATGTGATTGATGTCTCATCCTAAGATATCGTTTCGCATAAAATTCAGTTCCAAAATCGTGAGAACCAAGAAGAGGCTATTTTCTGGGTTCACTCTTTCACAGGAAAAGTATGATCCAGTGTCCTGCATTCCTTCTGTATGTTATTCTAAGAAACCTCGCGTTTCCCTTAATGGTATCGAATGACGCGTCGCAAGAAACAGTAACGAACTTCCTTCTCCCAGAAATAATAACATTACAGAACGATAACGGCAAGCCCGCCTGGTTGTCCAAATATTTTCGTTGCCCGCTGTAATTCGCGCAATCTTCGAGCCCGATCGCTGCACGCGAAGAAGTAATGAAAAGTTCGTTTCACGCGCGATTACGCCCGCAATTTGTACGCGCGCGAACGGACGGTTTTCCCCTTTCGACCATCTGATACGCGTAATCGTTTCCCGTGTCGCGCCGCCGTCCGTTCGCGAACCGTCGAAATTCGCGGCCGCGCGGGCCGAATCGATTCATCGAGGCATCGAGTCGGAACACGTCCGCCGTGATAACTTCGCGTTAAGAACGAATCGGGCCGCCCTATCGCCCGGCGCGGCGCGGCGTCGGAAACGCGCGCAGCTGCTCGATTAAAACTGCCAAACACACGTTTCCATCCGAGCCAGCTATCTTTTCGGAGCGCTGAATTATCAGATGCTTATAACCACGTAAATTAAAAGTTTCCATCGCGCAATGGGAACTTTTCCCCCTTCGAGGAACGCACGCAACGCGAGCTACCGCTCGGATCATGGTTCGCTGGGAGGAATATTCCACGTTCCCAGCGATTCTCCCGCAATATTCTTCTTTACACACGATCCATCGGCTGGACAAATGTGTAATTACACGTACAGCCGGCAGAACTTATTTAGCCGCGCTGCATTCCCATTGAAAGGCAGAAAATCAACCCTCCCAGTTTCTGGGACCACCCTCGCTTTCGAACGTCCGCCCGTTGCTCGCTCGCCAATTTCCTCCAGCGGAATAAAATCCCGCGAGCCGATAAATTCCGCGGGAAGATAGACGCGCCATTACAACAGCGTGTGTATAAATTTAATTTCCCATTAAAATGCATCCACGCGGCCCCGTTTATTCACCCGTTTATTCACCGCTCGGCCGCAGTTTCGACTTCTACCGGGCTCCTGCCGCGCTTCTATCACGCGGTAAGCAGCCCCGGCGATTGCCTCGGACACGGTAGAGCGAATAAACGAGTGTGAACGGGCGCGCGGAGGAAGAACGGGGGAGGCCGGGGACAGAGGGAGATGGAGTAGGATTCAGAGTATATACATCGTAGATTCCTAGGCAAGCCCGGCAAACACAGATAGTGCGTGAGCGTGTTAATGGAGCTATCAGTCAACATACACGGTTGAGCGACGTCTCAATCAAACACCGATGCACTCCTGACCTACGTTACATCAACGTCCCTGTTTTCGCGTCGTGTTCGATTCAGCATCGACCGGATCCGCCGTGCCACCTCTTACCTCATTATGCTCGGTGATTACGGTTTCCCCTCCCCCGGGGGGCGGTAATTAATGCCCGATTCTCCTAAGTTTTAATTGGTCGATTCGAAGCCGAACAACGAACGGAGGGGAACGGCGATTGTAATTCCGGGCGCGTTCGACCGGGAGGGAATCTTTTCCGCGCGGATATCCGCCAAGCTTTTTTCCTCCGGGGTAGTTGGCGAAGGCGGATTGCTTGTCCAAATAGGATGAAATTGAAGGGTATTCAAGGCTCTGCAGCTGGACGTTAACAAACCTCGCCCACTCCGGCGAAACAAGGATGAGACAGAAATCGACGGGTCCGTCGTTCGCGAGACGCGGAAAAGACGCGCGTACCAGCGGCCGGGGGAAAATTAATTTTCCCCGTTTCCGTATTTTACGCGGGACACTCTGCATTGGGAAATCCCATTTAATCGGTCGTATTTCAACGTCAGCCTCGTTAGCCGATTTTATAAATTTTCCCGAGAATTTTCCCCTTGTAAAATTAATTAACGTATATATCCTTGATTCGAGGGCCTGGCCTCCCCCCGATCCTCGCGCGCTTTAACCCGTCCCTTGCCAATTTTCTTTCCACGTTTTCCGCCGATGATTTCGACCGGTCGCCCGTCTATATCCGTGGAAAATTCTCTCTGTCTCTCCCGCGGAGGGAGAAAGACGGAGAGAGAGAGAGAGAGAGAGGAGGATGGAGGGTGAAAGGGGGAGAGGACATCCGTCCGGGGACGAGTTGTCCGGTATGCAAATTCGTTTTATTGTCGCGGCACAGAGAGTCGACCAGACGTGGACCCGTGTAAACGGCCATCTTCGCTACCCGCCTTAATTTCATTCATGCCCTCTGTACCCCGTGGCTGACCTCCCCCGACCGCCCCTTTGCCCCTCTGCCCCGCTTTAATTACAGCCAATTGCCCTTGCCGCACGCGAATTATGTCATTTCCACATGAGCAGCACTTTAGCGAAATTTTCGCTAGGTAGTCAGAAACGAGACGACCGCGCCCCGGCTTTTCTAGCCCTCTCTCTACTTTTCCAGGGTCCCTCCTCGCGCCAATCCACCCTCGCACCCGCTCCCTCTATCTCTCTCTTATCCCCTCGACCAACCGCCCCCTCAGCTCCACCCTCGTGTGCCCTGTCGTAATAAGGGAATAATTAATTAACTGCACTTCCGTACTTCGTTTTTGCGCTTCAACCTTCCCAGGAATAAAATTTATGTGTATCCGGGACCTTAATTAAACGGTACAATTTGACGGAACTACTGTATGGAAGTTTATGTTAATTTGCGAACGTACTTGCCGGCCCGCGGTGCACGGAGCCGCGCTGGTGTCGCCCGGCGAAATTGTCCTTCGTCCCGCGCTTTTAATTAACCTTCGAACGACACCTGCTTACGAACACGTATTAGGTTGGGTAGTAAAGCTTGTTTGAATTTATTAGGAGAACGTTAAGCGATATCACGTTGCGCAGGCTAGCAAACGACGGGCGCATTCTCCTCCTCTGTGCAGGCCCTTGCGAGCGTTCCAGTCGTGTCTGCGCTTTATTCCTGAGAACATTTTCAAGTATAGTTTCAAGTATAATCCACATTTCGAGTACCTATCCGTCATGATCGAACGGGTTCGACATAAATTCCTTCGTTTTATGTCATATCAGTTGAAGGATCCCATGCCAATCGCGTGCCATACTTACCAGCCAATACTGGCTAAATTCGGGCTGATAACGCTAGAAAATCGTAGGACTATTTCCGACCTGTTATTTATATCTCCATAAGAAACTTCAGAAAAGTAAAAAAATTACGCCAAGTACATGAAAGCAAATAAATCACAAAAAATAGAAGATAATAATAATTATAAAATAAAAGAAGATGTGAAATCAAAATGAGCTGCACGTACATAAAGCTAATGATAAATACAAATAAATATTTTAATACGAATAAACATTTTATTGAAATCGGTCTTATTCGAAAGCTTATATGCGGTTTACATAAGAAAAATGCCTTTAAATTTAGGAAATAATGCAGGCGTGATGAGATATTAATGAAATAAGTTTCAGGTTAGGTTGGATTAGCCGGGCGACGAGTAAATGATAGCGGTAGCGACAGTCGACATATACAGGGTGTCTTTCCTGTACTTTCTTTCCTGTACTTGGCGTCGAGACGCTACCTCGTCTCTAGATACAATTTGCTTAATGATAATATTGACTGTTCCGTTATTCTTCGACTTATTAAATTTTATGCACCTACTAGAAATATAAGACGAACTTCCCTATTCTACATCGAACCTCATCAGCCAGTGTTGGGTAAATTCAACGCTATTAATCGTATTGCCTCTCACATTAATAATTATTCCGGTATGATTGACCTTTTCGACTGTTCGTTAAACTCGTTTAACCAATCAATCTTCAGGCGTCCTCTATTCAATGTTACTTATGTTCGCTTCGTTGTGCTCACCTTGTTATTTTTGTTCTTTTTCTCCCTTATGTATCAAAGGGCTTCCGTTAATAAACGTATTATTATTATTATTATTATTTTTATTATATGCGCCAAGTAGCGTTCGATATGCATAGATGTTTGGATCGCTGTTTTCATCTCTGTAACTAATCCATCTTTATTTCGTGTTACTGGACGGTTCGAAGGGGGATTGAGTCGTACTGCTTTAACAATTTCTCGATAGAATATTAATACTTCGCTACACACGGGGCCGCTGATTTAGAGAGGATTAACAACAGAATCTCCTCCAAACGTTCGATTCTCTTCGCCCTCTCCGATTTTCATCCCGCTCATTGAAAAACGCGTTATCTGGAGCTTCGGCGCGGTAATGCGGCGTTTTCGAAGCCAGAGATGAAATAAGGCGAGGGGGTGGCTCGGGTTTTTTGCCGGCGCGCCGGCCACAAATCAGTAGCGCCCGACCCTCGGTAGTCAGACTAGCAGAATGCTCGTACGAGAATAACACCACTAATGGAGAAAAATCACCGAGGTATGATAACATGCCTCCGTACTAATGCAATACACGATGCTACAACTACCGTTACCAGTGACGCCGAAAATTTCCCGCGGCCGCCGGGTTCCTTGTTAACCCCCCGCACCCCGCACGGGAAAACCTGCAGACGTGTCGCGAGCCCGTGAAAAAAATCGTGCTAAATTTAGGGACGTTGCAGCGCCCGTGTTCGATTTTACTCGAAATCTATGTGGAGGAGTGGGACGGGCCTCTCGAATGCCAGCAGTCATTTGTAATCCCCAGAAACGATCGACCCGCAACTAGGACTCTCTCGTGCAATCGATTTTAATAATCTCATTGGTCTGTATATTCGTCAACTGCAGAAGAATTGAAGATAGCGTAGCGGAGTGCATGCATCTCTTGGAATTCACGGAGAATCATTCTAAACCGATCCAAATAGATCCAGTGATACTTCGCCGGATAATCGATTTCGAAAGTTGTTAAATACCAAGGAAGATGGGGATGGACCTTGACAAGCGTTACGTCACTCGGTCCGTTTACCCTTCTCGCTCACCTCGCTGGAGTCCGATTAATCCGTCCAGAATGACGAGTGCATGGTAACCGTCCATCTCGGATGAGGGATCGAGTGGCCCGCGATTTTCCACGAAATTAGCTCGAGGCTCATTTTCGAATTTGCTGGAACCATGACCCGGGCGAGCGACGAACCTCTTCCACGGCTGGAGGGGCACATTCGTTTCTCGGTTGATTTTAACGGCGGAATGGACGAGGCTTCTTCTTCGATTAAACGTGCGCGGCGATGTGTGACGCAGGAGTTAAGTAGGGTCGGGACGCGCGGAGCTGGAGGGTTGCGCGGAGATCTTTCGGAATGGTCGAAATCGAGAGACGTGAAACTTTTATGGTGCCTCCCTTCGGGGGCAGTTGGAAACGTCGAATCGTCGGTGCTGACCGTTCGATGGGGATTCGCCCCTCCGCGAGTCCCCGTTTAATAACTCGAGCGAAGGGGTGGCTGCTACGCAGTCGGGTATCGGTAACAGGGGGTAATCATATTACGTGTCTTCCTCGCGTCTTCTAGGTCTTCTTCGATTCCCGTTTCACTCTACATACGAATGCAAAGTGATCTGCTTGTACTTTTAATATTCTTAAATCACCTATTAAGGGGACTAGGCAGTCAGAAACTCGATTTTTCTGTTGTTGTGTTTTTTTTTAAAGTACCACCCTTCCCGAGTAAAATGCCGTTTGGTTTATGTTAAAATTCGCAAAATTAAGGACTTTACAGTCCAAAAGGTCGAGCGCGTCATAAATCGTTTCCGAGCGTACGCAGGTAGACTAATTCCTCTTTGCGAAAAAACGGAGGTATAAGTCGATTTGAAAAAAATTCAGCATATGTGAAACATGTCTAGCTACGACCTGAACCTAAGCTTAAGTCTGTGAAAACTTCTGTTTTGACAAAAAAAAAATAAATAAAATGGCTCTTTTCCCTGGCGAAAAATCAAGTTTCTTTAAAATTTGCCGTTTTACAGCCGCCATTTTTATAATTTTGATTCTCTTTTTTCAATAGGTTCAGGGCAAAGTATCAATTTCAGAGGATATTTCACAATTCAATTTCTTTCGGCCAGTATCACTGTAAAATTACAGCGGCTCCAGGGAAAACACCTATATATCAGGCAACTGTAACGCTGTCATACATATGTATATATTATTCAATTTTTTTTTTACTGTTTATAGTATTAACGAACATTACCCAAAAGTACTAGTCACAATTTGTATTCATCTCGTTGTAATTAATTCGCAAAAAATATTCGATTTCCAAGCAATCTGACTGCCTAGTCCCCTTAAGTAGTCCTATTACTCCAGCTTTCCGATGTCAACGAATTGTACACTTTATAAGAGAAGCGAGGCAGCCGCGCCGTTTCGTCGAGAGTGAAAACGGCCAGGTATGGGATTAGCCAACAAAAATTTCAGTGGAAGGAAAGCTGACAAATACAGCCCCAGCCTTCCTCTCCGATCCTTCGCGGACGCCCATAATTTGCATAATTGACGTCAGTCGGGCCAGGTCGTAATGAGATATCCGATGTCTTTTCCAGTAGCTTTTCAGTCAATCACGTCCATTTTACGTTCCGATTTTATTTCGCTAATGAAATCCGTATTTCGCCTCATTTTCTACGCTCGTTTAAAAGCCAGACGGTATAACTCTGCGCGCAGTCAGAATCAGTCTACAGTTGCGCGTTTCTGTGGCTTTAATCAAATCCGGGGAATCGTTCCACGTATCGTTACGCGCCGTTATTTATTCGAGGCATTAAGAGGCTAAACTTGACACAGTACAACACTCTAAATTATACCACTTTTACCAGCTACTAAGTCTCTCGCTGTTGATTTAAATCTCTACTTCCAATCGTTCCCCTGCGGAGATCACATTATCACCCCAAGGTCCATGTTAAACCTGAAACCCCCGACTTTCGAGTCACCGCGTAGACTCGATCAAAACCGTTCGCCAACGTGCCCCGATAAGGCTGAACAATCGTGTTTGAATCCAAATATCGACGTGGGAGGCGCGGAGGGTTGGAAGACGCGTAAATCGGCAACATAACCCCCTACCCACTTCTCATCCCCCCCCTCCTGGAAAAGTTCGACGACAGTTCCCGATGACTGTATCCGTCGTCGTGCCCGATCCATTAGTGTAATTGCAATTTATTTAGTAATTACTTTAATTAGTGAGCACCCAGCCGTGCTACGAAGAGGTTCGCGGGAGTTTCCAGGAGGAGGCGGACGCGGAACACGAAGAACCGGGCGGGCACGGGGACTAACGGAATTAATTAATGAATTAGCCTTAAGGGATAAGGCGTAAAAACAAGTGGAAATCGGGTTGAAGCGGCGCAGAACGAGCGCCCGATTAAAGTAAGTGGTCTAAGGAACGTAAGTAAGCGAGTAACTAACTAAGTGACGACTAAACTGCCGTCACGTCGGGAAAGAACGAGGATGGAACGGGGGCGCTGCTATCGGTAGGGTCCGAAGATGAGAATTAATGGCGACCTAGCCAAATCCTTTCTTATCTGGCCTGCTTTAACGCAACGGGCCGATTCGATGCAAATTAAACGAATCAGATCGCCTCGTTCTTCTTTCCCCGTAATCCCTCACCCCCCCCCCCCCCCCCCCCGCACCCCTCCGCTGGCTCGCTTCGCCTTCATTGTAGACAAGACGCTAGGGGTTCTTGCTCCTTCCAGGGATTGTTTTCAGCATCGAGAGGTGTATCGCGTTAACTCTACACTGCAGAATCGTGGGAAGCCTGGTTGTCGATTACCGAACTGATTCACTTAATGAATTGACCGGGCACAGCTCCACCGCCGGGCAACTAAATATTTCGGTTGAACGCGAGGATTAAAGGGGCGATCGTTTCCGAAAAATATCGCGCACCGCGCGCACGCCACCGCGCTCCGCAAATCTCTGAATGGCGAAATTTTTCTATGACGCGCACGGAACAAAACGGAAGCGGAAAAAAAAACCGGCGGACACAAAGAATTTCACGCATGAGATTTTGCCTTTCGGTGATCAGGTTTTCAATTATTGCCGTGCACGCGAGGAACTGGCCGTGGCCTTTGATCGCGCCGCGTTGATTTCTGCCCTTTCGCGATAGGGAAAAAAATATGGCGAAAGAGCGACAGAGGCCGAAACAGAGTGGAATAAATCGCCTCTGTCCGCTCTGTTTGATTTCGACTAAACAATAATGATCAGTAATATCGACTTGTTTATTGTTCCATCGGAGGGCGACGGCGGAGCGGCAGCGTTTTATTGGGAATTTTTCGCCGAGCCGGGCTTTATAAAAATGAATAACCATCCGCCTCTGTTCCCATCGCCCCCTATCCACTTTGGCTTGACTCTGTTACAGAAATAGCATTCGCGTTCGCCACGGTTCCGTTTCCACCGATATTGTTATTAAGTCCCCGGCCTGTCCCGCCCCGATCCGGGCAGAAATTAATATCCACGTTCGTTCCTCTTCGTTATGATTAATGAACGCTGCCGTTCGATACCTCGAATCTCGGCTCCTGATTCCGCCGAAAATATCGCCGCCCGACACTTTCCACTCGCGGCGCGGAATCAAAGTCGCCCGGGTCTCGATCGAGTATTAATACCCCCGCTGGCCGGACGATTTTTTCTCGCTCAATTTGATCAAACAGAGATTGCACAGAGGCATTCTTTGTGACATGCTGCGCGCATTTAAGCTCGTGCCTTCGGCGCACGGATACTGTTGCACAAAGACACCCTGTACCCGTTGTTTTTACACACCCCCCATTCCGCGGATTGGCGCTCGCCGATCCCTCGCGCGAGGACCGTCGGCTCTTCGCTCTGCCGGCGAAACACGATCGGTGGATATTTCATGGGTGCTTAAAATTCAATAAAAAACGCATTTCGACATTTCGACGGACACTTGGAGAAGGTCAGGGGGCGCCGATCGCGACAATGATCGCGTTTGGACGCGGCGGCCGCGCTGGTATTGTCCCGGGGGTTGGCTCGCGCTTTGTGGCGGGAAATGAACTGGAAATCAGGAAATATGCCGGGCGCCGCGCGCGCCCGCCCGATTTTACCGGCGCGCGGGGTCATGTACCAAACCTCCCCAGCGTCCGGAAGGAAGATGATCGATTTGTATGTATCGTGGTTTCGCCACCGTTTTCGAATCGTTTTTGCATCCGCCCCGCTGCACCCTGTTCCGCCGTATTTCGCCCGTTCGGGGCATTTTATTTTATTATGTGCCCCGTAATCGGTATCCCGTCAGCGCCGATCGGACCGTGAGCCGTCCATGTGCGTTCGGTCGTTTAAATCGATTAGAATCGTGGCCGTAAAACGTGAATTTTAATAATTCACAACCGAGGGTCTGGGTGGGTCATTCCGTTCGCGCGCATGTTCATTTCACTTCGCGATAATACCATTCCCGGCGGAACCGTTGGCACAAAGGGCGCGAGCTTTCGAGGGTTTTGAAAGATGTCCTCTTTCGCCTCAAATATCTCGGGCGACGCGAAAACGCGCCAACGCCATTTAAAGTGTTACCGTTCCCTTCGGCGCTGGGAGTCGAAGATGGAATTCGTGTGTTTCTACCATCGTCGGCGTTCCGTTTCATTAGATCCTCGCCTCGTGCTTTTGCAAACGCGATCACGTTCGCTTCGTTCATCTCTCAAAGGGGCGCGGAAAGCGTCCCAGTCGCGAGACATCGCCCCACCGCCCGTTACAGCGTCGCGTTGTCCCGATGAATGGGATCCCTATCGCGCCCCGATTGAAAAACTTGGGAATAGGTCTGTCGCGGCGGGAAAGCTCTCGTTCGCGAGACGGCGGAGGTGTAGACGGGAGCATTGAGGCGGCATTTGCGTTCTGACACGCTCGGCTGCCATAAGCCAACTTCAATCGAAACGCGGCTGGGGTAGTGGAAGGTGAAGGAGGACGGACGACGTGAAATGAATCGGGCAAACGGACAGACGTGACAGACATAATTCCCCGGTAAGCAGTACTTAGAGGGGCTACCCACCCCCGGGGGACACCTGTCGATTCCCACCGGGGAAATATCGCCAGGGCCACACGAACTGTCTTCCCTCATGTTTGGCTGATACCGTCCTCTGTGCAGCGAATGCACATGCGTCTGCCGATCGGGAACACCTTGCGCTGCTGCGAAATCGTTTTGCGAGCCCCGTTGTTCAGTTGTTATCGCGCCAACTCGCTAGCCGCATCGACCTTACGCAGCTTTCCCGCGACCCTGTCCATGATCCAGCTGGGAGGATAGGTGTAGACAGCATGGCGGTTACAAGCTTGTTGCATGATAGCTCGATGTGCGCGTATGTGAGTAATGAATATTTAGTTATGACCGGTGTTGTACGCTAGCCACTGCGGTGATGTTTGTTTAGTAGAAGTTGCACTTTGTATAAGTCAGTTGGCAAGCGAAAAAGAACGTGATTTTCGGGAATTTTTTGCGAAAAATGTGACGTATGTTTCTTGCAACTATTTCCTTATTTTAGAAGTACATGTATTCAGCAACTCTCAGTAATTTTGTTATAGGAAAATATTAAAGTATGAACGAATAACAGCCACTCTCGCGGAAGCTGTTTTTATAAAGGCCCTGCACGATGAGCACGACTTCTCCAAGCCGTATCATCTAAAATCAGAAAGTGAAGAAGATTTTGTTAACACTTATATGAGTTTATCTGGTGCCTGGATGAATGATTTTTCAAAAAAATGATTACAGACAAAATGGCAGCCGTTTAAGGGGTCATGCTCGGTCAGGAGGCCGAAAAAGGGTGGTCTTTGGAAATTTTGTACTCAAAAGCTATGACACATTTCTCAAAAAATCTTTTTTCCTTTTAAGGATTGCATCTAGTACCGTGCATCGTATTTTTTTTGTTTAAAAATATTTATCAATAACTAAGTTATTGTCCATCACTCGAAGGTTCTCTAAAAATAAAAGCTTCTGCGGTGACCATTGCTGCTCGAAAGTCGATCACCTGAAATAAAAAATTCAAAAGAATTTACTTATTATATTATATTATCTAGTATTTGAACGAAGGATTTTCGAAATATTGATTTGGGAAAAAATAGCTGATGTTTAAAGTAAAAGTTTCAATTTTTATCATAAATCCTGCCTGATTTTCGTCAATTAAAAGAAAACTAAGCATCGGATAAAAAAATCCTTCCTTCAAATATTAGATAATATAATACAATAAGTAAATTCTTTTGAATTTGTTATTTTAGATGATCGACTTTCCAGCAGCAGTGGTCACCGCAGAATCCTTTATTTTTAGAGAACCTTCGAGTGATGGACAATAACTTAGTTATTGCTAAATATTTTTAAATAAAAAAAATACGATGCACGGTACTAGATGCAATCCTTAAAAGGAAAAAAGATTTTTTCAGAAATGTGTTATAGCTTTCGAGTAAAAAATTTCCAAAGACCACCCTTTTTTCGGCCTCCTGGCTGAGCATGACCCTTTAACGCAGAAACATGATTTTTCGATGCCTGAATTATTCGTTTTTCGTGAATTAAAAATAGTTTTCTTCAAAAACAAAAATCCTTCGTTCAAGTATTAGATAAACTCATATAGGTACGAACAGAATCTTCCTTCATTTTTCGATTTCAGATGATCCGGTTCGGAGAAACCGTATTCACCGCTAAAAAAAATAGCTTCCAGGAAAGTGGCTGCTGTTCGTTCATTTTTTAATATTTTTCTATAACAGAATCGCCGAGAATTGCTGAATATATGTACTTTTAAACTAAGCAAATAGTTGCGAAAAATATGCATTTGATTTTCCACAAAAAAATTCCGAAAATCACGCTCTTTTTCGCCTGCCAACTAGGCATGACCCCTTAAAATAGTATTATAGTGTTCAGTTTCATTTTCTGTTGCGAACATTTACTGCATATTTCACTAATATCAACTAAACAGCATAATACAATTTTTTTAGAAATTATTAGAACTATTTAGTTGACGTTCTGCATTAAAATTTGGTTGCAACAAATTTCGTTTAATCATCTCCTTCGGAACATATCGCCTCCTCCTCGGGGGTCGCAATAGCCTTGCCTGTTGCAAACTTCGTGTTCGCAATATTGATAGCAGTAATATATGACGTAACACGTAGATAGGAAAGAAGGTCAGAATTTCACCAAGGCCCATCCACGAGCCGATCCACCAAAGATACTTGAAGATCGCTCGAGTTTCTTCAAACAGAACCCAGCATCTCCTCTTCTCCCCAGCGCAAACGGACCGGGCAAATTTGTTTTTAATTAAATTGCCGCCTTAATGAAGCCTGAAATTTATTTCCACCCGGAGAGAGGGCGTATTTATCGAAATAGTTACGCCGGCCGTTAATTAATGCGCGGGCTACAACTTACAGCCGGAAACGCGATACAGCCGATACAGTTTTCGCTAATTAAGCAGTGAGGGCCGCCACGGATAGTGTTAAACAACAAAGTGAGGAAACTTGCGGCAGATTGAAGCGTCGTTAATGGGGTATTATTAAACATCGCTAAGGTAGATTTATTACCCGCGCTAGGCAGCCGGGGGCCGACGGAGATTTTCATTTTACTGGAAATAATGGAAAGAGCTTTGTGCCTGCTGTACACGTCGAAACTCTGTTGTTTTTTTCATTCACCTCCAAGCATCTGGAGAATGAATCTTTCCCCCGTGTTCCTCCGTAAAACACCTTCTCCAGCATAAGTGGATGAACATATTCAGCGTTATCGACAGTGACGATATACGCGCAGCCACTCCTCCGCGCTGCTGGAGCAGGCATATAATTGAGTGTCCCTTGGTCCCCCAATGTCCGACGGTCAAGCCGACTTCATGTATGAATAATGCCGGCGGAAAAGGTGAAACCGGCCGCGAAATAAAACGCAGGACTCACGTTCTTCCCGTAATAAATGTCAAATTCTTACTTTATGCCGGCGATTAATTCCTACCCCGACCACCGTGCTCCAACCCCTTTGTACCGCTCGCGTCGATGGGAGCAATATTTGTCGTATTTCGTCCGCCACAAATCTAACGCGCAGTCCGCTTAAATCACGGGGATCTTGATCGCGCTGCCAGGCGAATTTACGAACGTCCCGGCGCGTTCCAAGAGCCCCCGCGGAACGTATTTCGCGCTCTCATCGATCGTAAATAGCCCTTGGCAGCGCGGACAAAGAGATTTAATAGTCGAACGGGCAGCGTGTCGACGTCGTTAAAAAAAATCTGTTAGGGTCGAATCGCTAAGAGTCTGGATACGTTGGATGCCCTTCGTGGAACAGAAGGGCCACGAAGTTACTCCTCTCGTTAGATCGTTCTTTCTGGCCGGCCCCGACCGTGTTCTCTACACTTTCCCCGCGACTGTTCTAACCTCGGGCAAACATATTCCCGCGCGCTCTTTTCGGCCCCATCGCTCCGCTCCCCCGCCGCACCGAGTCCTGGTCCTGTTTGCTTTTGAATAATAAAAATATGTCTGCCGCGGCGGGTCTCCGACGCGCACGTTATCTACAGAAGGGGCCACGAATACGTTTCAGGTACGCGGAATGGATGGGAGACCCGGCGCACGCAGGCAACTCAGCCGGGATCTCGCCACAAATGGATGTGGTTCTGTGTTCTTGGGAGCGGGGAGCAGGAATATTATATGTCAATAGCAGGATAAGCGGCTTACACCCTTATTGTCGTGACGGTATTGTCGGCGCTGTTGCGCGGCAAGGAACTCTGCAATTTCCCTGTTACGTTGCCGTTTATAGGACAGTTGGCGAAGTTCGCGTACTCGAAATTGTCGAAAAAGGTCGCGATCGCTTAAAGGGAAGGAAGTTCAGGGCGCTTAGGTAGCTGCAATTGAATTTCGGGATATTCTACAGGCTTCGGAAATAGAACATTGTATCGGAATATTCCACGGTTGGCGCGCGCGAGCGGGGTTGTTTATTCCGCTGAAGAGGAGCCTTCGAACATCCCGATTTCAGCAGCGCAGTTTCAGCTTTGGAACTGGTCGGCCACTTAACCAGATTCTCGGAACGATTTCCGTCTGTAAATTAATTCGCCACGCTGTCCCCTTTAAAACGGTTTAATGCGTATATCATAGCCGTCTGCGGCGTCTGCGTCTCTATATAATCGCGTCGGCCTTGTTGGGCTAGGTCGAAAGTTTAAAAGGGTGGAAGGTACCCGTGTCGCTTAAAAAAAAAGAAAATCTCTTTCCGCAAAGAGACTCGCGCCAGCCAGTCACACGCGAAAGCACTCGACACGAATTTGTTCTATTTTACGATATTTGTCGGCGCTTAATATTTTCAGCAAACAGGTTAAGTGCCTCTAAGTGGCCGTGGCGGAGAAATGAAGAGGGTTGCCGGGAGGAAGAGAGATGCAGATGAGAGAGAGAGAGAGAGAGAGAGAGAGAGAGAGAGAGAAAGGAGGACGAGGGTAATCGACAAGAAGAACGAGGGAGTGAAAGAGTGTGCACACGAGCGCGTGTGTGCATACGTACACAGAGCGGGGAAAGAAGAGGGAGGGTAAAAGGTGGTGGTAGACACATTAGTCGGCCAGAATTTACCTACCTTTGTTCATTTCACAACGGCTGAACGCCTGCGACGAATGGTGATATATCTGCATACACTATCGATCAAAAGTTTCGCTGCACCTGCACCATCGGTACTTTACGCTCGAGCGCAAGATGGGGGCCACGTGGCCGCTCGTTAATCGCCAACTCCATAGCAATTTTGAGAATCGTTAGGCTTGATTCACAGGCGTCATGCGTAATTACACAGGCTGTTGGTTAAGTTCCTACGCGGTTGCGCATTAACGATAGGGTAATTGCGGGAGAGATGCCGCACTGGGAGAGACGCCGCAGCTTCGATATTTTTTCAGGGTTATCGGTAATAAAATACAACACTGTCGATTTTAATTGCTTTGTCTGATCTTTTTGGGCTGTTAGTTTAGGTTCGATTAATAAGCGAGAACGTGTTTTCATTATTACTTTTAAAGATTTTGCTATTTTTTGAGGTAAGCCTACCGCACTTTGCCTCAATAATTATACGTCGAGTTTATTTTTGCTATCGTAGTAGTTAAAAATTCAAAGTTTTTCGTGATATAACTTTTGTAATACCGTGATATCTCGCGGCGAATTATTTATTTTTTAATGACAAATCTGATAGTCCAAACATATTTGTGGGCTTTTTACTCTGTTTTTTTTTCACATTTTATTGTTACTTTGTGTGACTGTTAAATTTATAAAAGCAGAAATAATATCTGTACCTATTTATTTTTCCAATTTTATTGTATTTTATAACTGTATAAATTAAAAAGATGTTTCATTTTACTTTGCTTTCACTATTTTCTTAAATAAAAAGTTAAAATTAACAAGTTTAAATGGAAAATTAAGGCGTCTCTCCTAAAAATGGATGTTTTTAGTTTTAATTTTTTAAGGGTGACAAATATTAAAAATTTCGATCTTCTTCAATGCTAGTAGTAGCACAAGGTGTTCAACTAACAATATGTACCCTTGGAAAAAAGAATTCATTGCAAAATTTAGAGACGGTGACAATTCTGCGTAAGGTGCGGCAACTCTCCCACATACACTCGTTCTAGGTCCGAGACTTCAAAAACTTCGTATGCACAGGGTAGACTGTGGAGATCGCGATGGAATTAGAGAAGGTGTGGTTCCGCACGTGGAACATTTGGAATTGTAAAAGAAATTCTTTATCGCGTACAAAGGATCGTGCTCGGGTGGAGTGATGCTCTTTAACCATAGATCGCGTAATGTTCGAGCGTAACGTGGTTTGCAGCTAGCAGGGAATGAAACGGTAATGGGGGAGCGCGAGATTTGCGCGCGGCGGTGAATCAAAGTGATCTTATATCATTCTTCGCATATATCGATGGCCTGTAATAACCGAGATCGCTGCGGGCGCTCGCCGTACCACCGCGATTACTTGGAAAGCCCTCTAAGCCGCGGGGATAATTAAAATATTTTCATCCGTTCAATATTATACTTACAGAGTGCAGCGAACGCGTATACAGGAGTGCCTTTGATCTGCAATGCAATTCGAAAGTTCGGGCGTCCGACGTTTCCTCGGCTAAATACATCCTCTCTCGGATGGATGCTAATGGGACACCAGGTATCCTCGCGTAGGCGGTTACGTACTGTAAATGTTTGCCTACCCTTATGGCGTTCTGCTTGCACGGAGTGTGTCTTTTTAAACACAATTTTCCTGGCCGGCCGGGTGGGCTCGGGCGTTCGCGCTCTCGTTAAAATTACGAACGCACGAATCACTTTGGAACATCCATTTGTTATAAAATTCTTGTAATTCACCTCCGCTTTCCACCGTCCGCCAACACTGCCGCGGCCTTTATTATACCCCAGCCAATGAAGGTACGCGCTTACGGGAATATTTCCCCCTTTGTCTCGCGAAAGTGCGCTCGCTGTTGACTTTGCCGCGAGGCAGGCGAGCCGGTTACTCAACTTAACTCCGACCGGCGGCGGCGACGCGACGGTAGCCCACGAATTCGTCACATTAGCCGGATATTATCGGTTGATCCGTGAGTGGCGTGTTAATTGGGAGGAATATCTATCCGCCACGCTCCTTTTGCTGCTCCACTGTATAATCGCATTTTGATGGTAGACGGCAAGGTGATAAAGTTACCCGACCCTTTGTCAGGCCTCGCTTATCCGGCTGTACCGGCGAGGGACTCGCGATCTCGCAGCAAACCAGATTGCAGGAAGTTAGAAGGGAACGGTCGTACGGCTTGTAAGCCGCTGTTACAGCGGTAAGCATTCGCAATCAATGTCCATAATTCAATCGCGATGCATAACGCTGCCCCGAAATACAATCCGGCTAATTAACTCCGAGACGCGCGTGCATAAACGTACGCACGCTTGGGGGACTAATTACTTACTTACTTGCCCGCCATACTTGCTTAATTCGAGACACAATGGGGGTCGGCTCTCATTTGCAATCGTAAACTGGAATTCGTGCGCGAGACATTAAGCTGGGAGGGTGGGTCTCTCTCTTTCTCTCCCTCTTGCCCGCCGGATCTCCTTCTCCTCGGCTTTCTCTCCTTCACTCCCCCCGTCCCGCCCTGCCCCGCGCCCCTCTGTCCCTCTCGCTCCCGCCGAGGCGCACGCTCCGGGGTTAATTGCAAATATAATTAGCGGCTCGAGTCATAAGCGCGGGCGTTCGTATTTGAATGACTGCCTCGGTGTTCTCACGACCCCGATTGTCTATGAAGTGGATCTCGGGGCCGCACGCGGCAAAAGTAGCGAAACTCATTGCTAATTATCCGTGGAACGCCGTTTAATTAAGGCTGCGGCAATGACGGAGGGTATCCAGATGTATAGAGGTGTAGGTACGCGGCTGCATGTGGAGGTAAGGCGCGCGCTCAAATTAGGTTTCCATGGAACGAATAGCTCGTTCGTTCGTACCGCTCGTACGTTCGTACCTTCGTTCCTGCGGCAGTCAGACTCGAACGTCGCGTTTCGAAATTTCTCCCGTTATTTCCCACCCCCGTCCCTCCACCCGCGCTCCCCTCTGCCCGTGCACACCTCTTTTCTGCTTAAACTTTAAACATCCTACGCATTTCTACCCCCCATCATTCCCGTCTTCCGGACCACCCACCTCGCGTCACGCGCCCCCCTCCGGACCCTCCGTATCTTTTTATTAATCGATATCGTTAACCCAGTTCCCTCCGCGATGGGACGTAGAGTAAAACGAAAGCTCGAAAAATTTAGGAACTGCACGGTGCACATTACGTCCGTCGCGACCGATTCGACTCGACCGTCCGCCTTGTTCATCTCCTCGTGCGAGTTCTTCGACGGTTTGCCATCCGCGCGCGTCGTCTCGAACGATCGCCGTGAAACTTCGGTGAAAATTTTTCCCGCGTTTACGATCGCGAAAGGAGCTGACTGTTCACGGATTCAGCATCCATCCTACCCTCGATCGCGTTCCATCATCGAACGATAAAATCCACGCTCGATAAACGAATAGGGGTCCGTCATTATTTCCCTATCCCTCGAGAAGAATTCGTACAATATCGGCCGCCAGTTTCTTTAGCCCTAAACTTCGCCAAGAACTTCGCGATCGTCTATTCGTTAATTAATTAATTAGCGATTACTCGAGTCAGAAAAGCTCGATTGTAGCGAGCCACGCCACGTAAACTCGCTGGCAAGAAGCCCTCGCGGGTCGAGGATTGTAATTGACTGGTAATTAAGAATTGCTAATTATTCGAGGCCAGCGAGCGGCGCCCCCTCCCCTCCCCCAGTCGCCGCTGCACCCTTGGTCTTTCTACGTTTGGCTCCTTTGTGAGGCATCATAATGAGAGGCCGCACACCACTCGAGACTCGCAACTCTAACTCAGAGCCGCGGCGCGGGAAGAGACGTATTATTATTTCCTAATTGGGCCATTATTCACGAAACTAAGACCACGTGACCGCGGCACGCTGCGGGATATCGCCGGCCCGTCATAGTATTACCGTTCGCCCTGTTTACACGTTACTTTCGCCACGATTACCAGCGTCTTTCTGCGCATTCCTTCCGCAGCGCTATGGAGACCTCGCCTGGCGATCGGCAATTCCATTCTTCCACCTTTTCGTGCCCGCAGGAGTAGGGGAAACCGGGGCTGGTAGTCTCAAGGGGTAGGTTGACTAATTCTTAATAACTTCGCACCGACATGTGCTCCACTGCGGAAAGATTTATTGTAGAAAGAAGTCACTTCTACTATGGCATGCATTTATGTCCGACCCAGCGACCGCACGTTTTTTGGCAGTTATCAGCGTTTATCGAAAAAAATTTACTACGCGAGGAAATATTTTTACTTCAAGATTTTATGTTTTCACGCCATATATAGTTACGATAGAATAAATGTTAAGGGACTATTTTAAAGTTTGTTTATTAGACGATCTATTGACGTAGTATTTTTGCTTATACATAAATAATTGACGGTTATATAGATTATTAAAGTCGAAATGATCGTTTGGGGATGGTTGACTAATAACGTTAATAAGGTTTAAATTGTTATTTTGTTATTGGGAAAGCGATTTTTATTTTTTTATTTAAATTTCATTATGTTATGAATACATTATAATTTATGTTTAAGTTGAAAAAATTTTCAGTTTGTTATTAAAATATGAAAGAAAGAAATTAATATTTTATAATGAAACAGCTCTTGTGACATTGTGTTATTTTATTACTACTGAGATAAGTTGCTAATAACATTTTCTTAGCTGATTGTACCTATAGTCAACCTGCCCCATAATGTAGCATGGAAGGTGTTAGAAAAGCATTAAAATACCTTAATTATTTTCACATTAAGTCAACTTTAATAATTTAATCAGAAAGACAAATGTATGCCCTATCAAATATACTAGCCGGTTTAATGATATTTCGTCCACATAATTTATTAAAAATCAAACACTGAAAAGCTGGCTTACCAGCCCCGGTCTCCTCTAGCCCGAGACTGCGATCGCGTAGATAGTATAGCTTCGCTTGATCGACCCAGTCGCGCGGTTTTTACTCTAAATCGAAGGATCGCGAGAGACAACGAAATTTACGGGACGCACGGGTGTTCGCGGATCGAACAAACTGTTGAGCGTGAAAAATACAATTATTGAATTCGAAGCGTTTCCTGGGCCTGTGCTTCGTCAATCCGCACGTGGCAAAACACTTGAGCCGACCGTCCGGGCCTAAAATCTTGGGACGTAACTATTTACCAGCGGTGCCGTGAAATATGGGCTATTGGGCCGAGTCAAGACCGCGTATCTCTAGACGACATAAACAAACGGAGTCGCGCCGTTCGATGCGATTTCGTGGAACTCAGTTTCCCTTTCCGGTGCGTTTCGTCGCCCAATGCCACAATCATTTACAGCCAATAGGCAATAGTCTACCACCTCTTATTTTTTAAGACACACCCCTGCAAGGGCTTTCAAAGGCTTGGTAGAGCCTGAATGCAACTTGGAAAACCAGATCGAACAAAACCTCTGTACTATCATCATCGACAGAATTGCATTCAGCATTCTGAGACACTACCAGCGCACATTATAACTTTACCAAAATTCAAGTGTACAAGTATTTTCATTCAATTTTATCAGAATATATTTTAAGTGTTACGTTGTTACGCGCTACAGTGTCAGTTTGATTTCACCACTGTCCTTCCACATACCTCAATCACCGTTCAATTAGTGAACTCTTGCGGTGGAAAAAACCGCAAGGAGTGTGACATTGTGTCGTCGGAGTCTTACAACCTCCAAAGAACAAGTCGACATTTTGGCCACAACACAAACCGGTTACAAGATCGAAGCCACGAACAATCCGACTCCTCTAATAAATCGCACGCGGGATAAGCTCTCGCATCGAATTACCAGTGAAAGCTGTTGCTCCGTTCTCACGGTGCGGGCGGCGGATTTACGATAACATCGGCTCGAGACTCGCAAATTGCCCGTCGATCGGGAAGATTCAGATGGAATTTACAATCATTGCGCGGGCAACTTTCCTTTTGAGCTCGCTCTGGGTTTCGTTTCCTCGATCTGTCTTTGCCACCGGGACGAGTTTAGCCGCTGCGAGGGTTTGGTCTTTAATAAATAATCACTGGCCGGCTGGACTTATAGTTTCAATTAATAATTCATAGGCTGCAGGCTGGTGGGTGGGCTCGCGAGCCACGCGCCCCTATTAGCATACGCGTAAATTAAGGGACCGGCCAATTATAATAATTGTGTAATTACGATAATTGCCGGTCCAGACTTTCTCGAGTGTGCTTCTCTCGCCCTTTACATACCTTCGCCCCGTTCTATCGCCACTGCAACCTCCCCTTTCTTCGCCGAGGTATCGTAACGAGGTCGTTTCGATGTACGTAACCTGTCTGCGCTTAAAATCTGCCGACATGTAAACGGACTCGACGATGTAACTTCCAGCAGAGTACATTAATTACGCAATTACGATTCCAGCCAGCTGCGAGTTTCCTTCTTGTTGCATGTTAGATCGTTAACTTGGATGCTGGGTGACGTTCAGACGATTGTTCTGAATATATCTATGAGATATCTAGGACGGAGTAGGTTTAACTGCGTACGAAATGAAATATTTCAAACTACAATGGTCTCGGCGCACTGGATCGGTCAGATTAAAACAATTATTATTTTAATAAATTCAAATAATACATCAAAGCTATTTTGCAATTAATTAATTATTATATATATATTAGTTTCCGACGTTTCGATCTTGGTTTAGATCATCTTCAAGGAATGTTAAAAACATTGAAAATAAGTCTTATACTTATAAGACTTATTTTCTTATACTTATAACACTTATTTTCTTATACTTATAAGACTTATTTTCTTATACTTATAAGACTTATTTTCTTATACTTATAAGACTTATTTTCAATAGCATACACAGTATTTTATATATGTTTTTAACATTCCTTGAAGATGATCTAAACCAAGATGGAAACGTTGGAAACTAATATATATATATATATAATTAAATAATAGCAAAATAGCTTTGATGTATTATTTTAATTCATTAAAATAATAATTGTTTTAATCTGACCGATCCAGTGCGCCGAGACCATTATAGTTAAGTTTTACGGTCGAAATTTAGTTTATTTATAATTCTTTAAAATATTTAAAATAAATTGATTTTATAGAAGGCTCGAGTGAAAACCAACTGGAATCGTTCGGTAGGGAGATGGCGGCTGCTAGAAATCAATTAGAAATCGGTGAAAGCGTCATTGAAATCGAGAAGGGCCGTAATCAGCCGCATAGAGCGCGGGCGAAATATAGGCGTTGATAGATCAAACAAACGTCGGATTGGATTATTTTTATCGTTGTTAATGGGGATGGCTCGGCCAGGTTTCATTTCACAAAGCCCGGCGCTAAAATCAATTCCCCAGGCTGTGATCCCCCTCCCCCTTTGAATCTCCTGCTCGATCAGCCTCACTAGGCTACCCTCGCGCACCCTCCTATCCATATTTATATATCTATATACTTGTACGTTTCTATCTACACGTGTACATATATTTTCGACTTCTACGTGCTCGCCGACCAGGTATCCGTCCGTTTGTGCCGATTCCACGGAATCATTTGGCCGAGCAGCTTCGCTATTAACGTCGGCCTTCACGCACCATAGTTAGGCCACATGCGCTATGTAAACCGTCGAATAATCGGCGGCACAATTGCTGGCAAAGTAGCCTCAATATTATTGGAAGGAAAGAGGAAAGGCAGGTCTGATTGAGAATCCTTTTGCTCGATAGAAGCTCCAGCCGCGTTATTCCGCGGTGGAAATGTGCAGTGCAAACTAATCCCTAATGAAATTCGTAGATCCTTGAAACTGTTAAACGTCTGTTCCGCGTAATTTGTTCCCCTTCCAATAAAGAGACAGAGCGGCGAAAGAATTCCATGCCGTCCCCGTAGCTACGCGCGGGGACGCGCTGCCATTTCCATCGGAACGTTTCATTGATACCGAACATCAAATAATACATCCATAGACCGGGCTCGTTTATTTTTCGGAATGGCCCCCGGGGTGTGGTGGAAGTGGCGATTGTGCCCCGTCCCCAGCCGCGGGATCGATACATCGATCTCGACGACGCCGAATGGAGAGGATGGCGTCGTGAATAATTTCCGCGAAAGACAAAACTGACACCGTCGATCGGCCGGCGGCCGTGTCAACAGGAATCTTGGCAATGGAAGGTACACAGTCAAATATTTGAGGCGGGACTGCCGAATTTGAAAAATATCGGCCGCCCGGCCTGCTGGAAGCCGATGGGAATGTTTAATTCACGGCGGACGGAACGGTGACAATCCCATAGAAGTCCATATAAATCTCTTTCCACCGTTCCGACCTCTCGCCCCCTTTCTTCCGTGTTTGCACTTGCCGTGCCTTCGCGGCTCGCGCCCGACAGAGGTCGAAATCGCCTCTCGATTCTCATCGAGTCGAGGGCGGAGCACGGACCCGCGCGCTTTTGTTCGATGGCCGTTTCGGTTTACGGGCTCATTCCCCTCTCGCCTTCTATTACGCGCGAATTTATAACGGACCCGAGACGTAACCAGAACTTGCGCGTTGCTTTCTTTTCCGGCGGAGCATTGTCAGCCGGCTCTGCGCCCGCTCACGGCTGTAATTTAACCAATTGTCTCACGTGGATTTACGAGTCTCTAGTTCATGTTTGAAGGACACGTTGGACCAAGTGCGAGTTCGTTTTTGGCTGTCGGTGAACGCGCGTTTATTCTTTGGCTATTCTATCTTGAGGGGCTGTTCCAGTCTGGAGCCCATAAAAACAGGCGATCTTTGGGAATTAATTAAAGGAAAACTACTACATACGATTTAATGGGACTTTCTGCATTGTATTAAGGATGTCTTAAGCTAGTAGTAGTAGGAGTAGTATTTATTTCGCTATCCGTACATTCTTTTATGCCTATCGGATTTGGTATACATAGCACAGTTTACAGTTCCGCCCCCGTAAGTGACATAAACTATATAGAATGTCTTAAACTATAGAAACATATTTTTTGTTTCATAATTAATCATTGCAGACGTTACTGGGGAGTCGTTAAATTCGCGGGGTCCAAAAATTCGTCGAAATCGGTGGAACCTGTAGCACCTAAAACATGTTAAAAATGCTTCAATTTTATTAATGTTCCTGTCCATATAACCGTTGGCTGTTAACAAGTAGGTAATACAAAAAAATATACTCAAAAACATTGGGAAACACCGAAGTTACGAGACTGTTTCCGCGAATCCTATGTCACGTGCCCCGCGCCGCGGCGTGTCCCCATCCGAAGATCCCGTGCATCCTACGATGCCATGAATGGGAGCTGAATGAACGCGGCGTTACTCCGTTACGACCCTAAGCGAGGCTCCGGCTCGGGCTCCTTGTTTTCCCACGTTTTTTTCAACGTCCTTGTCTCAGTGCCCGAGGCTGTGTTTACTTTAACGCCCGGCCGTTTTGCTGACTTCGCTATTTCTCGTACACTGGCCTGCTCGCGCAGCCCGCACAGATATAGGGAAGTGGGTCAGATCGCTCAGGTGCACACGTGAACAGGTTTCGAGGGCCGGGACAAGGACGTGGAAAAAAAGGAACGTGGGAAAACAAACACGCGAGCCTCGCTTAGGGTCGTACGTAGTATATATATATATATATCACCTCATTCAGGTCCCCTCTGTCCCATCGATCAGCGACTTGAACTTAAAACGGCGGACACCGGGCGCGGAGGCCGGGCTCGGGTCATACGTGACCCATAGCTCTCGAAGCGTCTCGCTATACCCACTGAAGATTGACAGCAGATGCGTTTATTCGCCTTCCTCAAAATCTAGAAAGCACTGTCCGCGGATCTTTGAATTCTACTTTGGAAAGAAACGTTTTCCGAATATCCCGTCCAAATTCCCGTCCGATTGCAAGGAAGACTGAAGGCTCTCCGAAGAGCAGCCTTGCGGGGGGTGGAAGCCTGCGAATTCGAAACGTAAAGCACCGGCGTTCCGCTGCGTTCGCAGCGTAGCGCGGGAGGCGGGGGGTGCGATTAAGAGGCCTCCGCGCAGCAGAGCGCCGGCTAGAAGAAACATAGTGGTCGGGGCTGTTGTTTTTAACGGTCACTTTCGCGCGGCTGCAGACGGCATCCTAGCCGGCACCCGAGCGCCCCCGTTCCCGCCTAATCGGAAGTTTATGCGTTTATCCGAGGGAATAAAGGGGCCAGCCGCGGCTCCGTGGCGTGCAAGCGCCGCGAAATATTCGCACGGTATGGAACATTTAACGCCGCGGTCCCTCACACCGCGCAAACAGTAAAAACGACGACGAGGAGCGCCGATAGGAAAGGGGATCGGCGTGGATGGAGACAGAAGCGCTGCCAGCCACTCGTATTTGCGCCCTATACCGAAAACCGGCTGTATTCCCTGTGAAATTCACCTGGTTTATATTTTCTGTCGTTTCCGGCGCATCGGCGTAATTCTCGCTCCCTCTTCCACCGACGTCCTCCCCCGCCTCCGCCCGCACCAGCTACGCACCACCCCGTCTCCCCATGGTTCCCGACACCGGGATTTTTATGGGGGATAATCCACCCACTCGCGGGCACGGCACTGACACTTGTTTTATCCGTCTGTGAACGACGCTCCATGCTTTCCCGTGTCCTGCCACTTTTGATGCGAGCATGGGGTGGATGGACACGCGGAGGGTGGTGGGACCGATGGCGCGGGGCGACTGTCGCGTAAACGCTTTTTTATTTCCACGATTTTCCTACGCTGTGTGATCTCCAGGGCTGGGGCCTGCAGGTGCGCGCGATGCGCCGTGTAATCGGTTATTAATTGCCGTTCAGGGTTTAAAGAACATTTGTCGTTTGGAGAAGGCGTCATGGGGGGGAGGGAAGAATTTGGGGAGGTCGTGGAAGGAGGAAAGAATTGGGGTGCTAATAGAGTGGACACGAGTCAACAGTTTGGGTAGATATAATGAAGTTGGAATTTCGACCGTAAAATTTTTTTAAAAAATTTAAAACGTACGATTTCGGCGCACAGTTTCGGTCAATTAAAATAATAAAAGATAATTTGCTAATATAAGAAGTATCATCTGCCGACGTTTCGGTCAATATTTAGACCTTTATCAAGGAAAGTTTGAATAACTAAATACTGCGTATGCTTATATGTAACATGCTTGATAGAAGCGTGCGAAGTACGAGTCGGTTGAACAATGACTGAGGCAAACAGTACACAGAAAGCAAGAACTTCCAGAGAGCAAAACCAATCACGTTGCCAACATCATGTCACGGTTGGAACCGTTAAATATTATGAAGTAAATCAAAAGTGCGGAAATCCGAACACCTCGCAACACCACTGCCAATGTACCAAATTTAATAGTTAATGTGGTAAATAATCCGCCACTCAAAACATTACATAATGTTTAAAGTAATATGTATAACCAGTCAGCCATAGAAACTGTGAAATCGAAAATTCTAATAGAAAAAATAGGTAGATATGTTTTGCATAGTTTTTGGTATTTCAAGGTAAAAAGGGGTGTTGGACCTGTGCAATCAGAGTTGGGCGTTATTCGAATAAGAATTTATTCGCTATTCTCGAATAACTTCAGTTTATTCGCAATTCTTAATCGGGATCATTCGAATAAGAATTTATTCGTTATTCTCGAATCACTTCATTTTATTCGAAATTCTTTACAATTTTTTTCGAATAATGCCCAACACTGTGTGCAGCTCTGTAACAAATATCGAAAACAACGATTCGTAGCTTATTTTCTAGCGTTTTAGATATTACAGGAGTGTTATTCAAGTAGGGTAAACCTGCCTAATTCGCACCTGCTCCTAAATCGTACCCCCGCTGTTTCTTTTAATCAAAGACAGTCACAATCGCCACTATCGGTTGAAATTGTATAACACACTTAGCCATATGCCATTAACAAGCCAAGTCACCATGTCGTCACTCCCCAAAAAAATATAAAGCTACTTGTGAGAATCAGTGAAACAAATTTCTATGTGAAACTACGTCTACTTTTAAGTTTATTTCTTGTTTTGACATCAACTAACAGTGCGCTATATTTTAGCGCCGTACATTTGAATTCAAATTGACCTATGCGCCTATTTCGTACCACCGCGTGTCAGCTTAAATCGTACTGATAAGAACGTACAAAAACAATCTAGAAAAAAATTCGACGAAGCTAAAGAGAAAAGCATTGCCAGAAAAACCAAAATAGTAAAGAAAACTAGTAAGAGGATAATACCGCCAAAATCAATATACAAAAGAAAGAAAACAAGAAAGAGAAAGATGGTGAAAATGAGAGCTGGTTTTGTAAATTGTGTCAAGAAAATAGACAAGAAAATATGATACGATGCACGCAGTGCAAAATATGGGTGTCACGAGCTTCGTGCGGGAATAGATAGAAATACTTTTGAATATGTATGTGAGGATTGTAGTAATAAAATTTGAAAGTACGAATTCGGACAAGTATGGTACGATTTAGGTACATTAATCCTAAATCGTACTTTTCCATATTAAAAATAAATGGTTTTTACGAATAGAAGTTGATTATTTTTTGTTGTTTGAGTTTACAAAACTGTTTATTCTATTAATAATGAGTCGATTACCACTAATTCTCTTTCATTTTCCCTGTTATTTTTCATGTGATAAACATTTGTTCTTAAGGGGTACGATTTAGGCAAGTTCACAGAGTTTGATGTCGCATTGAAGGGTCGAACATTTTCAGGCTCCTGTATTTCGCGCGTACGAAGATCGTATTGGACACTTTATACGAATCCCGAGCAGACGGCGCGTTGCGTCTGGAATTTTTTCTATTCGATTTCGTGGAATTATAAAGTCTCGCGCGACAAGCTAGCAGAATTTCCCTCGTCGTATTTCCTCCTTTCCCGGGCGCGGTGTAACGCCAGGCTAAGCTGGATAATGCTTCGCGGAACCAGATTCGCAAAGGGAGAATTCCCCTTCGTTCGCTATCCGGGCAAACTTTATTGTTGGCATATTTTCAAAAATTCACGATCGTTTCTAAGCCGTCGTTCCAACGGCACTAAACGTTCCGCGAACGGCCGCCGCGAATGTAATTCCTACTTGGCTTTAGCCGCGTTTTACTCGCCCGCCGAAACCTGAGGATATTTCACGGTTTCCCGTGGAACGATCGAAACGGCAGGTCGGAACGTTTATCGCGCGCTTCCCCCGAATTTTTGCGAAAGTAACCGCGCAACGTTTACGCCGGCGCTTTGCCGTTATCATCTTGTGTCGTTCACTGCCCATTCTCCGTGGGAGATGTAAATTTCAAGCAATATGACTATTAAGTGATCCACAACTTGCCAAGTAGGCAATTTCTAAATAAGAGAGGAACCCTCCGATGTTCCATTCGATAACGGTGACCAAGGGACCATTACAAGAGTAAGAGAACCACGAATAGCGTATCAAGAACGTCAGCCAACAATAAGTTCCAGCAGCTCGATCGACAGAGTCCCTTAAAAAATTCAGTCCCATTTAAATTCGAATGGCCCACGTCAGTCGCATCTTTTTCGCGCGTGAATCATTTATCGGTCCCGGCTCGGGCACGGAACGTTCGTCTAGACTTCTGACTTGTTTATGATGGCAGGCTCCGTGCAGTTTCATTTCAGCCTTCGCGCCTCATATGGACAGAGCAAATAACTTTCCCCAATAGTCGGAGTTCGCGCTCGGCTTCTCGAAGGAGAGCAAACAGGGCGTGCAGGGGGTCCGTGGAAAAAACAGAGAGAGAGAGAGGAATGAGGCAGAAACAGCGACGGCAGGAGAGATTCATTCGTAATTCATGAGTATCGGGCCGACGTCCCCGTCAAAACTTTGGATATTCGTCCGTCAAACGTTTCTCCCGTCAACTTTCCCGAGTGTCTAAAACCACCTATCCCCCCTGGTCCTCGTCCAGCTGACGTCTCTTCCCTGAGAAAATGATAACCTTGTTTTCGACCACTTTGCGCCTGCTACGCCTCCACGTACGAGTTTCGCCAACAACCACCTCCTCCACCTCTCTCTCTCTCTCTGTATACCTGACGTAATCGCATTACCGTCTCTCCACTCTCTCTCTTGTACCTCCTCCTCGCGGCCTTCTTTCCTTCAGCGAGCGTCGGGATAACATCGGAATTGTTCTACGTGACCGCTAATCCGCGACAGTTCGATGATCACGTAGCCTGCGTACTCCCGTCAATTTGCTGTCGGTACGCGGGCTCGGGAGGAAGGCACGTGGAGAAGAAACGAGCGAAGCTGGATTAAACTCTAATAACGTCTCGCTCCTGGAGGCTGTCTGTCAGAGCGAGCCGCTAGAACGAAACGAACCGCACGATCCCGATATTCGGACGAAGGAGCTAGTTGCGCTGAGTTACAATGGAGAAAACGCTGGGGAGATGGTGTTTGAAGGATGACGGAGGACGTTAGCCTCGGTGATGGGAGCGGGGCGAGGCTCCGAGGGGCAACAGTAAAATTGCTGGCCGCGGTGGTTGGAGCAAAAAGACGGCGAAAATGTGTGTTTGCCGGAGTGAGAATGAGATAGCGGCAGGTATATTCCGAGGGAGGCAAAAGAAGTCGGGCCCGGGGCCCGAGGCGTCGTTTCACGGCGCGGCGCGGCGCGGGCCCAGCTTCGGTCCGCTTCGGCGCGCTCTGTACTTACCGCGAAATGAATCAAGTCTCTGGTTCCAAGGCGGGCAGGTGCTTATTACTCACTCGCAGGGGCCCCTCGCGTACGTACCCCGAGCCCTCTTTCTTCCCCGTATCTTCTCCCCTGCCCTTGCTCCTTCTTTCCCTCCATATATCCTCGCGCGGAAACCTCCCTCGCCCTGCGGCACCGCTTCGGAACTCCTCCCTTTATCGTTCGCGCCTCGAATACCTCGGAAGCGGCCCCCGCGTCGCCGAACCGCTCTAGACGTCGCAGTTTGCGACGATTATCGCTCCTGAGAATAATGTTCCCCAGCTCGGTTTGCGCAAAGTTGCCGCGGAAACTCTCCAGTCCCTCGTTTCGAATTTCGATGTTTCCGCTGATACTCGCAACTTCCACGTTTCCCTGGCTCGTATTCGTTTCACCTTGTTACGGGAGCCTAATGGGAGCACTGTTATCTTTGGCCTTCGATACCTTAAGGGGGGAACCTTATGTAAATGGTCTGTTTTTCAAGAATTTTTTTTTGGAAAATGTAATGCGCAGATTGATTTAAAATTTGAAATACCATTTATTAACGTTATAATGTAAAAAAATATATTTTTTATAAATTTTAATTGTTAATAATAATGGTGCAATGGCGGCTTGAAAATGGCATCCTGTAAATTCGCCGTGCAGTGTACAATGCACAAAAATGATCTGAAACAAAAAAATCAAAATGGAATAGTTACTTTATGCAAAAACGCTCAGCATGACATTTTTCTTTTATTAAAATTTTCAAAATTGCAAAAATGGCGAAGTTTTGAAGAAAGAAACGGATTTTCGGTTATGAACAATTGTTAATAACAATATTTTACATAAAAAATAAAGAAATCGGAGCTCGTCATGCTGAGGCCAATTATTTATAGAATATATATGCCAAGTTTCATAAAAATCGAGTAATTAGTTTTTGAGCTACGTTGCACGGCATGCGAAATTTTGCGTTTCGAGAAAAATGCGTTTAAAATTTGAGTAACAGAAAAATCGTAATTCATTTTGACTTACCGCAGTTTTTTGTTAATCTGCGATTCCAGGGCCATAAAATAGATCTTCCTCTTCTTCAAAAACTTGTAACTCAGCCGTTTTTTCTTCTTTTCGAGAAGCACAAGCCTCTTTGGCCCAAGGAAGGCTGCGGCGCTCCTGCTGTTGAATACGGCGTTTGTCCTCATTTTCGGCAAACCTTTTGCTCTGCTGTCCAATTACTATGCTAAGTTGTTGCATTGTTTGAAGGACAAACGAAAATCCTTCGTTAAACAGGCCGGCAGCCAAAAAAGCAGCTATTTCAACAATTTTAATACCGCAGTTGAGATGTTTAGGTGCTAAACGCCAAACGATAGCGTTAAAGCTCTCGTTAGCATTTTGCGTATGTCCACCTAAACATCTCTCTAACAAATCATCCCGTGACAAGTCTTCATAAATTGGGCGAATATGTTTTTGTACATCTTCGTGTAATGGAGGTGGATGATCAAATTCTTGCCCCGAGGCTTGTGCGACGCGCCACTTACACCACGAATCGGCGCCGGGGGGACAATCGTCGTGCTGCGGTTTTTTATTTGTCGAAGATAGGTGATGAAATGTTGCCATTATCGCCTTTCTCATCTCAATCACAGAATCACTGTTACGCCTAATAGCGAGACCGTAGTATTTTGTTAATTTTTTTATTAACACGTCTGTCAGTTTTCCTTTTCCTCCTAATTTTGCACTCTTTTTTACATTGCGCAACCGACTGCCCATCCTCTTTTCCACATGTCCAATGCACTCGTTCTTTTTAATTTTGAAATTATGACCATACGGTTCAATATCGAGTATAGCCTTGAACGTCTTAGCGTCACCGTCTCCTATATAATTACTGTAGCGTACTCCGTGTAATTCTTCAGAGCGAAGAAACATTTCAACTACAGCATCTACTTCCATCTTACCCGAAGACCCACTGTGATTTACTGCACAATGCCCATCTTCTTTGTGCTCTAAATATTCGGGATTCTTTTTATCGTTTTTATAAAACGTACATATTTGGCAGTAGCTACTTTTCACCAATAAATCGATGACTTTCCCCGTGTTATAACCGATGAGCGTCGTTACACCGTAGTGTGAAGAAAATCCTCGCTTTTTCCAAGAGCCGTCTCCAGATACTTTGAGTCTTGTCAAGGGTTGTTCCTTTTTTTCATTCAATTGTTTTTCTTGTTCAACAGCTTTGTGACACGTGTCATTATACATTTTTTGCGCTGCGGTATGTATATGCTGTATAATGCCGTCATAAGCACTTACACTCAATTCACAGCCTAAATCCATCATGCCGCAAAATATATTTATTCCTTTACGTGCCACGCCTAGTAAACGCATCACAAACACAATTCTGCGGTTAATTTCGAAACTATTATTTAGAAATGGTCCCGAATTGATTAAAACAGTTCCACACGCACATGTAACGGCGATTTTAAAACCTAATCCACGGCTGCCTGTTTCTCCATATGTTTGTTTTTGTTTACACGTTTTGCACACAGAAATATCTGATATTGCACTAAAAACACTTATGAATTCTATAATTCGGTAACAATGTGTAAAATTAATAATTACATCTGCCGACGTAGCTTTTATTTTCTTAGCAGAAGAGCTCGTTCCTTCGCCTCCGCTCGTCTTTTCACTTTCTATCTCAGCACTCTTAAATTCGAATTTTTTAGGAGCTTTTCGCCGTCTGGGACGATTCGGACGATAATTTGGATTATTATCTTGCAGCTTTCGACTCATTTTCAATTTATTCGTATATATTCGTATAAGGCTCTGTAAACGACCGATTTCACTCAAGAGACGCTGCTGAACTGACAATGAGCGAGGACCCCTCGCCGAAGGGGCATCTTTTTCAAAACCGTTATACACACAAATGTACACGTATAGACGCCGAAAAAGGCAGTGCTATGGTGGGTCTAACAACTGGTGTACATTAGTATAGGTTTTAACACAGTTAGAAGGGACAGAAAGGCCGAGCGCCCGACGAAGGCCGACTACCTGAGCCGCTCCGCCCAATACAACCGTTCACTTTATTTTGAAAATAACGTACAAGAACATCTCTGATCACTTTCTAACTTTTCTACCGTATTCCTGAGGAAATTTCCTATCGATTTAAACAAAAAAAAAAAAATGTTCAAAAATTTCATTTTACACAAGGTTCCCCCCTTAAGGGGGTATTCTAGTCTAGACACTCGTTTTTCAAGATGATATTTGGAAATTAATTTTGGAAAACCTATCGCTCCTACGGGACAGGGGTTTTGCACACATATTTAGTAGTGTTTGAACTGTCAACACAAATTTTTCGAATGCATTATATTGAAATTTGTACAAGTTACACGCCGAAGCGCAGGTCATGTCATCAAACACCGGCCCCATCGGGCGCACGAATTGCGGCCGTCCTAGTCATCTGAAACGAAAGTACCAAAGATTTTTTTAAACTATATGAGTGTAGTTATCGCCCGAGCTAGATGTAACCATGTCCGGACATTGTTACCGAAATCGCAGCTGTTTAAAAATTTATATTTGATTCTTTCGACTTTTCTTGAGCTAAAACAAGGTGTGGGGGAGGTTGTATTAAAACTATTTATATAATTCTAGTTCGGGCTATAGGTACACATTCACTTTGAATGTGTGTAAAATTTTAGCTCAATCGGTCCAGTAGTTTTTGAGAAAAATGTGCGCCCGATTTAAAAAAATTGTTTCGAGAAAAACGCGTTTAAAGTAACGACCTATACGACTGAAGTTACGGTAGATAACGACTAATTTCTGTAACTTCTGCCTAGTCTGCTATACCAGGACCGTAGAGAAAACCTTCCTCAGCTTAAAAAAAGTCATGTTGGGCAGCTCTCTCTTCACAGCTGGCAGTCATAGCCTCTTCAGATACAAGGGTCAAGGAAACGTTACGTGCCACACTGCGGCCTTAAGCCCCTATAACTCTGGGAGTTCTACGAATTTCACCTAAATATTTTATGGACATATTTTCGAAACCCTAAACTATTAGAAAATCAACAAAAAAAAATCGAATTTTTGGGTGCAATACCCCCTTAATGGCAAGAGCGACTGGGTGAGGTTTGCAAAATGTTTGGTAGGTACCTTGGGACTGGAGATGCTCGATTCGTCCTCATCGTCAGTTCCTATTTCCGCAAGGCTCCGCATAAGGCTGAGGACACAAGATCAGAACAGTAAACTCAATATCAGCTCGCTGAGAGGGATTATCCAAAGTGGGCTTAAGAGTCCTCTCCTCAGTTTGCACTGCGTGAGCTCGCGCGACGGTGTTCACAGGTGTGGTATCACGGAGCGTTTTTCCTTGGCGGCAGAAAGTGTTTACGTGCCTCGGTGGACGGGCGTGAAATTCGGTCGTCGCCGTCGTCGGCGAGGTAGTGGTTTGTACTCTGTAAGGGTGGCACGAACGAGGAGGAACAGAACGAGGGAGATGAGGGACGCGCTCCTAATGGCGGTCATCTCGAATGCCCTAAGGCGGCTATTGTCTCGGTTTATGCCCTCCTTGCACATGCCCGTACACGGCTGGAAGACCTACGACAACTACCTCCCGTTTCAAAGCACAATCCTGACGTGCACGACGTACACTTCAACGCCCCTGCCTTATATTCCCTTTAAGGCACTGCTTCGTTAGGTTAATACGCGCGATAATAATCGGCGGCTCGTAACATTTCGAAGGCCCCTCGGTTTCTCAACGGCGCGCAGTCGGGGTAATTCGACGTTGCGAATGCTGCATTACATGTTCCTTGATCTTGATCCGCGCGCTCATAGCGGAGGCACATCATTCGAGCCTCATTTTTTCCTGCTTCACGTTGCGGACAATGTATCAGCGATGGAGATAGCATTGTGAATGAACGTCTACAATAATCTTCCTGTCATCGACCGAGCCTGTAATTTCGTTAATCGCGGTAATGGTGGAAGAAGAGGAACAATGTATTCAATGGAGAGAATGTCGTATCGAGGAGTAGAATCAACTCGAAAACAGTCTTTATTCAACTTATCGTATTGTACACCTGTCGAGCCTTTGCTTTCTACCCGTTTCCACCTCTCCCATGATCCATCACACCTCATCTAATTTACACCCCCACAGACCTTACGTCTCCAAATCTTTCTCGCTACTTACAGCGAGACGGTGGTGCGCGTAATTGCAGTCGTGCCACTTGTATGAGAAGTTGCGGGCCAGGGTGGCGGAGAAGTCGACGCCGACGCCGCCCTAGGGGGACGATTTCGATCTCTTGAACTATCATCCGCGGTGCACCCATAATGCTCGTTTGTGTACGTATCACGCGGTCTACCTGCCGGGGTGCTTTCCATCGGCGATGTAGTTGCGCGTAATAACCGCGAACGGTTCGTTCCTGGCATTCCGTGGATCAGATTAGAGGGACCCTGGTGCTGTACGTCCGCGTATTAGATCCTCCCGAGCCAGCCGGGCCGAGATATTATCGCGGCGACGGTAAAGAGGAAGTGGTTTCCGTCGAGGACCGTGGACCCTAGATCGGACACTTTCGGATGTCCTATAAAACGGCTCGATTAACTGCTTACACCTATGAGATAACACTGATAGGTAATCTCGTCGCCGTTTCGACCCCCCTGGTCCCAGCGACATTTCGGGGTGGTAGTAAAAGTCATCGCAATTTGTACTAGCTGCTGGCTATACTTCTGAATCATCGACACTGTGTAGAAATCACTTTCGAAATGCCATAACTGATATTTTATTCTTGGGTGGATCTTTAGAGATGATAGTACTCAAGGGAAAGTGTAGTGGAGACCGGGGCTAAAAGTTCCGATTTCGATAAAACATAAAAAATGACTGGAAAATAATGTAGGTATTCTCTTCACTAATCACTAATTTCTTGTTAAAGTTATTATATTTTCTGATTTTAAGCTTGTATTTAATATATTGTTGTAGGTTTTTCATAGAAAGTAATTTATTTGTGGCTGATCCAAGCGGAACTTCTTACCCCTATTTGGGGCGAGTTGTTACTAACAAGGGAAGATCCCGAACCCGAAAATTCAAAAAATTCTGAAACTTTGTGAATATGTAGGGGATTTCTTCCTGGTTACAACGCAATTTTTGTTTGCTCCCAAATTCACTCGCAGGGGGTGAAATTAGCCCCTGAAAATTCGGCTATTTTCCGATTTTGTGTTATAACTCGGGAACTGTAAGAGATAGAAAAAAAGTTTCAAGACAAAAGTTACTCCTTTTAATTAGATCTATCATTTGGTAAAAAATATTTTACAGTTCACGAGTTATAGCACAAAATCGGAAAATAACCGGATCTTCAGGGGTCAATTACAGCCCCTTAGAGTGAATTTGGGCAGCAAACAAAAATTCCGTTGTAATCAGGAGGAAATTCCCTACATATTCACAAAGTTTCAGATTTTTTTTTAATTCTCGGGTTCGGGATCTTCCCTTGTAAGATATAAGAGTTGCCTTTTAATGAAATATTTCATTTTCTAATGCAATAAAACAGAATTTTATTAATAATGTTTATTTGTGAAGGTTCGGACCAACAAAAATGTATTATCTTTAAAAGAAAACCAAAACGATATAATAACCATAAACATTATCTTTGGTATAAAAACTATAATCTACTAATCAGTCTTACATTCAACTGTGTGTAGGTACCTACTTATTGATATTTGTACTTGTAGCCTACTGTGGCCTCTTGTCCACATTGTATTATTTTAATAAATCTCGATAGAATCATGTGGCAGATATTGAATTCTCTACCGACAGTTTTTATTTATCTTTACGCATAACTTCGATCGATGTCGTGTCTCTTTCCGCCTTTCATTCATATGTTCGCATCTTAAAGCACAGCAGAAACAATTTATACATTCGCGGCGGGGCAAGTTTTTACGGTAACAGCGTGCCGCAAGTCACGGTAACAAGTAGCCCCTACCGACACATGTAGCAATTTGAGAGACTATTCCGTCATTTGATCCATAAGAACGAATCAATCAATAATATCGAAGTTAAATAATTGAAATAGACCAAAAAATAATGATAGAAAAGTTTTTACTTATCTGGTACGCGACTAATAGGTCCTTGCTTACAACCACACAATTCGCTGTCGCGGACGCTATTAAAGTGGGCGACAGAGTGGCGTGATCAACTCACCCGGAAAAAATAATTTAAAGTACGACGCTCTTTTTATTTTGAAGATAGAGCCGTCGGAACAACTTACCCCCGGAACTTTTAGCCCCGGTCTCCCCTACAAGTGTTTACAAGTTGGCCAGTGCTAAGGATTTCATAGATTTCAGAAATAATTCCAGGGAATTTCAGTGGCGCATCGATGGTACGTTTTTAGGCAATGTGGTGAATGTATTTTGATCTCGTTGAACTCGTCATCCGCCACCGGAGTTGAACGTTATCGTTGTCAGGCGCAGAGACACAGGAGCGTGAACATTTTGTAAGGCAGTATCGCCGCGGATCATACGCGAAATACAGATCGGGTAAAGAATTAACTGGGACATCGCGAAAGTGCTGGAGGGGTTCACTTTGACGCCCCGTGGACGCCGAAGGGTGAATGATACGAACAAACTCGCACGGTATTATATTTCAATCACGTTTTGTGCTGGCTTTGATTACTCGCGATTCGAGAGGCGACGGTAACTGGGAGACTAACGAACGATCCCCTCTGATACTATTGATCGAGTTGTCTAATAATTTTACACATTTCCCGGGCTCTTTCCGTTGCGCTTTTTCCCGCCAGCAATCTTTCCTACAAATCCTCCCTCTGGTGATTAAAACAGACAGTAAACCGCTCGCCTCGCTAAAGACATACGCTAAAATTCAACGAAAACAGGCAAATTTAACCGACTGCGCAAAGGTACCTTCAGCAGCGCGTAATCTAGAACCATTGCTCCACGCGATTCTACTACACATTACGGAACCTCAAATTAAACAAAAACCGTCGACTCTACATTCAATCCAGCATGATGCACGGCTTCCACCCTCGCGATGTATCAAGCCGCGGCACACTCCCAAAGTATTATATCCCACGCGGAGGTCCGTTGCGCGCTTATCGAGTAAGCGGGGTTCCTTTAAAAAAAAAAAAGCTCTGAATAGCCCCGTCGGAAATCTCGCATTTCCGCATTACCCTTTGCGAGGCTCTCCTCATTTCTGCTAATTTACAGGTGAGAATGCTCGAGGAAGCGGCAACATCCGCGACGGGGGCATTAAGGAGCAACCGTTCAACGTTCCCCCATCTCCAGCGGCATTTACCCAGGATAGCCGCGGGATCGGCGTAAAAAACCGTTTCCTAAAAAACGGAGAGAAAGAGAGAGAGAGAGAGAGAAAAAGGAGAAGAAGAAAAAGAAGCTGCTCCGCCAGTCAGCCAGGCTAAGAGGTAAGCCGATAGTCCCTCCTTTTCGCAGAAGCTGGAACAATAGGGGGTAGATTTTCCGAGATCTGTTTTACGTCCGCGTGTGTATATGTACGCGTGTAGGTGTGCCCGGCGCGGCAGCTACCCGCTGGCCCCGTCCAGAATAAAATGAAGTAGAACGCTCACCCTCCCCTCTTCCATCGTAATGCCGCCCACATCCACCTGTATCTCTTCATACACCTACTTTCATCGTTGTACCTTGCTCCCCGAGATCAGAACGACGGCTTTCGGCCCCGAACATTTTCGTAGCTAAATACTACCACCCCTCCCTCCCTCTCGCCCAGCTTGTCCCTTTTTTCCTTTCTCCTCAACCCTGCCTCCCGCCAGCGTGTCTCCGTTCCCTGTTCCATTCGCCTTTCTCTCTCCTCGCGTCTCTGCGCCCTCGCTACTCCCTCGTCTTCCCCTCTGTGCTCCCTTTTCTACGGGATGGTCCCGCTTACGGACGCACTTGTACGCTCGCGATAGAGGGACGGGGCCAGAGGAGTAGGGAAAAAAGGGCAAGATCCGTGAGTATAGATTCGACATGGGGTACGAGAGCGAGTTTTTTAATCTTTCAATGGGCCTTCTACGCTCTGGGAAGCTTCCATCTCTATCTGTTGCTCGCCAACCCTGTCTATACTCACCCTTTACTCTCTCTCTCTCTCTCTCTCTCTGGTTTTCTCTCTCGCTCTGTGTCTGTGTACGTGCATGTGTCTTCTCCTTTCTCGCGATTCTGCAAGCCCCTCTCGAAACTTCATCCCACTTCAACCCTACCTACGACCGCTCGGCTGCCTGTCTCTCGATATATTTACATATTTTCGTGATATTTCGCGACGTTAATCCCCGAGCCGGCCTCCGCCCCCTCTTCACTCCGACGAGCGCGAATTAAATGTGAAAACTCGCCTCCGGCCGCTTTTTTTTTCTCTCTCTTCAACGGAGGTTTATTGTTAAATTCGCGCTCGGCTACGGCTTCCTCGCTCCACGATTTTATCTCCGCAGCTCCCGTCTCCGTCTCTCTTCACTTCGTTACGTCGTGTCTCTCTTTTTCACGTATTTTTTTTTTTTTTTTTTTTTACCTGGCCAGGTACGTCGGCGCCGTTACCGCCGCGTTGTCGCTGACGTTGTTCGCTGCCGGTGTTTGTCGTTGTTCTTCTCGCCGCTCTTGTCGATTACGTCCCCCCTTTTGTCTCGATTCTCTTTTCACGTACCGATGAAACCTTCGAAGGAGCTCATTCGCCCCGACGGTTCGTCAGAACGTTTATTTTACCCCCTCCGAGTTGGACGCGGTTAAGTCAATTGAATTTCGTTGCGACGGCGAATCAGGTTGGTTCCGCTTCCTGTTTTTTCTGAGGTACAAGTCGAGGATTCGGAGGACTGAATCTCCTGTATATTTTCATCGGTTTAATAATCATCGCAGGTGTCTGGGAAATGGTAGTTGCATTGTTACCCTAGCGTAGACTCAGGGGAAACTCGGACAAAACCTGGGGTACCTGGGTAAAACCGGGACGTGCTATTATTTTTTAAACTGTCTTAAATTGTCCCGCGTCGTTGCAGCGTCATATTGCCACGATGTGCATTACTTCATCAACGAAAGATGATCGCGTTACAAGTCTTTTGTGTTCTTGAGGCTCTGATCTAATTTTCGATCATTAAAAAACTTCAAACACTTTTGACAATGTTGAGGTAGATACTTTTTGGTGTGAATTATGTTAATTGCTGCATATTGAAGTGCAAACAATTAAAAGGTTTGCTTTTACTTCGCCATGGTATTCTTGATACTTTGTAATATTTACAAAATTGTATACTGGGGCAAAAGCGGATACCCGGTTTTGGATAAAATGTGTATAACGAACAAAGGAAAAAGAGGAAGTTATCAAAATTAAAACTAAATCTTAACAAAGGATTACAATTAAAGAGAAAGAAAACCACAAAATTCAGCAAAATACCGAAGGATAAAATGCTAACAGTGGTGATGAAAACCGTGAAGACAATTGCATTTATGTCCAAGGATCATATGGTTCATTGAAATTGAATGAAGGTCGGGTGCAGTTTACAGCTTGTTGCCATGGGGTAAAACCGTAAAAACGGAACATATTTTAAATCGTTATTTTTTTTGTATTTGTTCTTCTATTAAAAAAATTGAATATATATATCATACTATTATTTAATAATGAGTTTATTCTAATGAATCCTAATTGCAACTTACGTTTTACATTAGTAATGTCAAAGTTATGAGCTTTTATCCTTAACGTCCCGATTTTGCCCCGGTCTCCCCTACCAACGTAGTCTACAGCGGAAGGCAAAGAACGCACGGCGCCGGAACTCACCTTGCGGTAAGGTGTTTTCATGAAACATGAGGTCCCAGCGGTGCAAGATCCTAAAATATCGGCTACGTGCCCCGAAAGCGACCAAATCCAGTCTCCTTGCCTCCTTGTGACGTTCAATTATCGAGCACTAACAAAGGAAGCTCGAATAATGTCGGCCGAACTGCAGTAATCCCTCCGTTTCCAGGAGCACTGTTTACCATTAAATGCGCGCCAATTTATCTTCCTCACTGAACAGATTTACAGAACCTTTCCACGTTCTTGCGCGTAATTCGCCTTTCAACAGAGAGCCACTTTTTATTATCATTTCCCTTTTGTCCCGTTTTTACTTAAATGGCTGCAGATTAATTAGCTGTAGACCGACGAGCGGAACCAGGGAAAGGCTTCATAAAGCAAGATAAAGCGCGGCGCAAAAACAATGCTGTATCGCTGTTACGGGGGTGAATAAGAACGAGAGATTTACGGCCTTATTGCCGGGAGTTTCTCAAAATTCGAGTGCAGCGAGAGGTAGTACGCGCGGAGAGCGCGGTCGGTTGGACGGGCACAATTTCAAAGATTAAAGCGTGCTTTAATGGCAAACTAAATGCACGCTTCTTTTACCCCTCCGATGCTGCCGTTTGGATGTGTGTCAACCGCCACGCAACCGTGGACCGTGCGAAGGAATCGCGGACGTAGGCAAGCAGTCAGCGAATTATATTCCCGAACGTACCCCCGTTTAGAAAATTAACCGTCGTTGAAAGGGTTGAACGCGGTCGTTGAGGGAAATCCGCGACGAGTCGCGTCTATTGGGGTGGAGAGCGTTAAAGGCAAAACGAAATTGAGACGAAATGGGAAGGAAGCTAGAAAACATCTATTTTCCATACGGCTTTTTATCGACCTCATTCTGCACCGTTCAAACTGCAAAAAAAAGAAAAAAGAAAGAGGAAAGAGAAGAAGAGAGACGGGGGAGCCAGGTTCCTTTCGAACACGTCTTTATTCTGCGTCATTCAACCGCCCACGAGTTGCCGGTGTTTCACTTCCGCTCGATGCTTGCACGGCGGATGAACATTTTGTCCCTGGCAATTCATAAACTGAAAACTCTGTAGCACGTAGACGGCGGAGGAACACCCTTTACTCGTTTGCTCCGCGAAACTATCAGTCACTTGCCGCGGCGAGTAGGATAGCGGCTCAGAAAAAAAATTACGTACAATGGGGTGCTTCGCGTCTCACTGGGAAATAAGGCGGGGGGCATTCGAACGCAGACTTTTTATTGAGAATCTTGGACACATCGTTCGTAGAGAATGGTGTGCGCACAGTTTCATCGTAGAACTCTGCATCATCTTTGGCTCCTTTTCAGTGGAAAATCTTTGCACTGGCCAGTGAGTGCCTTAGCGTTTTAATTTCGAAATCAGCATTTCACGAGCACCACAGGTGGTGATAGTTTTACCGAACTTTCCCTTCCGCTTCCTTCCTACAAAGCAAAGCCTGGCCTGGTTTGTAGCAATCTCGTTAACGAAGTCTCTCGAGGCGCTGTGTAGGATGGCATTCATGCATCTCATCTTATCTCGTTGTCTTCTCCATTCGTCTGCTCGTTATCGTGGAATCGCTCGTAAATCGAGCGTGCTCGTGGAGGCCTCGTCGTTCAGGTTGTTCGCTTCGGGGGAATCGATATCGGCCGTCGTGTTTGCGGGACGGTGATCTCGACCTGATCCGGCAAAACGGGTGGTAGCCGAGAGAGATCGCTCTTTGACTCGGCGAGTCTCTCGAATCCCACCCCTTATCAGATCGAATCGACGGGTGAGAGCTAAACGAATAGGTGGGCCGATCGGTCTAGTTCGATCGCTGGACACTGCGAAAAATCTGCCTCCTCTACGCGGAGCCCAGGGCGTTTATCTTCCAAACGGCTCCGTGATTAACAATGCCGATGCTTGTCGCTCAAGGGTGCTTCGGAATACATTTTTAGGCAGCTCGAAGGCGACTCTTCGCGGCGACCGTCTTGCACCAGGACTCTCGAAGTAAAGGTTCTTACTAGAATAAATAGCAGAATAGACAGATTCGACGCTTCGAGGATCGTCATCGAAGCTGCCTGGATTTATAATGCGAGAATGAAACGTAATGCCGCGCACGGTGGCAGGTAAGCAGGCGTACGTCGAACAATGGGAGCGGATATTCAAAAACAATGGCCGCGGCGCATTAAGTAAATCGCGCGAGAGAACTCTGTTCTGGCTGCACGGCTGGCGAACACGTAGTACCTACGTGTCCCGCTGGGCGATTCAAAAATAAAAGGAATAACTTTGGTCTACGTATATCCTCGGGGTAGCGGATATCATTGTTGGATAGGACGGGGCTCGGCTTATTAGAATAATACGGCCTCGGCAGGCCCTGGAGAGGGACGATGGCCAGCTAAATACGGAGGTAATTGTTCGGGGGATTGTTGTTGCAGGTTATTCTTATGTAAATCTTGACCAAACCTTCCATGAACAGATAGAAACGAAGGGGAGGCGGGGCCCCGGGAGGGTTGGGTCCGGAGGCGGCTACGAATATTTGCACGAGGTAATTATTTCGCCCCCCCCCCTTGGAGGAAAGCCGGATTTCCGCCGGGGAGTTTTCCACGTGTTATTTTGCGCCGCGGCACTCGCCCTCATTATATAAGCCATTGTTCTTTCCCTTAGCGCCTCGGCGACTTAACTATGTCCCGTGAGCCGATCCGCCGGGGATGGCTCCCGTTTAGGGGGCCATTTTATGCTCTCCAGCTGCCTTTTAACTCCTCGGGATGCGCGTATAAGCCCGATGACAAGATAAGAACGTAATACACTAGTAGTCTCCGCGAGATTAACGCCAACGAATGGTCACAAAGAGAGCGGAATTTTTAATAGGTTTTGTCGAAAGTAGACTTTTCAAATGGGGAGATTGGAAGTCCAGTACCTATCCAAGCGTTCAGCTACTCAACATGATGCTAGTGCAAGACTAGGATGTAATTTTATGACGGTAAAGCAGGGTGGATAGGGTGTCATTGATGTAAACTTGATAGCTGATTGAATGTTGGCTCTTGTAGATTATTTAGCAGGCCCGCAATTTCGGAGTACGCATGCTTCACGTTCAATCACATTTCGCGGAACTGCTGCCGGCTACTTTCGCAGGGACACGCGTCGTGCGCAATATTCTGGCGTTTAAATAATTCATGTCCAGTGCGGTGACCACCTGACATTTGCTTTCTTTTAAGTTCCATCGCGGAGGCTATTGTTTAGAACTGTCAGGTGTGCTAGAAATTTATCCTCTTTGTTGAAATACTGCAGTATTTTTCCTGTTATTCTGGCGACGTACTGCGATGTACATTCTTCTATTTCGTCATGGATTACTTTCTCAAATACCTGTGATATTCGTTTATCATAACGGGATAAGAATTTTTAAAAATTGACCTTTGTAACCGTGAATCCAGACTTGTTCCGAAGCCCAACATCCATACGACGGACATTTAGGTACCATTTTCGAAGGAAGAATGGTGAAAAACGTGGGCGTTAATAGAAACATTATTCGGCGGCAGTTTGCGTGCGCATTCTCGGTGCAAGTAGTCGGTGGCTGTCTGTCTGTCACGTCGGTTACCCACTGCCGTAGGTGGTTAGCTACGACTTGTGCTTAAACGCAGCAAAGTCGATTACCTTGGCCCTTACGTGGCTCTCCGGAAACCAGTCGGACATCAAAGTGCCGCGTCTGGCTTCCTGGGTAATTAATTCCTCCTACTACGAACTTTCAGAGAGAGCATCGTGGCTGCCTTCAAACAACGTAATCATCGAATCACACGTCGAAACCGAACAATAGGCATCTAATCGCAGAATCCTCTTGCTAACAGACTCCACGAGCCCAGACCCTGGATACCCGATACTCGAAAGCACTATCGACACCTTCCCAAGAATCACGGAGGAGGATGTACGTCGAATTGACGAACAGCTAATGATCCCGTCGTTAACGAGCAGTCAGGGGACAATGAAAGGAGGCGGGGACCAGTTTAAAAAAATACTAGAACACGGTCCCCTCGGAAACTGTGCAGCGCAATCAATTAAAACTTGCTGAATGGGGCGACGGTGAATCGCGGTTCCTTCAATGCCCTCCCCGGAGGCATCGAAATATCCCCGGGATTGCCAGGGAAATAGGTCGGCGCATTAGGCGGTTGAATGTCTAATTATCACCGCGAATCGATGCCCGTCGCGTGCGCGTGTACGCGTCATAAATTCGTCAGGCGGGCTTATTATTCGAAGAACGAGTCCTCAAGACGACGTGTGTGCACCTCGAGCGGTCCTGGCGATCGTGGGAGTGGGGAGCGGTTGGGGGGGAGGTGTCGGTGGGGGGAGGGATGATCGGCGAAGGGGAGTGGACGGCGGGGAAAGGTGATCGCTGACATCATGCAGGTGCATTAATAGATTCCGTTGTGGGCGCGGGGAGAGTTGTGGGCGCAGGGAGAGGGATGGATCAGGGGAATGGAGTGCAGACGGCAAGGACATGGGGACCAAGCAGGTGAACAGGGTCGCCAATCACGAACGGCTCTCCAGATGGTCTTGGCGTCTCGCTCCTCCCTGTCCGAGCTTGCGGAGGTGTGGTTTGCACCTGCGCTTGCGCTGCACGCCCCGCCTCCCGCACCTGCGGCTTTTCCGTGCTTCCGCGTACGCTTTCCGCACTTGCCGCTGGTGGGGCACGGCTGCCAACCGACGGGGCCACGAGGTTTTCGGCCGACAGTGCTGCCTGGACCGTTACGTCCGAATCTACTTCCACCGTAGATGCTGTTCTAGGGTGCGACCAAGATCATGGTCTCTGGAGCCGAGCTTCTCCTTTGTAGATAGGCATGGAGTGCAAAATCACTAACAGTGATTTGTCACAGTGATCGCAGAATCACGGTCACGGTCGTGATTGAAGTTAAATCACGACCGGGATTGTGATTTTTTTTTTAACTTGAGTTAATTGTTTACTGTGATCGTAATTCTTGATCTCGATTGAATTATTTTTTATAAAATACTTCAATATAGCTTGTGTTACAGTCAAAGCGTGCTAATTCGGCGAATATATATAATATACATTCATAAATAGTCAATGTATGCACGCACTGATTTCATTGACTAAAGTATTCATGTATACATTATACTTTTTAACTGAAGTGAAGAAATATTCGTTAATTTAAATAGATCAAGAACGATTACATTGATTCAAAATATACAACTGAGATTCTATAAGAACAGTGAGGACTTGAGAATGTTTCGAGAGAAAGTAGAAATTGGGGTTGGGTATGTGGCGCGTGCAAAGACCACAAAAGAGCAGTTATGCTCTCCACCAATCAGAAGCGATCACGAAAATCGCGAATCACTGTTCTGCCTACACCAATTAGAAGCGATCGCGAAGATCACAGATCACTGTGAAAAATCACCGTGATTGGGAACGAACGTGATCGGATCACTCGTGATTCACAAATCACGGTTCTAGCCAACGCTCCTTGTAGAGCCACGATTGTAGAGTGGTAGGGAGTATGAGGATCGTAACTTATTAATGTGTAATTAAATGGTCTTGAGCGAGGTGGAATCGACGTTACATGGTATACTGAACAAGGCGACGAAACTAAACCTAAGTACTTTCCTCTGGTACTGTCTATAGTAGTACTCTTTACCCTCGCTAGACTCTTCCGAAACTTGCTTTAGGTTAAACTTGCTTAGGTTCCTTGTATCTGTTCTCTCTGAATACTCTAAAGACTACCTACAAGATATACTTCCGTTACAGACAGGTGACCCTAAGGTTTCTTTCTAAATAATTTACATAAAGGAAAGTATAATTCTCGCGAGCAAAACTGTCAGCCTGTGCCATCCCTATCTCCCCAACTAGTTTCAGTATCGCACCCTAGAATTATATGTTTACACTACAGCGAGGTTACGAAGTGCTGCGTCCGTTTCAAAGTATATACACAGGACGTTCTTAAACAGACAAATGTAGCATATCCTCCTCAAAATATTCATACTACTATCCCAACATCCCGCGTTTCTAATACAAATCTTTGCACATCGCATCTCTTCGATGCGCCCGGGATCGACGATGCCAACGGAAACAGCGATCGCCACACGTGGCACACGGAAACGATCGCCGATCTTCCGGCATCGCCTGAAATCACATGAAAGTTTCCACCTTGGCGTTTAGGGGCGTGGGGTGCACAATAGCTGGAGCATTCAGAAATATCCCCCGAAGTAACGGAGCCGGGTGGAAATGGATCGTCTTCCCCTCTATCCCAGCTGCCCCCTCCAGCCCGTCGCGGGGTAGAAGGGTTGCGCTTTCAAGCGGGTCCCGCTAGATGGCACAAAGTCTTCCTTAGGCAGTCCCTGGCAGTCGCTTCGCGGCCCCCAGTCCGTGTGGTTGTTCGTCTCTGCTCCAAAAAAGCCCGCCACGAGCAGGCGAGCATCGACGTCTTCCTTCGCTGCACGAACGATTGGCTCCCTGTCTATCAATTTGCTGAAATAACTTCATAACTCTCCCCCTCCCCCTGAGCCTACCACCGCGCAGAGTATCCCTTCGCAGGACGAGCCGGCGAAAATTCGGCACGCAATTCGCGTACGCTGTTCGAATCAGTCGGCCCCGCGAACGCTCGTGGGCGCACGCTCGGCGTTTCTGCCGTGGCCGTTCAGTCAGCCGCGAGCTAGCGTCGCGACGTCACGTGCTGTCGTCTGCTGTAAGCACCGCGGGGTATTTTGGCTAAGCGGTGCGCACCGAAATTCACCCTGCCGGCGCTCTCGAGCCTCCCCGACCTTGAAACTCTTGCTAGGAGAAAGAGAGGCAGAGTCGAATGAGGAATGTCGTATAGAGGGGGTGCTCGAGCCTCGTGCACGATCGCTCGCGTTTAATCGCCCTTGCCCTCGCGGTTGCTCCCCATTGGACGGCTCGCTCGTGATCGCCACGTGGCCGTGTCGCGATCGATGAGTGGGGTGCATCCAGTAAACCGGCCAGAGAAAGAACGAGCCACCACGTATCGGCGCGCAGCAGATAAGCGGAGGATCACTCGGGACTGGTGCTGCTAGGAAACGTCCTGCCAGCCAGAGTGAGTACCCTTGTCACGATGAACAAACTTGTAGCATATTGGCTTTGCGCTGCCCGGCCCTGCCTCGCACCCTTCCGTTTCCGCCTATTGTCGATGGTCCTTGAACTTGCCTTGCCGAGGAAACGCGTAGGGTAGGTCTTTCGTTGTTGCGTCAGGCTGGATATCGAGGCTGGAGTGCCTTTATACCGTTGTCACGGAAATACCAATGCAAATGTGAGTGGCTGGTGGAATTCGCGAGGAGAAGGAAAATGCTTCTCATAAACTGGCAAACTAATCGTTCCTGACAATGAGTTATTTAGCGTTTTACGTTGCAAGGAATGTTCGCTTTACGTTCGAATAATCGCGGTCACTGAAACGGTATTTCGTAATAGGTATCCTGCGTTCTTCTGTTATATAATCTCCACCTACTAATTCCAGCGGTAAGTCCCAAATCGTTATTTATTCCTACTATTGTAATATGAAGTTGTAAAGCTATAAAAAGGCCACGTGATCCTCGATCTCTAAACTCTGATGCGTAATCTTGTTAAGTCTCCGTGAATATCTGAACTTTTCGATTAATCTTGAATATCTCCCGCACCAAAGCAAAACGCACGCATCGGAATCCCGACCGCGTCGCTCTTAAAGCACTTTTACCGCGCTCGTAGCCAGCCATCATTGACCGAGCAACAGCCCACGATTCCCCGCGACTCCTAGACGTAATTAAATCAAACTCTCCGCGTGCTGTGGCCGAAATTTCGCAACCTTATCGGGCCTCGAGCGGTACGCCATCGATCTAATTGCATCGATTGTCAGCAAACCGCGTGAAGAGACTGGATCAAGCCCCCCGCGCGCGCACCGGGGGTTAGCCCTTTAAATGACTTAGCAGACAATTTGCCCATTAACTCAGCCAGTCTCTACCCGTAATGGAAGCCATTGTTCGACCTATCTTGTCAGTAATACACGGCTCCGCCGCGCGTGTGTGCGTGCCCGTGCGCCTCGACACGAGCGCGTTACACAGGTACGTAGGTAGCTGCCGTGTGCACGCATGCACGCACGCGAGAGGACATCAGGACACTCGGTGATATCGTGCAGCCTGTATTGTGCGTCAAGATGAGATCGTCTCATTACGATTACGTTAATTAATCTGAGGCATTATGGGCTGATAGGCGCCTTAAGGAGGCTTTCCCTGGCAAGGCGTCGCCCTCAACGACCGCAACCACTCCGACTCTTTCCAGAGCACCGTTTGTCGTACGTTCACTGACGAGAGGGACACGAGGCATTGCGAAATATCGCGAGCCGAAATTATTGCATAGTAGGAGAGAGCTGCTATAAAACGGACGCTTTTGTTTAGCGTCCATTTCTGAGAATATCATTATAGGTATTTAAAAAAACAAGTACATCGATAGAAAGCGTGTTTATTTCCCTTCAATAAAAGTATATTACAAACTCATCGATTGTAATAGAAAATAACAAATTCTTCGATTTTCAAATAAGTGGGAAATGTCCCTTTTACGACTACTTAGGTGGTTTTAAATGGAACAGTATAAGTCATGAAAGGGACGCGTTAATAAAAATGAACTTATTAAGTATTGCAATTATAATTGTAAATCTTAATGATAGAAAATAATGGGATCTGTGAAAATATTAACTCTTTGTACTATAAATCATCAATATTTTGTCGCTTTGAATAGTCACTTCACTAATTCTTAAATTTGAAACAAGACGGCATCAACTAATAGTTGATAATTTAAAACAATGTCACCAATGTATCAGATGATACACTAATAACTTTACAGGAAATTAAAATACATATAGTGTTCGGCAGTACATGTATATGAGAGGGACAGCCATGAAATGGTCGTCCCTTTTAAGACTATAAGTGAGTTTAATATATAATAACCTCAAAGCAAAGAAAACAATCAATTAAGCTTACCTGTTAAGTATTTTCGTTTCAGCTGAATACAGGCTATTTTAATGATATAACACTTTAACACCTTGTATATATCTTGATCTCAGAAAACGACACAGAGAATCAACGAAAATTATACTTTTACTGCCGAGAAACATCAACCGCGGATTACTACTCAGTTGCAAGTGAGGGCACAGTGAAGTTTACGTCAAATAACTGGGCACTAGTGTTGTCATAAACAGGAAAATAACTTGCATGTGCAATGCGTTTAGAATTTTGGCAATTCGATTTGTCCCTTTTATAGCACCTCTCCCCTATATCGTGTGTCAAAAGATACAGGCTGTGCATCAAGCATGGTGTTGGGATCGATGTATATTTCAAGCGCGAAGTGTTTTCCAACGAAACTCCCGCTTCTATTCGTCGCTCTTCGCGCTCTCGTTAAAGAGGTTGCTTACGCCGGGCAGGCGTTTGCATTAGCGCGAACCACGACGAATACGAGGCACCGTCCTATCGGCGAAACGTCAGTAGGAAGCTGTCGGTGAATCTTTAACGACGTTTCTACGAGCTCTTTCTCCCCCCACTCTGTTCCATTCTTCCTGTTTTTAAACGATTTTATTCAGCTTCGATCCTCTGTTTGTTTGTTTGTACGTACGGTTCAAATCTGGCGACTCAAATTTAACCCACTTCCAACTATCCAATTGTCTTGAAACTTTGCAGGCGCGCGTAGTTTGGATGACAATAAAATATTTTTAAAAAAATTAACCCCGAGCGGGTGAAAAAATTACTGTCATCAATAAATATAACTCATAACCACAAATCGAAACGACTTGAAATGAGCCACTCGCGTTCTTTACGAAAACGACAAAAAGCCGCTGCGTTCAGGACGCTAGTCGCATCGCGATTACCGAAAATACACAATTTATCGAGAAATGATCCGTCACGTATGTACGATTAGTAAAACTAAACCTTTGCAGGCGTTCGTAGTATATCACCATTGAACTTGTAGTACAAGAAAATAATTAGTTTTTAGTGACTGTAGCACTACAACGTTTAAGCAAACTGTTAAACTACAGCAATAAAAGATATTTGTAAAGTAGCCTGAGCTGTGAAATGTAAATCCACAAACACTGAGAACTAGAAAATAAAATATATATATAAAAAAAATTATGTTAAACGATTTTATTAAAAATGTAATAAACAGTAAATTAAAATGCACTAAAAACTAAAAAATATTTCTTTTCTTGTACTTCAATTTTGACGGTGTTAAAATGGTGTTTGATCACTTTAAATAAAATCGTGGGGCACCATGTGCAATCAGAAGGTGAATTATTAAAGTGATTCATATCCTGTTTTGAAAAACCGTGCCCCACGATTTTATTTAAGATGATCAAACACCATTTTAATACCGTCAAAATTGACGTACAAGAATATAATTATTTTTTGGTGACTGTAGCACTACAACGTTTAAGCAAACTGTTAAACTACAGCAATAAAAGATATTTGTAAAGTAGCCTGAGCTGCGAAATGTAAATCCACAAACACTGAGAACTAGAGAATAAAAAATATATAAAAAAAAATTATGTTAAACGATTTTATTAAAAATGTAATGAAACGTAAATTAAAATGCACTGAAAACTGAAAGATAATTCTTTTTCTGTACTTCAATTTAGACGGTATTAATATCACTTTAAATAAAATCGTGGGGCACCATGTGCAACCAGAAGTTGAAGTATTAAAGTGATTCATATCCTGTTATGAAATATCGTGCCCCACGATTTTATTTAAAGTGATATTAACACCGCCAAAATTGAAGTAGAAGAAAAGAATTATTTTTTAGTTTTAGTGCATTTTAGTTTAGTTTTTACTACATTTTTAATAAAATCGTTTAACATAAATTTTTTTTTTTAAATATTTTTTTTGGTGGAGGATGAAACGCATTGCGCGATTTATTTAGAGATCCGTGTAAAGCGGTTGGAAAAAAGATTCCGCGATTCGTTCGAGTCAATTCAATAGCAAATGCGTTCTTTTTGCTTTCATTCAGCGTCCATTTTCGGATCGATTCTCCATTTTTTTTTTCTTTTTTCCTTTTTGCAGGGTAAACCGTTTTCGGTTATGGCGGTAGATGCGTGGCAGCGTTCCGCGCGTCAAATTTTACAGAAAAATCCTGAGTGGGCGGAATTTCGATGCAATTTGACTATTGTCGTGCTCGGAACGACAGCTAATGCACCGGGGCTTTAAAGAATGCTGTAATTTCGTAAAAATCTGCCGGGATATGTTGTCCCTGGTATCAAGCATTACAAGTATCGCGTAGTGCTGCGTTTTCCATTCATCTCGAATAATACCACTGCGCGCAGTGGAAATTTACAGTAATGTGACAGCTTGATGGCATCGTTGTGCTCATTACGATCGTCGTGACAGGTCGTGGTAAGTCAATTACTCGACCCTTCCCTCGGGGCGCACTTGAGTGGAAAACAGACGTTTCTGGTGAATCTAGGAAACGCTGGGACGTTCTCAAATCTCCACCGAGTAACAATTTAAACGGGCATAGTGCTCGAATGTTACCCGAATTACAGAATTTCACTGTTGCTGCGAATATGTAATTCTCCGTAACATTACACATTCGCTATTACAGATACTTACGAGAATAACAGACCGATTGCCGTTAGGCACGTTCAAATAACTCGTAAGAAACTGGCAAATCGTTTACTTCAGGGTGCGTAGACTTCTTAAATGCAAACTCAAAGAATTTATTTTCAATCGAGAGTAAAATTAGCAGGAATATCTTTCTTTAGAGTTACAATAATTAAGCGAAGATTTTTACAAGGCGAATTTACCGCAGCTTTTAGACTAAAACAAATGGTGCCAAAAGAGAATTTAATTTTTTCCAGACCGTGTTAAATCAAGATCGTGTAAAAACTGAATTCACTGTACAAAATTTGATAGATTTGAACAGATTTGCTGTTTCTAAACTGCGAATGGAAACTACACTTAGGATCAAGTCTCAGTGCTCAAATTATACTCTGAGCTCGCTTCGACTATACAGGAAGAGTTATGGGTTTGGTAGGAAATATGTATCTGTATTGAACAAAAAAAACATTTGCATAGTCGAGCATATTTGTTCGCAGCAAAATATGCAACATTGTCATTAAACTTTAGAAACAGTTATAGACGGTATCTACAAGTGGATTACGCGAGGAATAATAATTTCTTACGCGCGGAACACGCGGCGCGAAGGATGCGACGCGCGAAACCCGTGGGACGTGGCTAGGAAAGAGTGGTCGGGCGACTTTCGCAAGGATCCTTCGCCGCGAGGACTCGTGGGCGACGAAACTCTCGGCGGCGGCGGAGCCAGGGTGGTGGGGTGCGTTTCGGCGCCACCGGCGGGCGCAGAAGGCGCGAAAACGTCCTGCCGCGATTAGGCTGGCAGCTGGTGCCAGGAGGTGGCACAGGACTAAGCTAGACGGCGCCGCCGATCGCCGAGACACGGAGCAGGAGGATGTGGTGACGAGGAGAGCGAGAGAGAGAGGCAGAGAAAGGAACGTAGGTAGCATGGTCGAGCCACAGTCCTTGGACGTGCGCGGAACAAAGACGCAGGATGCGCCTGGAACATCGAAGCAGGACATTAACGCGCCGACCGAAAGCTGCGGAAGTGTGTCAAGCGGCAGGGATGAAAACTGTCCCTGATTTCCCGGGCAAAAGGTCCTTGCTTCATTGAACTTGAGGGAGTGGAGAAAACGTTATTCCAATGTTGCATCTAAATGTCGGTTATTTTGCGCTGACTTTATAATTGTCTTTCCACCTCGTGAGATTTTGTTTGAGAAGATTTTTCGAGTTAAAAGTAGAGTAGATGTACCGTTTGTGGCGATTGCACTGTTTTGCAATTTTTTTGTGTATAATTATCTTATTTTTAAACTGCTTACAGATCATTATTACGTGGAGAATTTCACATGATAAATATTTTGTTTAGTATACCGCCAGAAATATAAGGTTACATTTATTGTTTACACGGAAAGCTGTTATATTTTTTAAGAAGTGGCCAAAACTGGTACGATACCTTAAAGTGGCCACGAATGGTGCATCTACCCTAGCGTTCGCGGTAATCAGTGGTAGGTAATAGGTATATACTCTTGTGCTATCGAATTTGTCGCTTAATAGTTGAACAGATATTAAGGGACACTGGGTAAACATGTATTCGATTTAGGGAGGCCGATCGATCGTCGCGGGGCGGCTGGTGGAAACTCTCAGGGTTGAATAGGTTATCGCTCTAATACAATTCCCTTTGAGGGCGAGTGGATCGGCGAGGTCATTGACCAAAGTCGTTTAAGAATTTGATAGAACGTAACTGGGAAATTATACGAGTTTGATTTTCGACCCGCGGCTGCCTGGTTGGGCCCCGTTGCGGGAGAAGACGGCGCCAACGCGCGGCAGGAGAAGAGCGGAGAAGTTCGCGAATCAAGATTCTTCGTACAGCGTTTATTGGATCGTGACAAGTAGGGAATGGGAAGGGGTCGCGGGAGAGCGATGAAACGCGAGGGCGAGAGGCCAGGAAGGGCAGAGGGCACCGGCACTCCATGAGAGAAAAGATGAGCAGCTCTCATTAAAAGTCGAGTATTAATATTTTAACGGACGCTCGTCACTTGGACGGGGCCTGTGGTGCCCAACCGAACTCCTCTTCCAATCGCTTTCTTCCTCTGGCCCGTGGAACATCCGGTGCTCTCGTAAATCAATGACTACGCCGCCACTTCCGCATTGCTGCAGCTTCGAGATTAGTTAAACTCTGCTTCGACAGTGGTACAGAATCGCTCGAATCAAAGTTGAACGATTCCCGCTTCCACTCCACGCGAATCTCGATTTTTGGCGACTCGCAACGAGACTGCGCGCGTATATCTTCGTCGGAAGAACGAAGTGACAAATAGTGCGGGGATCACGGAAAAAAAAAGAGAAAGCGGAGGGGGACAGCAAGGAAATTGCGGCGAGAGCAATCGCAGGGTGAAATGATGCGATAATCGCTTTACGGATTGACGGCGGAGCAACGTGGCAGGTGTACAAGCGTGTCACATGGATGTGCAGGCGCAGGATCCTTTGGGAGCTTGCGAAAGCAACGCTTGTTTCCGTGACGCTTGAGCACCGCTGCGTCCGCTCATATTACATCCGGGATTAATATTAAATTTCACACGATGAGTGCAATTTCATTACTCCCCTCCAACAAGATTCCCGCCACCCCCCACCCCGTCTCCAACCGCCGGCATCGTTTCTCGGCCTGAAAGGCCGAACCGTACTTGTCGTCGCTCGCGCAGGCCCGTAACAAATTGCTTCCTTGGAAAAATCGCGGCTCGAACTGCGCCGGTGTAACCGAGAAGAGGTCTTTCATTCTGCAAACCTGTTGGAATACAAGTTTTCCGTTCAAGAATCGAGTTTCACCGCGTTCTGCCCACCGCCCCTGACGCCCGAGATCTGGCGTCGAGCGAGCTTATCACCGAGGGGACATTTACCCGGACGGAGTTTTCAGTTAGGTGAAGGGCTACTTCGCGGATTGAAAATTACGAGATGTCGCGCGAGTGCCGGGTCGTCCGAGGATTAGAGCGCAGAAGGAGCCAAATGTTATACCTTAAACCTTGCACCTTTCGCGCTCGTTTGCGTGACCTACAAGCACAGATGCGTCGGGCCGTGTGCAATGTGCGTGTACGTGTACGATTTTACGTACAAGGTTTACGTACGTGTAGGGCCGAGAGGGTTGACTGGCTCTCCAGTCGATCAATAGCACCCCCACGTTTGCGTCCCTGGGTGAATGCATGCGATAGGCACCCCATTGCTATGCCACCCCGAAAGCCACTTTATATTTTAGTGGGAATGTTCTACAACCCTTCGAAAGACACTCTCGTGCCGGTTCGAGCCGCGGAGACCGACGGCGAGTGCCGCTCTTCGCCCTGCCGCCACCCTGTTACCAGCCTACAGATGAATATGGCAAGGTCATTTCTCTTGTTTAATCCGCGTAATTAGTCTGCACCCTCTCCCCCGCCATTTCGTGCCGCGGAAATCGATACCTCTTCCTTCCCATTCTTGACAGACGCTTGTTCCGACCGGCGGCTTCACTTTGAAATTGGAAAATTGCTTCTGTTCGTTCGCGGGATTGCTTCCAAGCTCCCAGGGTCGATAGCCGGCGCGATATGGGATTTTAAAATAATTCATAGGAGTGCTAACGTTCCCTTCCGCTCGAACCGGGCCACGTGAAAGTAATTATACATCGCGCGCTAGCGGAATGTGTCGCGTTTCAGGTCGGCGAGTGATATCCATCGACGAATTCCTTCGAAACGTGCATTTCGTAACCGGCTCGTTGCCGGCCGCGGCCACGCGACACCGAGCCGTTGAAAAGATGGCGGGGAGGTCGGAGTTAGCGTCGCTTTGGCGATGAATTAAGCTCGCGGCATTAATCCTAGCCAGAGCGCGGGCATGCGATCACGACATGTCGTAAATAACAGCGTAGACAGGCCGAGGGATAAAAGGATCTCCGAAGAAACGTAAATTAAGGAAACCAAATTGATCCGTGCTGCTTGGTACCAGCGATAGCTAGCTTCGCTTAACTCAGCCACGGTCTCCTTAAACGCGGTTGGCTTCCAACTCGCGTAAAATGTCCTACCGCTACATGGCTGTAGGTTCAATCCTTCGCTCCACTTCGCTAAGGCCAGCAGTTTCTATCAAAATCGAAAGTCGCCGCTAGGGTTGAAAGCTGCGCGGCGATACAATAAAGCCACCGAAGCCGAGGTCACGGAACAAAGCCGCGAAAGAATTATCGGCCGCCCGCTAAACAGCCCAGGGAAATCCCAGGGTGTCTCTCGGCGACAACGAGAAACATGGGTCGACAGGGCAGGTATCTGCGAGAATCATACTGGGTCACGTTTTCATCAAGACCTCGAGGTGCAGGGCCGAGACGAGGTCTCAGTGATCTGAGAAGAAAAAACGGATACCGTGGAAGGACGGCATCATTGTTTTTCGACACAGTTCCTCCCCCGCCTACTCCTTGTCCTCTCGAAAACAATGCGTGCTCGCTTCTAAACTCTTCCGTCGCGGCTTGGTCGAACGGCCACCGACACCGGGCCGCTCTGCCCCGCCTGGCTGGCCACCCGCTCTGCTCATTAAGTAAATCACCGTTGCCGTGGCGGCTGGTAACCCGGCCAAAGTGAAAATCCACCCGTGGAACACGGTTGTCCTGGAATGTCTGCTGTCGGCGCGGACTTGCACCGAAGGGACGTTCTTCGACGCGCGCTCTTTGCCGCGGGCGCACAGAAATCCGAGCTGGAAAGAATTAAAGCACCCGCCCAGGCGTGAACGCGATTCTCCTCAGCCTAGAGACTTATTTCTGCTTGTCCACAGGGCTGGGCCGTGTACCAGGCCGCGGTTTTCAATCCCGCGGTACCTTCGGTTATCTAAAATCTAAGGAAACCGCGAAGGGACGCTGGGGGAGGGGACACGCGATCCCTCGTTACGACAGGGATCATCGTTCTGGGGCTGTGTGTTAATGAGGTAATGAGAGTAACGGGCCTGGTACAGCGGGGATATTAACTGGCCTTCGCGGGATTCCGTACGCGCTGCCTGTCCGGCTTCGAAGAAAGTATCATTCGCCGAGGGTTGGACTCGGTGAGAAATAATGAGCCGAGCGGTGTTGATCGATACACCGCGCCGCTAACGATGCAATTTCGACGAAGTTATAAACGACCGTTCGATCGATCAGCGGAGATTGAATTTTTGCTGGGACCGGTGCGGCCCGAAAGTAGCGCGCGGCCAATGAAATAATATAACTGGGTAGCTTGTAAATATTTCGACGGGCGATACTTTGCTTTAAGGTTTTCGGCGATGCCTTAGCTTCGACGCTCGTCGCTCGCCTGTTTCCGTGCCTCCTCTCGTGCCCCTCACACCCAACGTTCTTCGTCCCGCTCCTTCTCTTCTACTTCCTCTCACCTTCTGGATTTGATTGAATTTTTTCCCGAGGAAGAAATGTTTCCACCAAATGAATCCGTCGAAATATTGCATTCCGACAAGCACGATCCAATTTTTCGTTTAATAAAAGAGAGCTTTTCTCTTCGCAGACCTTTCATTTCTTTCTCACGCCATTTTCGTAACCTTCGGCTAACCCTCGCATTCCCTTCGATTCCCGATTTATCGATCCAGCCCTGGCTCCTCCGCGTTCGCTTTCTTTTCTCCTTTTCTTTTTTTTTTTTCACGGCCCTGCTAATTTCGTTTCCGAATATCGCTGGCCAAAAATTCATCTCTGGATCCGGCAGGTAGGTGGGGAGAGATAGGGGCCGGAGGGTTGTGTAGAAAGTTTCACCCGATTTTTATGAAGTGCTTTGCGTCGACCGATGATTAATAAACGCAGCGAACTTGTACGCGCGTCTCCCTTCGTTTAGATCCGCGGTGATTGCGCGCCGCTGCTTTCGGAACTGCAATCGTCGCCAGATTCGCATGCCGACGTTTCAATCGATCCGCGGAACCCGTTCGCCGGTGAAATAATTTTTTATTAGTCGATTCCACGTGGCTCCTAGTTTTAATCTACCCGGCATTTTAATATTGCATATCGTTGCTTTGTGAGCTTGTAAATACAGCCCTCTCTCTCTCTCTCCCCCTCCCCCTCCCACTGCCCCGTGACATCGTTCCCAATCTGTACGCAACTTCGCCCGTATCCTGCGGCACGGTGGCAAATATCAGAGAGAGCCTATCGGTAGTACTGAATAAATATAAACGATAACCAATAATACCTGTAAAATTAATAATAATCATGATCGCATGGGCGGCGCTGGTTCTTGCGGCCCTCCTCGCCGCCCATCAATCACATGAAAAATTCCCGGTTGGTCGATACACTCTGTCTGCCACGCGAATGGAGGCGGGGGTGTGGGAAGCTCATTTCGATGAGTTTGTAATTAAAAAATTAATTAAACGAAATCCCAGTCGCGGGGCTGATTTTTTCCCTATATATTGCTCGCGTCATTGTGTACACTCACACTGCATATCGCGGGGTCATTATAGCGACTGGATTTTAACGATTCCCCCCTCGCCCCCCCCCCCGCCCGCTCGCGGAGCGCACCTCCTCCGCCCTTCCGTCCACCAATATACACGCATAATTACGTACGGTCGATTTGTTCAACTTCTGTGCCCGCGCTCCCACCGATATTTCTCTCGCCGATATTTTTAATCGTCCCGACGCAACGCACACTCGGACGGATCGCACTTAAGTAGGCATTCACTTCATTTTTTTACATATTTCGTCATTTATTGATTATAATCTAAGATTACAGGTAATACCCATACAAAAAACATTAAAAAAGTAAAAAAAATACGCCAAGTACATGAAATAAAATAAGTCACAAAAGAATAGAAGATAATAATAATTAGAATATAAAAAAAAGATGTGAAATCAAAATGAGCTGCAAGTACTTACATAAAGGTGCTTTTCAACTGCGCTTAAGATGACACAACTACATATACACAGCTAAAATGCTGTGATCATACATTCCATTACCCATATCGCGGACATTTTAATAATGCGAAGATAAAATGTAACATCTAGGCGTTTGCCTAGATGTCCGCGGCCTGGAAGTCAAATACTTGGCGACATTGGGACATTCACCTTATTACGATATCTCTGTTATGCGTGGACCGATTTTATTGAATTTGGTCTTATTCGAAAGCTTATGTGCGGTTTACATAAGAAAAATGCCTTTAGTAAATATTGCAGGCGTGGTGAGATATTAATGAAATAAGTTTCAGGTTAGGTTGGAATAGCCGTGCGACGAGTAAATGATAGCGGTAGCAACATTCGACATATAGAGGGTGTCTTTCATGTACTTGGCGTCGAGACGCTACCGCTTCTCTAGATATTGTATAATAAATACAATAATCATCTTTTTTCTCGTCCCTCTTTTTAACAGTGGGACTCTTGATGTTGTTTTCGATATATTTATATGGATTGGGGCTTATTAATAAATTATTTAGCACATCTTGATTTGTCATTTTTCGGCTGTTTTTTTGCGTATAATTCGCAGTAGTTTTTGAAATCTTTATTTCGGGCTTTCTGGGCTTCCTCTGTTAAATATTCTAAAAGAATTTTAGATTTCCAGTTCAAGAAAGTGATCAGCTTTTTACATTGGAATAGTTTCAATTAGTCTTTTTCTTATAATGAAAAATATAAATACTTATATTCTATTGCCAAATTAAGATTTTTTGTTACCATTTCCGTATTTTTCTGAATTAAAAGAATTGCTCGTATTTATTCGTAAATTCCAGCATACCTCATAATTCTGGACAGATTCAATTTCACAAAATTCAATTATTTATATCCGTCCGCATCCGACCCTTTGAAAAATTCATACTTTTTTGCTCAAAAGCAGGTGCAAATCAGGAAGAATATACTATTTTGCTTCAATTTTTTATTTTCAATAATAAAGGTTCAAAATGAATGTTTCCAACTTCAAAATACTCTAATTGAGTAATAGTAAAATATAATAATAATAAGTAATATATGTTTGAAGTGAAGCACGCAGAGATGTGAAACGTGCAAAAGTATGAATGAAACGCTGTAATAAAGCAGAGAGTTTATATATTTGCGTGCTTGTGTATCGCCTAAAAACTATCCAGCGGTAAACTCTGGGGTCACGAAATGTACCCCTGCTCATTGTGCCTGGCTAATCCAGATGAACGTGTCTATTTTCACAAAAAATAATTTTTTTTCTATAAATCAGTATCTAAGTTCTGTAATCTAAAGCTAGTAATCACTAAACGATGAAATAAGTAAAAAAATGAAGTGAATGCCTACTTAAGCGTCGATCCGTCCCACTGTGCGACGCCCCGAGACCATTTTTCTTCCCCGGCGTAAGGGACAGCGAGGACTCGTAATGCCCGCGATAGGTTATAAAGGGAGATTCGTTTGGGCGAACTTTCTCTCTGTAAACGTATTATACGTGGACTTTTTGCCAGCCCGTTCGAACTCGGTCTTGCGCGGTGAATAGCGGTAATTAGACGTTGATGAATTCCCCGTGTCTCGCACAAATGAAGCAAGGGGGAGGGGGTAGGGGTCGGGTCCGGCGCGGAGCCCCGACAATTCCCAGACAGTGGTGCAGCGCCGGGGCGACATAAATTTCCAGAAGGCACGGTGGGGTCAGGTAGCGCCCGCGGAGAGCCAGGCGAAAAAGTCGGAACTCCGGCAGCACTCTGTAGATCTGAGAATCGCTTCGAAATTAAATAACTTCCCAGGGGGATTCGTCGGCAGAAAATTTACGTTGGCCAAATAAATTCTACGCGGTCCCGCATTCCTCGACCCGCTACTGTTTTAACTATGTGTATAGCGAGAGGGACAGGCGGGGGAGGGAGGGTGTGTGTGGCGACTTATATCGCGGGAGAGGAAAAAAGAGGAGGAAGACGCGTATATTGGGGCCATTTAGAGCGCGGGTCGACAGTTCGAATTGTTAGCAGGCAGGGCGCGGAGCCTGTAGCACCGCTTTAATTTACTCTCATTGGCCCGAATGGGATTGCCCCGCGAACGGGGCCAACTTGTCCGCTGCCCTTTTTCCCATACGAAGATGAAGTTAGCCCGAGATTACTCGGGGATGCCGCTCGCCGCGTCGCGACTCGACCTTCGGGACGGCCCGTATCAGAAATTAGGCAACTACCGAATGTCCTCCGCCCCGCTCCTCAGGTCCCATCCTGCTTCTCGTTCTCGATTCCTCTCGTTTCAGCGGAGTCGCAATAAGAGGGTAGTGCCTGATTCCGTTCCCTTCCCTATTGTTTCATCCTTCATCATACTCACCCCCTCCCTGCTCTTTTTTTTCTGTTTTCATTTATCCACCGTCTTCCTGCTCCATCCACTCGTCATCCCTCTCTCTCGCGTCGTTTCCTCCTCCTTCCCAGCGTCTCGATATCCTCCCTTTTCTTTCCTCTTTCACCTACGACCCTCTATTTCCATCGGTCCACCCGTCTCCTTCTTACGCCCTCGGTACACTCCTTTTTATTTCTCCTGTCCCTTTATCTCTGTCCCTCGCTCGATACCTCTGCCTCTGTCCCTCTCTGTCCAGCCCTCTGTTCATCTCCGTCTCGTTCCTTCGTGGCCAGGAGTGAGCCAGAGGTCGTGTGGGCAGAGGGGGTGGTCGGGGCAGGTTCGGATTCAATTATCCGATATTAAACTGCCCCTAACCACGTCCATGTCGACCCCTTTGGCTGTGTGAGTTCAAATGGTTGTTGCTAACCCCCTCCGCCCCGCTGCCTCCGCACCTTCTGCGCCCGGTGCCTCTCCAGCCCCTCCCTACCTCGCCCGCAGAAGTATTAGATTGAATGGACTTGGTGTTGTAGTCGCTGTTACCCGCCGAAGATACGCCTAAAGGTGGTAGTTATAGGATCGCGCTGGATTCGTTCATGTACACCGCTTTTCCCTCCGCTCGTCCTCCCTCCTCCCCGTTTCTTCGATTCGTTTGTTATCGTACGACCTGGTAATGGTACATTTGCTGTAAGTGGAACTTTTACTTAATCTCTCGGCGAGATCGAGGGTGCAACCTCGGGGCTGCGAATTATCACGCAGACCAAATGTTCCGTGTAAATTAGATTCGTTAATTTAAGGGCGATTTTATTTAATTTCCTCAAATCTAACACCTGGAGAGCAGGCGGGCGAACGCGCCTCTAGGATCGGACGAATCTGTTTCCATTTGTCTGGGTTTTGTGTAGGGGAGACCGGGCCTAAAAGTTCCGATTTCAATAAAACATCAAAAAATGACTAGGAAATAATGTAGCTATTCTCTTCACTATTGACTAAATTTCTTGGTAAATTTATTATATTTTATGATTTTAAGCTTGTATTTAATATATGCTAATAGGTTTTTCATAAAAAGTAATTTATTTGTGGCTGATTGAAGCAGAACTTCTTGCCTCTTTACGGGGCAAGTTGTTATCGTATTGGGGTAAGTTGTTACTAACTTATAAGAGTTGCCGTTTAATGAAATAATTCATTATCTAATGAAATAAAACACAATTTTATTAATAATGTTTAATAATGACTCATCGGAATCACGGTTTGGGCAAACGTATACTACCGCAACTATTTCTTTAGGCTGTTGAACAGTGAGTACGCCAGTTTCGTCCACCTTCGAAATTTTGGATGGTGGCAAATTATGTTTAAGCAATATATCACCAAGTTTAGAAAAGAAATGTTCTATATTGTGTTTATTGAATGAAGTAGCTCGATTAAAACTTGTGCCTTAGGAGTCCTTATTGAAAGTCTTGGATTTCTCTTTAAAAAAGCACTTAGCCAATCAGGACCAGCCGTGCCATATTTATACCAAGAAGGTGGAATGTTCTTATGGTCAAATTTTACCGCACATTCATACGCTAATTTTCTTACTTCTTCTGATAGAAGACCAAAATAGATCGAGGAGCATTTCAAAAGGTATTCTGCCTTTACTTTTTCTTGTTGCTCATTAAAAACCAACCTCATTTTCTCGTAGCCTACTGTGGCCTCTTGTCCAGATTTTAATTTTTTAACAAATCTCAATAAAGTCATGTGGCAGATATTGAATTTCCTAGCGACAGCTTTTATCTTCTGACCTTCTTGCATAAAGGCTCCAGCGGCTTTACGCATAACTTCGATGGAAGTGGTGCCCCTTTCCGTCTTTCGTTCATATGTTCGCATCCTAAAACACATCAGGAACAATTTATACATTTGCGCTGGGGTAACAACTTGCTCTAAATCACGGTAACAACTAGCCCCTATCGACACGTGTAACAATTTGAGAGATTACGCTGCTTATACATATATTGAAATGATAAACACTATTAGAACATGTTCTTGAATACCATTTGATCCTTAAGGACGAATCAATCAATGATATCGACGTTAAATAATCGAAATAGACCAAAAAATGACGATAGAAAATATTTACTTACCTGGTACGCGATCCTTGCTCCAACCACACGAGTCACTGTCGCGGACGCTGTTGACATGGACGACAGAGTGGCGCGATCGACTCGCGTGGCAAAAACAATTGAAATCGCTTCTTCCATTTTGAGGATATAACCGTCGGAACAACTTACCCCCGGAACTTTTAGCCCCGGTCTCCCCTAACGAACGATGAAGTGGTCAGCTGGCTGGTGGAGCTAGACGAGCGAGATAATTAGATGCCGATGACAACGGGGCGAATTAATCGAAGCGAATTACGCGTCCCCTTTCGCCGCATCAGCAACATAATTTCTTCGTACGTAGCTATCGGCTTGCCGGCGTAACTCGTCGAGGCACTCGTGCCGCGAAGCCGCCGACCAGGGACCGCTGATCTTGCGGCTCGATGATAATTAAATTGCCCCGCGGAGCTAGCAGTGACTAAACAGTCATTACAACGGCTAGGTCATAATTGCGGGACCGAGCGACGAACATGCTGGCAAGATGATAATCGCACGGCCGCGATATATCTATCTACCCGCCTAGGTCAGCCGTTAATTTACCATTATAATTGATTTGCATATAGATTGAATCAGATAAATCCGCGAGCCGAGGCGTCGGACTTTCGAAGGGGGCGAGCCTGGAAGCGTGGTCACGCTTACGGGAACTTGCGCTTTTACTTAGAGCGGCCAGCTTGGATCATTTTCTACGTAATTTGAATAGCCCTATCGAGTCTATACAAAGTGTTTCCGTTGCCCGCGATACGATCGAGAAGGGAATTACTTCTCATTAAGTAGGGCCTTGTTCGCGAAAGACATCTCCGTGCAAGAATTCGCGATGCATGCGTCGTCGAGCTCACCTTCAAACTCGAGCGGAGAAGTCCCTCGCCGAGCGGATCGCGAGCCAAAGGTCACCTTGCCCGCGTCGAGGTCGTAATTCATCTCGCGCTATTAACCGCGATCGCAGCGAGAGGGGACAATCTAATTAGGAGCAAGGCGAAACGGCAAATTATGCTCGTCAGCGGTGACAGGCGCGCCCGCGGTCCCTGGATCAGAAGTCGAAACGCCCGCCTCCGGCCGCATTATTTCCGCGCGGTCGGGGAACAGCCGAGCGATATTTAAAATCCGGGGGGGAAAGTCAATGAATCATTTAAGCGGGCAAATGAACGGGGCCGCGGTAAATGGAGGTAACTATTATTTGAATTACAATGGCCTTTTAGACGGGGAGCGTATCGGGCGAGATGCAAACTTTAATTTCAGCATCGATCTCGAATCTGTGCGCGGTGTCTTTGAAAAGGAGCACGGAGGGTGGGCAGGGAAACGGGAAGCTATCGCGATGCAACGGTGGAAAGAGCGGGAAAGAGAGCGGGACCATTTATTTAGCTTACCGCGCCACCGCGAGCGGTGCATTAACCGATTGGAAGAGCGATTAAGAGCGGCCATTCTTTTTCATTCGATAGATCGAAAGGTCTCTAACGACGAGGCGTTATTTATCGTTCCTAGAGGCGACACTTGCCGCTGCTTTTAATCGGCCAACGGGATCGGACCGTGTACCCGTTCCGTTTTAAAAGATCGAGCCTGCCCCCTCCGAGATGCTTCGGCTCCCTTGCTCGCGTCACTTCCTACGATCTCGTCAATTAGCGGTCTGAATATTCATACCCAGTCAATTAACGCGCAGATGTAAGAGTTTCGTAGCGAGTGTGTGTTTAAAAATCAGGTGTGAGACGAGGACCAGTGCTTCGAGCAATCCTGCCAGCTTCGGGAATATTAGAAATGGTAAATCGTGAAATGGCAAACCGAATTTAAGAGCTGTGTTCAAGTGTGACAATCTTTCAGAGTTCCAACTTGCTTTCTTAGACACGGGGGAGAATATTTCGTAGAGAACGGTCGAAGGAGCAAGTAGTAATTTCGTTATCTCCGGATAATTCTATTCAAAGCCGTAAATTATTACACGGCCCTGAGCTCGTGGACGTCATGGTATATCACGGAACAGTTATTTATACGTATATTAATTCTTGCGTAATCCTTTGTTACAGTAATCCCTTCGCCTGGCTGGTACCCCGGGCATTTATTACTATCCATCGTTTCACCCTGACTTTTAAAAATGTTACGTTTATCAAGGCACCGGTGAAACGAGCGAGACTAGTGTTTCACCTGGTTCTCGTCGCGTTGCTCTTGCTTCTCGGGGGGATTGCGTGTTAATATCGGGGGCAAGCGTTAACTCGTTCAGGACGGCGGCGTATTTTCTGCGACGTCGACGCGTGTTGGGGCATATAGGCTCGACTCTACTCGTTATTCTTGTAATACCGATTACAAACTCGAATCCTGATGTCAAAGAAGTATGCGGCATACACCCAGAATGGTCGAAATAATCCATTTTTCCAATAAAGAATTGGCAGAAGCTACAAAAAATTATCTCACTTCAACCTATACGTGAAACTCAGCGGGAGGCGCTACTGGGTAAAATTTACCAGAGGCCCTAGTTGCGAAAATATGAAGACTGTTCGAGTTTTTGTTACAATTTTTTAAAGAACTTTAATACAGATTTTAAGATATCTCATCAATTTTCTATGATTCTTAAAACACTGTACTTTAACATAAAAATTACAAAGTTAAAAAAATTGAATTCTGAAACCGTGGTTTTTTACGTTTCAGTTTTGTGTATTTTTGACCTGGTAGCGACAACCTGTGTTACGATATGGGGTGCGCCTCCCGCCGGGTTAAACGCTGTTTTCTGGAAACTACTTTTTTCAAATCGGCGCCAGTAATATTTCAGAAACTGCTGAACCGATTTGAATGAAACTTGACACGATCTTTATCACGCGGATTTGTTTTTAATAGCCACTGCTTGGTTTTAATCATTAAAAAACTGATGAAATTTGTATCAGTGATTGCATTGCGGGGTTGAATTACACTTCAAACACTCATATTTGTTTTAAAAACGATAATTTTAAGAGCAGCGTATGATAGAGACTACTCAGTTTCTTGTGCATACTTTAAGGAACATTTTTCTTTTTTCTTTTGGATGACACCCGGATATTTTTGGCACCGCAAACTCCTTACGTGGCGACCCAGGTTTGTTTAACAGCAGCTACGCGGCGAACAAGGCGAATTATCGTCATTTATTGTTTGGAAAATGTTCTTTAAATTATAAGCTTCCAAGTGCATATTACAATGTTTGATTAACAAATTTACTTATGGGTAAAAAATATTCATATAAAGTCCCCTCTTTTCACGGTCCTAGGTACGTAACCCCTTCGGAATAAAAACAACGAATACCTACGAACCTTTTTACATCGCGTCAGTTTGTTTTGCCACCGAATATTTTGCTTACAGCGGTGGAAGCAGGTGACCCGCCGGTGGGTCACGCCGCGCCGTCCTGAACGTGTTAAAACACTCACTGGGGCATGGAAGTAGCGCCCCTTCCCCTTAGTACGCCGTCACCGCCGAGGCGGCAGATTTCGAATTCGCCGAAAGATTAAAGTCGCGACGAAGGAGGCCCCGTCGCGATTAATTCAACGATAGGGCGTTAACAAGCCATCGACCCGGGGCGTTTCACGTTTCGTCGAACAATTTAAATTTCAGCCTGGCACCGGACCTCCTCTGACTACGATCTCGAGGAGAGATTTCGAACAAGAGGCCGAGAGCACTATGATTTCGTGGCGCTCGTTGGATCTATTAGCATCGATTAGCCTGCTTGCCTCCGGGATATCTGATCTTCCGGTATCTCAGTGTTCCCGTGTACCGTTTGCTAACGACGATTCGTGAATGCTGGAAACCCCGAGTCATATTAATTACGCTGGTCCGCCTCTCAGATCGCCCCGCGATTAGCCCCGACCCTTTCGGGACGGAACACTTTCCGATATGATTATCGCCTGGGACCGGAAGGTTCCCGAGCTGTCGATGTGGGAACAGTATTAACACTGTTAACTGGAGAATTATTGGTCCCATAATAGCGTTTTCTTCTCGAGAAAAATCTCTTTGAATATTACCGTGCGTGGATGAAATTGGTGTTCAACGAATATTCGCGAACCGTCAACTGACAACTGATTAAGGGTCTATCATCTGCTGATTTATGAAAAGTTAATTTCGCCGCGTTTCCCACAGGATATACGTAAAAAATGTACGAACAAACGCGGAGAATGTGCCCCAGCATGCTCCGGATTTCTGTTATTTTTCCCTGAGCTTTGATTTCCCGTTATTTTTGCCCGACTGGAAAAATCGTACAAAGGTATTTCTTTATGATTACTCGAATTTCGCCCGACAGGGGCAGGGGAGTGAAGGCTCGCGCGGGGACGTTTTCGGGCGTGGGTTTGCAAAAAAAAAAAGAGAGCTCTCGCTGCGATAAACTAGGCGGTGCGTAATGTTTCATGCCATTAACCATAATTTGTCAGTAAAAGATTATCGGGCCCCGATATCGGCGGGGCTTTTAGCCGGTCGCATTGATATGCCGTATTTCAATAGCGCGATAGCACTCGGGGAGTGCGGAGTTAACGAGAAAACATTTGTAGAACTAATTGAGGATTGTGACACCGCCGGTCGAAATAAATCGATCCGGGCGCACGCCATCGTTCCATCGCGACTTTTATATCGGCCGGCCGGGCCGCGATAGCGCGGGAATTATTTCGATCTTAAATTCAGCGGGAAGAATGGCGACGAGCGAGCGGCACGAAACACTGTTAATCAATAGTGGCGTTTTGTCCTCTCCCGCTACGCCCCCGCGGCCTACCTCCCTTCGCGTCTCTATGAAAGCTATTACGGGTATTAAATGGCATTAATTGAAACGCGCCATGTAAAGAGGCCCTTTTTACTTGTAAATCAATTAATTTCAACGTTCGTTGCGACGATTCTTTGAATAGTTCTCCGCCCGGCTATGTTCCTTCCCACCTCCTCGCCCGGCCACTCCGTCCTTCCTTTTTTTTTTTTATTATTGTTTTCCCGTTTCTATGTATGAAATTTTTGTTTTAACGGCAGCATAAAAGCCGCCTCTATTTCGTTCGAGTGTTACAAACAGCTCGACGCCGCGTCGAATGCAATGAATCGGATAATTAATCTGTGTGTTCCTCTCGCGTACTCGCAATATTTGTTCACGAGTTCGTTGGCAAAAGCCACTTTGGCGATTATTTTCCACTCAAAAAAGCCCATAGAGTAAACCCCGTGAATAGAACGGGCGGCCATGGGAGAGGGATGGCCCGCGTTTAATATTTTTTAATTGCGTCCGCTGGCTGGCCCCTGCCCCCCACTCCACCCCTCGCCCTACTCCCTGTCTCCTACACCCCCGACCCCCCGCCCCGCGGCCGACCGGCTTTATCACTAGCACGTAATTAAACTTTATGTTCAGCTGTCATATTTGCATTCTATCTAAACTAGCCATTTGAAAATTAAAAAGCGCCCTCCGCGGGGACTTTAATTTCGTGTGCCGGTGGTTTAACTCGCCGGGATTGTTTACGGGGAATTTACATAAAGTTGTTTGCCGGGGCTATTCGCCGATATATAAACTTAACGAATGAATATTCCGTTACGGACCAACGGGCCCTGGTAAACTGATTTTTTATTAGACGCGTTTGCGCGAACGCCCGAGCAAATTGCCCGCTTCGGCGTGGGCCGAAGGAACCGGTGCGCGGCCGTGAAATTGCAAAAGTTAACCGGTCGAGTGGAAATTCCGGGCTCCTCCTGCGCGCGTGAAAAAGAAAAAGGTCGAGGAACATTATGGGAGTCCCAGGGACGGCTGCCGCGAACGCTGTCCTACGCGGTTACCTCGAAAGATGCGCGCTAGATTCTCCATTAGGCGAACGAGTAGCGAGGCGCTGCTGTCTCCAGCGCTCAGGTTCGCATCTCTGTCGGGTGTATCGATTGGCATAGCTTTGGGATTACGCCGTTTCTATTAGCTTCGCAATTTTCTTAGCCTCCCTTTCTGTAACGGAGGCTGCACGGTGCACCAGGTCGCGCGAGAAGTGCGTCACGAAGCTAATAACTCGGAAATGGGGATGAATTATTTACGGAAGGAGGAAACAGTGATCGGTGTTTCCTGATGGACGCGAGAGGACAGGGCGCGCATCGATTGTCCCCGACAATTTAATACCTATTATAAAACAAACGCACGTAGGGAAATCACTCGAATCGCGCGGTAATTAGAGCTAGAAAGTTGCTGTTGACGTTTATTTTGGTTGCACGGTGGAGGGAGGAGGGAGGCGAACAACTTTTAATGAGATATGTCTGAATTATAGAAAGCCGTTACCGAAACGGGAAGACGGAAAGATTAAAGCGGCCGTAATTACTTCATGTTCATTAATTGCTTTCCCGAACCCCCGGTGAATTAAATTATTGCGAACTTACGTTAGGTCACGCTAGGCTAGACGCTCCCGGTCGAAATCCATCGCGAGGGACGCGACGTATCTCGTGCATGAAACAATTTCCATGTTTAAAACGACCGGCTGCCTTTCGGAACTCACCATCTCGCCAGCGGATTTTCACTTACGTATCGTTTCGCGAGCGAAGCACGGCTTTTATGCTAACACGCCGGCACCTGCCCGCTTGAGGGAACCACCTACGCGAGTCCTTCGTACGATTCACAAGCGACCGGTGCTGAAATCAATCGCCGCGTCGCGCAACGGTGCAGGTACGCACCGTCGCCGGTGATTAAGGATTAATCGTCGTCGATGATTCGACCGCTTAAGCGCGAGGTGCCGGTCGAGGATTCGCTGTGGCCGTCGAAGTGGACGTCGCGCGACGTTAGCGTCAGCCGTTGGAAGAAGGCGGACGAGAAAACGGAAGGGAGTCGCAGCTGCGGGACCCGTTTTATCGTGAATGTGCTAAAAGCAAAATCTCCTTGATACACCATGGAACCTTTTAGCGTCTCCTCGAGTGAAAGTCAAACGAGGTTCGAACGTCTGCAAAAGGCCAGTCACGACCAACATGGCCGTAGACGAATGCTCTTTGCGAGTGCTCGGCCCAGAGCCGCGCAGCCGCCTTTATTTTCATTCGGGGCCCGGCATTTTTCGAAAATTCACCGCGCGCTTACTTTGGAAAAACAACGCGGTGCATTTGCCTGGAACGTTCCGGCGGGATCCCTCTTCCCTACGTACGCCCTATAGAGAAGTCGTCGGATTCCATCGACCTTCTTTCAACGGGAGCGCAGAGTCACGTGCTCGAACGTTGGATTCGCCGATCTCTGCTGTCTTCGCCGAAAGCCTCGTCGATTTACCGCGGCAGATATTTCTCTCTAATAACGCGGGAACGTTGATTTCGCGCTGGCAGCGGCGATACACCGGTCCCGAGGCGTAGGGAATCCCGAGCGCGAGACACCTGGATGGCACGCGGCCGCTCCTCTTTTTAATTAAAACAAATTCCGTCGCGAAGAGCGGCGCAGTGACCGGGACGGGAATCGGAAACCGGGAAAGTTCACGAAGGGATAAAGGTGACGGGCCGGGGGAGGAGCGGCTCGCGAGAAGACAACGCTCTCGTCGATGAGACGAACGCTCAATTATCAAGCCATCTCGTTCGAGGTTCCCGGGAACATCCAGTTGCTTCTGTCTCTCTTCTTCCTTTTTTTCTTTCACCCTTTTACCCACGAGATTCCGCTTCGCGCATTTCGCGAATGGCCGATCGCTATTAAACGGAACGAAGCGGGGCAGGAGAAAGAGAGCCAGCTGAAAGAGAAACAGACAGGGCCGCGCGAGGGGGGGTTGGTGGTGGCGGGGGTGGAACAAAGACGGATGCAAGCTGTTGGGCGGCGAGAGGAAGAAAGGGGATAGCATAGAAAAGGAGTGAAGCGGCAAGAGGGAGCGGGTAGGAAAGGAAGGAAGGCGGGAAGGAGGGCGGGAGAGAAAGAGAGAGAGTGTGTGTGTGTGTGGAGGGGGTAGGGAGAGGAGGGCGAGGGGGAGGAAGCTCGCGCATCGTGCCGGCACTTAGGCCTGGCTTTTAATCTTCGAGCCTCGAGAAGAGCTCTAATTAGAGCTGGCTCTAGCTCTAGCTACGAGCCCGGGCTCCGTTATAAGCAGGAGTTAGAGTAGGTACCACCGGGGGTAGGAGGAGGTGGAGGTATGTTTAGTTTTTAGCCGAGCGCGCAGTTACACGCGGTGGTAATTAAAATCTTGATTAATGCACGTGTCCATCAGGGCTGCCTCTAATGAACTTTCACGTCGCCCGTACTCGTAAGTCCACACGAAACCGTGATCGTCTTCCCGGATGATCCTAATCGTTCCAGACGAGAGAGCCGCGGCGCAGGGGGCCAGGAGGGGGTTAGCAGAGGGGAGGAAAGAGGGCGAGCTCGCCTCGACTATTGTCTCCCGTCGTTTTGCCTTTCGAACGCGGCACTTTTCGCGAGCCGACTACGTGCCCACCGCTTTTTGCGAGAGAACGCGAAGCACGTTACGCTGCGGCAACGTGCGAGCCGAGCGAAGCGCGTAGGCGCGTAGTCGTACATCTATGTACGCACCTAATTTGCTTCGATTTTAGCTCAGGGCTGAAGCGACGATCGCGGAATTAACAAGAACAGGACGTCTTCGAACGTTTCTCGAATACAGATCGATAAAGTTTGAAGGTGTTCGAAGCGAAATTGAAAGCTACAGACCCCGTTTCGTTTAGGGTAGACCGGGGGCGATTGTAACACGTTAAATATCTCTAAACATGTGATAGATATTGGCACCAATTTTGGCTATTTGATGAAGAATGTCATTTCGAATACACGCATCCATATCCTAGCAGTATAGATACAAAATAGACATGCATAGTGAAGAAAATAACTTTTCGATACTCCCTTTTTAAATACTCCCTTCGCAAGTTCGTGTTTTCTCGATTTTTTTAATATTTAATCTGACCATGCTTAAAGTAATACTGATCGTTACTTATCACTTTTAAGTGTCTCGTTAATAAAAATTTATACATTCTGTCAAAAAAGTACCGGGAATCGATCATTTAAAAAGCTCGCTTAAAGGGATTGTTGAAATTCTTTTTGTCGCTTCGGAATGGCGCCTTCCAATTGAGCCGAAACCGAAAAAAGCACGTCAAAGTCCTGAATGTAAGGATTGATCACACGAAGAATGTACCAATCAAAACGTTTTCTATTTTTGCCACAATGGCAACACCGCATAATTGGTTATAAATTTTACTTTTTTCATTTATTATTATAATTAAAATCAGTAAAAAGTTTAATTTTGTAAATTTAAATTTGTGCTACTATCGACTCCATGCAGTGTTACAACCGACCCGGGGTCAGGGACGGTTCTAGCACTTTCTCCGCTTCTCATTTTATTTATTAATAACCGTAATATTGCTTGACATACAGCGAAACTGTTGTGGCTCAAATAATGTCAGATGAGTAAGCAACATTTTCGTAAAAAACTATTGTTCTAACTGTAATAGTTTTTGCGTAAGCGTATTCCAAAGTCAAAGTGTTACTACCGCCCCCGATTTACCCTAACGTTTAATGAATCTCTGCGCACGGGCGATTAAACTACTCGCGGGCAGGGTAACGTGTAACGAAATAAAATAGAGGGGGCCACCGTTTGTCCTATTCGTCCCTTGCAGTGCGCCATAAAATAAATAACGAATCGAGATCCGAAAAATGCGGCGATATTTAGCCCGTTGCCCGTGGAGCGTAGTTAATTAAGCCCAGTTGTCGAACAATATGCGCGCAGCCGGGCCCCCGCAGATTAAACGGGCTTGATGAAAGTGGCGACAAAAAGCGTACGACAATCGGCCAGAGTTCTATGGTGAAAGTGGCATTTAATATCTTGGGTGTAATTGAAATACGTCCCGTTACGATTTTAATAGAATCGTTACCGCGCCCTATCGCCCCCGCCCTCGGTCCACCCGTTCCGCTTCGCGCCGTTAATTTCACCTAGGCAAGACAAAAATCATTCTTTCCCTCCCGTCATCCCTGTGCCCCGACGTTCGTCCCTGGGACTCGATCGACCCTCGAACGTTAGCTTGGACGAAGGAGCATCGCGAATGGAAGCCGAGAAAAGTGCGTTAATTAAACCCCCGTGCGGCTGTACGGCCGCTGAGCCCTGCCAGAGGCGATCCTAAAATGGCAAAATTAAGAGGCCGTTCTCTCTCGAGGTTCGAGCGCTCGTCGCCTTTTCAACTGAAAAGTGAAAACAGGCAAACAGTCGGCCGGCATGAACGGCGGACGCGGAGGCAGATATCATTAAATCACAGAAACAGCCCTCTGTTATTGACTCCGCGGACAAATTTATCGTCAGCCTGGTACGCGTTTCGTTGTATGGCGGTCCTCTCGACGGCCCTCCGCCCTACCTCTCGCTTCCACAACGCTCGCGTACGTTGCTGGTAACCAGTCGTCTCTCTTCCCTCGCCCCGCCGCTCTCAACCCCTTCCGGCAACCCTCGTTCCACCCCCTTCCAGAATCACCGTGGCCCACGCTACGTCATTGTTCTGGTTTATTCGGTGATTTGTGGATTTTACTGCCTCCTACTCGCCGCCCTCTTCCCAGCTTTCACGGTCCTCTTCCTTCCCCTCGACTTGCCGTTCCGACAGCGTTCTCGCACCCCCCCCAGCGCCGGCTTCTTTACTGCGCGAGCCGTCCAGCGCGACTCCTTTACAAACGTTCCGTAAACCATAAGCATGTCGAGGCGCTCGCTCCTTCCCGTGATTCCCTTCTTTCTCCGCGCTGGCTTCAGGGCAGATTCCTGCGACACGAGGAATCTACTTTTCTCCTTTTCCTAAGAAGGGTCCCGAGTAATTGGTGTCTAATGAACGGCGATGGAATTCTTTGAGGAGCTTGGGGAATACGCACCTCGCGGCGAGGCGCAGGGGCTTCCTGATTCCGTAAGAACTTTCTCGCTCGTTTCTCTGATCGTTGACGCGAACGCGCGGGGCGTTTGAGCCTCATTCACGAAGCATTCGTATGTATCGAAACCTTGACCACCATCTCTTCACTGGAAATTGGGGTTTCAGTCCTGGGAATACTTTTTAAAGAATTAAGTAGGGGAGACCGGGGTAAAGTGAGCCCGAGAAAGTTTGAAGTCGAATAAAATTATTCCCTTTCAATAAGAATGCGTGGAAATAGATTTATAATATAATTTAAACATTACTGTTGATAGGTGACGAATAACAATACTTAAAATAAACTAGAGAAAATATAAATTCAACTAGAAAGGAGTGATGCAAGTGGTAAGTTCTTATTTTGTTGCGTCCCACTTTACCCCGGATTGGAGTAAAGTGAGATGCAACAAAATAAGAACTTTAATTAAGGATATAGGTAAATATCAACCCCTAGCTCTGGAATGACGTGTTTAGCACGGCAGCTTCTGGCTTTTTGGCATCGTGGTTGTCAAAAAGTGTGACAGATTTTTCATTTTTGGGGGTTAGTTTTTGTGCCACCACGCCGCGTGGTTTTCTAGCCAGCTGACAGGTTAGGATATTGCGCACATCGCTTGCGCATCAGTCCTTAGCAGCCATTTGCAGCTCAGTTTACCCCGGTCGCTTTACCTCGAATATGTACTCAGTGGAAAATTAATTATTTAATAATGTTAGAATTAATGTTTTCGCAAACGCGTGTACGTTTATGTTTACAAGCTTGTTTTAAACACGCAGAAAAAGATTGGTGTTAAAATAACACATTTATGACTCATTTATCCGAAAAGCTAAATGGCAAAGAAAACCAAGTCTCTAAAAATTAATTTCTAATTTTTTAAATGAATTTCCATTTTTCGATACCTGAATTTGCATAATTATCATTCTTCTATTACATACATTTATTACGCCACCAAAATTTGTAAATATATTCTATCGTTAAAGAACAAATTAAGGAAGCTCATTTTACCCCGAGGTTCACTTTACCCCGGTCTCTCCTACCACTCGACGGCTGTATGTTTTATGTTCACTCCACTGTTACGCTTGATTCGAGACCGTTTAGTCGTAGATCACCAAAAGCATCTTCCATGACGTTCTTCAGCTGCCTTACCCTTTCGAGGAAAACGCTCCCCCATTATCACACGCGCGCGAGTGCCGCGCGCCACGGGCCTAGGAGTTTATTTTTGAGGAATAGAAGGGGGTGTATCAGACAAGCTCGTCGAAAGGCGCCGTTAAAATGAAAGCCAGGGGGAGAGAGCCGTGGAGCGAGCTTTCCGAAAATCCGCCTTAGTATGGTAATTGATTTAATTTGGGGGATGAATCCGCCCTTAACGAACGCACCGCCGCGATGGGGTTGGAAGGCTAAAGGGACCGTAAAAGCACTGCGACGTCTATTTGAGGCGAGACGAGCGAGATTTAGAGACGGAGGAACGTCCACGCGAGAAGACGAGCGCCTGATTACTAACGATCTGATTAATTCATGATTTTTAATTAAGGGGAAAAGCGGGCACGGTGGGGGTTGGCGGCGTCGTAGCGCCGGGTTGGTTATTTAACACGCTGGGCGAACTTGTACGAGTAATCGTTATGAACATAATTACGAAGAGCGTCGCGTAATGATTACAAGCTTTTATGAGAACATCCCGCGGCCTCTTTTTCCTGGCTGCGGAGAAAAAAGGAAACGCCCGACGTTGGATTAAAATTCGGGATTAAGAATCCGTACAAAATTCGTTGGTCAGTTGTTGGGATATTGGATAAAAAGAAAACCGCCGCGGAATATTTTGTGGATCAGAAAGGTTACTATGTTAAACGAGCGACAGTCGATTCGTTTCATTTACTTATCCCCCGTGATAAACGGGAATAACTCGTTCGACGGTGGCTGGCGCACGGAGCACGTGCTCTTATGAGATCCCGGCGCGGTTAGGTCGCTGATAATTGTGCCATAACGCGAGTTGTATCTAGATTACGTTACGGAAGTGGGATCTGCAAATTTCTAGTGGCGGATCGCGGTGGCTGATATTATGGTAGCAATGTTTATGGCTCGGGCACGGAATACTAATCTGAATAGTGACGGATTTCCAGCCGAGAACCGGAAAGGACCACTACAGCGTCCTCATCCGTTATGAAACCGCAGCTCCAGCGAGGAGCACGCGTATCGGCGCTGGCCTCGTCGTTATCTATGTGATAAGGGCCTGCCAACCCTTATGAATGCTTCCATTATATCCCTACCGCGTCTTCCTTCCCCTCGTATCGCGCACCTATCCATTTCCACCTCCTTGGACAACGAGCGACACTGCGGCTGATAACATCCCGCGACACCAACTAAAATTTCTACCACGGTTAAGATTCTCCGCGCGATCTTATCGACTAACCTGCTCGCGCTTTAATTCCTCACCGATGGATGCGCTTCTAAACCGATGTCCAAGTTTAATCCTACATACACTTCCACGTGAATTTCCAATCGTCAATGCGGCAGGAATACACGACACTTCGCTCTAGGAACGAAAGCTGGCCACTGATCAGCTGAATAGCTCATAAGCAGAGATTAAACATTCAATGAATTTGTCCCGTTAATCAAGCTAATGGCGTGAACCAGATTATTTCGGCCAAATGATTTAATCATTTAAATGGACGCTGATTAATAATCCAAGTGTTTTCGGGGCTATTAGTACACCGTCGGCATTGATCGAATTTACTTTTACCCATAAATATGTTTACATCAGCGTCGCTGCGTGGTCGAAGCTTGTGCGCTTTATGTCCACCGTATTCCATGGAGCTGTAGAGACAAGCCTGTCGCTTGGAAATACTTAGAACATCCTCGTGCGGCGGTTCCGCTGCTGCCGCTTCGCTCTCTCGTTAAATCCTCGACAATTCGGTGCCGTTCGACAGAAAAGCCAAAGGATCGCGTGTCCCCGAGCCGAGCGGCGGCATTATGCAGGCTTTTGTGCGTTATCGCGCAAATGGCCAAGTAAGTGTACTGCGGATCGGCGTATCTGCGGACCAAACGATTCATATCGAGTCGGTAGTCGGAGTTTTATCGGGCGGGATGCTAGCCGAGGAGTATAATTGGGCCATTGTTGGCTGGCAGGTGGTAACTAGTACCCAGGCCTGGTACCGATCTTGACAAGAGAAAGATCGATCTCAGATTAGAACCGCGAACGGCCGAGCCTTTCCTCATAGCAGCAAGATTTATGCGCGGGAAACGATCTCGCGTCGATGGCGGACCCGCCAGCCCGTTCGATAATCGCGCCAAGACAATGAGAAAGATCGCTCTTCGATCTGAAAATCTAATGAACCCGGTCGACGGAGTGGATTTATACGCTTTATCCGGGAACCGTTTCAAGGAGAAATTTAGAAGCAACAAAAGCACGTTCAATCTTAATGGATCCTTTAAGAGGTCATGCTCAGTCAGGAGGCCGAAAAAAGGGTGGTCTTTGGAAATTTTTTACTCAAAAGATATAACACATTTCTCAAAAAATCTTTTTTGGTTTTAAGGATTGCATCTAGTACCGTGCATCGTAATTTTTTCATTTAAAAATATTTAGCAATAACTATGTTATTGTCCATCACTCGAAGGTTCTCTAAAAATAAAAGCTTCTGCGGTGACCACTGCTGCTCGAAAGTCGATTATCTAAAATAAAAAATTCAAAAGAATTTACTTATTGTATTATATTATCTAGTACTTGAACGAAGGATTTTTCGAAATATTGATTTGGGAACAAAATGGCTGATGTTTAAAATAAAAGTTTCAATTTTCATCATAAATCCTGCTTGATTTTCGTCAATTAAAAAGAAACTAAGCATCGAATAAAACAATCCTTCGTTCAAATACTAGACAATATAATACAATAAGTAAATTCTTTTGAATTTTTTATTTTAGACGATCGACTTTCGAGCAGCAGTGGTCACCGCAGAAGCCTTTTCTTTTAGAGAACCTTCGAGTGATGGACAATAACTTAGTAATAGATAAATATTTTCAAATAAAAAAATTACGATGCACAGTACTAGATACAATGCTTAAAAGTAAAAAAGATTTTCTGAGAAATGTGTTATAGCTTTTGCGTAAAAAATTTCCAAAAACCCCCTTTTTTCGGCCTCCTGACTGAGCATGACCCCTTAAAGGTGGATTCACACGCATCAGTACCGTCAGTGTCGGTGCGTTCTTTGTGACAGCGTCAGTAACTGACGCGGACAAGTCAGAACTTCTCTTCCAAGCAGGGAAACGATATGTTTTACCACTGATAACTGACGCCACCGAATGGTTCTCTTGCAGCGCAAGATTTCTCACAAAGGCTAATTTAAAGCGACGGAATAGAATCTGAAGTCGAGGGTTAGATTAGATTTATTCGCAGCGTTTCGCAAGAGAGTTACGCGCCCGCTCGATCAGCACCCCCTAGGAACTGTCATTCCTCAGCGGTCGGCCACAGCCCGTCGATAATCGCGAAACAGCGAAAGACACGTCGCGCGTCGCGTCTGCATTTCGACGGCTGATTTGTATTCAGCGTTTCGACCGATTAATCTCACGACTTTTGACCTTGTCGGGCTGTCGGTCTTTCGAGAGATCGGGGCCGACTCGCCGTCGGTGTCTCGCTGGTCTGACCCAGTGATCGATCGTCCCGCTCGATCCGTTATTCCTACTGTCAGATATAGATCTTTCGCGGCTATCGACGGGTGATCTCGGCGTTGCTCGACGTTCTACATTTACATTTATGGACGCGGACGAGCCCGGCTCGCTGTTCAACGTAACCCGGGCACGCGATAAAAGCAGGGGTGATTGCGTTCAAGTTTCATTTTCGAATGAGTGGCTACAGGGGAACGTTCTAATCACGGGCAAACGACTCCCCGTATCTGATTCTACCTGCCTACTTAAATATTTCATTCTTCGTTTCGAGAGGGGGATACGGAGGCTTCCCTCGGTGGCATTTGTCCTAGGTATTATGCGCGAAACAGAATTCATGGAGAACGCATTCCTTCAATAGATGATCGTTGAACACTGGATTAAATTATCACTTGTACTATTCATGGCTGTTCTTATGATCTATTAGTGGATTGTTTAGGAAGCTTCATGGTTATGACTGTGTCCCTTAAAACATCGCGGCGAACCCTTAAAGTTCAAAGGATGCCACTGGTGGCTGCAAGTCTGCTAGTTGGCCGTCAGAAAGTTCTCAGAGAGAATAGAGGGAGATTCGAGCGAGTTTTGATAGCGTTTCCAGAGAGAGCAAAGTGAATACTGCTAAACTCCGACAGATATAATACGCGAATAATAATGTTTAGATTTACGGCCCTCTCGTGAAATCCACCGCATCCACTCGCATTTACCCAGAGCTTTCAAAAAAAAAAAAACACCCTCGCTTTCTCTCGCACCGCAGAAACTCAATACATCCCCGCGTCGGGACTCAACTTATTGATACCCACAATTCAAGTTATCGATATTTCCCGATAACGACGTCGTTAACCGCGCCTGCAGTTTCGTCCCGCGACCTTTTATTCGCCGCGACGCTCCGTCACAGCGTCGCGTGTTTTTTTTTGCTCGCGCGAGCTCGCCGCGACCGGGTACCGCGCGCATTTTCGCGCTCGAATTTTAGCGACGAGCAAGAGAATTGCCGCGCGCGCGCTCGGTTAGATGGTGGAGAAACAGCGAGATACAGAGTCAGAGTCGCGGGCAGGGAAATATAGAGGGTGAGCGTGCATGATAGAGAGAGGAGAGAGGCTGGTGTCTTTGTGTTGCTGGTGGGCGGCGAGGCGCATATGTCGGCGGAGTTCGAAATCGGGATATTGAATTCACGCCATTTCTGTTTTGACGTATCGCGGCCGGTGATACGATCCGTCGGGGGTTTATCAGCGCCCTGGCACGAGGAAGTGATTTTTTCATTCTAACAAATAGCCTTTTGCGGTTTATCGGATTTCACCGGGATATCCGTCGGCGCGAAATCAAGCGCGTGCTGCCAGTCGGTCGGAAAGCAAAGCGAAATCATTGAAAGATACACTGGTTCTCGTTCCGTTTAGAATGGAATCGACTTGAAGCCTTTTTTCTTCCCGTATATATCGATTCCCTCTGCCACCTGTGCAACGCGCTCGAACGGCCGCCGCGCCGTTTCGATATCGACGCCCTGCCACCGTTCGTGCACCCTGGGAATTCATTTCGATGGGGCTTTATTTCTAATATCCTTTAATTCCACAGAAGTGTACGTATCGCGGGTGTCATTAAAGGTTTCTCGTCCCTTCCTAGGTGGGAATGGAGAGCGATTCTCTAGAATATGTTACACTGCTCGCGCGACATCTTTAGAGTCCCAGTGCGTCACGGAACGCGATGAATTATGCGGTTACGTGAGCAACGACACGCGTAAGAGGTTCCTTTTTTTTTACGGCTAACTTGAGCAAAGTGTGCTACGGACGGGGAACAAGGGAGGAAAGCGAAGCTCCAACCAATTCCGATTGCAGCGCCGAGGAGCGTTGCAACGTTTATTATTTAAATAATCTCTCGCTCCAAGTCTAAATTTTTGGAATATGTACTCGGGCCAGTTTCCTCGCAAGCCGAGGATCCCTCGTCAGAGAGCGTCGATAAATCTCGGTCCTCGATCCATCAGTCCTAATGAACTCTCGCCTCCAAGTCCCACCGATTTTTCGCAAAGTCCACCGTTGCGATCCGAGCGCCGTTCAGCCAATTTTCGTCGCGATTTCCGTCGCGTCGCGTCCCGCACTTCCGTTACGCGCATTGCTCGTTCCTAGTCGTGCAGAGGAAATTGCAGGGGAAATTCGAAAGTTTGCGCGATACCCTATGAATTCCAATCGACCTTGCAACGCGGTTCCTCTCGATCGTCCGCTGGCGCCGTGCCCCTTGCTCCGATTTCGCGCTAATAAAAGCCAACTTTCCGCGCGATTCTCCTCCTACATTAATGGCATCGTCACCTTCGAGTAACCGCTGCGCTCGGTCCCTCAAATAATCGAGCACCGATGACTTAATAACCGAAGAACCGAGAGCCGAATCTCGTTAAGGCGCTGATGGAGCGCGATGGAATCAGCCAATTTCTCGCGGCAAAATGCCTGCTAAACAGTAGGTGAAATTTACGCGCTGTTTGCCCAGCTGACGCGTGATAGCTTTGTCCTCCTTCCGCGCGCCCTAAATCACCGCTAATGATTATTACTTGTATTAACCGCGGCAATCGCGGCCTCGCACTCGGGTCGCGCAATTACGCCGACGAATGGGGGCCAGGCTCGATCGAGGCTGGCTAAAGATCGCGTTTCCAGCGTGATTTTCCCGTGGGCCGCGGCGGAGAGATCGATCGACGAAAAGGTAAAACGCGTCTTTAGACAAACGCCGTACCGATCGTTGCCCAACAGCGCAGGTTGCGCGATTCGCCACGCCGCTCCTAGGCATTAGTCAGTTGCACTGGCTGGCATTTGTTGAGGCAATCGTCTCCCTCATTTGAGCACGCTTTCCTCTTAAGCTGATTGCCTGGTCGTAAACAAGGCACCGTGATATCGCTTTCCATATTGCTTCCTTCTCGAATACATCGCTGGATCGCTGGTACACCAGCCATCGAGCACACTTGCAACGATATTTACGTATGCAAATGCCGACTGGCTTTCAAAATGCTACGGAGACGCTACCAAGCTTGGCTGTGATTAAATATCGATATCTGTCCACGAGGATTACGTTTGACTAAACTCCAAATCGGTTGCGCGGGCGAGGGTGGACTTGTCTAGTGATCGAATGAAATTGAATTCTATTACACTCACGGTGACTCGAATTGGCAATAAGGGGAACGTCCCAATTTCTGCTCATGTCCCCATTTCTGCTCATTTCGTATTTTTCTTATTATTGTAAGCGTCACGTTTGAACTATAGTTACAACAAAATAATTCTAAATTATTTGAACATTTAGATGGGAACAAATAAAACTGCATAATATCATAGGGAAACTAATAAACTTTTATATTTCAAACTCTCAGTAATAATAATGTACAAAAAGTAGCTGAAACTTTAGTCTAAATGAAAAATGACAGCAATTATCGATTTCGTTAAGGTGCAGGTAATTTGGAATACCGGTACTACAATTTACCTTCACTTTATAAACTTAAAAAAAACGTGTAGATAATAAAATGATTTCCTTTATGATCTAATCAGACTGAAAAATCACAATAAGGCGAATGTCCCAATTTCTGCTCATTTCCCCATTTCTGCTCATTTCGTATTTTTCTTATTATTATAAGCGTTACGTTTGAACTATAGTTACAACAAAGTAATTCTAAATTATTTGAACATTTAGAAGATGGGAGCAAATAAAATTGCATAATATTATAGGTGAACTAATAAACTTTTATATTTCAAACTCTCAGTAATAATAATGTACAAAAAGTAGCTGAAACTTTAGTCTAAATGAAAAATGACAGCAAGTATTGATTTCGTTAAGGTGCAGGTAATTTGGAATACCGGTATTCCAATTTACCTTCAATTTATAAATTTAAAAAAAAAACGTGAAGATAATAAAATTATTTCCTTTATGATCTAATCAGACTGAAGAATCACAATAAGGTGAATGTCCCAATTTTTGCGCGTGTCCCCATTTCTGCTCATTTCGTATTTTTCTTATTATTGTAAGCGTCACGTTTGTACTATAGTTGCAACAAAATAATTCTAAATTATTTGAACATTTACGCGAGTGTTGCAATACATATATCTTATTAATTCCAAATTACTAATAGTTAACCATCTTGAAATATCTTTCATAAATAGTTTTTGAATTGGTTGATTTATTATTAAAGAATCAATCAATTACTCTGCAAATTTTCATCACAAACATATTTTTTGCACCTTCTTTATGACGAGTAACCTCTTAAATGAGCAGAAATTGGGACATTCACCTTAGAGGAAGTTATTTAAGATGCATACTTTGATCACCGTTTGCAAAAGTCCACTGTGCTATCTAACGCACTATCTAGTGAGATTACCTATTGAGCTTCATATTGAATTAGGGGACGTTTACCTATTCAGCAAGCATGTAACGTGTTGCCTCGTTTCAGGTCCAGAGGACAGGTACGAGTTAGGAGTGGGCCCTCGTGAAAGATCGGTGAGTAACCTTCGCTTTGTAGCAGTAGATCGATAGGAAGAGGCAAAACAATTAGAAAGGAGAGGATGTATTTCCCATGAGAGAAAACAAAGGGTACTGTGACGGGTAAAGGTAAGGGGGACGGTACTGTGGTACGTCTGTACGCTAATGGAAAGGGCCTCGGTACACGTTTACCGTCTACTCGCTCGTGCCGATCGATCGGTGCATCGATGGGGGCCCTCCGTTCGTGTTTCCGCGTTGCGCGCTTACAGGGGTAGTTAATTACGTTTAATACCCTCGATTATGTGTTTGCGCCGAATACACACGCTCGATGAATCCGTTATACTTCCTCTTGTTCCCGTCATTCCGTGCGTGTCGATCTTCTTCGTTCCGTTGACCCGCCAGTAATCTTCCTAATCATCGATTACATATTTCCCGGTCAGAAATTATCAACCTGGTACATAATAGGTGCGGGCCGAATGTCCTCTGTCGTCGCGCAAGTTGCGCTCCGTGGAAATAAATTTCTTCCGGCTACCGAATCCGAAATTGTCGGTGGTCACGGAACAGCAATCCCCTGAGGATCTTTTCAAACCTAATTACCAGTAATCCGACGCTTGTTTGCGCGCGTGGTATACTCGAAGACGTTGCTAGGAACAGAGCATACCGGGACTAAAAGGGAAATGAGAATGAATGTAATAATATATTTAATATTCGCCGGGTCCCTGCCTCCTCCACTCTCGGTATTACAAGTCAACCAATATTCTCGCCCCCGGTTCCGAGTGCTCGCCCCCTTGCCCCATCACCCGTCTGCAACCCCTTTCTCCCCCCTCGCCGCTTGCCTCTCTTACCTTCCCCGTTCGCGCACCACCTTCCCTGCTATTCTGCGAGCCCTCGTCCCTCGCCCGACTTTGAAAGTGCACCAACATTATTTCCGCTGTAACCAACACGGGTGGCGGGGAGGAGGGTCGAGGTCGCGGCGGAAGACAGTGGTTTTCTCGATACGCTCGTCATCGCCTGGGATCGAAGTAGATTCAGCTTTGTAAATCAGCGGTGGTGATCAAGGAACTATGGTCAGCTGTCAATCGAATCTACTATCTGCTACGATTCCGTAACAGGTGCGGTGTTCGCGAAATGATCAACACCCTAAGAAGGAGGGTGCGCGATCGTCTCCCCTAAAGAAATTCTAATTTCGATAAACAAAATCACGTGCACCCTCGGCGAAGCCTATCGCCTTCCACACTTTTCTATCAACCGCATATCTTCAATATTCAATCGACACGATTACGTATCCAGCAGGGGCAAGAAGCACGCGTTAATAAAACACGTGGAAGAAATAAGTAGCGCGGCGTCTTCGATCCTTAAAATTCGCAATAGAGGAGAGAGGGCGCGGGTGGGCGCGGGCGGAGGGCACGAGTGCCGCTGCGTTGGCATCACGTGCCACGTGATATTAGTTCATATATATCGCGGGGCAGGGGGGGTAAACATGCAGCGACGGAGAGACAGGCCGAGAGGAGGGAGGGAGAAAGAGAGAGTACGTGTAAAAGTAGCTGGTCCCGCGAGGCCCTGCGCAGGGAGGGCACGTATTCGATGTAAACTATAAAACGTACCCCGTTTGCGGCCTTCCCCTTCGCGCCGCCCTACCCAGCCCCGACCCCGCGCCAACATCGTCGCAGAGTACACCCCATCCCGGCCTGGCAACCTGCTCGCTCGCGTAGCATATTGAATCTTATGAATTTGTGGCCCGCGTGGTCGGGCCACCTCCGGGGAAAAATTTAATTTCCAACGATTTCGAGCTTTACGCTGACGTGGCCGGCGCTTCCATGGATCGGCTCGAGCGTCTCCTTTGCTCCTCTTGCGAGATCCTTGGATACGGCGCGAAACCGGCGCCTTCGTTATCGATAGCTGCTTCAGCGGTGGCACTCAGAGGTGCCAGACGAGCGCGTACCCTGATTATTTCAATATCTCTACCGCGCCTGACGGGCAGCTTTTACCGTACACGACGCAACATAGCGCGCCGGAGAGGATAAGATCTTTTCTGCTCGTAGATTGTTGCAGCGAATTATATCGTGGCTTTGGTTCGGAGCCCCGATTGCGGAAGTTAGATTAATTCTTTGCCGTAATTGGAACAGTTGGTGCATCGTGCTGCTGGCGGAGACGCGGGGAGGAAGCGGGGTGAAAGATTTATGAAATTCTGACAGAGTCACTGGGCGTTTTGCGGGGTATTAAAGCGGCTCGATGGTATCGCGCTTTGACATCCCTTAAAAAATACGGCCGCTCTGCGCGACGCTCGCTCCGTCGAGTTCTCGAAAACGCTCCGTGAATGTAAACGCCCAGCCGGCCACTTGGATCTGATTATATCGCGCGATAAGGCGGCACGCGATAGTAAATATCCGGGCGCGGTATGTACTTTTCCCCCGATCGGAACCGCACTTATGCATCGAAATATTGAATTCCGCGTGTCCCGTTAAAATTACCGTGCTTACGTCCAATTAGAGGAAACACGTCCACCGGCCCATTGTGCATGCGCGCGGTAATAAAGGTTCATTACGTTACGTTACACACTCCAATTTTGTGCCCTGTAACTCTAAATTACGAGAAACTTTCCCCTATCGGCGCCGTAGATCGGGAACGTACCGCAACGGGTAGCGTTTCGCGTTAAGCATAGGGTTCCTACCACTAGGATTTCCGATTAGGCAATTTCACCCAGGGAAATGCCCGAACTTCTGTTTATTCCAGCAGTCTAAGGAAACACTTCGAGCTTCGTCTATCCTAACAAACCTAAGAAAACATTCTGGTTCCTAAGTACCTATTCTATAAATACCATAGAGTGTACCAGCTTTGACTTTCCGGGCTGAAATTTTGAATTCCACTGGTTCCAATATCTTAATTATACACTTGGCGGAACTGGTGACATTTCCGCAAGCTGTCGGGACACCTTGGGGCGGTCGGAGCCTAAAAAATTGTCCTACTTCCATCTGTTCGGTGGTCAGTGATACCGGTCCACGTTTGGAATTTCCGAAATTCCGGCGCGACCGTCCCGCAGCCTCGTCGAATCACATTTTTTATCACTCCGCCAGCGCTGTTACATATTTAAAGACGATATACGATCTAATATCGTGTCGCCCGTGATACAGCAACACGGCGAGCAGAGAGGCACGCGCGATATCCCCCGGTTATAAAACAAATCTGTCAAACACAAAAGCCAGGTGAACCGTTTTATCGTTATCTTCGGGGACCGTCCAGGAATGATTTTCCAATTATTTTTCGATTGTTTTTTCCTTCTCGTCGGGTTTCACCGCGATATCGTATTGTTCGCGCCTGTCCAGAGAGATTACCATAGAAATTGGATGAAGTTCTCGCGTTTAAACCAGAAAGGATTCGTTCCCCTTTTTTACTCCCCCTCTCTCTCTCTCTCTCTCTGTCTCTCTGTCTCTCTTTCACCTGGCCCAGATCGAAATAATATTACGCGCGCGTGCGATATTAAAAGTAAACGGTGCGTTTCGAGGTGCACATCGTTTAGGGAGTGGAAACCAGTCTCCATCTGATATAACTGTAATTGCACGGTCGTTTAGACACGTAGGCAGATATACACCCAATATATATTGGATGAGCAATAAATCACGGCCTGGCGTGGCTTATTATGACCGCTCGTTTATGTTCGTAAGTTATCGTCGGGGAAAGATTGTAGGAATTATTGACTCCGCAGTGTATCTTGCAACGACTCGCCAACACCAGAAACACGCGCAGATTTTCGTTCTCCGTGTTCGATTTAATTTCTAAATTATGATCGCCCGGTAAGGACCATTACCCAGCGCCGTACAAGTCAACGTTCTCCGTTAACTCGTGTGGGCTTCCAATCTCGTTTCCTGGTCTGTAAATACGCTTTGCGTATTCGTCTTCGCGGGGACCTCAGGTGTTCCTCAATTCCAATCGTCCAACTTACAACCAGCGGTAAAATTTCGCTTAAATGCCTCGGTCTTAGTACTCCTTAGTAGTCAATTCCCCGTTACTACGTCCGCTCGTTGACTCCACCTTCGACGTAAGGACAATAACTGGACATGGAAATTACCTACCAATAGGGCGGGATTTCATTGTAAAAATTTGCACACTTTCAATTCATGATAACTAGAATAGTTATCTGAGATGAAAAAAAATGCAATGCTTCAGGGCTTTCTGCAACTAAGATCATTCCAGCCCTTTGGCACACATACCGTAGCAGAATTATTAGGTATAAGTTACAGTCACGGAACAACTGAACGACAAAAAGACCGAAATTTTCATAAAAGTCAGAATCACGTACAATGGATCACCTCCTAATGTGAATGCGAAGTTTATTCCTTTCTGTTTTCTAATGCTACGATCACTTAAGGGGGATTCTCGTGTAACAGACCCCAAAAGTAACTGATATTTATGATTTTTTTTTAAAAACTATTCTTAATGCTAGCTTACCTAATTTCTTTTGGGATATAAGGAGGCATGTTTAAACTATCAGAAATTTGTCTTCTCTTGATGATGCTCCTATTCCGCTATAAATGGATATTTTTATATAGAATTTTAATGATCTTAAAAGGTGGTAGAGTAAAGCCACAAAAAATTGCAAAATGATACGTGCAATACTTGATTCTTTTTTTAATTCCCGAAAAATGTTTTTTTTTCAATAAAGATTTAATGAAGTTATAGTACAGAATTTCAACCCTTCAAATTTTGACCGATGTCCAAATAAATAAGGTATTTCATGCCACTGTGCGTCAGCGAAAGATTCATCGACGTACGCACCGAATCCTCGTCCATCCGAGTTACGAACGAATCGCTCGGTTCTCGTCCGAGTCCAGCATTAATTCCGCGTCTTCATCGCCTCTAATTATATAAATCAGAACGATTAAAGGGGCCCGTGCCCGCTGCCTGCCATTAATTCCGCTCCGTCTTCCTCGTTACGAATCGCAATTTACATGAGCGGCCCTCGCTCCCGGGAGGCGCTCGTAAAATTATTCAGGATTTGTAAATCCTTGAAATTACGTTGTTACGAGTTCTTACGGGGACGATGCGTGATGGAGGCGAGGCGTGCGGCGTGTACGCGCGCGTGTATAAATATTTCACACGTGACGCGTAATGAGTGAGCGCGAGTAAAGCTTTAAAGCCTTCTCCTCCGCTCTGTTCGGGCCGTTCATTGCGACGGCGTGTCTTGATTTACGTGAGAGAGGCGTGCCTCCGCGGAAGCCGCAATTAGTTTATTAATAATTAGTAAACGAGCCGCCGCGCCGCTCGAATACACCCCGCGGGACCGCGGGCGCCTGCCGTGAATGCCAAGGAACGCGCGACATCACGGGGTGGGAAAGAAGAAAAATCGCGCGCTTCTAATCGTGGAAAAAATGCCCACCGCTGAGACGCGACACGGTTTTCCTGGGATCGCGCGGCTGGCCGTTCTTAATGAACACATCATCCGCGATAATCCCACTGGGACCAAATTGTTGGATAACGCTCTCGATCCATCGATCTTGCCTGGAAGCGGAGGCAAAGGTAGTTTCTCCGAGTTAGCAGCTTTTCGTGGGAACACTTTGCTCCCGGACGCGTTTTAATAGTACCGTGGGCGATGCCCGCGCCGCGTATTAGACTCTTTGAGGGCTAATGGATGTAACGTGGGCGCTCTAACTTCCAGGACAGAAAACAGTTGCAATCGAAGGTGCGCGTCTGTTAAGTTCCGCTCCACGGAGGGGATTTCTTGCGACTAAGCCACCTTTTGTCAGTACAATCCCAGGTGGGTGGAATTAGAGTCAATAGTTTATTTATTTATTTATTTATTTATTGTTTGTGAACGGGAACGGGTTCCCTTTAGTGTACAGGAGTAACAGGGTGCATATTACAGCAGAGAAAAAACAAAAAAAAGACATTAAGACAGGTGACGCAGGGTGCATAAAATAATTTAACTGAGAAGTTCCGGTAATCGAAGTAATCGCATTAGTAAAGTGCAGAGCTAAAAGTAGAGAAAAGCTGATGCATATCACAGTACATTATTTAGAATATTCAGATAACGTTTGAGTGCAGAATGGGATATGGCGAAAAGATCAAAGAACTGGTATACTTATTAGCTACTTCAACGGCATTCGTTTGTTCATCGTATGCCCACGTTTGCCCATAAAAAAAATTTTCGTTTGCCCACCCTCCAAAAGAAAGTTATGAACAAAATAAAAAATTTGTCTTCATCACCCACCATGAATGCATTTCAATTTTTTAAAAGAAGGATACGAATGTACCCGACCTGGCCACGTTTGCCCACTCTCAGATTTCATTTGCCCACCCTCCAGAATTTAAATAAAATATAAAAACCGCGAAAAAATGGGTATAGATGAAGCGATCGCGTTAAAGTTCGATTATTCTCGAAAATATTATCAAAATCGTTCTTTCAACGATGCAGTCCGTTAGTTTAGATGTAGAAGAGATTTGCCCATGCATTAATTTCGTATGTCCACCCTCCAGAATCGAATTATTAATAAAGATAGCCAAGAAGTGCGGTACTCGTTGAAGCGATCGCGTTAAAGTTCGATTTTTCTGGAAAATATTATCGAAATCGTTCTTTCAACGATAATATCAAAATATAATTGCGGCAGTATATTATTTATTTTATTTGGACAAGAATTCGCGAATTCTAGTATTACTTTCGTTAGAAAACATTAATGCTATCCGCTATTTCTTTTTCTTCTTCTTCCACTGGAATTTTGAAATGTGTTTCATATTCGTTAGCCAATTTCAATGTTTGTTTTTAACGTAAGAGTTTAGTCTATTTGGTGACAACTTATCAGAAATGTTTATAAACGCGTAGTTACTTTCGTTCGATGACGGCACGCAGCGCTGCTACCCTAAAGGGGCGCAGCGCCGAGTGCCACTGCCGAAACGTAAACAAATGTCTGCGATATTGTCGAATTGTTTCCAACGACGCACGAAAGTCAGTCGGTCTACAGAGTTCGGACGTAACTCTTGCAAGACCGTGCGTTCATTTACGGTTTGTGAAGTGACTGTGAGATTATATTATTTTCCGTTGTGCGATATCATTGCGGTGATTAGTGAAAAATGACTAGAAAACCACTCTGGTGTTATTCTGCACACGCTGCAGATGTGTGAAAAGTGTGAAGTATTCGATGAGCGATACAAATTGAAGTGGATAACATGTCACCAAACACCATTAACCTTTACGGTAAGAACAATCGATTTTGATAATTCATTCGGAAAAGAAACGAACAGAAAGGTATTCGGTTCAACGGGTACCGCACTTCTTGGCTATCTTTATTGATAATTCGATTCTGGAGGGTGGGCATACGAAATTAATGCATGGACAAATCTCTTCTACATCTGGACAAACGATATGCATTGTTAAACAAACGATTTCATCGTTTAATTAATTAAAAATCGAACTTATACTTGGTCGTCTCAACGGGTACCGCACTTCTTGGCTATCTATATTAATAATTCGATTCTGGAGGGTGGGCATACGAAATTAATGCATGGGCAAATCTCTTTTTCATCTAAACTAACGGACTGCATCGTTGAAAGAACGATTTTGATAATATTTTCTAGAAAAATCGAACTTTAACGCGATCGCTTCACCTGTACCCTTCTTTTCGAGGTTTTTATTTTTTATTTAAATTCTGAAGGGTGGGCAAATGAAATCTGAGAGTGGGCAAACGTGGCCAGGTCTGGTACATTCGTATCCTTCTTTTAAAAAATTGAAATGCATTCATGGTGGATGATGAAGACAAATTTTTTATTTTGTTCATAACTTTTTTTGGAGGGTGGGCAAACGAAATTTTTTTATGGGCATACGTGGGCATACGATGGACAAATGAATGCCTATAAGTACAGATCTCAATAAGTAGGTACCTAAATACAGTTGAATGTAAGACTGATTAGTAGATAATAGTTTTTATACCAAAGATAATGTTTATGGTTATTATATCGTTTTGCTTTTCTTTTAAAGATAATACATTTTTGTTGGTCGGAACCTTCATAAATAAACATTGTTAATAAAATTCTGTTTTATTTAATTAGAAAATGAAATATTTCATTAAAAGGCAACTCTTATATTTTAGTAACAACTTACCCCATATAGGGGTAAGAAGTTCCGCTTCGATCAGCCACAAATAAATTACTTTCTATGGAAAACCTATTACAATATATTAAACACAAGTTTAAAATCAGAAAATATAATAAATTTAACAAGAAATTAGTGAATAGTGAAGAGAATAACAACATTATTTTCCAGTCATTTTTTATGTTTTATCGAAAACGGAACTTTTAGCCCCGGCCTCCCCTACAAGAGTTTGAGGGAACATAGATTCCCGAAATCGGCTGTATTGCGCGTAACGAAACCTAACCATAGTCGATTAAGTCAATTCAGTTTAACGAATAAGGAGGAACGTATTCACTTTCTTATCACGGGCCACCCTGTGCAGGCCAGCGATGGCAACTACCCCCTGGCTCTTCAACGTTCGCCAGCCCTTCCGGCAAGTTTTATTCATAGCGTCGTCTTGCTAATAAAAAAGTGCGCATAGGGACATTAAAGTCTCGGTGGATGGCAATCCTAGCTGGCTGGGCACGGGATTCCGCCGTTGCTTCCGCGGAGGCACGGAAGGAGTTCTATGGTCCTGGATCGTACCACCGCGATACTTTGTGCGTGCACGTTAACAAGGTATGCATTATATTGCTAAAACATACGGGAATATTTACCTGTGTACCCGTGCACGTGACCCGTTGCTGGCGGTCGTAAAAAGGGTCCTTCCTTCTCTCTTCTTCTTCGATGCTTTCGTGCTTCGTCCTACGTCTCTTCTTCCTCCTCTGCTGGTGCCTCAGCCTCGTCCCGTTTCACGTACAAGTGCTAGGCTACGTACCTGTACGAAAGTACTGGCGTTATGTACCGACAAACTCGAATCGAGGGCGGTTTACGACCGGTTTATTCCTGTGTCTATGATGGCACGCTTGGGGATAGACGACGAGGTGTTCCTTTCGCCGATTCTATATTTCAGTGACTTTTCGAGTTCCTTTTCTGAAACGGTCTCGGTCATCTTGGGAGTTTATCTCGTGAGTGGCAGAGTGGGGATAATTCAAACGAATGAGTGGGTGGAAGGCGAGTTCTGTCTAGCTGGATGTGTAACCGTAGGTTAACTCCAGATGACGTTTCCTGTTCAATGGTATTTTACGGATACTAAGGTATGACAAACTGGGAAATTAATGAGAACAGCTACTCTCTGTTCCTAAACAGATTTTTCTATTCGATTCAATATCGTTATGCGAGAAAAACCTAAGACGAAAAAAAGAATCAACCGCGTGGTTGAAAGTGGCGTGTACGGGGTACCAACCCCCAGGACGACGAGGCTTTCGCCTTCATCGATTTTGGATTTAGGGAAATTTAATTAAGCGTAATCGCGGAGAGAATTTATCGCCCTTATTAAAGTTGCCAAGTAGTTCTCAGAAGACGGTGAATATTAATTTAAAAGAGCAGGTAATGCGTATCAGACCACAGTCCAGCTAGGGTAAACTGCTCGCGTCTGGAGACGCGAAAGAAGGACGAGGTGGCGGGATATGCAGATGAAAGAAAACTCGTTACAGAGTGACAAGTGCTCGGCACCCTCATAATTATCACATCCAAAGTAATTACAGAGAACGTGCCTTATCCTGACCTAACTAACTCAAGGACCGAGTCCTACGCTGCTGCAGGATCTCTTCTTTTGTGTACCCATGCGAATATTTAAATATCGGCCACCTGTCCAGGAAACTGTTTCGGGAATTATCAAGCTCGGTACACTCCACAAGCGAGTATCAACTTATCGCAATTAGGAACAATTTTATTTTAATTTACCTTCATAATAATATGTACCACCCTGCTCCTTGAACCTTCTACGATAAAATCAGGTCTTTTTACAAAGTAGCATTATATCAGAAACACAAAGCTCCGAGGAAAGTGAATTTTTGAGACCGAAGACTGGGGACTTTGGGTTGGCGATTTGTAGAACGCAGCCCGCGAGTTTTATTTTCCTTGCACGTCTTCGAAGGCACTTCAGCTTTCTGGGGCCCAAATTTTGTAGGGAACAGTGCAATGAAGTGACACGCATCTAAGTGGTACGATTTGTACTAAGAAATACAGAATCATGATACAGCAAAGAAGTTCTTCTTTTTAGAGCTTCGACAGCTTTTCGAGTATACGGAAGAAGGTTCTGCTCCTCCTCGTTAAACTAGATAAAAATCTGTTCGCCTGGATATTCGTAACACCTGAATTGAAATCAGGATTAATGGTTAGACGCGGCGGGCAGGAGGAGGGCACACTTTCTGTCGCCCACAATTCACTTTTCCATTGTCGCGTGCTCGTTCCTCGAGCATGTGGTTCAGCGATCTCTTTGAAATCGAATTGGTTCCGCCCTGCTCCACCGACAAACGACATCTTCCCGCTATGCCGAATTGCTTCGTCACCTTGCGTTCGCAAATACCGCGTCATTAGACACGTTTGCTTCTCGATCGACCAATTAGACCGACGAACGCGGGGCCAGACAGTTTATTCTTTCACCCCCTGGCGCTCACACCCCTTCCTATTCGGAGAAATTTGTCTGCGCCGCGCGAGCGCGTTTCGCTACACGGCTGCCTTAATGAAATACTTTTGGAAAACCTGTTCTCGTAGTCCGACTAAATTAAATACCTGGTAGATTCCATAGACGTGGCGTTTGATACGCATTCCTCGTCTTTCACCTTCGTACTCGGTAGCAGTTGCCCGTGCTTGTTAATTGCCCGTTAAAATGGGCAGGCAAAGGGAGCTCGCGGAATCGAGTTTAAGAAATCACGAGTTCGACGCGGCTTACAGAGTATCGAAATGGAAATCTTCGGCGTGGGGGTTAAAAGTACCGGCGGATGCTTCAGGGTCGGCCAAGGCTCGCGTCGCTTTGCGAATAATTGATATTCAGATATCCACATCCGATTGGGGGCTCCATCGGCGATTCGCTCCCGACAGCTTTTCCAATTATCGCGAACGAGATGCCGCTCGGTCATTCGCCGTGCGGCCGCACCCAAAATCCCGTCGACGAATTTATCGCAGCTGCACTTCTGCACCGGGAAGGCCTCGATACGTCTTACCGTAGCGTTCGATCGATATGCAAGGTGGACCATCGGTGCACCGCGTACGCAAATGCGTGCACCGAGTGTGGGACGTGCTCTTGTTTCTGCTTATCGGTTAGGCAACGTTGCTCGCTGGTTCCTGTATCGTCGATTCTCTCTGCGGACTCATGCTCGCAGTCTACTTGTTCCCGGAAAAATGTCTTCGATTGTCTATTTAATAGAAACGTGGACGAGGGCGGTAGTTCAAGAAATTAAACTTGCTTTTACAATTTCAATTCACACCTACTTCCACACGTAATACATAGAATTTTGTATTTTGTCGAACAATGTTGGTATTACCTAGTATCGCTTCCTCTGCAAGTACCTCCAGCTGAAGTCCTTTGCCGAACAGAGGTCCTTCATCGATCCAGGTGATCAATTTTGATCTCTCTGTAATCTTCAAGCATGGAATACACCTGTGTTGGTCGATCAAAGGTATGTTAAGTGATCGGTAGGCATGAGACTTTTAAATAAAAATCAAGACTCTGATCTTGAATCCCCTCACTGATCCTTCAGGATTACGCATATAGTTCGGTGAGAATAGAATCGTCTTATGAATGGTCGAATCGGTCGATGACATCATCGTCTTGACTCTCTCCTGCTCGTTCACGACCTCCTCTCTCTCTCTCTCTCTCTCTCTCTCTCTCTCTCCCTCCCTCCCTCCCTCCCTCTCTCTCTCTCTCTCTCTCTCTCTCTCTCTCTCTCTCTTTCTCTCTCTCTCCCTCTCTTCTCTATTCTCCTCCTATCCGCCTTTCTATTTCTCCCCGTACGAGGCAGACGTTAATTTTCTGGTTTAATAACCAGGCTGCGTTTATTAACGAAGCTGCTCCGAAAGCGGGCCAACCGTGAACTCTGGTTATTTGTTTCTTAATTAGAAAGAAAACTTTGACTCGCTCCGAGGCGACGATTATCGTTCCCAACTCCCATTAGAACTCGTTAACGCGGTATTGGAACGATACGTCTCGTGGGGGATGGCGACCCGATGGCCTTCCGTTTAATAACAACGGTCCTGGGGATACGTCGTTTTCGGATACGCCCGCCGTACAGACCGAGGGCAAGTGGAAGGGAAAAAAAAGGATGATTAACCGTGGCCTAAGTTTCAGTTTAATCGCGGCCACTGGGACTGAATTTTCCATGCGGCTGGTTCAATTAAAACGGAATCCTTGCGTCGCGGCAAAATATTGCCCGATAAAGCTGACCCGGGTCTTTCGTATTAACCCCGTTTAAACGCAAGAATTCGTGCACTGTCTCCCCGTAGTTTTTTTCTTTCTTTCTACGCTGTTCTTTAATAGAAGCACGAGCCTCGATAACCGTACTCGGAACATTTCGATTCCCTTCCGTGTCGGGTTCGCGGATCGTTTTCTTTTTCCTTTAGCGATAAGGAGCCCTGGGAGGCGAGCTGACGCTCCAAAATGTTTACGACCCTGCGGAAATTTGTCCGTCAATGAGAGCACTGAAAACCCTTTGCTTACGAATCGCTCGTTACCATCGGCACGCTCTCACGCGTCCACCCATAACGCAGAGTGCATCAGCCGAGGCGAGGAAAAATGATAACGCGATCGGCCGCGGCGCGAAGCGCGCGTACCCTGCAAATTGCGCGCTGGAAACGTGGGCGTGCCGTGGCGCAGGGCAGACAAAACGACGTTCGATCAGAGTTTGCGAGCTAAGAAAATGCAAAGATCGCTGGGTCTAGCGCGAATCGCGGCGACTTATTCGCGGCGGATATCGCGGTTATGGCTTAATATCGCGCGCTCGTACGTTCTCGTCCCGCGGGGGAGGCAGCTCGCGCGTAAATACGCGGTCGGGGAATATAAATAGTGGAAAATGTGCCCGGCGAATTCCATCAGGCCTGATTTGCTCTCGATGAAAGGGGAACGCTCTCCCAGGGGTGCGGTGGCATTCTGGCACCTCGATTTTTCACGGGTAACGTTCTGTCTCGATATAGGTACATATGCACAGCTGTTGGGTACATACTCGAACTGTCACTGAAACAGGAATCCAGCGCATTCACTTCCAATCCCCTACGAATCTAATTTCTGTACAGGGATAGTTAGACAAAATATAGCTCAACGATTTCTGTGGCTCAAGCTTTGGCCAAATACTCTATCAAGTTTCAAGTCGGTCGTTTCAGTTTTCTGTTCCGTGTGAATGGGACTGTTTACCAAACTCGCTGTATTTATAGGTGATTATAATGACTTTGTGTTCTCTATCTGTACAATAGTGTAACTCTGCGCTCTGTCCCGTTAATAAATTAATAATTAGCTGATAAGTCGCTTGACCTTATTTTCAGGTTTTGTAAAGACTTCAAGTGTTCTCGCACGTTAAAAATTTTATTTAACTCATTAGTTAGATGCCATTCGGAATACGCGACTGTTATCTGATCTCCGCATAAAAAAAGTTATATTAAGGGTACTAGACAGTCGTTCCTGTCTAAAATGAAGCATTACTGTCTCAATTAATTACAAAGAAACCAATTGAAACTGAGACTTGTTCTTTGGCATGAAGTTTATTAACATCATAAGCTTTGGAGAAAAAATAATAATTCCTTTTCGAGCGATGCCGACAAAGTGGACACCTAGGTACACTCGAACCGGCACTTTCATTGCTTTCCGGAAAATAGAAGGGTGAAATTTCGAAGCCAGTTAAAGAATAGGTATATGCCGCAGTTGACGTCTCATAAAGTAAGGAGGGTAGATGCTTACTTTAGGGGAGGATTCTCCGATTTCAATGACCTTGACATATATTGTCCAGGTCATCACTCTGAACAACATTTCCATTTAAACTTTTTGGCGCTCGGCTTTGGTTTACGAGATAGTCGCAAAAAAAATCAGTTATCACTAGATGTACCGAATTGAACACATACATCGTTTAGCTACCACTATAACCACCCCCAACCAATACCAATACCGTCGGCTATGAAACAATCGACGATGAGATTGTTGCGTTAGTAACGTCTGTATAGACAATTTTCAATGCACAATTATACCAATTATTTTTAACAAATGTCTCGTAAACCAAAGCAGAGCACCAAAAAGTGTAGAGGGAAGTGTTGTTCAGAACGATGAACTTGACAATATACGTGCAGATCAAAGTCATCGGAGAATCCTCCCCTAAAGTAAACATTCAGGAGTTTCATAGAATAGACAGATATTGCCAACAGTATATACATGCGAAGTTTAGTATCAAAGTGATCCACGACACACGCGCGCAGAAAAGTATCAATTTCAAATTTCTCACCGTAATTCCACACAACTGTAACGAATTGCAGCGTCGTAGAAATTTCGCGAGTCCCCCGTGCCCTATCCGTTCCGGCTTTTAAGTACAATCGTACACGTCGATCCTCTTGATTTTGTTTGCCGCTGTAACACTCCGCTGATGGACCGCCGTTGATGGGAGCGCATCAAACTATGATTTGGTATTTAGTCACCATTAGGGACGCATTAGCACTGATTACACGTGCAGCTACCTACGGCGCATCGAGCGTACACGTGCACGCGTACACGCGCTTGTATATACATTAACCCAGATGCACCGGAGCTACAGGTTCGCGTACATACCCGCGACGAGACGCACAAATGTTTGCACGGGCCATAATCGACCCAGCCCACCCGCAGATTTCCCATGAATTCTTTATCCCCCGTCGTACTTTCGTCTGCTCCCTCGGCACCGCGAGATTCCTTAATGGTCCACCTAGTTTAGTGCAGCGTGCTAAAATAATCAGCCAGCGTGACAATCATTCCATTGGATAATCGAGCTGCCCTAACAGGTCGCTGTGCAATTTCGAGATTCATTCTGCGCAGAGATGAAAAAGTTGACAAGCTAGTCGAGGTCCATATCCAGACTGGAGAATTGAAACGTTCGCAAGAGCGTGGCCAGCGTTCGAACGTTAAGCGTTAACGCCGATTGATTGCGATGTCTATCGAGCGCGATAGCGCTGGAAGCACTCGCGCGAGTATTTGCCCGTTTGACCGGCAAAATAATTCGAGTGTCATCGTGTCAGGATTCGCGCGTCCATTAACGTCTTACGGTTCTATCGCGGATCCCGCCGGAGCGGGCCAACGTGCGCGCAAAAGCGGCGCGAGCTGATGAATCGGTGGTGCCGCGGAGAATAAGAGAGGCACGATCGTCGGCGCTTGGAACGCGGCGGCCGACTTATAAATCACGATAATATCTCTCTTTGCAGGTTTCGAGGGGCAACGAATAATTATTTGCATTAGCATCGCGATATAATTGCCGGGCGTTCACGCGGTGGAAACGCGCCCCGGCTATCGCGCGCGCGTACAGGAATCACCCGAAAAGATCCCGAGCACAAAAGGTACAGCCACCTCTGACCTATCGATCGTTTCCCTTCCCGGGATAGATCCTCCCTTTAAATTCGTTATTTATGGCGGCCGCAATGGTCCGCGCGTATGCAAATAACGTCCTCGAGGGACGGCATTCAATTATGCCGCGCGGATCCGTGGATTCTTTCTCGATACGGGAAGGCGGTGGAACTCGTTCAACACAGGAAACGATTAATTAAGTCGATTATCGGGGACCATCGCGCGATGCATTTAATTAGCCGCGCAAAGTGGAGGATGCCCCGAGCTCGTTCTCCGCGGAATCTGATGGCGGTCATCAATCGCGCGTTCAACGCAACCTCAGCTCGCGATAACATTTTAAGTAACACTTTATGGGAACATCCCAATTCCATTTGACTACCGTTTCGTTAAATACCTTTACGCGTCCGAAGCTGATCGTCGCGGTTCAGCCATTGAGAGCGTAGATGGTTAATCGCGTCAATCGTGATCCTTGGCCTTGAGTACGTCCTAGGGCAGCAGCACGGCGAATCCGGAGGTTGAAGCTGGGGTTCGCGGGCAATTCCGCGGATCACCGCGTAACACACACACACACGCACGAGTGTACTGTACCTCGTGTATAGTTATAAGTGCAGGCTGCGAGATGCATCTCGCACGCGACTCCAGTATTCGGTTCTTCCTCATCGTCCGCCGCGTTCTTTCGCCGCGTTGCTCGACAGAGGTCACGGGCCACGACTCAACGCTATACTTACCGGCCGCCGAGCTCATCATCTCACAGACATTTCATTATATGAATCAGACAACGGCATCCCGCCACCATCCCTCGCCTTCCCTCCGCCGCGAGTACACGTACGTTTTTATCCAGCAACGCGTCTTTGCTGCGGCGAAGAGGGATGCTGCGGAGCGCAGAGGAAAGAGCATTGAAAGGGAGAGGTCCGCTATCCGTCTCGCAATCTCCGATAGGCCGAAACTTAATTTCTGTTTGGAATTGCCTCGCATGAACACCGCGGCCCGCGTTCATTACCGTAGGAGGAAGGGCCGTTGCCGTGAGACTGGTGAGACGCGTTTATTTTTTCGCACGTGGCGCCTAGCCGAACTCGGATCTCCTGATGGCTGATTTGGCTCGGATAATTTCGATCGATTCGTGAGATCGTGACGGTATATACAGGGAATCTCCGGGTCGATGGTCCAAGTTTCGTTCGATCGCTTTTCAACTGCCTCGAGATCCAGCAAGCTTCTCCGACTACTTACTTAGTCCTGATCTTAAGGGGTTATACGCGAAAGAAATCAGGATCAAAAATCACGCGAAAAAAATCAGGATTTCAACTGTAAATAGCCGCCATTTTGTTTTAAATTAATATTTCGATAATCTGTATAATAATATATTAGATAATCTGGTTCCGAATGGCAGTGCTCACCGCAAAACCAAATTTTTAAAACAGCTTCTTAGATGTGGGTTGTTAATTTATTATAAACTTAAATATTTTTCTATGAAAAAATTACCAAATATTCTTTAAATGTTGCTCTTTTAAGTGCAGCAAGTTCTGTAAGAATATATGCTTCCGCTTTTTAAAAAAAAATTCACAAAAATTCACCTCTTTTCGACCACCTGACTAGGTATAACCCCTTAAAGGGGGAGCCATATTTAGGGCGCTAGAACTAAGGTGATTCTTGGGAATTTTTTTCTAAGAAACTATTTAGCGGATTTTTTCCAAACTTTCAGGGTATTTTGGTTCACATTCAGAGAATAAAAATTAATTTTTGCGTTACAAAGTGTTCGGTAGAAATGGAGATATAGGTATGAACACGTTCGTAGGGACTCGCGCGCTGGAGTTGCCAATTTGTGATTATTTTGGAGACCCCAATTCTTCCCTCAAATAACAAAAAACAAGGATTTTCTTATTTCTAGTATAATTACATTGTCGATGGATCTAAAACTTTGATAAATAAATTGAATTGAACAACTCTTTTTCCATAAACAGTACGAAACATCTTTGGGTAGAATCGTAACTTTTTTTTTGAAGTCCCACCAATGTGTCAACTTTCAACTGTTTTTTCGTTTGCTAGGTTCATCGACAATGTAATTATATTAGAAATAAGAAAATCCTTGGTTTTTTAATTTCAGGGAAGAATTGGGGCCTGCAAAATAATCGCAAATTATCAACTCCGGCGCGCGAATCCCTGCGAACGTGTTCATACCTATATCTCCATTTCTACCGAACACTTTGTAACGCAAAAATTAATTTTTATTCTCTGAATGTGAACTAAAATACCCTGAAAGTTTGGAAAAGATCCGCTCAACAGTTTCTTAGAAAAAAATTCCCACGAATCACCTTACTCCTGGCGTCCTAAATAGGGCTCCCCCTTAATACACCAAAGGTTAATACAAGAGAAATGTTTACGGTTTATCGGTCGGTGTGAAGTATTTACAGGGATGAATATTAAGTATATTAATTCGACAACAGCCTACGACACCAATATGCCCTCCACGAAAAGAAAAGGTTTCGTAGCCAGCAAGCAGGGTTCCCCCCGTTCGCATCATTCATTCAATTAACTCTCTGACAGTCGAAGAGTCGGGCATTTGTCTTCCGCCCGTCGACTTTCCCGTCTCCTCGGCACACTTTCCCGAGCATCCGAAACCTCGTCGCCGAGTTTCGCCGTGGCTGGTCCCGGGACCGCCAGTCGATCACCTCCGATTCAACGATCCCGCCGCAAATCAATCGTTAATCAAACTAGAACCGAACGAGTACCGAACAACCGGGCGTTTCGCTGGAAATCGCAGAGCGCAGCACCAACTCTCTTCCCTTTTACCCTCTGTATATATATATATCTCTGTGTGCGCGCGCGTGTGTGTACGTCCTCGTTTCGTTTTTTTTCTCTTATTCCCACCCCTCGATCCACCCGCTCGTTGGCTGTTCCGTCGTCAAATTGTCGTCGCGTGCGGATTCCCTTTGGGTTTTGGGAAGGACCCTTCCGAGGAAGGCGGTCTCGAATTTCCATACACGCACCGCAGACCGCCGCTGAATATACTCACTTCCGGCAATAGATTTCCTCCCTTCGCTGCTGCCCCTCCGGCTCCCGCTGCTCTCCCGTCCCTTGCCCTCGCTGTGCGTCGGAACTACAGCGGGATAGTTAGTTAGGGGTTAGAGGGTCGGGGGCGACCGGAGGGGTCGCGCAGTAGCGTACACAATCGGGGCCATTGTGCGCCGTGATTTGTGGGGACGATTTTTTGACTTCCGTCCTCGCCCCCTGCTCGAGGGGGTGGCGCGGCTCATCCACCCCCTCCCGCTCCTCCTCCTAGCGGAGTCAGGAGATACAGCTAAATTATCGGAAGGCAGCGGGTTAAAGGTCGATCGCCGATTTATCCTCGGGGCAAAGGACAGACGGAGGAGATCCAGGGAGCATCGAAGTTGCGACGGAGGTGTGGCCACTTTGGGGTGGTTGCCGCGATCGTTTCGCTTCTTTGTAGAATCCCGCATTTCTTTTATTTCTCCCAGTTGGAACGCCAGTGGATGTTTGCGTTCTGAAGGGAAGTCTGATTCAGCTTCCATTAGACTTTTAGTAGACCAGATCGACGCGCGTCACGAAAACTGGCACGTTTCAACTTTCTTACGAAAAACAGCACGTTTGTCATCGTTGTTACGAAAACTATCGCGTTTCGGTTTTCATTGCGAAAGCTAACAGGTTTAATAAAAATACCTTCCGACGCGATTTTTATTTAGTACTAGGTCGGTAATTTATTAAATATTAAAATATCGCACTCAAATTATGTAGATTAAAATTCTCACACGTGTTTCCCTTTGGAGATTAGATGGAGTTATTATTTATTAAACAATACTATCTTTCTTACCATGGGCCTAATTCTCGTTCTACTCGACACCAAAGTCTCCTTTCCATACCGACACACTTGACATCTAAATTTCAATCATCCTTTGCTTATATTTCGGCTCATTACTATAATTCCCTGCCACCTGATATTCGAGGTTTAAATTCGTTTCCTGATTTTAAATGTAAAGCTCGGCGATATATAAGGTTACATTATGCGTCACAATAACTTTCTAGTTTCTTAATGTTAGTTAGTTTTTTTTTTTAGTTATTTAGTTAGTTATTTAGTTATGGTTAGGCTTCTAACAGTATTGTACCGCAGCCTCGCCATTTACTTCGCTTGTCTTTATGTATTATTTTCTTCTCTGGATGTGTCAAGTAATAAAGACGAATAATAATAATAATAATAATAATAATAATACTTCCAAAGTTGAATTCTACTATGCGAACTTCAACAATTTAAACGAACCACGCGTCGAAACGTGATAGTTTCTGCAGTATAATCCAAAACGTGCTATTCTTCGTGGCGAAACAGGTTAATGTACTAGTTTTCGCCGCAAAGTACGAAAAGTGCTATTCTTCGTGGCTAAGCAGTCAAATATGTTAGTTCCCGCGGTGAAAGACCTAACGCGCTAATATTCGTCAGAAACGATGAAACGTGCTTTCTCTACGTGGCAAACTGAAACGTGCTGTTTCTCGCAAGAAAAATGAAACGTGCCACTTTTCGTAACGCACGTCGAGATAGTGCTCGATTTAATCCCTTAATTGACGCTAGGAACGCCAACCGGAGAATGCAAATGTATGTTGGGATGGAAAATGGAAAAACAGAAACCGGCACCGGGTATGTAGAAATAATCTGTTTTCTCCTCCGAAAAGAGAAAGCATCGCTTTCCTATTAAAAATCCTCCTTGATTCCCGTAGAACCGTCATAATGAGGCCGTGTTTTGCAAAATTCCGCGGGACCATATTACGTCTATTAATAAAGCCCGTTGTTTCCGCGAAACACGCCGGAACGCGCGCCCCGCGGCCGAATGTTCCTGTCCATCTCGCCTGTAATTACAGCGACATAACTTTAAATTTTAATCCCATTTTTGGAAGTGCCCCGCCCTCCCTCCCTCCCTCCCTCTGTCTTCGCCCCGTGCACATAAGCAATATCGTAATTAAGGAAAATGAGCGCTGCCCGTCAGCATAACTCAGCGTTACACGCGCCTCTCGGTCTGTGCACGCGCCGAGTGCACGGACAAAAGCTTAATATAAATTTATATGCATTATTAACGAGGCTTCCTGTCGAGGCGAGTGTAACCACCGCCGCAAAAACACGCCGCTGCGAGCTTTGCAACTATGCCAAACATTCACTTCGTAATTATCCGCCCGGTGATTCGCTGTTATAATTTTAGCGCGAATTAGCGGGATCCCTGGAATCGTTTAAACGCATTCTTCGACGGAGGCTCCGCTGGCCTTTCGTCAATTCGAAAATCTCTCCGCTACGGATCGTTCAAAGTTCTATTTACCTCTTTCCAACGATCTTCGTTTACGCGCCACCGAAATTAAGACCAACCCCACTTTGGTCCGCAGAAACCTCCCTCGACATTTTCAACAGAAATATCGTTCCGCGTTTTTTTTTCTTCCTCCCATTGGTGGAGCCGTTGAAACGGGAAGCGTCAGTGGCACGCAACGTGCGATTCCCATGGAAACAGAAGCGACGGTAGCGAGCTGTTTTACGAGCCTGTTTTTCGTCTATGCTAATGTACGACTGTGGCGATCGTAATCATTCGAACCAGCGCGTACACCCTTCCACCGTTCACCGTGATATTATCCCACCAGCTCGCAGATACTTTGGAGTTCGCGGGACCGCTTCAAAGTAAGTTTGCGAGTCTTTAACGAGCTCTCAGCCAGCCACGATGTTCGTAATGTTATTGTCTCTCCTCGATCGTAAAAAAGAAGCATCCCTTATCAGCTCCGCGTTTTCACCCTTCCGTCCCTGCGTTCGAGAGGTAATTTGTATACATTTGCCAATGGGACGAATATATCATTCCGGGATCTGAAACATCTCTTTCAAGAAAACCGTGGCTCTGGAAAGTAATAAGCTTTCGATGCGATTTTATGCGACAATCGTCGGAAAGTTCCGTAGGCTCTGTCAACTTTATATTACCAGAATACTTTAGATCGTTGTCAGGAACACGCTGTCGTTACACCCGAGTCGAAGCAAAAACAGGAGCGTTGGAAATGTATCCCTGGTCTAAGATTTCTTCCAGAAGTGTTTAGATCGATTTATAAGTCAACTCTCGATTCGAGCGGACACGCCTGTTTCGTGCCACGATTCCCGATTCCGTATTCGAGCAGGACTCCGAAGGCGATCCCTATTTATTCAAGAACGTTTCCACACCATCGAGGTACTTAAGAGACACTCGCGAACGCGTCGAGATATCGATGCCGATCCCTTCGGGAGGCACTCGATCCGGAAGAAATAAATTTCGTCCGTTCGAGGGAAGCACTGCGAGCACTTTCTAGTAACGAGGGTTTCCTCATTTCACGACACTGTGTGGTACGCTCAGCGTTTTCTACGGCAGAGGAACAGGAGTCTGGTGTAATAAGCAAAGGAGTCGCGGCACGTATTCTTATGGGGAAGCACACATTTTTATGGGGAAGCTTCGCTGGCCTATAAAGAACTATGGTACAAAATTTGCGAGGGTGCGGGCAATATACAGGGAAATATGACTCTAAATTCATTCACCTCTCCTTTAGATCGCTTTATACGGCGGAAGCTTGAAACAATTGATCAATCAAATTCACCGGAAATCTTAATATATGAAGCAGAAAGTTTCTATATGCTTGTGTGTTTGCCTGCAACTTAAAAACTTTTCAACGATAAACTTTGGGACCACGAAACGTGTCTCAGCTCATTGTGCCTGACTAATCCAGACGAATGTGACCATTTTCACAAATAAAAATTAAAAAAAAATTCTATAAATTGCGAATCTAAATTTCGGGCGCAGCCGAGTAGCGAAGCCAGTAATTAATAATGAAAGAAACCATCTTCATCGATCAGGGTGACGCAAAGGGGGCAATTTTCCTCAAATACACGATCAAAGAACACCTCGAAATATCTCGACCGGATCACGCGATTAATCCATTAAAAAGCACGACAGTATCGTCGTGACAGGCCGAACAGGCGACGAATTACTAATTCAATACCCAAATCCACACTCCTTCGTCCTTGACACCTAGCCTAGATCCACGATCACGATAGAAATGCGAATCAGCCCGCGGTGTTAACGCTGCAAGGTATCCAGTCACGAATTAATTCACGATGGTTGCGCAGCTCCGCGGATGACGGGGAAAAGTACACGCGTCGGGAGGAAACGGTCGAGGAGGGCGGATGAGACAGAGACGGAGAAGAGTGACGACGAGAGCCGTGGATGGGCAGCGCGGCAGAGGAGAATGGAATGGGGAGCAGAGAAGGGTAATGGATAGATGGATAGACAGAGAAGGACAGAGAAAGGGCGAGGGAAGGCGAGCCGTGTGACGGCGGTGGAAAAAATGCCAGAGACACGCTCGAAAATAAAAATGATTACATACCCGTACGGTGGACGTACGTGCGCGGCGTGATAGCGGCGTGCGCGCGTGCACGCGTACGGGCGTTTATGCCCGCGTGCAGATATTGGCCGCGGGTGTGCAGCGCGGGCGGGCGGAGGGGTGAACGCGGGGAGCCGTTACCGCGATGTTTTGTAATTTAAATTAATTGAAAAATATGCACTGTGTGCGTTGTCCGATCGCGCTGGTGTCGTGCCGGGGCGAAACGGGGAGCGAGACTCGTGGAGGGAAAAAAAAGAGCGCGAAGGGCGAGGAGGACAGAGGAAGCGGCGAACCGCGGGGGTTGGACGCGGCAGAAACGCGGGCAAGCTCGACCTGCATCGCGGGATCAAGAGGCGTGCAGGTACACCGTGGGGCCAATCATTCGCGTCAACCGGCCAATAATGTATTAGTTGTCACGCGCGATTTGATTCATTATCGTTCCGTTATTTATATTTGCCCGGCCTGCAGCGGATTTCGGGGATTTGTCCGCGGGGCTGGAGGTGGTGGAACGCGACGACAGGGGGGGGATGGACTGGGGAAAAAATGTGTGCACGTTGAGGCTGAGTGGGAAGGGTTGGCTGGCGCCACGCCATCCCTCGCGCCGATCCACCATTATTTTTGCGCGCAGCTTTACGCGCGATCCGCTTCGTCTTTTCGAGCTTTCGAATTTTCTGCTTCTTTGAGGGGTCAGGGATTGCTCAAGGTGGGACTGCGCCTTGTTCGCCCGGAAAATAGGTAATTCTTTGTGACTTTTTTTTGTACAAAAACGGTTCGACAAATTAATTTGAGGTTTGGCTTTTTACTGGATCTTGTACTATTCCTCTGAATTGTTGCGTGACAGTGAAAAAAAACATGTCAGATACAGAGAGAGAGAGAGAGAGAGTGTTGAAAAATAATTGGGTGATCCTGGCGTTGAGGAGAAGTACTGTAAGGGATATTCGAATCACAAAAAGGAAAAGATTCTGAATCTATACGAATGTGGCTATCTGTGGTAGTAGATGCATTAAGAAAAATAAAAAAAATTTAAAATGGCAGTCTTTTGAAGAAGATGAAGCGCCCTGACGATTTGAGTTTGAAAAAGGTTTTCGCCCCAAACTCGGGGAAATTTCTTTAAATAAAAAAGGAACTGCAACAGATACGGCAATAAATCTACTTCATATAGTTTAAAAATCTCTTCATCTCTGTGTTTTGGAAACTCTTACAGTACTTTTCGTCAACGCCAGAACCACCCAATTTTTGTTTCTCTGCCACACAAAAAATTTAGAACAATAGCTGAAGGTACAATAAATCAGCCTGTCGAATCTCAAATTAATTTGTCGAACCGTTTTTGTGCAAAAAATTCACAAAGAATTACTTATTTTTCGGCCCAACAGGGCGCCATCCCCCCTTTTACCAAATTCACAAATGAAAAAAAGAGGACAATCTAGTCTGAAATCGTTTGCAAAGGAGAACGTTGTAAAGTAAAACCACATTTTTTATATCAACTTTTATTATGTGAAAAAACATTAATGTTTACATTAGAATAATCTTGTAGCTACTATACATATTCAGGCCCTAAATAGGTAGCAAATATAAAGACTTTATATAAACATTAATATTTTCTTACATAATAAAAGTTGATATCTAAAATTTGGTTTTATTTTACAACGTCCTCCTTTTCAAACGATTTCACACCAGATTGCCCTCCTTTTTCATTTTTTGATCTGGTAAATAATGGAATTTTTCCGGGTGAAGCCGAGGCGAGTGGATCGCTTGAGTTGTGGATAAAACAAAAAAAGGACATTTTATGTGGTAGGGGGGCACTGTTTTTCAGGCAAAAAAGGAGGGCATGTCGCCCTTCTGAATACCATACAGGAACCCTATCTTAAGATGATTATTAAGATACCCTGTTAATTACACCTTGTAATCCACCCCCTTCGTCGCCAGCTAAAGAGTGACCCAAAAATGAGGCCCTATTTAGCCTCTTTTTGGTCCCACGATTTTGGAATGGAATTTTGTGCCAAATGATACCTTATGATGAAACATCAATCACAACAAATTTTCAAGTTGAGGTGACAATTAGTTTCTGCGATATGGGAGGCCAAAGAAGTGAAAATTCGTTAACGCATCAACGCATACGCTTCGATGTAAGAACTTTTATGTCAGTCCGATAATTTAAACAATTATTTCCAGGGGTTTTGCTGACTGCTAACAATGAATTTGAACTTAGATTTTCAAAATTTCCGAGAAAAAAAGAATAAAAATCAAGAAATATAAATGTCTGTGTAGTGGGTGCTTTTTTAAATATATCGTCCACCATGTTGAATCGGCCATTGTGAATTTTGAAAATCTAAGTTCAAATTCGTTGTTAGCAGTCCGCAAACGTCCTGGAAATAATTGTTTAAATTATCGGACTGACATAAAAGTCCGTGCGTCAAAGCGTATGGGCTGACGCGTTAACGAATTTTCACTTCTTTGACCTCCCATATCTCCGAAACTAATTGTCATCTCAATTCGAAAATTTCGCGTGATTGATGCGTCATAAGGGGTATCGTTTCGCATAAAATTCAGTTCCAAAATCGCGGGACCAAAAGAGGCTATTTTTCGGGTCACTCTTTCTTCTCCCGGCGACCCGAATTATCTGAATGTTCGCTAGCTAGCAACATTCAGCAACGCGTTTGTTGCCGCGGGACTTTTTGCTCACGGCCGCAGGAAGTTCTCGAGTTACGATTATTGTTTCGTCTAAGACTTCCGCGCCCCTCTCCCTGCAGCCGCCTACTTATAAATATTCATCGGCTCGCTTTCAACCGGCAATTGTTTCCAGCGTACATAATTTCGCGATTTGTGGACAGAGTTGAATTACTGAAAGGGGTCCATTGTTGCTCGGGCCTCTCACTCTGCTCCTCTGGCCTGATAATACTGCCCATTCACGAGCGGACCCCATATGGCTCGCGCGTATTCTCGTTTTCTCCTCTCTGCCGCTTGTTCTTTTTGCGCGCGTCGATCCTTGTGCTAGAATCGTGACGATGTTACGGGCGCGAGGGACGATCTTCAATAAAGTTCCTGAAAGCAATTCCAGGCGTTTATCTGTGGCCTCAAAATCGTGTCGTATCGCTGAACAAATAGAACGCCTCTCAAAAGACATGTCGCGGGGAACTAATTCTCTTTTCCTCCTTTCATTTAACCGAAGTTCGAAAGGTAGGTGCTCGATTGACATCGCGCTTCGTGCTCGTTTCCCATAACGTACACGAGAGCAATCGACGATCGCGCGCAAATTCTTCGGCGGACCCATAAACGCTCGCGACATTATTGGCCGCCGTGTTGTTTGCCCAGCAAAAACATTTATCGAAGTCCTTGCATATATTAATTACGGTATTTTAGTACATGCGATGTTCTCAAACATCCCGTGAACGATGCATAATACAGTTCATTTATATATGTTTTTAATGCGCGTTAATGAGCTATAAGCGCGTTAAACATTTGAGAGAAAATTAGAATTAATAATTAACGCTCCGCTGCTGTTTAATATGTTGATTATCGGCAATGTCCGTTCCCTATCGTGGTTTCCGGTCACTGGATATTTTACATTTTCCGGCGGTAATATAATTGCTTTCCACATCCTTCTCTCCGGCCGTGCTTTTTAAATCCGCACGTTCCCTCCCCGGCTCGATTTAATTTTTGCACACGCACGGGCATATTTTCATTTAACGGAAATCCAGCCCAAATACCTACACTTACGTGGTATTCTCGAAATATCAAAACGTCACAGTGGAGTTTGATTTCCCCGGTTATTCAATGGCTGTAGTGTCAGCTGGACGAGTGCCCCTTCAGGCGGTAGTTAACGTAGATATCAAATTCCGAAAAAAAACGGGAACATCTGCCTTGTTAAAAAAAAACTGGTGTTTCAGTACAACTTCCCCTATTCATTTTCCAATTTTCCAACCTACACTCCGATGCAACCCCTATCGCTTTCATTCTTCTCCCCGATTCTACTCCGACAGTACGAACCCAAGAAACGCAGCATCGCATCCAAACGCACGCTAACCATAGCCGATGCGCGATCCGGACAAAAAAGGCCCCAGGTTCCAACGATACCCAAAAACTGGGTTAATCGAGGAAACCCCTAGAAAACGAGGAGATTCGTCCGAGCCGCGTGCCGGTGGTTCGGCAGGCTCGTACGCCGAATTTACAGTCTCTTCTGGCAGTAAAGCGTGCAGGACGATCGTCGCTGGCTTGATCCGCGGAGGGGAGCCGGGAGGTTGGAAAAAAATTCTCTATTTATACGGGGGCAGGACACGGCGCCGATATTTCGCCGCTGGATACGGCTTGCACGTAGACAATTCCGTGAAAAGTCTCGCCAAGACGCGGCCCCGCCGCGTGCTCCTTTCCGGGACGAAGCCGTTTTAATCATTCACGAGGGCCTGACGGCGGGCGTACCTTTAAACGATCCAACTGAAATTCGTCCGGACGTCCAACGTCCGAATTTAAATCCTCTCAAATATTGAACGTGCATCCAGCGGGGTGTGTACGTGTGGGGGAAAGCCCGCGTACGCGGGCGTGTACATATGTACGGTACATACACCTCCACCGTAACTTCTTTCCTTTACATCCCGCTCTCGTATAGTATCTATACAGGGCCGGTTTCTGTTTCCAGCGGCGAAAACTGTTTAAACCCACTCGACGGAGGAGGAACGGCTTGTATCTGGCGGGCGAGTCCAGGGGGCCGCAGCTACGCTGAAAAGCGGATATAATAACGTAGGAATTATTCGACGAGGGGGGGTGGGTGGAGGGACAAGCAGAGGGAGGTAAAAAATATATATTTTTTACCGCCACGGAGTTCGAGGATGGAGAGAGCTGGCCCCGGTCGGCCGTTTTTGTTCGAGTAGGGATTAAAGATCGCGTACCCGGAAGGAAATACGCTGGACATCGGTGCTCGTGTTTTTGATCCGACGATCGTTTCGACGACCAACTAGCCGCCGTCATTCGGGGTGGGCGATCCTCGTTTCGGACGAATAATTTTTGTTCCTCGTTCGGTTTGCAGGCTCTTCTCCACTCCAGCTTACCGGGCATGCCTCTTTTATCATAATTTGTAGGAGTTCCTTGACATAAAGGGAGGATTTCCCAACTTTTTCAACGTCGACTACAAAAGTCCGCAATTTCTAAAGTGCTCGTGATCTTCTTTCGATATTCCCGATGGTATCCGGCCCGCAAGCCGCGATGCAGACTTCGATGGAAACGCGGCGATCAAATAATCTTTTACGAGCGCGTGTTCACCACGCCGTAACCGAAAATCCGTGTTTTTACGATCGCGGACGGGGTGGCGTGACAATTAAACGATTTCTGTTGCCACGATCGTAAACGAGCTGGGCGCCAATAGCGGTCCCTCTTTTGCGCAATCGTAAAAATCATCCGCCGATGGTCGGGGCTCGGAAGTTCGGGGACACCCGGTGTGCTAGTCGAAGAGAAGCTCGGCCGGGTCGTTCGTTACGCGGTTCATAATACGACGGTGATGCGGCATCGCGCGTACGTCCGAGCAATAACTCCGCCGGCTCTTAATTACTTTAATTAATTAGGAAACGCGGGTTCGTGGAAGTCCGATCTTATGACTGGGGTGGCATGTATCTCCGGTGGCTGGCGCGATGTGCAGCCTCGGAGATGCTTGTCCACGGCTGCCCGGCCGCGCGCACGTAGAACGCCCGCCCGATTCCCACTGTGTGCGCCGAACTGCTCGCGAATAACACTTGTACGTACCTGCCTCGGGGGCGAATGCGAGCGCCGAGCCACGGAACCACCCTCGAAAATGTCTTCATTAATAATTCCCGCTGGAACGATTGTGCAACGGGACTGTGTATGTAAAATTGATTTCTTCGCTTTCTCGCCAACCACCTCTGGGGAAAGGTGTTTAGCCCGACGTTGTTCGAGAGTCACTCCAATCTTTCGGAATTTCTAACTACGAGCTATTCCATGTCAATAGGTGAAAAATTTAGTTCCACCGATTGAAAATTACAGCATTTGACGATCACCTTGCGGAAACAAAGTATACTAAATTTCAACGGCCTATGTCAAATAGTTTTCGAAATATTTAATGTCAAAGTTTCGAAAATTCAAACAAAATCGGCTGACGCATCAACACTTACACTGTAATATCTGGGTCATTTTTAAAGATAATGACACCCTCTTGGGTTCATTTTAAAACTGAAGGAATGCTTTCTAGACCCTCGTATAAAATATTTTGTTTATTGTTGATAAACTTAACAGTAATCGATGTGAAACTTTTAAATCGCAATTTGACGTCGTTCCCACCCATGGTCCGGCTTGAAAAAAATACCATTCGATTCGTTAAGTCTTCAACTAATAAATGCCTTTTTCAAAAGAGTGGAGAGATTTTGGGAACAGTTAACAAAAAAATAAAACTCACGATAGTGCACACCGCTGGGAACTGCACCGATTCCATGGTCAGTCCGCACGCACGCGTTTTCAAAACAATAGCCCAGCGTAGGAAAGTATTTATATACGATTGGGTAAAACAAATTTTTCTTTCAGTGTTTTCGGTATTCTCGAGATAAATAGTAGGAATATCTGCTACCTACTATTGCTAATCTTTTATATGGTGAGCATCGTATTTTTTATTTTTTGTTAACTGTTCCCAAAATTTCTCCACTTTTTTTTAAAAAAGCATTTATTAGTTGAAGACTTAACGAATCGAATGGTATTTTTTTCAAGCCGGACCGTAGGTGTGAACGACGTCAAATTGCGATTTAAAACTTTGACATCGATTACTGTTAAGTTTATTAGCAATAAATAAAATATTTTGTATACAGTTTGAGAATGCATTTCCTCAGCTTTAAAATGAACCCAAGACGGTGGCATTATCTTTAAAAATGACCCAGATATTACAGTTTAAGTGATGACGCGTCAGCCGATTTTGATTGAAATTTGAATTTCAGTATACTTTGTTTCTGCAAGTTTATCGACAAATGCCGTAATTTTAAAGAGAATCGGTGCAACTAAATTGTTCACCTATTCGTTTTGACGCGGAATAGCTCCTATACGAGCCTCGTATAACAAACGGGTGTTTCATAAATGTTAATGAGGACGCATACCGAAGATGACTATATCCTCCTTGGCAGAGAAGTGGAACTGATTTCACAAGGAATAATTTCGACATCTCGAATGGCCGCGCGCCGCGTTCGTCTGTGTCTGACCATGAGCTTCTTAATCTCCTAGCCGTCTCCGGGCTATATTTCCAGAACTCCCAAGACCCCGCTCGGAGTCCACTTACAATTATCAAGCGTAAGATATTAATCCCCGCGAATCAATCACTCTGCGTTTAATCGGAACGAGGCTGGTTAACTCGGCTGTCCGGACGCTGGTGAAAGAAAGAACGCCGCGCCGCGTGCCACCGCCCGCAATTGAATTAACCTTAAAGAAATACGCACTCAGGGCGGGACGGGGGTGGGGGGTGAGGAATTTTATTACGACCAAAATACTCCGGGAGGAGAAAATCCCGACGCCGAGGTTACGTTAGGTTAATGCTTGCCCCGGGGAGGGTGTAGAGAGGCGCAGGGGAGAGAAAGAGAGAGAGGAGGGGGGAGGCAAAAGGGCACAAGAGTTAACAGAGTCGTTTCTGTAATTGTGTGGCGGCACACACGAAGGAACAAGGAGGAACCATGGGGAAACTTGGCCGCGGTAGGGTGGGATGCACGAAGAAGGGACATACGCCTCCGTGAATCTCGGGGTATCTCCTCCCGCGAGAAGGATAAAACGCTCGTCGTCGAAAGGAGCGGAGAAAGGGCAGAGGAGGCGCGAGAAGGACGAGAAGGACGTCGGGGGTGAAAGGAGGACGCTGAGCAGACGACGGGGACGTTGGTGGGGCGGAGGAGCGAGCGGCGATGTCGCGGGACGGGGACGGAGGAAATGTGGATGGAATGGAAACGAGGAAAGGTGGAGGTGTAGTGAGCCGACGAAGAAGGAAGAGGGACGGGCGAGTGGAACGACTCGATGGCATCCCAATAAGAGCAAAATCGGACGGAACATTATACCGGCAGTGTTGGTATTGCAACGTCTTAAACGATGCTCCGCGTGAAGGAAATGTTAGACCCCGTGCAAATATTTCGTGGAACAGCACCGGGCCCGGCCCTCGAAGGCCGTGGTCGATGATCCTCTCCCAAAGGACGACACGATTGTTCCCACGCGGCCGTGCCCCGTGGCCTGTTCCACCCAACCGAATCCGTTTTCGTCCTTAACGAACAGCCGGTTTAAAACGTAGCACCGTGCAGTCGCAGAAGGCTATCCGCGAGCGCGGAATTAATTGGTCCCCGTACGACCGGCGGCGTTCATCGATGGAATTATTTAATTAGAAATTTACTCCAATTAAATTAACGGGAATCATGGCGGCGGGTTTAATTTACGATACACCCTAATGCAATATCAGCCGCGGCAGCAATAATTCTGATATAATATCGCAGCGTTTACGGCGGCTAATGCTGTTCCAATTTCTTGTAATATCGCCGGCGTATCTCATCCGGTATTACAACCTGGATTCCTCTCTGAGGCGTTGTATCTTCCTCGGTGCTCGAGATTTTATTGCCACTTTTTATTGTCACGCGGTGTGTACGTGTGTATGTATGGGATTAATTGCGCGTCTCTTTATAACGCCGCTGGATCGGTTGAAGTATATTTATGCGCTGCTAGAATGCCGACGACGGAGATTGCGAGCAGGTCGGTTTCTTTCTCTGTGGAGGGACCGAGAGGCATCGATCAAGCGAAACCGTCGTTGTGAGCAGTTAACATATTTTCGAGGCGAGGTTAACGATAGGGTCATTCCACGCGAAGTCGGACTCTTTTCGGAGTAACATTTCGGATTTTGGTGCAATTTGGATATGTTGTAGTCTTTGGGGGTATATAAACATATCTCGAAGGATTTTTCGAAATGTCAAAAATTGTGGATGTTACAGCTCTTTGAAATATAGTGTTTACTATTTTTCCAAAAATTATAACTGTTGAACTAATATACTGATAAAAATGACCTTTTGGGTGCTTACAGTGCAGATATAAGAGTACCTAATAAAAATTATTTCACTTGATAAAAACGAATATTTGATCATTTATTTAGTAATTGTTCTAAACAAATGCAACTTTATAGGTGAAGGCACCTTTTTAAAAATTCGGAAAAATAGGAGGATAAAGCCCTGTTTCTTCTCTTTATGGACATGTTTTGAAAAACGTGGACGTTTTAAAATTGACCAAATGAAAATTAATTGATTGTAACGCTGCGTGAAATCACACCGAGCCGTGCGGTACTCGCAGCGGCGAAGCGGCTATACCTGCCACTTTTATATAGGGTATTAATGAGGACCGCTGCAAGGTTTGAAGTAAATATATTGAACTATCTATCTAGTAGATAGGGTTTCTTTATTTCATTCCTAACCTTGTGTGGCCTTGAAGGTCATAATGTACCATATGGTTTAATTTGTCTTGACAGTCGCTTTCATATTGGGTAATCAAATATATAGCATTCCATTTAAAAAACTAAAAGTCACCTTCGTTTCAAGGAAAATATTGCGAACACCAAAAATTCAGATACCGTATTATGTCGGATATAAAAAACAGTAAGAATTTTCCTCCTTCATTTTTTTTCAAATACTTACCATTTTCAGGAATCCTGTATAAGAATATCAGGTATAGCCGCTTGGCCGCTGCGAGTACCGCACGGCCCGAGCGATTCAATTAATTTTCATTTGGCCAATTTTAAACGTCCACGTTTTTCAAAACATGTCCATAAAGAGGAAAACCAGGGCTTTATCCTCCTATTTTTTCCAAATGTTTAAAAAGTTGCCTTCAACTATAAAATTGCATTTGTTTAGAACAATTACTAAATAAATGGTAAAATATTCGTTGTTATTAAGTGAAATAATTTTTATTAGGTACTCTTATATCTGCACTGTAAGCACCCAAAAGGTGATTTTTATCAGCTTATTAGTTGAACAGTTATAATTTTTGGAAAAATAGTAAACACTATATTTCAAAGAGCTGTAACATCCACAATTTTTGTCATTTCGAAAAATCCTTCGAGATATGTTTACATACCCCTAAAGACTACAACATATCCAAGTTGCACCAAAATACGAAATGTTACTCCGAAAAGTGTCCGACTTCGCGTGGAATGAGCCGATAGGCATCGGAAAGTCAAGTCGTACGTCGAAGTGGCCACTGCCGATGGATCCGGACAATCGATCTCCGAAGGATCACCGGGCGATAATCTAGAATATCGTCATTTTCAGCGGTTTAATACCTTTATGGCACGACAAGAACGTTATAAGCATCGACCACCCTCGTTCTTTCCCTTGCGTCCTGCCTCGTTCACTTTCGCGTTCCTAAATTTAATTAAATTTCACGGTTTTTCGCGATTAAGGGACCGCGGTGGCGTAGGAGAGGCGTTGCAAAATTAGTTTCGACCGGGGATAATGAATTTCGTTAATTATGCCTCGCGATTCGGCGATTCTCAACGTCGCGTCGCGCGGCGTCACAATCTGCGAAGTCCGCGCCCGGACTGTGCTCCAGCGTAGTCGTCGCGTGTGAAATCGTACACGTACCCACCTTACGCGATGTTTAATGTTCTTTCCTACGATTCGTTTTGTAGCTAAATACGCACCTACGTAAGAAATACGCACACGTGAACAGAAGCGTTTGTGAACGAAGTCTTCGAATTCCATGCTCCACTACGAACATCTTCAATTGCCTCTACGTGGGCTGGTTTCGGGAATCGCGCAGGATATTACAGAGAGCGAGAACAAGTTGCACGCTCCACTTATGTGCACGGAGAGGCAGATTGACGTCTTGGTGGTGATTAGTTGGGAGCATCGATGGGGTTTCTCTCTTTTATGGTGAAGCCCTTACGACACCGCGTACCCTCGGCCAACTGAAGGCCTTTAAGTTCTGATTAACGCGGTCTGAACTTTCTGTCAATGTCATAATCCCTTTGATAAGGCCATTCTACGATTATTACTTTCTCCGCCACACGCGCTCTCGTCATAACGCTATCGATCGTAAAACTGAGCGCCGCGGATTTATGTGCGATATCTGGCCGCCCGTAGCTTCATCCACGAGCGTGCAAGATTGAGAGATCTTATGGAGTCCCGAATGGGAATGCGAGAGTCTGCGAATGCCACGGGATCGCATAGACAAAGTTGAATACGTGCATCGAGTTGCTCTAGGCTGATCGGGAATCGTTAGAATTCTTCAGTCGGCTAAGTCGTTTGCCCTATCAGAGTGTTAGGTACACGGTTTAAGAAGCCTGTAACGATCCGCTTCGCGGCAGGGAAACGGTTTTTCCCTGCTTATGCTGGTTGCAGGGTACGCCTAAAATTGAATCGCGACTTCGACCATACAGGTAGTTGGGGCAGACTCCGACAAAGACTCGCCCTTAGACGATCGCAATTAATTCGCGACTGGAGAGTAGATGGGGGAGGGGGTTGGTGGAGTAGGGGGTGGGGGTGGAGGTGGAGTGGCGGCAGCGGGGGAGGTTAATGGATTTCCACGCCGCCATCCGTACGGTCGTTCCCTGGAAGCTCGTCAGAGGTTCCATAATGCAGCACTGTGTGCAATTTTAAGCAACCCTTTATCCTAGCAGCCTCTTCCTCCCTCCTCCCTCCAGCAGAGCTCCACACGTATAAGACTCCGGTCCAATTACCTCCTTGCTACGCCGGCTGCTGCTGTTGGGAAGGGGTTGCATGATAGTTAATTACACCCCCTCTACACTCCCCCGCATCGCCACCACCAGCATTACCACCACCACCACCACTACCGCTGCCGTCGCTACCTACTCTCCTTTCAACCCCTCCCTCCCCACCATCATCCGCCGTTACCCCCTTCTCTTCGTCTATCTCCTCTTCCAAACCCTCTCTTCCTTCCCCTCCGTCCTCCACCGCCTCCTTCTCCTCTTCATACATCTCCACCTCCTCCTGTTCAAGCTCCTCCACCACCACCATCACCACTACCACCATCACCCCCATCCACTTCCTCCTCCTCCTCCTCCTCCTCCACCTTCTTCTTCTCTTGCCGTCACTGCTAATTACTATTTTTAAAACATTAAAAGTAAAGTTTGTTAAATGAGTGGGAGTTAATTATGAAGCTACCGGGAGAGGCCGGAGGTAATTGGAGCGAACGACAAACAAAGGCTCGTACCTACGGCCACGGACTATACCTATACCAGCAGCCCCGGCTACCTACTTTATTTTCGCGGAGAATTTCTGATCCATTCGCCATCGTTAATCCCGACCACTCGTCCTCGTCCGCGGGGCTCTTTCATTCGTCCTGCCAATTACGAGCTCGAGGCGAATGTCGAACCGGTTAAATTGCGAGGCTCCTCCGCAGCCTGAGGCGAGGGCTGCACGCGAGTGTGTCCCCGTGTGCGTGCGACTACGACGCAGCCCCTCGCGCCACCCTCGCTCCCTCATCCACCCTCCTTCTCATCCTCCACCTTCTACCGGCTTCTCCCTCGCCCACCCCTGCCACCCACGACACCCCACGCTCCGCTAGCCCGCGCCGCGTTTGATTCTCTTTGCGCACGTTCTGTGTTTCTTTCCGCAATTTTCCGGTTATTAACGCGTCCGCTCGTTAATGGAGCCTAATCGATAAATTAGGTTAGAAGCGTATCGCTGATTGTACACCCCAGACCATCTCTCCCGCCAACGACGCCACCGCGCACGCTGTGCTTTTCGTCAGCGTTCAATGCTTACCGAACGCTTAGCTTAGTTAGTTAACGAATACTATAAAAGGCTGATTTTTCGTCGAGCTATTAGCGTTGCATTTGCTAATAAATTTTACCTTCGTTTATTCCTCCCGTCCGTTAGAGCACTCTTAATTTTTCCTCGGTTTGGTCTACAGCTTTTTTTCCCTACAGCGAGGGAGTTGAAGTAAAAGTTCATAGTCTTCCTACAATTACCACGGGCTGAGTCTGGAAGTTAACATTTATCTCGCGGGTACATCGAACTCCCGCCGACTTATATCGAGTCCCACGCACACGTACTCTAGAAATATCGATCCCGGTAAGCACATCGGTATAGCAAGCCACGCGTAATACGTTGGACAACTTGATAATAACTTGGGCCATTTTCGCTGGTTACGCGCGGACGTTCGCACAGTTACTAGCGATGTTTTCTCGAAGTTTATGACCAAACGCTTAGTGGCATTCACGATCTGATTTAACGTATGGAAAGAGCGCGAAACGTTGTGTCTTGTACGTTCATAACCCGGGGTCTAGATGCAAGCTCAATCTAATGTAGAGCGAAAAGGAAATGGCTGGTAACGTGCGGACGCAGTGGGCATGCAAGGCGCAACGTCGAAACTCTTCCCCATAGTTTTGCGAATGCTGTTCACTATACATGATGATAATAGACATTCTTCGTAGAGTAAAACTTCCTGATCACGACCTTCTTATTGCTTTTTCAAAAACATTATACCTTGCCCCCGAAATCTCAACATATTTGGAATCGCGTCTCTAGTAACGTGCGGACACATTGTACAAAGAACAACCAAACCACCATGTAATGATGCATAAGACTGATTTCATGTTTAATTATCATATGAAAAACAGAGAATATTACTTTATTATTATAAACTTTTCTCCAGCTTGTCCTATACTTAACATCAGTGGCACTGATTTCTTCATAACAGGGTTCGAAAGAGTTCTGGAACTTTTCAATGGGTTCTATTTGCAAAATGGACCGTGGAACTTTTTTCAAAATGTCCTCACATTATAAGTTTCCATGAGAACTGCTAAAGTATAAGTTCTTGAAAATAAAAGTTCTAGTTGGAGTGGAACTTATAAAATATACAAATAAAAATTTCTCTATAACAGGATCGGATATTTTGTTCATCAATATTAAAAAAGTTCTCAATCGTTGTAACAAATACTGAATACTATTCATTGAATAGTACTACAACAATAATAACTAATTATTACAGTTAAATTGATATTCTGAATGTGATATTTATTTGTAATATTTATCTACGAAAATAATTTCTACGCAGATATTATAGAATTTTTATGTATTTTGGTTCATGTAGTTTGGTTCCATGAGAACACTTTCTAAAGAAGTTCCTAAGGATAAGAACAGATATTTTCTTAAACAGAACATATGTATAAGTTCTAACATAATTTTGTTAAAAATAAGAGTTTCAGAACTTTTTTGAGTCCTGCTTTATAAGATATCAATAAATAAACTTACTTATACATTTTTTAATAAAAACAAAGATATAAATATAATATCACAAAAATAACAATCAACGTGGCTATTTTACGAATCTTATATATGGCAATCTAAATCATGTCGGAGGATTGATAGTACTTTATATAACTAGCAAGGGAAGATCCCGAACCCGAAAATTCAAAAAATTTTGAAACTTTGTGAATTTGTAGAGAATTTCCTCCTGGTTACAACGCAATTTTTGTTCGCTGCCCAAATTCACTCGAAGGGGGTGAAATTAGCCTCTGGAAGTTCGGTTATTTTTTGATTTTCAAGACAAAAGTTACTTCTTTTAATTAGATATATCATTTGGTAAAACAGTTATTTTACAGTTCACGAGTTATAACACAAAATCGGAAAATAACCGGATTTTCAGGGGTCAATTACAACCCTTGAGAGTGAATTTGGGCAGCAAACAAAAATTCCGTTGTAATCAGGAGGAAATTTCTGCATATTCACAAAGCTTCAAAATTTTTTGAATTTCCAGGTTCGGGATGTTCCCTTGTAGGTACATAGAAATAATCACACCACTCATCTACGCCGAAAGCTGCACCTCAATATAAACTATATTTTTATTAATTACAAATAAAAATAATTTCTTCGTACAAATTTATATTAATGTGATTCATTATCTAATAAATATTTTATTTTGATTTGAATTATTATTTTACTACGCTTCCGTCTGTAGATTGGCAGACGATAGACAGGCCTGCTCTTTCGCGGTGTCCGCACGGTACCACATAAGATCGCGCAGTAATCATTAGGGATTGCAAACCGGTAAATCGGCAAATCGTTTTTTTTTCATTGCTAACGTAGTAGATATCGATGGAATTATGCGCTACATATATGCGCTACATTGCTATACATACAATTTTTACCGGTAATTCGCCAAATTTTTACCGGTAATTCAATAAATTACGTATTTCTCGATATTTACCGGTAATTCGCCAAATTTTTACCGGTAATTCAATAAATTACGTATTTCTCGATATTTACCGCTAATTCGCCAAACTTTTACCGGTAATTCGATAAATTACGTATTTCTCGATATTTATAAACACATAATTTATCGAATTACCGGTAAAAATTTGGCGAATTACCGGCAAAAATTGTATGTATAGCAATGTAGCGGACATATGTATCGCATAATTCCGTCGATATCTACTACGTTATCAGTAAAAAAAAAACTTCAAACCGATTTACCGATTTGCAATCCCTAGTAGCCCTGAGCTGCAGTTCCACTATATTTACAAATGTGCACAAGCAGCCCACAAGACAATGAATCGGCGTTGGTGTGTATTTTAACCCGCAGGTTTGGACTGGTGATAATAACTTCACCATGAACGTTAACGTGCGGACACTAAAGTTTTGGATTTTACCTACTGCTTTGGACATCTGCCGAAAAGATTAATTGTTTTACACGCACGTCTTTTTGTTCCTCGAACAGTGTACACCAAGCCATACTATTAGTTTTAGCGATGTAAACGCAGGGAATAACGGAATATCTTACCTAAAGATATTCCTATTACTGATTCATTTAAATCGTACTACAAAAGGGACTTCATCATCGCTTTCCGACCCAGTATACTCGGTCATACTCATTTTTTATTGATATGGAGCATATACAACATAGTGGACCACTTCTCGCGTGTGCCCATGTATTTTGAAAAACATGTCCCCGTGTCCTAGCGAGCGCGAAAATGGCCCTTGCCCGCTCAAGTTTCGGATCACCAAATTTATTCTGCGGTGATCGAACATCCGGGCTACAAAATATTCTAATAACCGCTGATGTTCTCCGTGTAAATTGAAAATCCCGGCGAATCTATTATATAACGATGCCGCGAACTTTGTAATTGCTTCCTGTCGTTTTTAACGACGGCTAACGGATACCTCGGGATCGCAAGGTATAATCATCGCTATATCCTCGGCATTGTCGCTACATTTCCCTCCAGCCGTGTTCCAGTTTCGCATTACACTGCAACATATTTGATCCGTAGAATTGTCTCGTCGCAGGCCACTCGCCACCGTGCTAATTGGGACAAAGGGGTGAATCGGAGCGCCGAAAGAAGAAATAAACTGAAGCATCGCTTCCCAAGGAAGTCGTTAACGCGACGGGGATCGGTGAAAAGGGGAAAAAGGAAAGGTCTTAGTAGAACGATCGTAGGGAGGGGGGGGGGGCGGCTGACGACGACGGAAAAGCCCCGCGGATCTGTTTTCATTAAATAATTCGCTAATTAAGACGAGCACGGCGGCCGCGTATAATTCATGGAAACGTTTCGCTGAAGCAACCCGAGGAACAAAGGGCGCGGTAAGTAACGTTACATTAACGAGAAAAAGTATTAGGTTAAAAAACCCGTGAAAGGGACTTATTATTCCGGCAAGTTTTTTAAAGCATCGCGTTTCATGCCATTTGCGCGGCGGGCGGCTATGCGCGCGGGGCAAGAGCCGAGCCGAGTATATCTCGAGGAAATCAAATAACCCGCGCTGCGCCGCACGCGGCCGGGGGGGTTTCAGTTTTACGGTTATTAATTAACCGATACCAGATTTCTGCATTAGCACTCTGTCCCCGCTAATGCACGGAATACAAGTACTCGGATAATGCGTGTCCTTTTCGCGGCAGATGGATGCGCCCGATACCGGAGACACTGCTGCGCGCGCGCATGCCTCGATAGTGGTTACCCGCACTGTCACCGTGCCACGTCGTAATTTCGCGAAAGGAGGCTCGAAACTCGTGAATTTCGCACCGGCGAAATTAGTATCGGAGTCGAAATGTCGCGATTGGCATTTGGCTACTCCGGGACTATGGCTGCTCATGATCTTATAGCACCAGTGTATCGCGCGCTGCCTACAGGCAATGGCAGCCCATGAGGTTGCCAGCTGAGTCGCCGGAACGCGGCCCAGGAATCATCTGGTAAGATTTCGAAGAGGTCGTCAATCGAGCGTGGAGTCAAAGGCTGAAAGGAGCCACCGATGAGGTGGTTCGAAGCCACGCGACATGGCAGACGCGTCATCCGTGCGACACTCGGATTCCCAGACGGCTCGACACCTAACCTTCGGCGATGCTTTACGTTCACGGTTCTCGGTGGCGCACGGTGCACGATATCGCGTCGTGTGCCCGGTCCTTTTCGCTATTTCCGGCGCTATCCGTCAGGCCCGGTTACGAAGACACCGACGACGCCCCTCCACGAGGGCAATGCGTCTTTCACAGACGGTGTGCGCCGAGTTATGCCCCTAAAGAGGTTTCTATTTAGATCACCACTTCCCGCCGACACGTACACTCGTCGTCGGTCTCTTCTTCTTCTTCTTCTTCTACGACTGGCCCCTCCTTGCGTTGGCTCCTCTTCCTCGTGTTTGTCGACGTTGTCGTCGTTCCTCCGTTTCTTTTGATGCTACTTAGCGGCGTGAGAAAAGTCTGGCTAACGAAGGTAGCCGCCTCCCCTGGCTTGGCTCGCACATGCCGCCGTTCGGGACGGGCAATCGCGTTTAACGAGAAATTTCGTAAATCTTCGCGATGCTTCCCGGAAGGAATTCAGACGACACGCCCGGGGCGGCGTCTGTCACGGCCAGCTTCCAATGAATTATGCGTTAGACAATGTTTCTATTCGGTCAGCCGCTACTTCCCGGTGATATTCTCGCGCTTCGACCTGCTCCTCGCCGCTGATGATTCAACGGGCATGCTCCTCTCTACTGACAACGCTTTAGTATCCTAGGGTCAGAAACGTAATAAACACTTATAGGTACATAGGTACTTACGTACTGAATTATACAATTTATTTCGGCAATGTGTTGCTGCCTGCAACTCCCTGTACATACCGTGTTTTATATTCTTGGTTCTGGTGGGGCGGAGATTTCGACTTTGTGCAGGAAGTGAAAGCAGGAATGACTACAATGTAATGTATTTTGTACACGCTGGATATGTACCTACAGAGGGTGGCCAAATTATTATACTCAAAACATTTTCGTCAAAATCTGTGAAACTCGTGGCTGTAATTAAAACAACAATGCACGACTTTTATTGTTTTTTTTTCATTTATTGATTAGCTACAACATCTGGCAACATTGTGAGTAATTTTTCAACATATAAATTTCATTTGCTTTCAAAGGGCGAGGATATAATTATTACAAATAATACAAAAATAATAGAGATTATCATCAGAATATGGCAGGATATTCCAGAACTGCAGGAAGTAGCCATAGAGTCAGAGATGGGGAAAAAATTATTTTCGATAAAAATTTCGTATACAAATTTCTAAAGGCGGAGTCACCAAATATTGAGTAATTGTATTTCTCGTACAATACAGTCTTGAACCTATGTATATTAGGGTGGCTCTTATTTTCGACTTTTGACTTTTCTAGTTCGAAATAATTTAAAAAAAATCGGTGTAAAGTTTGAGCTCGATCGGATAACGGGAAAGGGTGCCCCTGGACCCTTAAACATTTAAATCATTATTTAACAGCTCGCGAAGTCGGTTTTATATAATGTCCTGCAAGTTATTGATTAAATAAAAAAATATGTCAAACAAAAGTTGTAGATCCGGACAAGGAGCATCTCTTATGTTGTGTTACTTTTTCTCGCGCGACAAATGGTTGTCGAAAAAAGTCCGAAAAAATAAAAAAAACTTTTTTCCCTCAAATTTTGAAAGTTTAAATGCTTCTAGATCACTTTTTATTTATGAAGGCGAACAAAAAATAGAATTCTTATTTTCGAGGACCATTTTTTAAACATTTAAAGGGGGAGGCATATACTGAGATATTCGAAAAAGATACAATTTTTTTTCTTATTTTCAGTACTTGATACGTCATGAATGTTTTCTGAAAATTTGGGACCGAAATTCGCAAAAAATTTTACCCAGAGTAAATAAGAGCCACCCTAATGTATATACCTAAATCTATTTAATTTGCATTCTTAAATACATATACTAGTATTAAAAAAATAATATTATAAAATTAAAAACGAGACATCCAATTTATTTCATCGTTTAAACTGACAAAATCTCAAACCTTTTTGTTTGAGTATAATAATTTGGCCACCCACTGTAGCTCCGTTTTTCAGTTAGATCCTTTTAGCGTCTCGAGGTAATTTTCTTCAAACCTTCCTAGTCTTCTTAACATAGAATTCTACCAGTTTGGTGATATCCCATTAAAATTCGACCGCCAACTTAATCTTCACTATCAACGCGTACAATCTCCACATCAAATTCTGAAAGTCACCGACGGAAGAGCTCGATTCGCGAACCTGTAATCAACGAAACGCCCGCGAATTGTCGTGCTCCGCATTGTTGTTCCGAAGGGCAGCGACCCGCGTTAATTTTAACTGATAATTAAACGCGAAGAATTCGTCTCTCGCAGGCCACGCGCGGCGAGCAACGCGACCAAAGAGGTTTCTATTTAAGCCGCGGCGGGGCTCGACGCGCGTATACGTGTCATCTCTCGCTTTTGATCTTGACAGGTGAACAACGTGAGAAAAGTCTTATTAACGAGGAGTTTTTAGCGCCAGACGCGGTGCCTCGGCGCGCGAGGACGTGCTTCATAGCCGTCATAAATACACGCTGATCACCGGTGACAGCCGCAACAGTCGGACAAATTCTCCACCCCCCCGCGTCCCTCCACCGAAAACACGCGCGCCCGCGACCGGCCACGCCAGGCACGTTAATCCGTAATTACCTGATTACATATTTTATTGTCGCGCGAACTCTGGTTCCATTTGCTGGCCGCATTTCGAATTATTTACTTAGCAATTACATTAATTATATCGTCAATAATTAATCCAATTACGTATGAATATTGTCGTTGTCTATTCCATTAAATAGTTTCGTTTCGTCGACCGCGCCTGCTCCGCGGCCCCGGCCGGCTGTTATTGTTCGCGTCGTTGTTAACTCTCCAAGTAACCGTTTATTCTCTGTTGTGTTTAACCGGGGCCCCGTTTAATTAGCTGATTTTACTGGCGGTGCCTCGGCTTTATCGTCGCTACCGCGTCGCTCCCCCTCCGCGCCGACCCTTGCTCCTCTATCGGCCTGGTATCGACCGTCCTCCTTCGCCAACTTTCTCCCGGCAGTCGCGGGGAATTAGCGAATTCGACGTTTCGATCGGCGTTCACCGTGCTCGTAAAGACGGGACGAGAACTGTTTGTTCAGCGGCGAAATAAAAGTGGGAAGCGCCGCGGCGGCCGATTGCCTTAAAGCGATAGTTTCGAGTGCGCGGCCACGGGGAGGGACGCGCCGCGATAAAGGACAGTGATGTATGGATCGGCGCGCCTGTTCCGTGTCGTCCTGTTTAGTAAATAGCCGAACGGACTTCCCCCTCGTCTTCTTCATTGATTCTGCTTCCTTTTTTTCCGCCCCGTCCCGTCGGACTATTTCGCGCCGTAGAAATCACTGATACACCCGCTGTACTTTGCGTCGGGAAACGATAGCTCTGAATTTACTTTCTCGCCCTCTTCCATCGTTCCCTTCCTCTCTCGTTCCCGTTTCCACCCACTCCAACGCTCTCTCGCGGTCTCTCCTTCCCTCTTCCACCCTTCCTCTATCTTTCCCACACCCCTGTCGTCCTCTTCTTTTCGTCTGTTCCGCTCTCTCTTTCTCTCTCTCTGTCTCTCTCTCTTTCTCTCTGTCTCTCTCTCTCTCTGTTCCAACCCCTCGCGCTCCCTTCCTTCACAGCCCTCGCTCCCTCCTTCCCTCGCCACCCGACGGTGTACACTTTTATCTGCAATACATATTGAGCACGGCATAAAATAAATGCGCGGCGGTCGAGCGAGCCAGCATTTTCCATATAACGTAAAAATAATACGGAGATAAAGCAATATATTACGAATTATGTAAAAGTAAAATTTGAATTTTAATTAATTGGAGGGAAAAACGTTCGGTGTACGGTATCCAGTAATTACGCGGCGGGGTCGGGTGGACGGGCGGCAGCGAGGGGGTGGGAAAAATTCCATGCTATCGTCCGCGAAATACGCCGTAATAAATATATTTGATTTCCGCGATGTTTCGCTGCATACCTCGAATTTTGCTTTTATTTTTTATCAGCTGTAGAAGAGGGGCGGGACGCCGGGGAGGGGAGAGGGTAGGCGGGGGGGTTAGGGGCGGGGTACGTTAATTGATTCATGCGCGCACCGTTTCTAATTAAAATTGTAACGATTTGCGAATCAACGTGACTTTTCGCCAATATTTAACGTTCCTCTTTTATAAAATAATAATATTTTCGCCTGCTCGCCCCGCCCGGCTATTCAGTCGACGCGGAGCATATTTTAATTTCCAATCGAAACGGGGAATTGTCCGTTTCATTAACGTTCATTTTTACCAGCCGTCTTTGATCGCGGCCGGCGCGTATTGCTCGCGCACCGAAACGTTTTAAACGTCCCCTGTTTTTTGCTTATGTATTTAGCGACTCTGCCAATCGTTGCCCGCTTCAATCCCGCCTGCACTGCGGAAGAGTTAATAATCTCGCGCTGCCCGTGCGAGTGGAGGGGATTTAATAAGCCGCTCGCGCGTCGCTTGGAATCGAAAGCCACGAAGGAGGCATCAACCGGCTGCACGATCGTCGGACGGGCCACCGGGACGTCGCGAAGAAATAAATCCGTCGGCCGGCGACCTATTATACGTGGCATTACGAACGATTAACGCGCCGGTCGAACGGCAAAAATCCGGCCGCAAACGGGGAATTTCTCCCGCATTAGAGCACGGCATTAGAATAACAAGTACCGTTCAGCCTCGCGTCACGCGGCCCTAACAGCTATGAAATTAAATGAAAATTAACCATTTTCTCCTACCCACTTCGCCTGCCCGTCCTCCACCTTCGTTCCACCGTTTTGCCTCGTACCTGCGACATATGCCCGGGGCCATTCTCAGTCGCCGCTTTCCCGTCTGTCTTCTCTATCGAGAAAGTTCGTAATTCGCCGGCGTATTAGCGTGAATTACGTTATTACGTCTCGCAGCCTCGCGTACAGTGTTCCGCGGCGTTAAAAGCCAGATGGTAATCAGAGACAGCGCGAGTTTATTAAGAAACAATTTGTCGCCGGATATTGGAGAAGAAGATATTTTAATCGATAAGCGGATTTATGGATGTATGAGTTATCTGAAACTCAAGGGATGTTCATGTCCTTCTGTATAAAATTGTTAGAAATTCGCGTGTTCGTCGAATAATGTTTGAAGAATGTCGCTCCGGGCGATCGAAAACGTGAAGCGTTCACGAAATATTACGGCCGGCGTGCCGGGGGAAATTTCTAATTGCGCATTGCCGAGTTAAACAAGGCTTAAACCTCTTCATATGTCGCTGTTGACGAGACGACACAAACACAGTGAAATGCACGGGAGGGGGCAAAAGCCCAGGCAGGGAGGGCTAGGTTTACTGCTAATTGCCGTTGTATTACAACGACCAGTCAAAGGCAGGCTCTCGACTCGTAGAGTGTCGACCGAACCTTCCTTCTGCGTCCCGAGTCCCGGTAGTTGCCTCGTATTACACTCAAAACTCTAACAGATACTCGACGATAGGTTGAACGACGGCCGCCCTTTTATTCGATTCCAATCATCGAGCGAGTAAAATTATACATTCTTAAAACTTCAAGTTCCATTCGATAAGTAGGGGAGGCCGGGGCCGTTGACTAACGAGGTTAGTTGACTAATTCTCTTTAATTGTTGTATTATGTTATAAATTATGCTGCGATTCGCGATATTGAGGCATATGGATGACCAGCTTGACATTTAATGTGTCCCCGTCACAGAAACTTGCGTGTTCTATCCGTGAGAATGAAAAATCTAAAAAAAAGGTCGGCGGGAAGTAAATATCCCTATAAAAAACTTCGAAAAAGTAAAAAAATTACGCCAAGTACATGGAATCAAATAAATCACAAAAGAATAGAAGATCATAATAATTAGCATATAAAAAAAAATGTGAAATCAAAATGAGCTGCAAGTACATAAAGATGCTTTCCAACTGCGCTTAAGATGACACAACTACATATACACAGCTAAAATGCTATGTGTATATATTTCATTATCTTTTTCATTAATTTTTAATATTATATTTATTATTACCTTCTATTTTTTTGTGATTTATTTGATAATACTCTTTTTCGTCCTCGACTTTTTTATGTATGTACTTGGCGTATTTTTTTTTTACTTATTTGAAGTTTTTATGGGGATCTCACTTCTTTTTACAAAGATAATTTGTACAGGGAATGACTTCAGAAGATTATTATTTTTATAACTTGCAAATTATCATGGGACAGAATTAAGGACAAATCTAGTCACAGCATCATTTTACGCTTCGATTATCTATATATACATAAAATCCTCAGTTTAGTTACAAATAGAAAACAGTTTGATGATATTCAAATACGTCGCAATTCAAATTTCGGCAACTTACCTTGTGTTCGAGCTGCATTTTGGTTACAATTCAATGATACAACGATACATATTTGTAAAAACACGTTTATAACTTGGTTATAACTTGACGGTAAGCTGTCAAAATTTGGAGTAGATTGCACACTGAAGATACCGATTGACGAACGAAACACGTGTTTGGACACGTGAAGGAGTGAAAATTTTTTTTTTAAATTTGTTGGTCGTAGGATATAATATATGTACGCCTTTCGTATACTATATTGATGGAATTGGCTGCGTATATACGCCTTTCGTATATATTGATGGAACTGCGACAGCATATATATACGCCTTTCGCAGGCAAAGCATTAAATCTGAAAAATAAATGTCAAGTCAACAAACCCCATCATATTTACCAACTAAACTCACAGCCGGGGTTTGTTGACTTATTCGCGTCTCACTACTCTAAATACAATAAAAACTGCGTCCTAGACTGAATTAAAACAATTTAAAAAATTAAGCCTGCATACCTAACGAAATTTTTAAACTTTTGGGTGCGCAACAATTCAACAAAATACCAATGGTCTATTTATAAAAATTAGAAATATTAAAAATTAGCCAACTAGCCCAGGTCTCCCCTACTACACGCCCTGTTTGATCCCTGAAACCCGAATCAAAACGGAGGTACGTTCGACGACCGAAGTTGCCTCTTCGCAAAATCCGCAAACTATTGAATACCTACCGTCCGCGACGAAACGAATGAGCCAGCGAGCATTTAGCGAAGTGGTCGGCGGTCCTGCGCGATCCCAGGCGAGATGCCGTCATCCGATAGCCGCGTGGCAGTAATTTATTGAATCTGCCAATAACATTCTTCACGTTAATCAGCCGGTGCATTACGTCCGTTCGCGTGGACACGGGCGGGATTCTTTTTGAGGCTGCCACGAGTGCGTCTCCCGGCCGGATTGCGGAATGTAGCCGAACGTTACCAGTTCCAGCGGTGTAATTTATCACGGGCACGTCTTAGGCATTATGCGCGGCCTGGCCGGTGACCGGGGTAACTCGAGGTCGACGGGCATTAGGTTCTGACGGACACTCGATTACTTTATACGGCTCCCACTAAAAACGACCGCGTATCGTCCCGGGACGAGCGGCGTGCATTATTCGCGCACCGCCTATATCCACCGGAGCAAAAGAGCGAGTAATAAATTAATGTTCCTCTAACCGTCTGACGTTATCAAGCGGGGCGATTACTGGAATTCAGCTATCGGAGGAGGACGCATTGTTGTAACCGATGCCCGTTGGGCTTGATCAAACGACAGGGACAATTCTGAGTGACGGAGCTTGATTAAATTTCTGACTCGGCTTGCTAAATATAGCGGCGTTCCTCGATCACGGGATTAATCTCGTTCCGGTTTGTTTCCTCCGAGCGATTGTCCCGCGGTCCGGCGTTTTTCGGGTGCCTGTGGCCGGGGAACGGCGCGGCGGTCGGATCCCGATCGGGGAAGGGAGGTTAACGCGAAAGTTAATAGGGAACTAAAGCGTGCAACGTTGACAGCCAGCGAAATCTTAATCATCGTAAACGGCCGGTACGGCGGTCTGTAACGAAGCTTTCAAACAAACGCCGCAATGATTCTGCAATAAAGCCTCGTCAACGTGCCGCAGCCCCTTACAGGCTTATCTCTTTATTCCCCGTCGTAATTTATAACTTCGTTACACGAACCCGCGACTCCTGATCGAAATCTGAAACGAACCGCTCGATATCACCTGCTCCCTTCGGCCATTGTGCCTCCTCCGCGCTCCATTGTTCCGCGGGGGTGGGGAGCCGGGACTGGGGAAAATATTTGGGGCGCCGCGCGTAAGCAGCGCACGGGTCCTGGCAATTAAGCACGGATGCGCGGTTGCGTTTCGCCGGATCCCAGCCAGCATCGAGCTACCCACGATCCGGAGATCTTAAAAGCGTTTAAAGCCTCACCTGCCCAATCTGCATAATGAGAAGCATCCATTAGCCATCGCGGATTCGACGTCCGAGGGATCAAGAAGGGGGCTGTTAGCTTCGAGCTATTAGCCGCTTCAAATAATAACTATCGATTACTTTTATCGATCGGACGGGATAACTTAGCTGTTAAGCAGTCCTGCAACATCGCTAAGATGTGAATTTCTATCGGATAAAGCTTCCCTTCTGGGCGCGGAGGGGCGACTTGCATGGCTGGTGGAGTATATTTCTTCGAAATCAGCCTTCGTTCGCAGAAGTAACTTTGTTTCTTCGCAACTTTCTACTTGCACACTAATATCCTACCCACACTGTTACGCACTGCAACGAGAAGCAGGATGAGTCTGATAACTGCTCTATCAATTTCTATAAGAAAACAGACTCCATCGCGTATTGTTAGAAAGGTGCACCGCCAGGTGTATTTAGATTCCACCACTAATCGGCTGATGAGCTAGGAAAGATACGTACGCTCGCGTATCCCGACCCGTCAAAGCCACGCGTTTGCAGTTTTACCTCTTCCCTTACTTGTAAATCACCAGACTCGGGACGTTGCATTACACCTCGAGTGGATGACCTCATTACTCGTTAATGCTAGCCCGCACGATGTTCCTTCGCGGCGGGCACGCGAGCCCAAAACCTTATTTATATTGCAGCGCGCTGCCCCGTGAATGTTTGAAACACTTTGTATCTTACGCGTGCCCTCGCGTTTCCCCGTCGTCCACAGCAACGCGTCACCATGTATTATTCGAAGATGCAATTCGTAGATTGCATTCCAATTGCAGTCCAGGAGCCGAGCTGCGGCGAGCCGCTGCCTTATCGCCAAGCTACGTGCTACGTTCAGCTCTCAGCGTTAATATAAAACGCACGAAACGAAAACGCGTTCGTGGAATTCGGTGTTAAAAAGGAAAAGGAACGAAGTGGAAATCAAGGAGAATCTCCTGCGAGATTCCTGTTGCTCCTGAAGCGCCGAGAGCGCAGGGGAAGCGGAACGGCCGTGCACAGACACGTAGAACCATGTCGTTCCCTGGTCAGACAGTAGATTCCGACTTGCGACATTACCATAATCCGGCGGCTTAATCTACTTACTTCCATAAAGTAGATCCAGCCGAGGCCGTCCGGTTGCGTCGCGCTCGTCGGGCGTTTGTAAAAATCTGCAAATGGAGAAGCAATCTACCCGACGTCGCGAAGTGAACGGACGTATGGTGTTTCGTATAATTAGCCTACATTGAACAGCTCTGTACGCGGAAGCTAAATCAGTTTGCCTATCGATTTCGATCTGCATCTTTCTTACACGACTACATAAACCTGAAACTCTGGCCTCCGTTTGAAACAGAGCAATATTTCTTTTATTTTTATTTCAGCTCAACGAAACTTTCAAAAGAAAGTTATAAAGCTTTACATGAGTTTTAGGAAACAATTCTTCGCATCAGTTATATTCGCTAGTACAATGTAAGTACATGATATTTTCAGCGACGTTGGTTATGCGCGCTTATATTTTTAAGTTACATTTATTTAGGGAATGGTATACATGTGTACGAGCTTCGATGTTCGGTTTACTAAAAATTAATCTTATATCTAGTGGGAGACGCAGTTTGCATTTATTTAGTTTTTTAATTAATTCTATTCTTTGGTTATCGAGTAGAGGACATTGCCAAACTATACGATTTAGATCCAAAACAGAAGAATATTATCGCTTTCTCGTGTGAACTTTAATAGAGATTTGGTGCGCCTATAAATTCTATTTACATACTTGAATCGCTCCTTTCGAGGCTCGCAGCAACGGAGCTTCCAGCGCGTGTCTCTTTTTCTCCTACAAGGCAAGGCTCTCTATTTTCTTCTTCTATTTGCATTGCACAATTATCGCGTGAAACGTTCGAATGTCGCAGCATCAGTCTCCGCCGTTCCACAGGGGCCGAGAGTGCACGTGGAAGTGCATGCCTTAAAAGCAAAGGCATTGCCGCATTCTGGGAGTTGGATCGATCGTTGCCGTTGATCGGTGAACAGAGGAGGTCGCAGACAGTAGGCCTTGCGCCTTCCATTAGCTTTCATTTGTTTGGACAGCCGGTCCCGTGTCTCGATCTTAAGAGGGATTGGCCAGGGGCACGGGGGGAGGGTTTGTTTTCTATCGATACCGTGGTCGATCGAAGCCAGCCGGAAGTCCCGATTAGCATCGTGGATTCGACTCGCTTTGAGCCGCTCGACCCTTCGCCTTCAGCTTCTTCTATTTAGTCGATTGCCTGTCCCGCGACCACTTTGCCTATTATTTCGCTTCGGCTAAATGGTTCGTTTGTGCTTGTGCACCGTGGCTGTGTTCCTGTCGATGGGACTTGGAAACGTACACACGATTTTCTCAGAGAAAAGGGGGATTTAAAGTATCTTCCCGTGTCTAATGCTTTGTCCAGAAAAGGGACACGCTTACAGTATCCATAATGAATGTTTCTTAATACGTAACTTTGGAAGCTAATCGAATGCGCGTGAAATAAAATAGAGAACGTACTCCCCCGGGGGTTGGTTCATCCAGACGAATGATCAGCAATTATCTTTTGCACAGTTACACCGTTGCTTTGCATTATTTTTCCTCCGATACACGGAAATTACCGAGATCATTAGCAGTACAAAGTATAAGCTCATTTAACTGATTCGCTGCGAGGGAACCCTGCCAAAATGCATTTCCATTGCGCGGACGCACTGGAATGTTGACTACGCCTCGCAGGGATGCAACATTCACGCGTTCCTACGATATTTCTTGCATTTACGTCCAGGATCACTGCGGGCTGTCGAAGAAGAAGCAACAAATCGCGGAAAATTGAACCGACAGACTTCTAAGGAATTAAGGAGCGCGTAAGACTGATCGACTCCTCTACGTTGACTTGTTTCCCAGGCAAGCAATGCCCATTCATCCCCCGTCGGGTGGGAAGACAATCCGTCCGAGCGGAAAAGGCTGGAAATGAAAATACACGCGATTACATGGTTCCTCCGAGCAGGCAGATAAATCAATTCGCTCCAACCGACCATTAACCCGAATTAGTCTCGCGTAATCACTTATTCCTCCGCGATTCCCACGCGGAAACGCTCTCGCCGAGGCGGCAATCGTTTCCCACAAATCAAAGGAAACGCTGAAAGTGTGCGGCGCACGCGGGACGGCCCCGTGGAACTCTCGAATACTATTTTCAGCGATCGATATCCGCCAGGGGTATCGCGGCGCGTGTACAAGAATAAAGTGGTCGCGAGGGAAAGAGAGGTTGACAGGAGGAGTTTGTCAATCGGTTAGAGCGTCGCGGTTAAGTGGTTAACATAGGCTTAAGATTAGAGAGTAGATGCGGCGATTTAAGAGCTGTCGTTTAACGCTAAGATGTTTTCATTAGCGGAGGTCCGTTCGGGCGTGCTCCTCCGCGCGGCTTGTAAATTCGATCTTTGCTCGCGAGGAGATCGAGGAGCTGATCCTCGGGCAGAGTAACCCTACTTTGTCCCGTCTCCCCTGGGGACCGCTTTTCTGTGAATTATTTGGCGACTTCAGATGCTGTTAAGTAGCATTTCCTTCTGGAGTTGGATATCATTCGTGCAGCATTGAATGCAGCTGTAGAAAGGGGCACGGGCATGCCACATTTCACTTTGCATCTTACCTTATAACCGTAGGTTCACACTTGCTTTTAATCCCGCCGCGATCGCCGCCCGACTGGATCCTCGGATCGATCCGATCTACAGGGGCGTGTTTGAAAACTCCATCGACTCCCTTAAGGGGACCTGCCGGTCTAAAAGTCCATTTCTTTTATTTCATCTTTCGAATGTTCGACCTTTTAGGAATACGTGTTTAAAAGGATTTTTTTGAAATTCGTAAAATTCTCGAAGCTATAGGCATTTGAATAGCCGCAAATGCGTGGGTAACACCCAGCCATTCGGCACTTGCGTAAAACTTTAAACGCGTTTTTCTCGAAACAGTGTTTCAACAGTATTTTGAATGGTGGGACCTGTATTTCCAAAAGTAATTATCCGATTCGACTGAAAATTTTTTTATTTTGAAGAATATACTTCTGGCTAGGGGGATACCAGAAAAAAATACAAAAAATTGAAAATTTATATTTTTCAAAGGCGTTGGAAGAATGAAAACTATAGGGAAAAAGTGATTTCAAACTTCAAGTGTCGTTATTTTCTAATAAAAATATTATTTTTGTATTTTGTTCTGGTTTCCCCCTAGCCAGAAGTATATTCTTAAAAATAAAGAAAGTTTCAGTCGAATCGGATAATAACTTTTGGAGATACAGGTCCCACCGATTTGGATAAATTTTTTCACGGATTTGTCTTTAACGACTCCCCAGTGCCGTCTGCAATGATTAATTATAAAACAAAAAATATATTTCTGTAGCTTAAGACATCCTTAATACAATGCAAAAAATCCCATTAAATTATATATAGTAGCTTTCCTTTAATTAATTCCTAAACATCACCTATTTTTTGGGCTCTAGACCGAAAGGTCCCCTTAGGAGGCTAATGAACTATTGGATCCATAAAATCTTTAGTTTCTTTGACGCTAAATTACTTTGATACCAAATAATCGTTATAGTCGCGCTTCTCACAATCTAATTACGAAAAAAAAATCGTCGGAACATGTTCGAGAGTGTACTAGATTTTGGTGAAATAAACTGAGATTGATTCGAGTGAGAAAATCCGTTGAGTTGTATTTCTTTGAATCGAGATTGCCGGTTGCGAATTAACGACTGACTAGAGACAAGACAATAGACAGGTGATGAGGCCGAGAGGAGAGAGAGAGAGAGCGGGATAGAAGTAGGACAGAGACTAACACAACAGAAATTAGAGAAGCAGGGACTCGAGGCACAAAGATCGACACAGGGAGAGACGGAGAGACTGCCAGACCAAGAGATGGAGACAGAACGAGGACGAAAGACAGGTCGTGTGCCGGCAATCGGGCGTGTACATTCTGAGATTCAAAATTATACGTTATTACAATTTCGAAAAGAACGTACAAAGCTGGCAAAGTTATTAATCGTTGAAGATACATCGATTCAGGTGAGGCAATCATCTGAAAGCAAAATGCTTTGGGTTGAGTACTTTATACACCAAAACCTACAGAGTGGAACTTTGCCGATGAATTTGAACAATAATTGTAGAAGTTACACAGGAATCAATTTTTCCCCACATTTTTACCGGAAAAAATCGCCTTTAATCAATTATAAAATGTATCACAAACATCCAATGTTGATTCGGGAGTTCCACTCTGTACAGGAAGGAAGTCTACACGTCCAGTAAAAGTTTCAAGTGAAAATATTCATTGGTTCAAGAGTTATGGTGTACACCGTGTCTGAAAATGGTGTTTCGCGAAAAACGGCTTCAAAGTAAAGTCCCCTATGCCAATACCGCTCTGCGAGGCCGTTGCTCGGCGGTGCACTAAATTACGTTCGCCGCTGTAACTTCTACAATTATTTGAATTTCTTTATGAAATTTTGTTGAAAATGTTCATAAAGGACTTTCGGAACCAGTATAAAAAAATAATCGATTTTTTTAAGCTGAAATAGTCCGCTACCCCCTTAACCGAGCGGAGCGCGGATAAAAAACGCTCGTTCGACGCCGACTGGCTGATTGAATTCAACGATCGTGATTAATTAGTAAAACCGACGGCCTAATGGGATCGTTGTAATTTTTCCTCTCCATTTTCTCATTTTTCCCACGCGAGATCGTACGCGTAACCGCGCGCTCCAGGCGCCCGCGGAGTTTGTCGAGCGGCTGGAAACTCGGCCGATCGAGACGCAGAAATATGTTCGTTTTTCATCGGGCCGCGATATTACAATTAATCGGTGTGCAGCGGGCGCGTTCGGGTCAACGCGTTATAATCGAATCGATAAATAAAACCGGACACGCCTCGGCCCCCTCTCCCGCGACTAGGAGTCTATCCCCCGCCGTTTCGATTACGCGATCGCAATTTCTGCACCCCTTCCGAGGAGTACCGACAACAACAAGATAAACGCCCCTCGTTTCGCGGAAGTCCTACGGGCCGCCCTTATCTTAATTCATGGATCGCCACGCTCTATCGCCGAACCTAATAATCTCCACTCACCCCGCTCCCAGCCGGCTGAATTATCTTCAGATTCATTGGGAATCCTGAACAGCCGATCTCGCGGCTCCGCTCCGTCACTCCCCCGCGCCGGTCGCCGCAATATCCGCGACCCGTGCGAAGCGTGCCGAGATTAAAATTCGCCGCCATTAATTCACCGCGCCCGTAAAGTAAGCTCCTTACGAGCCGGTTATCTAGGCGGAGGGGCAAATACACCGAAGGATAATAGAAACATCCTTCGCTTAATAACAACGCGATAGCGTCGGGAGACAGGGCCCCATTCTCGGTGGAACCGAAGGTTAGGCCTCGCCCGGACACCAGCCGTATTCCCAAGGATGAACACACGCCAGGTAGACACGGCCCTGAGGCAACACCGGCGGACCTTGATAAGCATTCAGATTAGCGTGACGCCTCGAATGTGTTTACGTTTAATTACGCTAAGAGTCTCCATTAGGCTGGACCGCTGCCAGCTTCAATTCGGAGACCGGTCTGTTTTACCGAGCGTAGGTGCACCCACTTAACTTCTTTCTCCTCCCCCTCTTTCTCCCTCTTTCCGTTCTCTCAATCCCTCTCCCCCTCTGTGTGTTCATTTTCCGCCCCCCCCACGCGGCGCCCTACCGCTTCTGCCACGTCCTCCCCCAGCCGGGTCTCCTTCTTTCATTCTCACCGGTTAGATTTCCGTTCCTCCTCCGTGCATCCCTCCGCGAGGCCCCCGTGTCTTTCATTTCGCGGCGAACAGAGGCCCGGCCGCGTTCCTCCCTCTCGCTTCACCGCTGGCTCCGACGGGGCAGGTTGCAAATTGCGCGAGACGGATCGTTCGCGACGGACGGATGGATTCCGACGCGGATCCAGTTGGCCGAGACACGGCTCGTTGCGATCCATCCCCGGCGAGGCCTTCCGCCGGGGCCGTTTATCAGGCGATCTCGGAATGACAACCGAGCACTTGGCGAAACCGCGCCACATTGTTGCTATCTTAATGGCGATCGATTCCACTTAGTGGCCGTTCGAGGGCCGAACGCGTGTAAACGGGCGTATCGCGTCGGACGTGTGTCCACGCGGGCTGAGGAAAGCTTCGGGAACCGTTCCTCCGAGCCAGCTGAGCCGTTTTAATGCTCGCCCCGTTGAAACGCCGTCAAGGCCCCGGCCAAATTTATTTCGCCTGTTAATAACGCAGCGTTACGCGATAATGCAGTTTTCACAGTTTAAGGATGAACTGCAGTGGCAATCTTAGCCAAAAGTTAATCCATTTCCGAGATATTAATAAGGCTTTTTCCTGTGATGAAAACCAGTCAGAAATGGCAATGGGGTATTTTTATCGCAAATTCAGTTGAATTCGTTGTTATTTTTTATCTTGTTTTGCTAATTTATTGAATATTTGATGATTTATCGTTAACTTGTTCGAGGGAATGTACCTGAGATGCAACTGCTAGAAATGAAATAATCAAGCTATAAATTTCCGTTTTACTTATATGGAAAACAGTGAAAAGTGTGCCATTGTGTTGTATTTGGCGAGTGTTGATCATATATATATCTTAATTATATTAATAAAACTCTTATATACACATAATCTTCATGAGTTGGAACTTCCTTGCGATCGTGGCAACGCTGCTCAATGAGAAAATATTCTCGTGCAGCAGTTGATAAGGTGAATATCCCAATTTCTGCACATTTAAGAGGTTACTCGACAGAAGGAAGGTGTAAAAAAATTGTTTATGATCAAAATTTGCAGAGTAATTAATTGATTAATTCTTTAAGAATAAATCAACCAGTCGAAAACTATTTAAGAAAGATCGCAGAAACTGCCACGAATATGGAACAAAACGCAGTAATGTTTTCAAATATTCCCGCCTCTGTACGTGATTGCGGCGTTGCCGCACTTTCACAGTTACTCAGCTGACTATCAACGAAAAATCAGTTTTCCGTGTCATTTTCTTTCATTTAAACAGAAACCATCGAATGAATTGTCCGGAATTTTTGTGACAATTTTGTTCAGTGTTTGATCTTTCTGTACACAAGACTTCAAAAACTTTGGCCCATTATTTCACTCTTCATTTTGAATTTATATTCTCAATATTGCGTTTTCCCATAAGAGTACATGTTAAATTGAAAGTTAAATAATTCGAAAACTACCGAATGAATTTTTCTAAAACTTTGCAGAGTGTTTTACTATCGCATAAAGATCGATGCCTCCAATTTTCAAAGATTTTCGCTTATTTTGAATGTTACTGAAGTTCATCCTTAAGCGAGGATGATTTCAGCGTTACGCCGCGAAGCGACCTTCGAATCCTGTTGAGGGGGATAATGGGAGACCTCGGAAGCAAGTCTCCTATTAATCCTGAATTTATCGCGCCCCCTGTAGCTCGAAGTTGAAGAAGGAGGGTTAAAAGGAAAATCGCCTAATTCTAATCAATCCCGAGCCTACGCCGTTGCATTTTCGAGCATCGGTGGTGGGGGACAGATGGCCTAGCAAGAGCATAGCAAAGGCCAGTAGGGGGGCGGGTGAGAGGGTGAGCGAGGAGGAGGGGGGAGGGGGCAGAGTTGGCGGAATTTAAAAGCGCTTTTAGCTTTTAGCCCGGGCGATACCGCTAAGAAAACGTTTTAGCGGATTTCATTTGCCCGTCGTCGCGCTCTTCGTAGTGGAGTTCTGAGACGATGGATCTCGGAAGACGGGCAGGGGCACGAACGGGGCAGGGAGGATCAAGGGGAGGGACTGGTGGTTGGGTAGAGAAACGCGGCAAAAGGGTGAGAAAAAGAGGCGGCGGCGGTTGCTCAGAGAGACGCCGGCAACACTGGTTATTAAGTAGATGCTACATCGGTGGATGAATATTTAAGACGTTCAACAAGTTGCGGATTTTTCTTTAATCAGCCTTTAACCCGACCACCCTTCCCTCGCCCTGTCCTCCTCGCCACTTGCTCGAATTATGGTGGTAAGCGGTTCGAGCCGCTTACGCGGAGAGATTCGAGGAATCCGCGCGCTCTCTTTTTCACCGTCGCCGACCCCGGCGGACGTTCCGTTCTATAAGCGGGGATCAGTCCCGATGAATTTATTTATCGTCGATTTGTTATACACCCAAGCGCCGGGGGATCGGGCGCGATTAATTGCGCTGATTCCACGTCCCTGGATCGAAGGAATTAATATCGGAGCACGTCCGAGGGCTTTTTAATGATTTCACTAGCGGCGCAAATGGAACGTATTTTTACTCGGCAATTGTTAATGGAAAATAACGGACGGTCGAGGAACGCTCGACGCTTTCGAATATAACTTCGGACCCCCCTCGCCGCGCCGTAGCCCCCCTCTACCGGTGCTTTTTCCAAAGTTACTAATTATTATATCACAAAAGCCCGATCGTAATCAATCGACAGGCTCGCCGAAGTTAGCTAGCTACTTATTATAAATTGTTCGGTACAGTTGCCGGGCACGATCACGCCGCGGAGTTAGTTTTAACTTCGATCCGGGTTAACGAAGGCTGAAACGTTCGTTCTATAGCGATAGAAAAAGACGAGGTGGCGCCGTATCCATGCGTACTCCCCTTCCTTCGTTCGATATTCTCATTAGCGTGCTCTCAAACCACCCCTCGTTCGCTGACGTAATCCAATTCTGGCGTTCAAGACACTGCGGGCCGCAGACAAAACCCGAGTTTCTCGAAAACAAATTCGTATTATAAAGGAGATTGCGTTCTGCGGGGATCAGCGACGCCCACGAGGGCCTTGACACAGTAGGTCACCCCTTCAGCATTCCGATCTCCTTTTGTACCGTATCTGCTAGCTCTCGCGCTTAAGTAAGCTTCGCGTATTTATATAAATCCTTTTTTACATTCCAGAGGTTGCCGGAGATCCACGTACGAGAGCAGAGTGGTATGTACAATTAAATTTGCATATTATATATTCGACTTGCATCGTAAATACGTAATATAGTGTCTAAACTGTCTAAAGTCTAAGCACTGGTAGATCTGAGGTCTCGATGGCCAACGAGTACCTACAGTGAAATTAATTTATTATTTCTTCGAGACGACATAATAAGGGAATCCAGGCGGAAAGCCCTGAGATCTCCAAAGCCAACGGGGAGCCAACCCCCTTGGCCCTTACTCACTTGCTCTCGCAGTGATTTAAATGTGGCTCGCGCCAGCCGGATCGATCGATCCCTCGTTCCGTGTCCATCTGCCGGATTGGTTCCTAGCAACGGATAGGTCGATGGACAATCGGCAAGAATGAAGTTTTATTTGCCCCGTGTATTACTGTTCGTGAGATGGCGTTCCGCTAGGAACGCGGCAACCCACCCCTGCTCCCACCCCCGGGCGTCGCGCTGTGGTAGTAACTGATTCGGCGTCCGTGATGCCGATGGCCGACGCCGGTGGTGGAAGGTTCGCGAAACACTCTAAATCCCCAAGGCAAATAGTTTTTCTTCGATATCCGTGGGCCAGAAACAAACAAGATTCTTTATAGACGGAGCAAACCACTCTTCTATAAGTACACCGTCCTATCCTCGTCCCGCGCGCACCTCGCTCTCTTCCTCTCGCGGCAGTCCGTCTCTGCCTATGCGATCGCTCGTGCTCGCAAACTTTGCTTATGTCTTGCCACCCCCGCCGCCTCCCACGCGGAGGGGTGGCACGCGTACGCTGACTTTGTTCGTCGGTGTACAGGGACTCGCTGGTTTGTTCATAGAAATTCAGGGGGGAAGTCTGGTTGTAAAAACTACCGCTTTTGTCCTCATATCTGTGTCATCCGTGGTTTTCATGTCTGACTGTCGTCCGTTCTCTCTAATCCTAGTACTGAAAGCGATACTGTATACTTCGACTGGATACGATCGAGCTGCGTGAACAATAATTCCAGCACATTCTAAAACTCTGTAAGACGCTCTTCTTCGTTCAGAATCTAGCCACCGGTTTGAGGAGCACCCTGTACGTTCCTACGTCTCTTCTTCTCCTCTTCTCCGCGTGTTCCTTGCCTTCGCGTACGCCTCTGCCTATGTACGCGTACTCGTGCAGGCGTCCCGCTGAATGGACGCACACAGGCGCGCGTTGTTTGCGCGCGGCCGCAACAGCTAGCCAAAGTAAAGTAAGCTTTTAGCGGAGTGGCTGATTTATAAATGTATTTATTCCGAGATATTGAATTCATCTACTTAAGTACCGGTGCCGCTCGGCCGTGCTTTCTATAGCTATTTTCACCTACCGACGGCTACTGGCTTTTTCGCCTCTCCCCCCTGCGCATTTCCCTCGTCCGCCATGTCGCCGAATTACATTCTCGTTTCCCTCATTTCCCCGTCAGCCACTCGTTCGCGCGGTTGCGTCCCCTAAATCGACTCCTTCGAATCGACCCGGAACGCTCGTAGATCTCGCCCCGACCCTACTTTCTGCCTCCCCTACCAAACTTTCGGTCGATGGGGGCACGCTGGATCGCGATTCGAAATTACTTTTAAACGGGAAGATTTCCGCGTAGGCATTTCCTTGCACGGTCGAGCAACTTATTGGAATTTTCGTTCGCGAAACTGGGACAAACTGGCTGTCTAGTTTACAAATAAGCCCGAGCGTTGCCGCGATTCCATCCCGCGCACAGTGGTCCGGGAGCACCCCAAAAGTGGCCAAAATTCAATATTTCATCAGATATTTATGAAACTTATTATTTAGGGGTTTTCGAGGTCGCTGATGACTAATCCGACGTTAAAACCCTAAAATTCAGAATCGCATATTGAGTACAGTTGCTATAATATTTTAAAAATAGGATTGTTTAATAGGAACGTTTACCTACAATATCTGTAGTGTCTAGAGCCTATCACGAGAAGGTTGCAGTGCCATTCTAGGCTCCATAATTACCATTTCTGGTAATTTCGGCCACTTTATTAGAGTGGGTCCCCTTTTCTCTCGCTACTAGAAAAGTGAGTTTCATTGTTATTAATGACTATCGCAGCTAGACTGTCAGTCAGGTTCTGTCAGTTCTTCTGCCAGTTTCACTTCTTCTAAATACGTAAATCTATGTAGAAGATCCGTGTGCGTGTCATTATTATCGTTATCGCTATCGCTATCATTATCGACATGAGAAGTAGTATGGCTGCTCACATTTACTTCAGGAGCAGCTAACAAATGGGTTACTTCTTGAGGAATAGATTGGAATTTCTTCTTTCTTAAACGTGAGTTGAGATTGAGACTGGATATTATAATATCTGATGTATCCATTAATCTATAAAATACGTCTGTCAATGTTATTGTATGACTTATTTTTCTACTATGATGTTCTCTGTAATTTTTGTAGTGCTTATTACGAGCTTCGCTAGCTTCTTCGCCAAGCGTTCTTACAGGTACGATGCTTGTACTTATAATATCTGCCCCATGAACAAGAATTTTATGTAATGTTGCAGGCATAGGAAACCATGAGTAGTTTGCAACATATAGTTCAGCTGTACGTGAGCATAATCTGCCAAATTCATTCGAATTTATTGGAAGGTGGATAGATAAAGCAATTAAAATGGTTTTAAAATTCTGTAGTAGTTGACAATTTAAGCCGAGAAATTCAGCAAGAATTGCAGGATTTTCAAAAGCTCTTCGAGCTGTATTGCCGTCGTTGCTATTGCCGGAGCCTCCTGGTTTTGGATTATCTATCTACTAGACCCAGCTTTGTAAAATGCCGTTGAAAATGCCGATAAATTTTCCTTACACAAATTTTCTCCCACGTTTTTGGCCACATTTAGGTGCTCTTGTACCACTGTGCCGCGATATAAGTGAAACGGGCCGCGCTGTCTGCGTCGTTGATTGGATTTTCTCTAACGATAATGGTCCTCACTTCAAGGGAGACTGGTGTACCGTGTATTATAATTCGACAGCATAAATAGCGATCGGCGAATCTAGCAGGCTTATGCACGGTGGCATTAATCGGAGCTCTAAGGCGCGGCTCGCCTCGTGACGGACGGTGGGCCAGCTTTTAATATCTTCGAAAGCAAAATCAAGTCGAACAGCGGAACTAGGCGGGTCGGTAAACAAAAGTAAAGCCGAAACTTTCGTCGTCTGGCCGGCTGGAGGCACCTCCCAGCTCGCGATCGCAGCGGTAATTAACTTTCAACTCGTTATCGCGACAAACGAAGCAGCAAAAAGCTCTCGGGCAAGGCGGAGCGCGAGGCAAGACAAGCGGTAATCGAATCACGCGGATCCAATGTGCCCGAAGCGTCCTGGAGGCATCTTTGATCGATAAGAGGGGGCGAGGAGGGTCCTCGAAGCTTTCGCCCGGTGTAACCGTCTTCTTTCTCCCCAAGTGTAGATAATTGGTAGGTGTAATTGTCAGCCGGTGGCGTCGCGGAGGCTATCGCAGTCGCTTCGAGGAACGAGCCTGCGTACGTACGCGTTCCTGCAGAAATGTATTATTAAACGATCCCTCGCTTCGTCGTAGTCCTTGTCATTATCGCGACAAGCGAGCGCCGTTCGGGCCCCTCTCTCCCTGGCCGATAATTGGCGACCGATCGAAAATTTCTGGCCGACGGGTGGCCGGTAACTCGGTTACAATGTGACCATCGGCAGTCGCGAAACGAAGGATTTACATAATTTTAAGCAGCCGATAATCGACGATACTAATTGCGGGGCTACGTCTCAATTGGCAGGCGGAAGCGTGAGACACGATGTAAACGACTCCCAGCTATACTGGGAATTAGCGGTTGCACCGAGCGTGCCCGGTTCGTGCGAACGGAAACGCGGAGGCCTTAAACTGTCGCGCAATAATTGCATTAAACAACCGATCGGTATCGCCGCGCAGTCTCGAAAGCTCTCCATTTTTCTTTGCAACCTTTCCCCCCCGTTCGCCCCGTTTCCTCCCCGTCGCGCCACCCCTGTCATTGTTATCTCTCCCCTGATAATTACCCAAGCAATAATCAACGGCGTATCCGTCGATCTCTCGGCCTGCCCGCAGCTGATCCCCGCGTACGTTCGAAGAACAGCCGAGTCATATCGGCGGCCAACAGAATTATTGCCATTACCAACCGCACAGTCGCACGGTACTCGCAACTCGGCCGGGCTATCGTTAATCGTGTATACCTACTCGCGCTCGCCGCGAGCAGTCGATCTCCCGGCTCCTCCGTTCGCTGGCATTTCGTGAGCGGCATGTGTCACGGCATACCTGTCGTCTAGCGGTTGGCAGCTGCTTAATGCGTGTCCTAAGGGTAAAAGCGTGCGAGGCGCCGCTTTCGCGGCTAATTTCGAGCGGACGCTTTCTTTCCACTTTCGTGGACGCTCTTGGCCTGCTCCTTTCTTCCCCTCCACTCCTCTTATCTAAGCGCTCGGACCATCTCCGAGCGCGCGCGAGCTGAATCTCCTTTTCGGCTGGTATCCGACCCCCTCCCTCTTCTATCTTGGTCGCCTTTTCCGCGACTTTTTCCTCGCCGTACTTTTTGGACGGCGCGGCGACGCGTTCCTCCAGCTCCACTCCCCTTTCGTGTTCCTGCTTCGTCCCTCGATCTTGCGTTTTGAGTTGTTCCTCCTCTTTTTACGCCGCGACATTTTCTCCTCCCCTTTCTCCCTATTCCTTTTTGCCCCGCTCCTTCGCCCCAAGGCTTTTTTTCTTTGTTTCGCCTCCTCCGTCGCGCCCGCTCGTCCGCGGCTACACCTGGCCTTCATCGAGATAACGAGAACGGTCTTTTACGAGCGGCCTAGCGAGCGTTAATTCAACGACGCCGCGCTATCGGTCGTCCGATTAATTGAAATATACGTTCTGAGAGTCGGGGATGAGATAGCGGTCGGCGAGACGCGCGGGCCGACCAGTTCTGCCGCCGTAAAATTCAGTCACGCCGTGCAGGCGCAGGCTCCAAAGTAGCAAGCAAATATGGACCAAGGTGAGTGGAACCTGGAAGCGAGTGCTTGATCAGTTTCTTTTAGAAATTTTCACCGCGCGATATCGCGCGGCCTGGAACGTAGCGCAGCTACAGCCTCGTCAGCTTTTAGGCGCGGATGTTAATGGGACCAGCTTTCGAAAGACGCAAATGAACGGGCAACGACAAGAAAACTCTAGCCTGCGTAATCCCTCCTGGCTGTATAACGGCCAGACGAAGCTGCCGCGACTTAAAGACGCGGAGAGACTCGGAAACGCCGCTTAAATCACCGAGCAATTACTACTCGTTTCTCTCATTACACGAGACGAAGATCCGTAAATCAATTAAATTAATAACGATCGACAATTAGACCCGGCTCGCCGATAACTTGACCCGCTTTCTACGGAGATATTGCCTTACAGTCGAGGCAACGTACCGGGCTCCCCCTTGGATAATCGATAATATACAATTATTATCCTCCACCGCCGTAATTACACTCGGCTCCGATTTAGGGAATTAAGCGGAGGCAAGTCGCCTCGGCTCGACTGGCTCTCTCCACCTCCTTCTTCCGACTGCCAACGAATTCCTAAGCCTTGTTATTATTTCACCAGGGATATTTAAAAAGCAGTAATCTCCTTTACTTTTAATCCGATTACAGGCGAGCGCGCGATAAAAGGAGGACTCGCAATCTGCGGCCGCCACCGGGAGACAATGGGCTGCCGCCTGTAAAGTCGAGTTCATTATGAGATGGACAAGAACGCGTCGCTCGTTTTACCTTTCCGTTCCGGGAACGTATGTGCATTCCCCACTCGCGCTCCGTGGGAAATTTCATTCCCTCGATCGATCATTCCTACTGTGGGAGGATCAATAATCTCGATGCGCCTCTCGAAACGTTGACTTAGACTCCTACCTCAACTTACTATCCACCACTGTTCATTTTCAATCCTGACAGACGAGAATAGCGACGATCTTAATCTTCCCGCGTTGCAACTTATGATCCACTTGGAATTCGTCACAATCAAATTCTCCACACAAACGACACAATTCTGAATAGGAAACGAGATCGTCGCACAGTGGGACGGATCGACGTTCAGGTAGGCATTCAGTTCATTTCTAACATATTTCATCATTTACTGATTATAATCTAAGATTACAGGTAATATATTGTATAATAAATACAATAATCATTTTTTTTCTCGTCGCTCTTTTTAATAATGGGACTTCAAGAGTCCATTCATGTTGATTTCCATATATATACATCCATACAATGTGGATCGGGGCTTATTAATAAATTATTTAGAAAATCTTGATTTGTCATTTTTCGGCTGCTCTTTTTGCGTATAATTCGCAGTAGTTTTTAAAATCAATATTTCGGGCGTTCTAGGCTTCCTCGGTTAAATATTGTAAAAAAAATTTTAGATTTCCATTTTTAGAAAATGATCAGCTTTTACACATTGGAATAGTTTTAGTTAGTCTCTTTCTTGCAATGAAAAATATAAACACTTATATTCCATTGCCAAATTAAGATTTTTTCTTACTATTTTCGTATTTTTCTAAATTAAAAGAATCGTTCGTATTTGTCCGTAAATTCAAGCATACCTCTTAATTCTCGATAGATTCAATTTCACAAAATTCAATTATTCATATCCGACCGCATCCGACCCTTTGAAAAATTCATACTTTTTTGCACAAACGCAGGTGCAAGTCAGGAGAAATATACTATTTTGCTCCAATTTTATTATTTGCAATAATAATTGTGCAAATTGAATGTTTTTAGCTTTAAATTACACTAATCGAGTAATGCTCGAATATAACAATAATGAGTAATATATGTTGGAAGTGAAGCACGCAGAGGTGTGCAACGTGCAAAAGTAGGAATGAAACGCTAGATAAATAAGAATGAATCATGCATGTGATCGGAGAGTGATTGGAATCGAATTTTGGAGAAACAAATAAGAAGGAAGCAAAAAAAAAAAGATTATTGTATTTATTATACAATATATTACCTGTAATCTTAGATTATAATCATTAAATGATGAAATACGTAAGAAATGAACTGAATGCCTACCTAAACGTCGATCCGTCCCACTGTGCGTCGGCCGTGCCGAACTGGAGGGAAACAATGGCAAGGTTGTTGCAAGCTGTTGGCGAACTCGACGCCGTATACCGTTTCATAGTATCGATCTGTCAAGTGACTTCTTTCACGACCGCACGCCGGTCCGACGTAAAAACCTTTAGCATGTCCACGCGATGCACAGCGTAGGGGGCTCGGTATGAATAAATGACAGTCAGCCCCGTCTTTACAGCATTCGAGCGCGCCTTCATTCATTAGTAACGAGTCCACTCTATGTAGAGTTTGATTAAGCAACGCTCGCATAAGGAAAGGGAATCCCCCGCTTGGGAACCCTAGTCGCAACCTTGCCGATATTTCTTCGATAAACGGGTACGTTTCGCCCTTCCTCCGTCCGAAGCTTCAATCCCGAAGTCGTAGCGGGACCCGCCGAGATCCGGGAAGCATTTATTCTCAGGCGAGCTTTTTTACAACGTCGACATCACGATTTTTACGCTGCCCTTCGCTTTCGACGAAATGAAACTTTAACGTTCGCGAAATCTTTGGGAGCAAAGAACGGGGAGACGCGGCTGGCGAGCGTCGCCGATCGAATCGATAGAGAGATTCGACGAGCACCTGCCTTTTGACCTGTCATTAATGAATATTCCGCGCGAAGTTGTTCTCGAAGGGAAAAGTAAAAAATGGACGGTGTGTCCAGGGTGTCGTCAAAATTGGCCGGAGCGACTTCGCCCGGGCTTCTTCTTTTCTCCTTAATTAGGGGTTTCGATGCAAGCAGGCCCACTCGCGGAGCGTCTCGATCGGACTGATTCGAAAAGATACTTATGTGTGTCATGACGCTCGTAATTATTGTAAACGCCGTGTGCCGGATGTCGATCGCTTCTGCCGCGGCCCTTCGCACGCGATCCGAAACAAGCACATTTCTTTCGCCTATCTGATTGCCAAGTATCTATTAACTTCTTCGACACTCGCGGGATCACGAAGTACGACACCCAGTTCCCATATCTGGCGACAGGCTTGTCCCCTTTATTGCAAAGTATACGTTCCGTCGTTTTTCTGCTCGCGAGCAATTCGTGCGCGGCCCTTCTATTTTATATGGACAGAGACAGAGTTGTCGCTGGAACTGTGGACTTATTCTCCATTATCAATATTACGACTGGCTTTTAGCTTCGCTCGGTTAATTAGAGTAATTGTTGCTGGTATCATCGCCGTCGAGGAGGAAAGTGCCCTGGTAAATGCCTCCGGTATTTTACTTATTTCTCCGGAAATGAATATGTAACGACGAGTCGATTATTCAACGCTTGAAGACTTTCCAACGTCAATTGCACGCGCGAGAGAACGATGTTTATTTGCCGAATAAACCAGGAGAATAGATAAATCGAAGCTGTATGCTACATTCTCGTTTCATTCGTAGGGGAGAGTAGGGTAAAACGGAACATCAATGTTTCTCTTGGATAAGACCTGCGAATGAGTTGGTATCGCGTGACATAGGACCAAAGGGTCCTCGCAGCATTTTGTGACAAAACATAGACCCGTGCACACGTTACTTTTCCGTTAAGAGAGTTGGAGAAAATTCCGGTATCGACGTTGCAATATTGCGTTGTACTTTCGACCACTTTTCGGCACTTGGATTTCGAAAATTAATAACGGTAGGTGCATCGTTGGATTTTATAGTCCTTGCGCTACATTTTGACGTGTTAAAAAGTTCTTTACCACGCGCTGAAGTGGAAATATTAAATGTTTACTACATGACTGCATCTGGGGCAAAACGGAACATTTTGCGTGGGGTAAAACGGAACGCCTATTATGTATGGGGAAGAATAGGAACGTCTCTTAGTACGTGTTTAAATTCTCTTTTAATTATTAGATTGTAGATTAAAATTTTAATTACTATCCTTGTTTCCAAGAAAATTGATTTTGTATAGAAAATTATGATGCGTGAGATACATCTTTCATTCGATCAAACTATTAGTTTAAATTGTAATAAATAACATAATCATTTAATGCAGATGTAGCCTTAGAGAAATCTCTTACGGACCGATGCAAATTTTGTAACGAACTCTCTGTTCATTCCGCACGCGAAGAAATTTGGATACAATGCATCACATGTAAAGGGTGGGCACATGAGGCCTGCACCAGTGCTGAAAAGGAAGATGATACACTTGTATGTGAGTTTTGTTCATAAAATAATAAACAAACTGTATTAATCTATCGTTCTTTTACGATATTATATTTATATTTGATTATTTTCCGTAATTTTCATGTTATCTAGTAAAATATTTTTTCTTATATGTATAATATACATTTTTGTTATATTTTATTTGCAATAGTTATACCTAAAACATATATTTACAGATTTTAACATAAATGAATACATTTTAAATCATAAAAATAAAGATTTTGTACGTTTACATGGTCTTCAAGTGGGTGTTCCGTTTTACCCTACCACTTGAGCGAGGCGAAGATTTCAATACCTCCGATTAATTTCATTTTCCGTCGTTCACAAAGAATTTTCTTAACAATGGCTTTGATTTTCTCATAGTCTAAGGTCCACTGAAGACTTCTGTTGAAGTCCCGTGTCTTTTTCTCCTTCCGATTTCATGTTATCACCCTCCAAAGTTAATCGTTCCGTTTTACCCTACTCTCCCCTATAATTAAAGAATTCCAATTTCTTCTGTCAACGTAATTTCCTAAAATGTTAAATTATTGGTGAATGTTTTGCCACAAAATGATAAAGAAAACACGCGTTACCCTCTGCCCAAGATTTATTCGCTTGGAACTACTCCGCAATACCATTTCGCGTGCAGCTGCAACCCTCAAATCCCACTTTACACCCTTCGACTACGCCTGAAGGAATCCCACGTTTAAACAACAGCGAGCATTCTCGCGAATCGTTTCTCCGGGGAAGATTGGGATAACGCGAAGATCGCGAGCATTGGGAGCGCCCTAAAATTCCTTGGAAATGGACGGATCTGAGCGGGTGTTTCGAAGCCCAGGCTCGGTCAGCCATTGCCGGGTCCCGTTTCCCCGCGTCAGCCGGCGTCGACCACCCCAAACCAGGCCACCCCCGAGCCACCTCGCTCGGCCTCACCTCTCGCTTCGCCTCAACCCCTTCCGCCCTCTCGTCTCTCTGTTTAATGCAGTCCATTAGAGTGCATTTAGATCAAGGGATAGTTAAAGCGCAGAGCAGGTACGGCGCCGTGCGGCGGCCGCCATGGAAAATAGTGTGTTGTGCCGCGTCGATAGCCGCGTGTGTACTTAGAAATGACATTAGTCGCATGATCGATCCCCATCCTTTTGTTCCCGTGCACCATCGTTCGATCCCCGTCTACCTATCTGTCCGATCGGCGGTCTACCACGGGGCAATGCGAACAAACAGACGATCCTGGCGTCGATAAAGAACGAGTCGAACCGTTCGATGACGATTGCCCCCTCGGCGGGAGGGTGGGCTCGAGTGGCGCGTCAATGATGCGGCTCAACAGTTACCGGGCTCGCGTATTAATTCGCACGGAAAGATCGGCGTTAAAGCTGCCCCGGCTGCTCGGCATATCGGGCCGGCCTCCTGCGGGCCGACCTCCTCCTCTCTGGATTAATTACGACCCATTTGAAAGAGGAAAGCGGTGTCGATGTTTCGACCGATTAGAAAAGCTCGCGTGCCCGCGCGTTGTTAGCGCTGAAAGGGAGAAGCGTTTTTCCAGCGACGCTGCGTAATCGTCGGGCGTATCGCGCGTCGATTTCGATCCATTAGCGATACACCTCGCGTTGGTTAGCCTGTACCGCCTGATAACCTGAAATCGAGTTTAATAATCTCGGTGGAATCGCCTAACTCCGTCCGATTAACTGTGCGCGTAAATTTATTCCTTCGCTTTTGTAAATCGGTTCAAATTTCGTCTTAATTTTCACGGGCCGAGGCGACGCACAGTGGTGCGTAATGATATCTTTTGTTCAAATCACCCTGCAGCTCGTAATTTTTCAGAAAACTTGACGATTTTTTTTTAAATTCTTCGCAATTAAATTCTCTATCGATCTGTCCAGCTGAAATTTTGAAGTTCGTAGGTGATTTTTTTATATTTAGCGATTTATACAGCACTTTTCGAAGATCAGTATCTGGGGCTTTTTTGGCCGCCTGTTCTGAATTTGAAGTCCGATTTTCGAAATTGAAGGTGGTGAATCTAATATGTTGAAGCAAAATTTCAGAAAATGGGCTTATTCGGAAGAAACATAGTGCGTCTTGATTTTCTGGGACACTGATTACGAATATGAAGTAATTATTATAAAGATCAAATTTTTTTATTTGTACCAGAAATCTAATACCGTAGATCAAATTGTAAAATTTAAAATGGCGGATGGACATTCGTATTTCGACAAATTTTTACGTATCTCATAAATGTGTACGTCATTTTGCATATTTAAGCCTATTCGTCTGTGTTCATACGTGTTCTTATAGTTGACATTTCGGATTCAATATTAATGAGCAAGATTTTTAATGTTTGATATTCTAGAAGGCCTGATTCACTTAATGTTTCATCCCAGTTGCCTTTAGAAATCCGATTTTATTATGTGCAATCGTGTTTGAGGAGCAGGATTTGTGCTTCTGGAAGCAAATCTCTGATTTATTGTTTATGTACGTGCTTAAAAATATCAAACATTAAAAATCCTGCTCATCAATATCGAGTCAGAAAAGTCAATTATATTCGGCATATTGGATTCGCCACCTTCAATTTCGGAAATCTGACTTTAAATTTTTTTAACTTTCTTACTTTCTTTCTCTTTCCCTTTCTCGGCCCGTTTACCTGTTTTTACGTATTTCTGCTTTAGACTTTTTATTCTTTAATACGTTTTCTATCCTTAGTTTTAGTTTTTTGCTATGTAATTCTTTTTTTATTGTCCTCTTTTGTAAATTAAGGGCGTGATGCCCGTGAATCATAATAATAATAATAATAATAATAATAGTAATAGTAATAGTAATAGTAATAATAATAATAATAATGATAATGATAATAATAAAATTCGGAACAGGCGGCCAAAAAAGCCCACAGATACTGCTCTTCGAAAAGTGCTGTATAATCCGTTAAATATAAAAAAATCAGCAACGAAATTCAAACTTTCGGCCGGGCAGATCGATAGAGAATTTAATTGCGAAGAGTTTAAAAAAGAATCGTCCAGTTTTCTGAAAAATTACTACCTGCGGGGTGATTTGAACAAAAAATGTCATTATGTACCACTGTGCGACGGGTCGGGAGCCGTTCCGCGCGATTCTCAGCCAGTTGGCGATACTCTCTTCCTTTTTTAATTAGGATCGACCGATCGAGGGTCTGGAGGAGCGAGCGCATCGATAGGGGAGCCGGCGCGGGCTCGCGGGCAGGGAGCAGCAGCGCGCGCCGCGATACATCCCGCGGGATCGATGATCCACGGGCGCGGTATCGTTGGATTTGGCTCGGCGCACTCGAGGACGATACGGTTTGATTGCGCCGACAACGGCGGGGCATTAATTAGCGTGCATAATTGTTTACCGGCGCTAAACGGAGCTGGATCAATATTTAATTGAATGCCTGCTAAATGCCAGCTGCATCGCCGCGGCTCTCAAATCGAGCCAGCTCCTCTGAATAACGGCCTTCGGGATACAATGGCCGCGGTAGGAGCTGGCAGCCGCGTAACCGGGGCTGTCCCCTTGTCGTACACGATGTTCCCCGTCGTACCGCGGCTGCACACCCTCTCCCCCGCCCCCGCCCCCCTTCACTTCGTTAGCGTCAGACTTTGCTCGAGGCCGCGACGCGGGCACGGTTTTGTTTCGCGACTCAACCGTTTTTCTGCCTCTTGGAATCCCGATCGCAGCCGGCGATGTTAATTGACAGCGCTCGGGGTTGGAACACCGCGGAATATTTTTTGGGGGTTGCGTTGAAGCGCGAAGGAGGAACAGTGGTAAGATAATAGGGCTTTCGTGAACGAAGGAGACCCTCGACTAAGCTCGCGCGCACTCTTCGCCACGCTTAACCGAAGATTCCCTTTGGTCCCGATTCATCCCTTAAATGTAACGCGTAAAGGCTTCATCAGCAGGGGAAACAGCTTCTTCAGAAATTTCCGAGCATCCCCCGACCGCCTCGCGGAAAATTCAACCCCTCGATTCGACGCTGGGACTCAATCGCGCGTACCTTGGCTAACCCCTTAAACCGCGGAAGCCCGGGGTAACTATCTTGCCTACTTTGCGCGTCGATTCACCCGCCGCCTCCGTCTTTAATTCACCTGAAAGCACCCAGCGTCTTGCGCGTCAAAAGCTGCGGCTGCATCCTCGAACGAAATCGCCGCAGTTCCTTTTTAATTGCCCGAAGACGTAGCTGCGGGGCGTCTGATCCGCGAGAATAACCGCGGCGGTCCACAGTGGCCTGGGGATGCCTACGTTTAGCGGCCAAAATTCTGATCTCTCTGAAACTCGCTGATTAAGGGTGTTTGAGGTCGCTGACTACGAATTCGGCACCAAATATTCAAAATTAAAAAGGGCGGATTCAATGTGGCGCGCGTTGTGGTCTGGAAAGCGGCATTTTATAGGAAAAATTAAAAACTAGAGAAGAAAAGAGAAAAAATAATCAGTTCTAACATTATCTTTGACTTAAAAAAAATATATTAAAAATTATTATACATATAAAATATATACAATTATTATCTATAATACATCCAAATCTAATTCCACATTATCTAAATATTGCGATATAGGTAAATCTTCATGCTCCTCATTATCTTCGGATTATGATCATCATCATCATCGGAAACATTAACATCGTTAGCTATTCCGGAGTGTGATGTTGATGGTTGTGGTTCGACAACTAGAAAACGTATTAATGATATAACTTCAGTGGGTACCTGAAGTCTGCTCAATTTTTGTTTTTGCATTCTATTTGCGAGTGATATGCTAGATATAAATGGATCCGAAGTGTCCAGGGTTCTATGAAATATATCTAGGAGGTTATTCTTCCTACTATCTTTTCGGGCATGAAATTGTCGGTTCTGTTTATAAATTTATTTCGTGATTCTGCCGCATCCTCTCCTAAATACCCTGGTGGCAAAATACAGTTTTCGAGTATTTGCTTTCCATGTACCAAAGTCTTATGGATTGTGGGCGGCATAGGGTACCATGGATACTTTTCTTTGCATATATGAGACCGTCTGATGTGATTGACACAGAAATGAAACATACTTTCTGCCATTGTTATATCAAACTTTTGAAACACTTATAAAATAAACTTATATAATAAACTTATAAGTGTTTCAAATTTTTTTTATTATATATATATATCTATCAAAAAAATTTGAAACACTTATAAAATAAACTTATATATATATTTGTTTTATATATTCTTCAATGTAAAAATTTAGTTATATATCATAGTTATATATAACTATTATATAACTGAACTATATATAAAATCAAAAAATCTATCAATGCAAGAGGTGTTTCACTGTGCACATTTGACCGAAGACTAATGCAACGAGGCAGAAATACGCTTTGTTCGTATAATATAATATAAATTGCTCCTCAAATACCTCGAGCGTCATTTCTAAAAGTCTACATAAAATTGAAGACTGCACGAGACTGCACTTGAAATTTACATGCTCTTGTTAACAATTGCGTAAGCTTTCACGTAAAAAAAGTCCGACGTTAATCACGCTTAATCATTTTTTTATAAGCCTTCTCAAAGTTTAAATTGTTATAAACATTACACTATTTGTGCATGGACTAAACAATGCCTATGACACCTATAAATAACTAAAATATACTTCCTTACCTTTGTAACTGTATGATACAAACACGTATTCTGATGTTCTATAACGAGTAATTAAAACAATAAGATTCACATAAAATTTCATGATTTTGTCTTCGTAATATTGAATCTCATCAAAGAATCATCCGAAAAGGGGAATGTATGCGGATTTAGAAGCTCTGGAGAGTTGTCAATTCATACAAAAAAATGACATTGTAAAGTTGAAGTTGAGAAATTGAATTTTGGCCACCCTCCAGACCACTGTGGCGGTCTCTGGAAGAGACGAGGCCCGAGACGAGCTGCGAGAAGGCCGTGGAGCGTAAGAAGGGTAACAGCGAAGAAGGGAATGAGTAGAAGAGGGAAGGAAGAAAGGGAAAGCGCCGTGGCACGCGTCTTTTACTCCGGCTCTATTTTCTCAGCCCGCTGGCCACTCGAACGAACGATGCAACAGGGGTGGAAACGATTACACCCCTCGGTGGTGGCACTCTTATTTCAGCGGCCTGGCGATATAACCGCGACCATAATCTCGGCGCAGCTCAGGATAACTCCTTGCAACGGGGTTAATCGCCGTGTACATACACGTATATACAGGCGGAGGCGCGCGAGAACACGATGGGACGGGGGTGAGTCGTAGGCGCGCGCGCGCGCGCGAGAGAGAGCACCTGTGCATATCCGCAGTTCGCCTCGTCGACGGCAGGCGGCGCACTCTTCGCGGGCTCGAGGGTTGATTTAAAATTGATTTATGCAAATTGGCGCTGCACGAGCAATTAACAATTCCTTGTAGACCGGCTCGAGTATAGCTTTTCGAGGGTGTGGAAGGGCGGCGGAGGCGGTGGGTGGCTGGCGGTTGAGGGGAACGTCGAAGGTGGGGAATGACGGTTTGGTAAGGCACCGAGCCAGAATCCATGGTCGGAGCGGGGAGAAGCAGGTCGGGCAGAGGACGGAAGGGAAGCGAAGACGCGGCGGGGGTGAGTAGACCAAGGGAAAAGGGGTAGCTGCGCGGCATAGCCGAGCTGATGAAGGACGAAACACAGAGAATGCGCGATGCTCCGAGAAAATGGAATTAATTTGCTAGGATTAAATCCGCCTAGCGCCGCTACGGAACGCTGAATGTTTCTCGCGTACGTGTGCGGACTTATTTCAAGAGCACACGCGGCGGGAGATATACTCGAGTGTGCTCTGCGCCTTTCGCGGGTCCGCGCTCACCCTCGCCGCCTCCTCCTCGGCCCCTGCTTCGGAGCGCTCGGCTCAAGAAAACGCACCAGGATAAAGAGTATCCTTTTCAAACATTAATTTAATACGGAAAACCGAGGAAAAACGAGCACCGCGGCACCTAACCGAGACCCCGGAGCCCCGGGCTCGAGACGCTAAACCGTGCTTCGCGGTTTATTAACGTCGCTGCTATTAAGTTCGTCGCGTCAAACAATTTTTCTCCACCCTCGAAACTTTCTAGATAATCGCTTACATCTTTTGACAAGAATTTCCCATGAATGAACACGTATCGCGTTACGACGCTCATTCCTGGCAGGCCTCTCCCTTAGAAAGAGAAATCGGAGAAAATGCTTAACGTTCCGTATGGCTGTGGGTGGATGCGCGCAGGGTATTATTTTTCAAAAATTAATTTAACATGAGAAAGGGCGGCACAAGGGAACCGGGGAAAGGTATTAAGCTCGTTAGAGGCTTTATTAAGGGAACAGGTATTAGATTCTCTAAGAAGATGTCGAGTTTCTTCCGCGAGGAACACAAGGATTCATTTTAATTCGGCGCAAGGAAACATTCGTGTTTCGTAACCGACGGAACATACCCCAGTAACGAAGCGGCTCCCTAATCGAATTTAACAAGCACCACCGGACAGGTCCCCAAAGTCAAAAGTCCTGACGAGCCTCGAAGACTCACTTATTTTGGCTGCATGCACACCGCCCTCACCCTTAAACTTTTATGCTCCGCTGCCGCCTTCCGCGCTGATCGGTTGCTCCTTTGTTTCATGCTCGCACGCCCGCGCCCGTGTCCTCACATTATTCTAACCTCGCGAGAAAGAATCCTCGGCACGGATGTTACCCGGAAAAACTGGCCAATTCTCGGTGCTCAATATAAAGTCGATAGCTCGACAAACCTTTCTGTCCTCTGGGAGCCTAAAAATCCATCCTCTCGTCGCGGGACACCGTTGCCGAGCTACTTGCTCCATCAACTTTTTGCCCAACATCGCGGATACCAAAGAGACATTAAAGCAATACCTACAACGGTGACTCCCCCAAGTACCGCGAAATCGGGGGACATTGGCAGGTTTTTGATACATTTTGTTATATAATGTAAAAATTAAAATGTTTACAGTTGCTTTAAGTATCCTATCATAACATTGCATGTTTCGCGATTGTACTACAAGTGTTAAAGTGCATACAAATTTTGTCATTTTCTTCTTTAATACATGGTAAATACCAGCCGGTACGGAGTAACATTGGCGCGTCATATAAATAGCAGTAACAGGTTAAGTTTTACTACTCTGAAGTCAGTAAAGACTGTTTCAGACGCGTGCAGTAGTTTAGTCGATTAGCAAATAATTTAATCATTTTTCGTGTGTGGATATTAAAATTTAGTCGAGTAGTTTATTAAAACAATCGTAAATTACTAAATTACTCGCTACTCGACTAAATTACTGGACCTGTCGGTTCCAACCTTTAGATACATTCACACTTAAATTTGTTTATTTTATTTTATTTCTTACATCTTAACTAAAATCTAATCGTCATCCAGACAGACTGGACGTTCATAAGAAATTGTTTCGGTTCCTCGATTACAAGTTCCGCAGATAGAGACGTTTTTTAATGTTCTTGCAATCTTTCTACTCGCTTCGTACCTCGAGGAACAAGGACCTTTTTACATTTCGGATCATCACTTATATTTGTTTCGTAAAAATTATATACAGAAGATGATTCTATATTTTCTAAGATATCCTTAATTCTAGCAAAATACTCATCAACTGCCTTTCTAGTAAAAAACTGATGCTCTTGAACGTTTAATATTACTTGCTACGCGTGAAACAGCATTATTTCGTCGCAAGAAAGAATATATAAAATCTTGTCCTGGCATATTGTCTTTAAAGTAACGGATATTTACTCCTTTTTTATCGAGATATTTTTTAACCATTACTTTCATGTCAAATGGGTTTAAAGGATAACCCCATGTAGCCAGCGCCAACATTGTATTTACTACAACTATTTCTTCATCAGTGCTTAAAGTAGGTGGATGCCCCGCACGCTTGGTACAAGAACGTTTCAAATGGTTTTGAATAGTACCTCCACTTATATTATATTTTTTACTAGCTTGCTGTTGAGACGTTCCAGTTCTAACATCAGCTAAAGCTTCATCAAGATCGGAATCTATAAATGCTTTATACTTCCTCTTCCCGGCAGTCGCTGTATAAGATCTAGGCATTATTGCGATCTAATATTATCTATATAAATAAAAATGTGAATGTTCGTTTGTTCAAAATCTTAAATCTCCGAAAGTTCTTCACCGATTGCTTTGAAATTTTCACACAACGTTGCATTCGAATACACGCGTGTTTTTATATACCTACTATTACATAGATGTCACACATTGTGAAATTGATCATATTAGAAACGTGCGCTTTCTCTTTTCTTTCTTTTCCATTTAACCAGACTGAACCACAGCAACGCGTGGCCGGGTACAGCTAGTTAATAATATAACGTATAACGTAACAAAGTTATCTATTTGACAGGCGATTATTGGATATCTAACCGCAAACGTTGAAACAATCGAGCACCTAAAATCTCGATCCCGAATGCGACTTTATATGTTCATTTGTATAGGTGCCAATGTAACCCCGGCATGTGCCAATGTTCCCCCATTTTACGGTACCTAATTAGCAAACCGATTATACTTGACGAACGGTTGCATTCGCCTGGAAAAAAAACGGGAAGCCCCGAGTCGCTGGAGCCAGAGTCACAGAGCGACGCGCTCCTCCCAGCAGAGGTTTTCCCAGTTCGGCGGTAAACGGAAAACGAAACGACAGGCCGTGCCCCGAACGGTATGTACGTAGACAGGGTCTGCGTTGAGGTAAGACGTTTAATGAAATCAGCACGGTGTCTGTCTCCTCTCGCAGACTCTCCTCGGCGCTGTTTTAATTATACCCGGGCTCTCTCGCTAGTTGCACATCTTCCCTCCGTTTCAGCCCTCCTCGAACCGCGCCTCCACCTTTCGTCCCTCTGCCACCCCGGAGGAGCTCCGCCGTGTCCCCTCTCCACGCCCATTCTGGCTCTGTTTGGTGTGGGTGGCGGATAGAAGCCGGGGAATACACACGGACTGGTCCGCACACCGCGAGATCTTTAGGATGATTAGACGAAGACGTTACGAAATTAGTATCCCTGCAGACAAAATTGTCGAAGGAAGTCGGTTGTTAGACGCGTATACGTGCACGCAACGCGGATCGGTGTGAGCGCGGCTCGCCGTCTGCCGTTATTGCGAAATACTCGCTGGAGACGTTTGCCAAGGCTCCCCGTTTGCCGCGTGAACACTCCCCCTTTCTAGACGCCCCGCCACGAGAATTCTCGATTAAAACGTTGTCCTTCCGCAGTTTTTCATCCCGACCCAGCAACCCCTTCCTTCCGCTTTCCGCGACGATCGGGATGCGCCGCGCAACGCGGGATAGCTCGGGGTCGGTCCTCTGGTTGGCACGCGCTAGGATTCAAATCAGCGGACCGCTGATTTACGCGACTGGCCCCAGAGGGGGTGCTGATTAATTACGACGTTAATCCACGGCGACAATGGGATCGTCGAACGCGATTCACGTTTTGGCAAACAGTTTAAATCGTCCTTCTTCGGCTCTACTTCGCCGCGATCGTTGGCTCGTTCTGGAGGAGACACGCTCCGCTGACGCGGGAGGGCTGCTCTCGCCCCCTCGCGCCCGGCCTACTGTTCTTGATTCGTTAATTAATCGGTAGGTGGCTGAAAGTAATTAGGGGCCGCTTAAGCGACAGTAACATAATGAATTTATGTACGGGCTGAGTCGTTTTAACTTATAACTGGATTCATGGGTCTTAAGGGGCTTACGGTTGGACGTTGCTCCCGCTTTCTACGTACAAGACCGTGGATAACGACTGCACCGTACGCACTTGTACGTTCTCGCCGGATCGCAGGTTCGAACGTAAGGGATTGGTCGAGATGAACGGTGGAAATCGCCAACGAACGAACGATTCCCGCCCAAGTTCACTAGCTAACGTCCCGTCTGGGATTGCAGCCGGGTCTGCAGGTCCGGGGGCTTCCTTTTTCTCCCCTTCCGGTTTCGGTGGGGGCAACGAGATCAGTGCCGACGTCGACTCTGCTCGTCGGCAGCAATAAAAGCGTACAAAGCAACGCCTTGTCTTTCCTCTGAGCGTCGACTCTCTGGGGGTCACCAAGAATGTAATACGGGACCAATTACTTGGGGTAGCTAACCTGACCCACACCCACCGTTCCGCCACGACTCGTCGGTACACTGGATCGCGTATACGGGGACAACAGCCACCAATTTTCTGCCGGGGACTGCGGAGTGATTTCGGCTCTTCCAGGGAACACTCGGCCCTCCCGCCTCGCTGTACGTCAGCTTCTCCTCTCGCGGGGATGATCCCAGTTAAATTTTTAAGACGACTGCTGCGCAATTTCGACTGCCACGTCACGGGTTCATTATAGCGGCCCGAGTGTGTTTAAGAAATGTTTTGGTAGTGCAAATACGATGGATGCTAGTACTTCGGTAGTTAGTGTCTGTTAGCATTTTGGAAGTTTAATTGCTTGCTATTCAAAGCCTCCCAGTAGTTATAACTCGCCCTTTCTTCTGCGGAAGTGGAGCAGCACTACCTACTTCTTCTATTTAACCCCTCTCTCTGGCTCCAATTAGGAACACTTCAGATCTTACATGAATACCGTAATTACGAAGTAAAATTCAATTACCTGCGAGGCCGCGCGATTGTGTGTTTAATGCGGGGTCTAGACATATCGATCATCCGGCTATCTTTTTACGCGGCTGTCCTCGGAAATGATTGTGCCCATTTTACGGCCAGCGTAGCTACTTCTTACGGGCTATCCGCGTAGATTATCAAGCCGCGATACGAAGCAATGTGTTTACATTGTATTGCATATAATTGATTTTCCAACCGAGCAACGCGACGCGTATTCAGGAAACCCCTGTCACAACGGAGGACTCTTTCGTTCAATGGCGTGCCATTTTGTCGAATAATTGTGTCCCCTTTGTAACACTGACTCTGTCCGCGCGAATTCACCGGAGCATTTTTATCCATTTATCGAATATCGAATGCCAACCGTGGGTTTATTGCTCCTTTAAATTTTTCTGAATCGTCCGCGTGCTCCTTTTCTACCGATACCTAGCTCGCGCCCCCGTCGCCCACCCCGGCGGTGCGCGCGATTCTTCGATCAGAGTTGCGTACTGAAAAGATTGCATGACTCAGGAGTCATGGTACATCCAACTTTGATATTGAATTCCTCATGCATTCTTCCTCGTTAAATTTGAATTCTTCCAGTCCTCTTTGTTCGACGCGCCCCTCGTAACCAGTGCATTCGTACCGGCCGTATCTTTTGCTCGGCTTACTCTAATCTACGAAGCAATTTTCCCCCGTGCTCGTTTTTCCGTCGCGTGCATCGTGGCCACGGCGTTAGAGCTTCCGGAGTTAATTAATCGCGTAGGTGCCAGCAATATTGGAGTACAATTTCGGTCTTCCCTGAGCGATAGCTAAAGATGTACTTCTAGACGAACCCTAACGCGGTGATCGCATTCTTTTCTGAAGTTCTGCTGAACCTACGGTGTTGGACAACTCGATTAAAGACTACACGAGCTATTTCGCAACGTAACTCGAACGACAGCGTTCGCCATTTGAGCGGTGCAACTTTAAAGGCAGTTGTGCTTTATCTTATTCGATAAAATAAGCATCAACAATCCCATACGCGCACTCCATTGTAGTCGGAGTGCTGTTTCCATAACTCCCGCCCAACAAATAGCTCTGCTGCGCGCGGTGAATTTTTTTTTTTTCATGCATTTTTCACACAGCACAGTCACGAGTGACCGACTTATTGTTAGAAGGGATGCACGGTGCTCGTCAAATAATCGAGGGGCAAACACGGAACCGAAAGCGGGCGCAGTTTTTCTTGTTGTTTGCTTTGCATTTACAAACGTAGTCGGGCAAAATGCATTAAAATTTATGCCCTACGGATAAAATGTAGTCGCGACCCCGTGACTGTGCGCGCAACCGGCTCTGTCCACCTGTATTATATCCACTCGATCGGGGAGCCAATGGTGGAATGGAAAAATGTTTCAGATAAAAGTTGCGTGATTTAAAGCCGGCCACCCCCCGCCCCTCCCTCCCTCCCTCCCTCCCGACTCTTCTTTTTTTTTTCGCAAATTCGCTTTCGACCGAGGTTCCCGCGTGAAATATTTTTTTTTCCCCAACGCGCCCAGCCGTTACCGTTGGCGTTGTAAATAAGATTTAACGGAATCCGATGACGTACGATTATGTAACGTTTTGATAACTAAATTGCGAGTTACGAGCCCTATGTGTCTTGATTCGTGTTACCTTCGATGAAATGGATTACCTCGCTCCGATGTTGGTCAACGTTGCAGTCAGCTTTTACTCGGTTTTAGGCTACCAGGAATTCCACGGGAAAGAATATCGACACAGGATCGATCCAACTACCGCGACCGTTCAATTTTGTATCACTTATCACCCGCGGAAATCCAAACGTGTGATACGCCAGCAAGTATCTGCGAGAATCAACGAAGATTCACGGATATCTGAGAAAGAAGAGCCGACGGAAGCGAGTTTGCTGCGAAACGTGGAGGCGGTAAGGCGTTGACAGCTAGAATTTTGCATCGCGGCTATCGGGGCGTCTTGAAACGACGAGCGTTCGTTAGGGCGGCTAAGCAGCAGATTATTTACATGACAGTCAAGTCGCCGTGTCCCGAAGAGTTTCGGAGGGGTGTAAGGGCGAGTTCGGTTGACACATGGCGAGGCTGGCCGGCCAGGAATGTGCTAATGAGATCATTTAGCTGCCCCTGCCCTCACCCTTTACACTCTTTAGCCCGCCTTCGCGTTTACACCGAGTCCGAGCCCAGCTTGCTACCGGCTTGATTTACACTGGCCTCTCTTCTCTCTCTCTCTTTCGCTCCCTCAACCTCTCTCACCCACCCTGGAAGCAGCAGCAGCCTCGGACGTTGTTAGAGAAGCTCCGGTGTTTCTCCTCTCGCGCTTTTTTTCCCCCGCGCCCCTACATTTTTAACGAGCCGATGCCTCACGAAATGACTTTATGCCTTCGACTTCGTAACGACCAGTAGGGCCATGTGATCGCGCGCACAGGATGTTCTCGAATTGTTCGGCCGAACTTTACTGGGCTACTCCAATCGTCCGGCCGTTAAGGGCTGCGCGCTAGGGGCCGAATTCCAGCATCGAATAGTGTCTGTAGGGTTAATACCGCGGGGGAGGTTTGCCCCAAGCCGTGGAATAAGAGACGCACCCTTTATGTGCGAAGCTGGCCGAGACGCAGAGCATTTTTTGTTCCGGTGAGCTGAATGCGACTCTGAAATTATGCCCAGTAATGACGCGAGCACCCTATGTAGATTATAAATAAATTAGCGTCACGAAGTCGCGATATTACTGTCAGGCGGTACGGGATAATTATATTGTCTATTCTTCCGGCGGGCAGTCACCGGCGGCGGCGTTAGTTTTCCCCGATAAGATAAGCCGAAGTTGGAGTGCATAGAAGCGGAGGATTTTAATTAACGCGCGTTGCATATTATATATCGCGGAGATATTTAGACCGGCCGGGCGGGTATAATGGCACCCGCTTGAGAAATTAATTGGCCCCCAGGCATAATGTAACGACAAATCTCGCACGCTGTAATTCCGCCGCGCGGGCCCGCCGCGTCCGCTGAATTATCAAGGCGCGACGCACTTTTCCAGAATGGATGCGCCTCTTCTCTGCTTCGATCCGCGCGACACCTCGTTACATGCCAACTCTAACAACTCTGCAAATTACAGACCTCAAAGCATCGCCATTTGATTCCACTGTGTTATTAAGGCCACAGCGGCGCGGGCACGGCTTTATCCCATCAGTGCTAATTAGAATGTCGCAGTTTTTCTTCCCAAGATTGCGGTATCCGGAACTTCAGCCCGCGATGTGACGACACGTCCAGCCAGATTTACCTTGGTTCCGCAGCCTCGCAGTGTCGTTAGCGCAGGTGACGTTGTTGCGTCTCAGAGACGACGACGGGAATCTGATTGCACGCGTGCAACAGACTTGAGAGATGACACGCAGCATGTCTGCTGTCACCTGCCGAGTAGTCCCTCTCTCTCTCGTTTTTCTTAGTTCCTTACTTTCCGCCACGAAGGCGCCATTAACACGGAGCCCTTAATGAATTTCTCAGCGGGCAATCGGTGAACTCTCCCGAGAGAGAGAGAGAGAGAGAGAGAGTCATATCGACGTGCTGATTTACGCCCGATGATCCCTGAACCTCGACTGACGCGCAGGATAAAATCTTCCTACGTTCGTTTCCCTTCGCCTCTCCCACTGACGTGGCCCTCTTTATCCCCAGCCAGCATAAATAATCGGAGGAAATTTATAATGACAATTACCATAAAAATTGTCACACAATAAAATATTCGGAGAAATTTACGACGCCGGGGCGCTCGAGCCTCGAACAGGATTTTCTGAGGGCCCTGCGGAAGGAACGAAAAAGGGAGGCTACACTCTCGATGCTCCCCACCGTTGTCAGCCCCCTATCCTTCGTCAGCCCTCGTCTACCTCTCTCGAAGCCCCTCGCCCCGCGACCACATCTCACCGCGTACAATTTTACAGCCAATTATTTTATACGCTGCTTTATTACACCCATATCTTGTTCGCCGAAGGTTCCCGGGTGCTCTTGAGCGGGCACTTTTTTCCCTGCTCGTCGAATACATTCGTCGATTGGTCGGATAATTTGTCACCGAACCGTCGAGGCACACTGGTCGGGGGAACGTTCGAATTCGCGCGTTTCAGACGCTTAAAGCAATTGATTAGGGTAAGCAGGCCAGTAGATGGACGAATCGTTGGTTAATCGTTAACACTGAATGAACTAGAGTTTTAATCTGTAGTATTGTTTTTTTTTATTTTGCAGAAACAACGTTTGCTGTTTTACAAAACATTAATATATTTATTGAAATTTTTTTTTGTACGCGAAAAAGTATTTGTATGTACGGTCTTACGTCCAGTCGCTCGATGCTTAGTAGCCATTGCTCAGCGTATTCGTGCCTTCAAGTAAACAAAAAACGTGTTTGGACGTATTGTTAACAGGTATTTATAAATAAACGCGTAAACAAAGAAAAATAAAACGATAGAACTTATAAAAATGACTGTCCATGTACTGGTCTGGATTTTCTAACCTTAGTCCAGTAGATGGACAGAATAGAATTGAACCTTTTGAAGTCGTTTTTTTTTATAAACAAAAAATTTACACATTTACTTGTATGTAGGTACCTTATTTTTCTTTTAATTTAGATAGCCAGCAACAAAAAATATATACCTGATATCAATATGCACATAATGATGTACATAGATAGAGGTTACATGTCAAATCAGGACAGTCCTACCCGATCCAGGACGTCTGCTCACTTTAGGATAGATATAACCTCGCTTTATTTGCACTCTGGGGGCAATAACCTGTTGCACAGTTTTCGGACAATGAAGACTGCATACGTTTTTAATTTTGATGAAATAAATAATATTTTAACAAAAACTAATAAGCCTTTTACCCGTATAGCCAGACGCCTGTCCATCTATTGATTCTAAACTGTCCATCTTTTGGCCCTATAGTCCATCTACTGGTGATACGGGCTATGATTAAAATTTTCATCATTTTATGCTTAAATACATTAATTTTTTTACTTACAGTAATTTTTTCCCTTAAATTTATACATTTGTACGCGCAAAGCTTTGGATTTTTTTTCTAATACAACAGATATTTCTAAGAAACACCTTGATGTAAACATTGGAATCCGCTAAACCGTCCATCTACTGGCCTGCAACATCGACTTGGGGACTTGAATGATAAAGTTTCGAGCGACTTTAGCTTCTTTCGATTTGTTTAGTCCCTCGGGCATTCGTTTCGTTCGTTTTCACGTGATCCTTTAATATTGCAATAGCCCCCCACGATATTAAGTGTCCGCGGAAACACCTTCGGCCGGTTACGATCGAGGCTCGCCTTCCCGCCAATTTCGAAGGTATTCCCTCGCGTCGCGGAGGCACTTAAACGAGAATTAAATAGTTTAGGACCGAGGAACTCGGGGCTGCGTGCTGCGCCCGGGATCGTAGCGATTTTACGAGCCGCTGAAATTTATCGTCAGCATCGTCCGGCGGATTATTAGAATCTGTAAACAGACCGTGGCTGTCCCGCCACCCTCTAACAACGTGATTCGCGTCAGCCACATATTTGGCAACCTGTAATTGGACGCGCCACTTGCGAATGGAGAGTACCGAAGATGTTTTTACCTTTTTAATATTCTTCGCGCCACGTTTCTCAACCCTTTCCATATCGTTAGTTTCCGTACACGGTGTTTTAATATTCCGTGCAAACTTTTAACGCGTCATCCAGTGATGGAGACGGTGCAATCTGTAATAATGATTTGAAACTCACGGTAACAGTAATTAGTAAATTCTCGGTGGCACTCGGGGCGAGCATTTTTGTCCTGTTATGTGGAACACTGGGAAATTACATTGGCGAATTGCGACATTAAACGAAACCAAACGCGCATGTAAAGCGCCGCTCGGAATAACGGGGGGAGGCGGAGTCGGACGGAAATTTCAAATAATAAGCGAAACAGAAATAATGTTTTGAATTTTTATCATCGAATCGGCGAGCGCGCTCGGGGGCTGGGAGAGCGCGCGCGCGCCACCGCCGACGCATCGAGTAATTTCAAAAAATACGGGAAAAAGTGGAATGTAAATTTCCGGGATGCGCTTTGCATGAAATGAGCCGGCTCATAAATATTGGAATTTTATTCAGTAGGTACATTTCGGGAACCGGACGGTCCGACGCTCGTTATAGATCGCCTCTTTCACAAGATTGCCGAGCATCTGTTGTATTTCCCTCCTCTTTTTTTTCCGCCACGCGAAATTCATCGACCGTTTCGTGGTTTCTATTAAGGTAGTTCCTGAATAATCTACTAAATTCAAGAATTCTTTCGAATTTCGTTCGAAACTAATTTGAAGCACAAGAAACCGTTGTACAAAGTTTGAAATCGATTTAGTACATAGTTATTGAGAAATTGTTAATTAAAATTGATGCAATTTTAGCACAGTGGCGTACCGCCAAGGACCCAGTTCCCGATCACAACCAAATTCCTGATCAGTTTAGGAAAGTGAATCAAATAATAAGCTTATTATGATACAAATTTATTCTAACAAATTTCTAAATTGTTACCAAGTATTTTGAAATTTGTGCGCAAAATTTGATAGCTCGTAGTAAAACGTGTGAAGGTGATCAGAAACTGCTCCCTTTGCATTTTTCACTTTGAAAGTTAAATTATAATATAATTATTATTATGTGTGCACTTTTTTTAATACGAAATTAAAGATAAAACACAGATTTACTGAAATTACAAAAAATCTTTTAAGCTTGGTTAAGTTTTTCCTTTACACGTTTAAAAACCCGCGGTAGTTACTCTAACGTGATCAGGAACTGGTTCCTTGACGGTATGGCGGAGTCGAAACAAGAGGGTGATAGTTTCAGTTTTTCTCCTGAAACAGGAAAACTATATTGAAGAAGTGTACTAAAATTGGCACAAAAGTACATCGAAGTGTCAGGCAATGAATTTATTAATTTCTGCAAAACTGACCACATGGTTTCTTCGTAAATGCCCATAAAAAATAGGTTTACGTGCAATTTTTTTAGAAACTACGCAGAACAGTCAACGTGGCAAGGTCGCACAATCGATATCTTTAGACATTTAAATAACGAACAACGATTCAATTTCAGATGTACATTTTTTCTGACATTTTGGTTATAAAAGACGCTACGAATGAATGCGACGTTGTCAGATACGCTGCTCCAATTCACTACGCTACCCAATTTAATATTCTATTTCGCATTACAATTATTTATATTACCACTGAACTTTTTAAAATGTATATACATGATGTTAAAAATTATTATTATTATTTCCATAGTATCATACTACTTTATATTTATCATTTATTATCCAACTCTAATTCGACTAACATAGTTGGTTAAGAACTACCTTAACAGCGTGATCCGTATTTCCCAATTTCGACGATCTTTCTACGTTTCTCGTATTTCAAGCCTGCCGATCTTTTTATTCGAGATGTGGTAGTATCGTAGAAGTTGCTGTACGGTAGTAGTATAGTAAAGAGAGTTCTAACTCAAATTTGAGTTTTGCGTTTAATACACATTCAAAGTGGTACGATAGACGTTCAATACACGTTCGAAGTGGTACGATAGACGTTCAATACACGTTCGAAGTGGTACGATAGACGTTCAATACACGTTCGAAGTGGTACGATAGACGTTCAATACACGTTCGAAGTGGTACGAGTACGATAGACGTTCAATACACGTTCGAAGTGGTACGATAGACGTTCAATACACGTTCGAAGTGGTACGATAGACGTTCAATACACGTTCGAAGTGGTACGATAGACGTTCAATACACGTTCGAAGCGGTACGATAGACGTTCAATAAACGTTCGAAGTGGTACGATAGACGTTCAATACACCTATGGCGCCAGTTAAAACTAGTAAGGTGTATTGACCGTCTATCGTACCACTGTGAACGTGCATTGAACCTCTATTGTATCACTCTGAACGTGTATTGAACGTCTATCGTATCACTCTGAACGTGTGTTCAATGTCTATCGCACCACTCTGAACGTGTATTGAACGTCTATCCCACCACTCTGAACGTGTATTGAACGTCTATCGCACCACTCTGAAGTGTATGGAACGTCTATCGTACCACTCTGAACGTGTATCGAACGTCTATCGTACCACTTTGAACGCAAAACTCAAATTTGGGTTAGAACTCTCTTTACTATACTACTTACTGTTGCTGAACAGACTTCGAACCTATACTCGCACACTAAAGTTATTTGACAGTTACTATACAGTTTATAATTTTTGTTTTAATTCTATTCCGAGTTTTATCAGTTCACTACAAATACGTTTAATGGACATGGTCAATGCCGCCCGATAAACAGCCTCGTGTTCAATGTAGGAATATCGCGATACAAGCGATGATGCGGTGCCCAGGGGAGTCATTTCGCTTCCGAGTATGTTTCTTTAAAGAAGTCCTACCGTCGAGGTACACAGCACCCGCTACCTGGTTTACTGTCGTTCATTTTGTATGCGGACGGTCCTCCTAGTTTCATTCGTCCCCAGTTTTGACGCAGTAAAGGCTCGGCATTTTATACGACGCAAAAGGTCCCTGGATCGCGACACGCCCTTCTCACGTCGTACTTAAAGATCTTAATAGCCGCATCGTGAATATTCATCGGGAGTTTTTGCAGTTCTGTCGCGTTCGCAATTGCAAATCGGGACCACTCGATTGTAGAGTGCCTAACTGTTGATTTTTGATCACGCGATAATGGGGGACTCGTTGCTGTTTCTTTAGAAAGTCCTCGGTCATTGAGATAAAAAGTGCAAGATTCCAAGTGGAAGCTGTTGACATTCAGTTATCCTTGTCCCTTCGCTTGTCTATGTTCCTCCCGCAAAACTGGCGCGTTCAGTCTATGCCAATTCAGCGTACTTATCAAGATACATCGACTTTGAAATTAAAATCGGGCGCTCTGTTTATCTAGGGTATTGACCGCAGCTTTTCCCCTGTACCGAAGCGCCGCGCCGTTTCGGTTTATCAATGCATGGCATCTTCAACAACCTGTGGTACAAAGTGCGAGCGTTATTTCAAGAATCTTAATTTCATTGCTGCGCATTCCGTTGCCCACCGTTTCTGCATCGCTCGGCAAAAAGAGCTCGATCGAGGAGGGGAAGGGAAGCAACATCGGATAACGGTACGCGATACGATCGTGATAAGTAACCACGCTAGAGCTGACAGAGACATAATTGAACGCAATTTTTTCGGGCTCCAAGATTGCACGTAGACCCAGGCCGGCTCGGCGATCAATCAGTCGGATGACTTCGCATTTTCGATTTTAATTAGAACACTTCCGCGCGATATCGGCCCCTTCCATAAATAATGCTCGCTTTTTTCGCCGTACTTTCGAGCGGGGTAATGAAATTCCGGTGAATTCGGTGACGATCGATTTCTAGGAAGATGGAGCAAAGAGAATCCGATTTCCTTCGCTTCCGGTCGCTATTTAAATTTCTTTCGCTCGAAATTAGAATATCTAAGCTTGACTCGTCGGATTCTAATGCCCACGAAGTCTAATTTAGCTGAGTTTAGCTGATCGATAGTAGAAAATGCATAGGAATCGCAATAAGGCGACTAAGGGACCAATAAAGTCACAAGCCTCGACACTCGTATCAAGCACCTTTGATTGACAGATTCGCAATACTCGGAGCTTATCAGAGGAATCGAATGGTGAATCCAGCAAGGGCCCCGGTAGATTTCATTATGGCTTCTTCCCGGTTGCTGGTCGCGATCGCAGCAACATACTAGCAGGGAGGTTACGCAGTATTGCTGGCGTGTAAAGGTGGAACGTTGCACGTCTTGAGATGCGCATACATTACGGACACGCGATCCCTTGCACAGAGGCCCGTACTGAAAATTACAATTTAAATGGCCGCCGTCCGTTCCCTCGTGCCCGCTTATCTCCTTGTTTTCATCTAAACATCTCATTTTTATGCGCCATTCAAATTCCGTGTCCCTTCTTTTCGACCGGCACTTCGTCCCTTCGGTCACGCGATACGAGTAGTTGTCACTTTGCGAAACTTTTTCGTCCTCCCTCGTGCTCCCCCTTTCCCAGGCCTCGCCCCGTTACTTCGGGAAAAGTAACGCAGTCACGGCTGCCGAATGTCCGTTTCCGGTGGGGAATTTGGGGAAAGGGGGGCGTATAATGCGTGAAGGGAGACTCTCTCGCGTAGTTTGTATAATTGATATTATGCTATGTACAGTACTACTTAGTAATTGTTCTATCGTACAACTTTATTCTTTAAATCGAGCTAGGGGTAATTAAAATGTCGACGAGGGAAGGATAAAAATTAGGGTAAAGTAGCCGAATATGACGACCTCTCCTAATATGAGACCCCAGCTTATCTCCGCTACAGAACTCTTGAATGTCGTAGCGATGATAAGGTGAATGTCCCAATTTCTGCTCATTTAAGAGGTTACTCGTCAGAAAGGTGTGAAAAATTTGCAGAGTAATTATTTTTTTAATAATAAATCAACCAGTCGAAAACTATTTAAGAAAGATATTTCAAGATCTTTAACTACTAGTAATTTGTAATTAAATATAATGTTTTAAATGTCCGTATTTCTGCTCGCGTAATATGTTGCCTTTTCAGGTTAAAATAAGTTACATCTTTTATGGAGATGTTTTATAACACAAGAGTAAAGCATAAAATAATGATAAACAAAAAATAAAATGCCTTCGAATAGAAATAGAGGTTACAGCATATATTGAATTGTGAGGTTACGTTGCTAAAATTTTGGCGAGTAGAAATGCGGACGACGGTGATTCACTTGACCCTAAACCTAATCACCTGTTTTCTACTTAAAATAAACAAAAGTAGTAAAAAACCCTACACCCAGAGCACAATACGGTATCTGTTTTTGTTATTAAATAAGAACTTTTACCGCAAAAACTATTCCCTGCCCAATTATCGAATTCTAATATTGGCCCTTTTCCTTATCACAACCAGCTAAAACACGGTCGAAAAATCATGAGTCTCTGATTTTAAAAGTTTTTCGTTGCTTATGCTGCACTTTGATTAGCCCCAAGCTCGTGCAACACTCGCGTAAATGTTCAAATAATTTAGAATTATTTTGTTGCAACTATAGTACAAACATGACGCTTATAATAATAAGAAAAATACGAAATGAGCAGAAATAGAGACATGAGCAGAAATTGGGACATTCACCTTATTTCTTTACTAACTATCCGCGTATTTGTTATTCTATCTGCACAGTGCATCAATTGAGCGTCTTAAACAACCACATATTTCTGAAATACGTTGCAGAAAGTTTTTGAAGTGGTTCGATTAAAATACAAATACCTCTAAAGTGGTAAGTGTATAATGATTTTCACAAATACTGTTGTATAGTGCTTGCAATGGAGGTTAAGGCTTACTAGTTGTATATCATTAAAGGGTGAAGACTTAACTTCGAAGCTACTCAGTAGTTATCGTGTTATTGTTTCCAAATATGAGACCCGTGAAAGTTCTACGGATAAGAGTGAAGAAGAAATTATTCTGAATGATAAAATTGATTTAGAAAGAATATTATGATAGAGAGCATGCTTGTTTTGCCCAGGTCTCTACTCTTCAGGTGTGCTAGGTGAACAATGGGTTAAGTGTGCGTATAAAATATTACGAAGGGCGTGGTGGGCCCACGAAGACTGCGGTAGTTAAAAACTAAATTTCACATGCCGACTTTATAAAATTAGAAAGAAAAAATAAGTTTCAGGAAAAAACAAACTGGGTCTCATATTAGGCACCCATATTTTTTATCTGCGCATTTAAATGACCTTCGTTTTGTTATTTATTATGAAGAAACCGAATGTTTGTTATAGTACTTTCCAGTAGGTTGCTAAAGACTACATAGTCTACTTTTAAAACGTGTATAGAAAATTAATAAAATTGTTCTCAGTCAAGAGTTATGATGTTTTTAAGAAATGGGTCTCATATTCGGCTACTTTACCCCATATACATTAAAACATTCTATCTCGTAGAAGTTTGCCCTTTTATTATAAATTTATATAGCCCTGAATATAGCTGTGCTTTTATTCGTCGTTTTCACACGATTACGCCGCGTCCCAGAATCGTCGTAAGTCGTAACGCGTCACAGTTACTTGCCTCTGGGCGCCGTAATTTTTAAGATAATTACCGGTGATGTACAGCTCCCAGGCACGCGATCTTACGTACAACTAGCACCGCGTAATTCCCCGTATTGACTTGAATCGCTCTAGCGTTATCGCGCCGTAGGTTTATTGCAACCGATAGCCGATAACCCAATACGTCGATTAGAGATAGTTAGCAATAATTAATAACGCTTATCGGTACAGCTGGCCGTAAAACCGGATGATGGAACAAAGCACGAGTTTAATAACCATATATTCTAATCAATTGATATGCCAACGGGAAGTTATGCCTCGCAGATAATACGTTTCTGTTATCGGTTATCTGTTTGATAGTGACATTCACCTTCTCGTTCGGAGCGGATCGAAACAAATCCTTTTTCCCGCGAGTCAAATATCTCCGGATATCAGTCGTTCTTCTGAATAAAATTCACCGCGCAATTCAATCGAAACCCTCAATTTTTTAAGATTGAAAATCATCCCCGCACGTGTCACAGATTCGCGCAGGTTTCGCCGCAAATGCGCCCGACCCAAAAGCGGGGCATAAATTTCGAGTGGCTGCAGCTGCGTTATTAGAGTAGACAATGTCGTAAACACAATTCATCTGCGAGCATGTTTACCACAGTGTTGACTATCGATGGGGCAATTACGTATATTAAGAGAATAGGCAAACAATCGAGATCAATCGGGACTACCCTCTTGCGCAAAGCACACGAGTTAACTACCCCTCGATACCTTCAGCCATGAAAATTACCATCCATTAGAGGGCAAACAATGGCACCAATAAATGCATCTGCCTGTGAAATCAAGAGCTGTCATCCAGTTTTTCCTGCTGCGCCGATGATAATGCCATTCGCTCGCGATTAAGGGGCGCAATTAGCCGGGGAAACGAGTCGCGGTTTCGCGTCCCGTCTCCTCCCCGCGTCTCGCCGTATCCGCGCGAACGCCTTCTATGATCCGTCCTTGCATCCGTAACGGTAATTACCAGCGAATAGATCCACCCAGGGATTAATCAGCGCGGGCGTATCGATCGGCTGCCGCGAAACTCGAGCCTCCTCGAGAAAGGAAAACCCGCCCCGTTTTCTTTTCGACTGCGCGCCGCCGCGCTAACCGTATCGAAAGGGGCTCGCTGAAACACAGCGGATCGGCTGATTGAACTGGCAATAATGGATTTAGGAAATGCCCCGAGGTTGATTAATCGCGCTCGAGTATCGATTAATCGTTGCCTTCGACGGGGGGGGGGGAAATTGAGTTGTTGCGCTCGGCGAATTGGGTGAAAGGGTTGGACGATTCCAACTTGCCTTCCTTTCTGCGAGCAGCACTGCTCAAACACCGACGATGTTCCTTTTCTCTTCACCTGTTACTTTTCTATAATTTAATACCCCGCGTCGCTGATAGAAGCAATAAGCAGAGCGGTATGTGTTCCATTTCGATTGCGCAACTGAATCCTTCGGCGAGCATCGATGCCGAATAGATGGTTCCGTTTAGGATGGCCGAGAGCGTCCACGCGAGGTGGACGTTTAACGCTAAAACGACGAAATCCCCGCGAGAATTTACCGCGCTTAGTAAATCGTTAAGCCAGTTTGCGTAATTGACAGGCGAGAAGGATAGAGGCGTTTGCGACTCGCGATTGCGAATGAACGCTGCGAATAGTGCCTTCGCTCCTTAGAGTCACCTACCCTTGATTGGACCTGTTTTTCTGCACGTCTCTCGTGACGAATCCAGAACAAATGATCGACCAAAGTCTGGCAAATTGACTGGCCGCCGGTGGACGCCAGCAGCCGCGATCGAAAATTAAACGTAATCGGATCGAAAATCGCCAGCTTAACAAGCGTGGTCGGTGGACGAGGAGTGGATACATCACGGGCGGCGTTGTTCCGCGTAATTAATTTCATACAATTTTCGATTGTCCTCGGGCGCGACGTTTCGTCGCGGCAGCAGCACGCCGGAACTTTCGCGATTGTTTTGAAACGAAAGTAAATTTAATTTACCGGCTAATTATCGCCCGCGCAAAGTTCCGAATTAAACTTGTAATTGGCTTTCCCCTGATTCGAAGAAATTGTACTAAGCTTCGCCACCTGGCTGCGACCGGGACTTTCCGTGTAATCCCTGGCAGCACACGTACACGCCTACCCGTGACTTTCCGCTGCGTGCAGCCGTCGATGGGATCAGCTTCGACGGAGCCGAGGCACGGCGGGGTGGAATTTGCAGAACCGGAGAACCTGGCAATAATAAATTACAGATCGGAGCCCAGCACAGTTCGCCAGTTTTAGGCGAACCACTTTATTAAGCTGCTTCTTCGCGGCTCGCACGCGTAACAGAAAAGCACGTCCAACACGCGAACCGTCTCCTCCTAGATTCGCCCCTTGGACCCCCTAACACGCAATTACGAGCGCCGCCCCCATTCATCCTGCGCGTTCTCTATTCACCTGCCTCCGTTTACGCCTGCTCCCTCGTGACCCTATCGAGCGTACGCCGATAGGTAGACGCGGTAATGGACTGAAATGTCTGAAAGATTATTACCCGAAGGCATCCTCCGCGACGGTGAGGGGTGGAGGGATCGGTTCTTTCGGTCGTAGTCGAAGCATAAGACCGTGCCACCGGCAATCTTCTATCTTCTGGTAATTAACCGCTTCCTTAAACCGAACCGTATCTCCCCTTATCTGTCCCGGCGCATCTACCTCGTGGGTGCACGCACATGCGGCCCGAACGCGCGCGCACACACGCTCAACCCTCCGGCAGACGTTACGGCCTGAAAACAAAGAGTTGTTTTCCCAGACGCTGGTCCCCGCAACTGCTGCGAATTTACCTGTTCCGCGGCTGCAACGTGGCACGCCTGCTCGGCGCCTCGCGCTCGCGAAAAACCCAGCCAAGGGAAGGTCGCAATTCGATCGACACCGCGCCGAACCTCACCATCCTCCGCAAACTGTGATCCGCGTGTCGTTAACCGACTCTGCGCCGGCCCTGCGCTTTACTCCGCCGCGGGAAAATCCTTTAAATAAATGCAAATTGCGCGATCGTGCGCGGATGCGAGAAGGTCGAGCGTGCCTTCAATGTCGCGAGTGCAGCTGGATGGGCAGAAGAAACGCGCGAGAAAATTCAGCGTCGCAGGAATGGAGCGAATGGCTGGCCGAATGATACGTGAGAAACGAGGGATGATGGGATGCGAGAAGCGACATTCTTAAGTGACTTTTCACAGCACTCGACGCAAGTACGTGATCGCTATATTATTCATTGCTCTTTAAGCTTGTTCATTATTTATACTCCGTGGCTGGACATCGGTTAACCTTTAGGGGGTCGCCTAAGAATTTGGATACTTTGCCGGCCATTTTGGTGGTATATATGCATAAATTTTGAGTAAATAAAATTGACAATTTCATTGAAAATATCCCGGCCCTCTAAAGCTTAATAATTAACGCTATACTAGCGTATAGGATACTTTCCGTCGTTCTGTTTGACCTGGAACTTTGCACGAAGGCTCGGCATCTTGATAAGCGAACGTATAGGTAGCTATTCCCTCTTTCCCACCGCGGAACTAATGCACGCTCTCTATTATACCTTCCGCGTACCTTTATCGGTATTGTTTCCCGCGTTATTCATATTTTACGACAGCATTAAGAATTGAGCCCATAGAAAACAGATAGAGGCTATACCTCAGCCCGTGACGCGAGTAGACTCCCATTCCTTGATGAATAAAACCAGGCCCGCGGTATATAGGTGCATTACAGTAGCTCGTTATACGTATAGCCTCTCTCAATAGTTCATTTCCAACGTCTCATAAATTTACAAGTATAAATTTACAATTTGAATACCGAGGGGCGGGGGGAGGACGGGTGGTCGGCACGGTTCCCGGTTCAAAGCCTGTCCTCGCGCACATCCAGCGGGGAATTAGAACGCGAAGCTTCTCTATTCCCTGACAATGCTTCGGGAATTTTTGCGTTCTCGGCGGAGTCCTCGGAATCGATTGGAAACATTGAATCGCAACACTTAATTGCGCCGCGCCGACAAGGGACTTTTCAATCAATTCGTATCGCGGCAGATTCCCCGCCATCTGTTCCTTCGGAGGTATTTTTCGGCACCATTCGCCCTTTTTTTTTATAAATCAGCTGGCCCCGTGTCTAAATGCCCAATTGTCGCAGCGTCCTGCTTGCCGTATTCGCAGGATCATTAATGCCGCTCCCTCGAACAACGAACTACGAGCGCGGTAACAAGTATTTGGCAATAAGTACGAAATTAGGGAAATTTGCGCCATTACGTAGCCGGTGAATGGACGAGTAGACTCCGGAATTTAGACCGAATTACCATGAGAAATTCCGGGACGGCAGCCGCCACGACTGCCGGTTTAGTTGACGCGAATAACAGCGTGTGCCGGAGATTCGAGGTCTACCGTTTTAATCGATACCCGCGGTTATTATATTTTCGTCACGCCATTAGCCAATTATAGCGCGTATTACTTCTGATTATTATCAATCCGGTTAAAGCGGCAATGATAATGGCCCGACGGTCCTTTCGCTGTTTTTAATCGATTATTCTGTTTGCGCCTAGGCCGCGCGGAAAATTATCCAGCGGCCCCGTTGTTTTATCGGCCGATCGTTTTTACGAGCGGTATCGTTGCCCGTCGACGTGCTCCTTCGGATAATGGCGACGCGTGAACGCGTAATTTCTACGTGCGGCGAAAAACCTGCTTATGGAAAATTCGTTATCGAGCTGCTGCGGCAAGTGTTTTAACATTTTAAACGGACCACCGACAGAACTCGCTCGCTCCTTCGAGATCCCGTTTATCATGTTGTATTCCGTATTTTTCGTATTACTTTTATTTTATTAAATAACTTTATACAAATAACGGAAACTAAGACGATTACAGATAAATGCTAGATTATAGATTCAGAACTAGATTCTCGTGTCCAGACTATTCGGACTGAAGTGCTCAAGTGCTTCTGACTGGAAGAATTGCGTGTAATATATATATATGTACGGTTTTCGGTAAGCTGAAAAGTGGGGGTTGTCCTGAGTTTAACGGTCGTTAAGGGATGAGGCACAGAGATCGAGGTTCAAGGATGAGTAATAGGGTACGGATAAGGTCATAAAAGAAGGACTTCAGGATGCTTACTATTGCTATCTGGAGAAACTAACGCGCTGACTAATACTTTATATAGATTTAAATGACGTTGGTATACAACAATCACTCAAGCTTGCTACGCAATGTGATTGCCGGTAAGGGTACGAATGATCGGGACGATGCATGTTTATCGCAGCAATAGCATTTCCGTAAAATCTCATCGCCAGATCGACAGCTCCCCGCTGGATGTTTCATAATACAATCGAGTGCCGAGGTTTCGAGATTCCTTCGCTATTCCAACGACGAATTTTCAACGCATTCACCGTTGGAAAGCAAACCGTAACAGGCAAATATTAACTTCTCCCGCCACTTTTCATTATGCCCCGGTTGTTTCTCTTAAATCTTTCACGGGAACGGGTATAGACTTGGGCTTTCTCTCTCTCTCTCTTTCTCTCTCTGTTTGTCTGTCTCCCTTTCTCGATATATATATATATATATAAAAGAACAGGAACGGGGGAGAACGAACAAAAGCCCAATTATGTGGGTGCTCGAAAAGCGAAAGCCTGGAAAATTTGTGATTATTTAATGTTTCGCGACTGAAAAAAAGGTGGGTGAGAGAGAGAGAGAGAGAGAGGGAGAGAGAGAGAAAGGAAACGTGAACGGTGAGCGAGCGAAGCCCATTAACTGGCAGCACAATTTTAAAGTCATTTGGCACAGTTAAAAGACCGACCAAAGAACTCATTACCGGAAAATGAATGGCCGTTGAAATTTTCATTGTCTTCGAGACTTGCTTCGAAATGTGCAATTCGCGGGCGAGTGAACGAAAAGTGGGGAACACAGAGAGGGAGGCGGAGAGAGAGAGAGAGGGTGCACAGAGAGCGAAAGAGAAATTGGAACGAATTCACGGGGAGCGAGTGTTGGCCGCGAGAGATATTTCCAAGCACTTGACTTCGATGGCGATTCATTTGTTTCATTTACCTTAACCCTTTTAAAATTCCATCGATAAATTATTCCCGTTAGCGAACCTCTGCTTTTAGAACGTTCCTCGCCGAAATTTATCGCTTTCCAATCTGACGCGGCCAACCTTTCCTTTCACTGGGGGGAACACTTGTTAATCCGCCGTGCTGGCTGCGATAATTTTGTTCCCATCGACTCCAGTTCGGATCTCGGGCGAAAGGGTGCGAGCGGCGTTGCTAAGACCCGAAACGGAAAATCGTCCGTACAAACACAAGATTGCGTTGTGCTGACGTCACAGGACACGTCGCTCAAGACCCGAGAATGGCCGGAAGTCGTGAAATGGGATTACCTGTTCCTACGTATGCGGCCGTTCCAAAGTGATAATTGAATAGATAGCCGCGTCCTTCCTACCAACGTCTCCTCTTCGATTTTCCTTCGTTAGCTGGCCCCGCGACCATATGTCGCTGCTTTTTTTTCTCTCCCTTTACACATTCCTGCCCGGGAAGAAACGATGGAAAATCTTGTCGCTTCGCATGGAGATTCCGGCTACTTCGGCCTACCCCGCGACTCGTAATTCAATTCAAGGCACAGGGAAATATTTTCCATGCGCGTCTAATTAAATTGCAACGGCCCTGGTCTGTTTGCTCTCGATTAGTCTTCCTGATTTCTCCATATTTTTTGTTTCTCGAGAAATCAGAAATGAGATCGTATTTCTCGAGAATTCTCGAGAATGCAAAAATTATATTTTTGGAATAATGTTGATAATATTTATCAAAAACACCAGAAAACTTTAACTAAATGATTATTCCTGTCTAATTTATACAGAAATTGTGTGAATGGAAAAATAGATATTAAATATAATTGGTAAATTTATTTATTTAATACAAAATTTGTACAAAGCGAAACATTACTTTTTGGTTTTAAAATTTATTTTGAAATAGCACAATGCGTCTAATGTTGCGTCAACGAATCTATTTCTTTTTTGTGGCAAAATCTGTTACTGTTATATTTTGACGTTTTATATATATCTATCTTGGCTGTTAAATGAAAAAATGCGTCTTTTGACCTTTTTGGAAGAAATTCTGGATCGTGCAAAAATTTTACACGGGATACAATAGTCTTATCTCCTCTTTCCTATATTTCTTCTTTACTAGCCACAAGAAACTCATTAGGTACTTAATTCAGTATACAATTTTTCTAAATTTTTAAACAAGAATTTAAGAGCACCTTCAGCAGTTAATAATATCGAGTCTTCTGTACTGTGATTTTCTATTTGAATTCATATAGGTTCTAATATTATTAATAAGAAGTATTATAAATTATAGATGTGTTTACACGTTCGCGATTAACTAGTAATACATTCATTTCCAAAAATAAATGAGATTAATAATATTTTTCCTAGACTTAAGTTCCTCGAGAAATTATAGTATTTCTCGAGAAATAAGAAATAAGCAATTATAAAATTTCCCGAGAAGGAACACTACTCTCGATGCTGCCTTATCAAGCATTCAGGCGACATGCAGGACGAGCATAACCGCAGGAAGGGTGGTTTCTTGTTCGAAGATATTCGAAAGTACATCGTGGCTGAGGTTTTTTTTCGCCCAGAACGCTGACCCCGCGATCCCTGTCTGTGTAAGTCCGTATTGGACCGTCCACGCGGCTTCCGCTCTTTCCGTGCGCCGAATTCATTACCGCCCTCGACGAGCATCGGGCGTGGAAGAAGGGCGGGGGTGAGCCGCGTGGATCCCAGCGGGACTAACCACGGCGTTTTCCTTTCTCCGTAACTGAGGGATCCGATTAACGAGGACGGTTTAACACGCGTCTCCAGCCTCCAGACTACGTCCCGTCCCCGTAGCAGCCGATCCTCCCCCGTGTTCCTGGGTAGCCTCGGTACCTGGCAGAAGAGGCGCGTGTGCGTAGGTGGCCCGGTACATGTGTCCCCTGGCCGCGGCACGCCGCGCCGGGGCACGTAGACGCGCGCAGACGTGTACGTGGATATTTCTTGCAACGCGGGAGCCTCCTTTTGATCTCTTTTTAGCCGTCGAGTGCAATCGAGGCCCCCGCTCCCGCGGGCCTCAAGGGGTAGAGCAAAGAGATGGAATAGGGCGCGCCACGTTTCGCATGTGTTTCGACTAATTAACATACGTGAAAATCCTCTTAATTGGGTGATTAAACGCCTGCGGAGACACTGTAATGGGAAACAGGCCACTCTTCCTCCACCGCACCCTTCCTACTCGCCACCAGCCTCCCTGCCGCCGGACTGGGCTTTCCTCTGGACCATCGACTCGTCGCTTTGACGTCCGATCCTTATCGCGGTGATATTTTTAACATCGCAATAGCCCGCGTCCGAATTGGGAGAACTGGCTTGAACAGTGGCGCTTTCAGCTCGAGGGGTGGATATGCTACGATAGGATGCTTGACTTTCGAGGAATCAAAGTGAAGTCAGGGGATACTCTCCCAGGGAGAATGGAGGTAGTAGGAACTCGGGGAATACCTTGATCGCAGCTCCGTTACATTCCATTTCATCTGCAACGTCGGAAGCACTCTTTGCGCGCCCCTTCTAGAGAAAGGGTTGACAATCTTCGCGGAGGTTTGGCGAAACAGTTTTACAAGACCGATAATCTCCAGCCGTCGGCTGTTTTTCTAATTAAATGGCCGCCTCGATAAATAAAGCCCAGGCGGAATTTACGCGAGCCCGGCACCGGCCCGCTCGCAATTACTAGGTACGAAGTTACTTCCAGCCAGATCGGCTCGATGCGGCCAGCCTCGTTCGCCAACAGATCTCCCTTTACTTCTATCCGGCCGGGATAGTTTAGCGCGTGGATTAAATAATCAAGTACCGCGGCGACGGTGCCCACGTACCTTACGCAAGTCGATTTCAACGGGTTCGAATGGAGCCTCGGACAGGGGCGAGCGTGTTTAGCGCGAGTATAACGAAGTATTTACGCAGCTCGGTTTACTTGGCTCGCGAGGCGGAGTAATTAGGGAAGTTGAAGAGAGTTCTGATGGGACTTTGGCTATCCCAAGTATTTACGGAACGAAGACAAATGGAAATTATGATTTCTTGTTCCTTGAAACGTCGCGAGAAAGAGGGTGGGCCGACTGGAGAGGGGCGGGGGGGGGGGGGTGGGGGGAGGGTGGCTTTCCGGCGATTTTGCACCCGAAATAAAATATTTACGGCGAGTTCGTTAATTTCCACTTTCGAGAGTTGCCGACAGTTTTTACAGGCAACATTTAATTAAACCGGTTTTGTTTACCAGTTTACTTTACAAGCCGGCTACCGCGTTACAACGGCCGCCCGGTTGCGCGTGTGTTCCTTTGTTAATTGCTTTCTCGTTTTAATTTTCTTACCTCTGTTAATTACCGCCTCCTCCTCGCGGTGGCCGTGCGCGATTTCGCGTCGAGCGGCTCGCGCGCCACTCAATTTTCGATTCCGCGATTTCGAAGCGAGATTAATCGGGACGCTCAAGTATTTGCTGCAATAACGAGAAGTTTTGTTCCGCTTTTTAATTTCCGCAACTTTTCCCTCGGCCCGGATTCCCTCCGATCTGTAATTACGACCGTATAAAATTAATGCCCCCTACCCCCTCCCCTCCCCTCCCCCTACCCCTCCGTAACAGTTCGATAACATTTTTCGAGAATCAATTTAAAGGGATTGGATTCGCAGTGAAAAATGTTGCTCGCTTTAACGATCCGTGATCGTTTATGCCTCGTCGTTCCGCAGTTACATTACTTTCCGCGGAAAAACAGCACTGATATCCATTTGTCGAACGTGTACAATCATACCAATTATTTTCTTCTCTTCCTTAACGAAGCATTCTCTTTAATTGCTTCCCCCTTGTTTCTTCTAAAAATACAATATAACGACAACGGCCGATATACTTTTGTAACCAATAAAGGAGATAGCGATCGAAAGTATTACTCGTTCTTAATAGTACGCGCCACTGGTTTAGGAGCGCAGTCTGTAAGCGAAGTTGCCAGACATTGGCTGCAGGCGGCGCTGCGGCGCCTGTCAATCGCCAGCAGGGTTGCCAGATTGGGCGGAATTCCGCCGTGTGGGCTACTTTTCGAAACCAACTGGCGCTCAAAAATTGAAATTGGCGGTTGCCGCCTGAATTGAGCTGCAACGTCGACCAAGCTTTGGCCGAAATTTCGGTATTTGGGCTGCCGAAGACCGAACGGCATTCAAAAATTGTACAAAATAGATTATCATCGTTGTGTTAAAGCGTTAATTTTTATCTTCGCATCAGTTTTATTTAAATTCATTTTGTTGAAATAAAGTTTATTCGTTGTATCTAAAGGAAATAAGGAAAACAGTTGCAGAAAATATTAAGAAAATATTTCAACATCCTTTTCTTTGAAGATATTTGAATATTGGCGCTTTTGGGCTACTTTTTCTACGCGATCTGGCGGCTCGGCATTAATATCATCTGGCAACCCTGATCGTCAGTTGCCGCGTAATTCTTCAGCGTCGCGTAGCGTGCCGCGATTATGTCACAAAACTCGCGAATATTTCAGTCGAGCTCGGTGCTGCTCGTGGAAAATTCGTGGCGGGTGGACAGTGCTAGTGCCGGGTAACAAGATTCCGTTTGTTGACACTCGTAAACGGTCGTGCCCTGTTGTGTTTTCTGTCGCGTCTCGACACCCACGACGCCAGAATCGTTTCGACCCGTCCGTGGAACGACTCATAGTCGTGTTTTGATTCTTGTTCCCCGTTATCGCGTTTCCTACAATTGAAAAGCGAAATGGCGCTGGGCGATCGCCTCGCGTGAAATGCAGTGACAACGAGGAACGTTTCAACACTTCTGTGGCATGTGATTCGCGCGAGGGTCCTGCGACAGTTCTTCATTCTTGGCGGGCATTGTAATCTACTGGTTACGTCGGGGCTTCGGTTTGGGAAACTGGTTGACTGTTTGATAGCATGTCCTTGCAGGGATAAGATAACCAATCAGCTGAGCTATTTTCTCGTTATGTTTATTTGAATTTTATTGTATATTTGTATCGATGTATTATGAGGGAATATATTTAGAAATCTTCTTCGCTGCTGGTTAGCACCTTTAAACCCACCACATCAGTCGCTTTCTTGCCTCCTCTGCGAAGTTTTTCAAGAGTCCTCGTAGAATGCACTGCAAGTGCCAGGATTAAAAGAAAATTGAATAGAATTTCATTTTTGGCTCTTACAGTGTCTTCTATAAAGCCCTTACAATCTCTTCAAATATTGAAACGTTTAACGACAAGAAATCTCGGAGCAGTATTATTATCTTTTTAAATGTCGACAATAAAACAGCGTCTCAATAAAGTCAGGTAGCGTTCAATCGAACTAACTCCACTAAACAAAGCTCCTAGCCGGGAGTTAGACGCGTAATCTAAACCCCTGCGTTCTTTTAAGCGGGGATTGCGCCCTGTTGGGTCGAGAAACAGGTAATTCTTTGTGAATTTTCTGTACAAAAACGGTTCGACAAATTAATTTGTGGTTTGGCAGGCTGTTTTATTGTATCTTGAACTATTGTTCTGAATTTTTGTGTGACAGTGAAAAAAAATATGGCAGATACAGAGAGAGCGTTGAAAAATAATCGGGTGGTCGGTGCGTTGACGAAAAGTACTGTAAGGGTTATCCGAAACGCAAAAAGAAGAAGAGATTCGTAAACTATATAAATGTGGCTATGGGTGGTAAGGTAAAAGTACCTATTATGGAACGACATTTCGGAAAGATTAGAATTTTCATCAAATTCGAGTTAATGAATTTACAAAACGTTAAAAAATCTTTTAACTATATAAAAGGCCAGTTCCTTTAGAAATAAAAATGACTTTTTATAACTTAATCTAATGTATAAAATTAATTTTATTAACAAAATACTAATAGGACTCGTATGTACCTATTATGAAACAGGGGAAAACACGTAAATCTACTGCTTTTAAATTTACTTTGTTATTCGATTCTAGTTTTCAAGGTTTTCAATTATTTAAAGACGGAAAGTACGAAGTGAAATTAATTCATAACATGCACCAAATAATTAAAAAATGACGTATAAATTTGACAATTATTTCAATTTTAAATCAATTTTTAAAAATTATTTCAGGTAGGAATTAAACAAATAGAAAAATCTTCATTAATATTCATTACTATTTAATAATAACGGCTTAGTATAAATACTGGGGAAAGTACAGTAGAATGGGAGACGGGAGAAAGTACAGTAGACCGGGAGACCAGGGATAGTTTGGGCAATACTAATTAACAATATTATTAATATTATTTCACCTTCCATTTTAAGTAAGTTCAGCACTTGTAAATAAAAAGTTTTAAGCTTTAGTTAAAAGGCTTTAAGAAAAAGAAACAAATGTTAAAGCGACAGCCTTTTGAAGAAGATGAAGCGCCCTGATTTGAGTCTGAAAAAGGTTTTACCTCAAAATCGGGAAAACTTCAAATAAAAAAGGAACGGTAACAGATACGGCGATAAATCTACTACCATCCATAGCCACATTCATATAGTTTAAGAATCTCTTCTTCTTTTTGAGTTTCAGATAACCCTTACAGAACTTTTCGTCAACAACAGGGCCACCCGATTATTTTTCAACGCTCTCTCTGTATCTGCCATGTTTTTTTCTGCACTGTCGCGCAAAAATTCAGAACAATAGTTCAAGATACAATAAAACAGCCTGCCAAACCGCAAATTAATTTGTCGAACCGTTTTTATACAAAAAATTCATAAAGAATTACCTGTTTCTCGACCCAACAAGGCGCAGTCCCCCCTTAAGGCGAGCTCCGTTGTTGCGCGGATTCCGCGCCGCTCGCGTCTCTCAGCTCTATTCTCTCTAATTTAAACGGCTCGGCCAGCGTGTCGTGCCGCGAAGTATTCCCCGCAATTAAATTGACATCCCGTACATCAGCGAAAAGTATGATCCGCCGCGGTGCAGCAGCGCCGGGGATCTAAATTGGTCGATCGAAATTCGCGGAATTTTGGCACAACCATCGCCCGGAAGGCATTCACTCGCTCGTCAATCTTTTGTTGTTCTTCGAAGAACCCATTCCATGCCAAGAAATCGAGGATCGTTCCTGGCTCGATCTATGGGCCAGCTAATAAACATTATTTATTAACTGTAGCAATAGCGGCGCGGCGTCTCTTCGCAGCGTGTAACGATCCAATAACGCGCTCCTTTCGTATTCCACTAAACGCTTCCAGAGACACCCTGTATTACGCGCGCCGTCGATTGCAACGGGGAAAAAAGAGAACGAAATCTGCTCTCCCAGTGTGGAATAACTCATTTCAATTTGTAATTACAAACGCATCAGAAGGAAACGTTCAATTAAACTGTCTGGTTTCGTTCGAGCGAAACCGAAGCTTTTTTTTTAGAATCTCCGCTCCGCGATGCGGAAGCGTAATTGGTAATGCGATAGGTTTGTTGTTTCGTTAACACCGTCAGCGGTATAATTATGAATAAAGAGTTTTGTAGCCGCTGTGCCTTTGAATGGTCCCGATATCGGCTTCGTCTAATGAAATCATAATTAATATCCTTCCTCCGTGACGTCCTGGCCCGATATCGTATCGATTTAGCACATCAAAGCACGCCCCCCTTTTTTCATTTTAATTCCCGGGTATTCCACGCCGTCCACGATCTTCGTCGACCGTGCTCGTTCCACGGCAAGCAGCTGTATCGTGGTCTCAATTAAAGCGGGCTAAGCATACACGGCTCGAGAAACATTCTTGGGGATGTCCAAGTGTTGCACGCAAGATATTCTTTTACGTAATCCACCCTAAATAGTTCTTCTTTTATTTCATGACAGAAAACTGCTTCAGAGAATTCAGAGAGGGAGCCCTCTTTCGCGAAGGATTGCATACCTAAGGCGATAAAAGCATTCAGTTCCATTTAACCCTCGCTTGTCACACTGGATCAAAATCACCCACAATTTGACTTTCAGGTAAAATATCTGTTGTGGCGTGGAAGACCAAGTCGTATATGATCAACGACTAGTCTGAATTTGCCACACTCTTATGACGGGTTAAAATCACAACAGCTCACTGAATTTTTATTGTAATTGACGCGTGATAGATTTATTGTCAATAGTTACAAATGTACTGTGAATAGTATTGAAGCGTACAATTTTATTCCTAAGGTTTTGCTGAGTTCTTGAATCGTGTGATTCTGCTTACGCGTGATTGAGTTCTTGAATTGTGTGACTCTGATTAAGTGATATTGAATTCTGACATTCTGGTGTCGTGGTCGCTCGCAGGAAAACTAAAATTTCCCTCTCCAAGGAATTCGGCGAAATAGTGGTGGTTCCAGGAGGAGGGTTGAAAAGGACTGATTGGCGTACGCGTATCGTGAAGAACAGTGGTGAGGGTGAAAATAGTGGGAGAAAATCTAAGTCCCTCCTACGTGTCGGGGACCGGTGAACAACAACAGGTATACGCGAAGCGGACTTTTGGGCCTTGGCGTGGTGACCGCGCGGCTGCAATAAAATGCGCATCTGCTTGCTGTCCTAATGCCTCTGAACTTTCCAAATTGGCTGCGCTAATAGCCACACTCAGTAGGCTTTACAATTAAGTTTTAAAGCGTTATGCCTAGTCAGGCGGCCGAAAAGAGGCGAATATTTGTGATTTTTTTTTGAAGAAGCGGAAGCGTATAATTTTACAAAACTTTTTGCGTTTAAAAGAGCAACATTTAAAGAACATTTGCTAATTTTTTCGTAGAAAAATATTTACGTTTATAATAAAATAACAAGCGACATCCAAGAAGCATTTTTAAAAATTTGCTTTTGCGCTGAGCATTGCCATTCGGAAGCAGATTATCTAAAATCAAAAAACAAAAAAGATTTCGTTAGTATATTAATGTATCCTCGGGTTGACGGAGAGAATTTTCCGAAATATTAAGTTAAAACAACATGGCGGCTATTTAAAGTTGAAATCCTGATTTTTTCGCGTAATTTTTGCAGGAAAAAATCAGGATAAAATGAATTAATCCCAAATAAATAGGTAATACAAAAAATACATAAAAAAATATATTCACGTACATTTGATACATAAAACAGGTGTATCTCCTGTATAATTTTTACAAATAATGTTACCGCAATTTAGGCATTTTATACTATATTTTGCGATTGCCAACACAAATATAACATCGTGATAGACTTTGTCAGAGTTGGATCAAAATGGCCCTGCATTCGTTGTACGAGGGTTAACCAAATACTTTCACTTATCACTGGAAGAATGATAGTGTTCGTGTCTCCTCAAAAGAGCCACCCTGTACACCTGACTCTCGATCGGACGAGTGAGCCAAAGGACAAGAGGGACGAGCGTCGATCTGCCCGGTATCATCGCGATCATCTTTATCATTATCGGCGTCCGTTGTATCGGTCTCTGGGAGGTTTGGTCCGCTTTTCTGGCCAGGATGCTCAGACCACTCGTGCGCCCGTATATTTGACCACTTGTTAAATCGGCCTCCGTCCCTTGTCGGAGAATCGTATCGCGTTCGTGGCCCGAGGTCCTGCGGTAATAACTGGACGCCATTATAAAATCTCCTGAGGGAAACCAGCTAAGGGTACCTTTCCCATTCCCCTTCGCCCCTTCACGCTCTTTCTTTCTTTCTTCCTACCTCGCTTTCTCTAGACCCCGCGCTCTTCCTCCTCTCACCCCCGCAGTCGCCCCTCCCGCCGACCCCCCTCGATTTCTTTCTCCCCAGCCAGCTCGCTGGCCTCTCGGTCTCGTTCCCGTCCATCCCTGGTCGTTACTGCCAGGATACGGATTTTCTCCGTTGACCGACGATATTTCTTTTGCCGCGATTCGGCTCTCGTTTTGCTCACCGTACGTGTACGCCCGCCTCGTTCGACCTTACGATATTCTTGGATTCTGTTCCTCCGTGTTTCCTCGCTCTCGTTTTTCCCCACCCCCGTCGACCGCCGTGCTTTCCCAGTCAGCCGACCCCCTTCTTGCCAGCGTGTGCCTCAGGTCCGCGGGGCCACCCTCGCGTCCTCTCCCGGCAACCCTTTCTCGGCGCGGCCGGAACGGTGGCGGGATTCCGCGCGGCGAAAAAGGACCGAGAGACCGTTGCGAAGGACCGCGCGGGACGAGAGGAAACGGCGATAGAGGAAAGGAAAATGGGAGGGTGGAACGCGGAGGGACCACGGAACGGAGTGGGAGAGCGAGCGGGGGATGGCGATTCCGCCCAATTTATAGCGGACCGGATTAAGCGGTAATCCCCTGGTACGGCGCGCGTGCGGTGCCGCGTAATAATGATTCGAGTGAAAATATAACAAATATACCCGGCCGCGCCGAAAATGTCTAAATTAGAGTGGACCCGGCTGATCCGCGAACGAGTCGATCAGCGCGGCTTTCAGCCAAATCGAACCGATTTTCCCGAGCCGTTCCACGGAGCCGACAGGGGTAGATCTGGTCACTCGCGTAATTGTGCCCCCGATTCACGCACGCCGGGGATCTTCGAGTGTATCGCTTTAAGGGGTTATAACCAGTCAGGCGGCCGAAAAGAGGCGGATGTTTGCGATTTTTTTTTTTAAAAGCGGAAGCATATATTCTTACAGAATGTTTTGCACTTGAAAGAGCAACATTTAAACAACATTTGGTAATTTTTTCGTGGAAAATATTTATGTTTATAATAAAATAACAACCGACATCCAAGAAGCTTTTTTAAAAATTTGGTTTTGCGCTGAGTAGTGCCATTCGGAACCAGATTATCTAAAATCAAAAGACAAAAAAAGATTTCGTTAGTATATTAATGTATCTTCCGATTGACGGAGAGAATTTTCCGAAATATTAATTTAAAACAAAATTGCGACTATTTAAAGTTGAAATCCTGATTTTTTCGTGCAAAAATCACGTTAAAAATCAGGATTTCAACTTTAAATAGCCGCCAATTTGTTTTAAATTAATATTTCGGAAGATTCTCTCCATCAATCGGAAGATACATTAATATACTAACGAAATCTTGTTTGTTTTTTTACTTTAGATAATCTGGTTCCGACTGGCAGTGCTCACCGTAATTCCAAACTTTTAAAAATGCTTCTTGGATGTCGGTTGTTACTTCATTATAAACGTAAATATTTTTCCACGAAAAAATTACCAAATGTTCTTTAAATGTTGCTCTTTTAAGCGCAAAAAGTTTTGTACAAATATACGCTTCCGCTTGTTAAAAAAAAATTCACAAATTTTCGCCTCTTTTCGGCCACCTGACCAGGTATAACCCCTTAATAAGGGGCAAATGAACTTTCCGTTCTGGTGTTTCGTTGCGAGTGCAACTCGGCCATCGACTGGAAGGAAAATAGAGGATTTTGTGGGCGTTTAATATCGATGAACTGCAAGAACGTTTTGTCGTTCGGGGTCCAACATCAAAGAGCAGGCGAACACCTCGTACAGGGGTTTCAGTTTATTTGGTGCCGCTGCTTGGAAACTCTTCCATTTTCGTCCATAACTTACAAAATTGATCAAGCTTATTTATTTAATAAAGAGGATTACGCAATATCGCGACGCAAAAAAGGGGGAAGATTAAAAAAGGATTACAAAACGACGGGGATGTAAAATGGACGATGAAATTCGTCGACGGATTAAGCTGTAGATTTGTCGCCTCATTTTTTATGCCCGGGTTAAACGGGAACTGTTGTCGCGGCGGATAGGAACGGCCAATTAGAGTCTCCCATTGAGACGCCCCCGTTATTACCGCGATTTATTACACAATAATCGTATTTATCGCGGTGTTACAGTGTTATCGGGCCACCTTTGGCACAGCCTGGCTCTGTCCTGTTCAGCGGGATCGTTGTTTCCGACCGAGAGGCCGCGCTTAGACGCGTCTCCTCTACCTCCCCGGGCATAAAGAAGTTAATTATCGCGACGTTTAATTATGTATTTATTTTTAGAGTCCTTTGTCGAGCCACGAGTCCTTTACCGAGAAAAGAGTTACGCCGATTCTCGGTAACCCTTCCCCCGTCGTCCATTGCTAGCTGACTGCTAATGAATTTTCACCTTTTTTCGCCTTATTTGCTCATTAGTGCCTTACCCTCGCCTCGTTCTTCTTCTCCCTTCCACTTTCGCCGCTCCTCCGACACTGCGCGCGTCCACCTTTCCGTCTTTTCTCCCCCGCCCGCTCTTAATCCCGAGCAGAAGGAGCTCTTTTCTGTGTCCATGGACGAGAATGGAATTCGTATACATATACGCGTACGCGTGACTCTTTCACGGGCTGGCTCGGGGGGGACTCGAGAGCTCAGCGGTGTTGACGCTAGCTGTCGAGTCCCTATACCTGCAAGGGAAGCCTCCAAGGAACGAACAGAATCTATCAATTGGGTTTGTTGGATCGGGCTCCGAGCATAGATCTATCGTTTTCTGGATGACTACTCTAGCAGATAAGCCCTACGGTGTAACTCGTCCCAAGCTCCGAATCTACTTCAAACATCAGCCAAACGTCTCCATATTTAATCGCCTCCTCAGTCCGTGCTGCGTCTCGGTACTCCCATTCCAATCGCGATTCGATTCGACCGGCGACAATTCCGCTCCGCACCACCTGGCTTGCCACGAGTGGCCCACTGTAAAGGCGGCCCTTCCGAGCTGGCGACGGGTATCGGCCCCGCCGTAAGAAACCAATTGGAACCGCTTAAAAGTCTCAGCCCTTAATTAAATCGGTCGCAAAAAGCTCGCCGCGAAAATGTTTAATCTCGGCGGCCTTGCACGTCGCGACGATCGAGTCGGCGATGGCGTTCATTACGCTTTTTCCAAGGTAATATCAATTCCCTTTGGCTCGATTTAGAGACGCGGAAGCGTCTCGACGCCAAATACATGAAAGACACCCTGTATATGTCGACTGTCGCTACCGCTGTCATTTACTCGTCGCACGGCTAATCCAAACCTAACCTGAAACTTATTTCATTAATATCTCATCACGCTTGCAATATTTTATAAATTTAAAGGCATTTTTCTTATGTAAACCGCATATAAGCTTTCGATCAAGACCAAATTCAATAAAATCGGTCCGCGTATGACAGAGATATCGTAATATCGTCTTATGGATTTGTTAGAACGGTATGATTTTCTGATTTTCTGATTTTCTGATTTTCTGATTTTCTGATTTTCTGATTTTCTGATTTTCTGATTTTCTTCTTCTTCTTCTTCAAGAAATTTTTCGTCAAACATAATACGTATATACGGGTTAGACGAACATCTTCAGCCAAAACGAAACCAACACATGTTTCGTTCGTCAATCGCTATCTTCACTATCCGATCCACTCGAAATTTTGACAGCTTACCGTCAAGTTATCACCAAGTTATAAATGTGCTTATACAAATACATACATAAATGAATATTTTTTCATTTAAATGATAAAAATAAAGATTTTGTACGTTTACATGGTCTTCAAGTGAAGGGGAAAATTTCTACATCAAAGCGATACCCCTACTATATACATAAATGAATATTTTTTCATTTAAATGATAAAAATAAAGATTTTGTACGTTTACATGGTCTTCGAGTGAAGTGGAAAATTTCTACATCAAAGCGATACCTATTACTAAAATACAATTGGTAGATCACTGTTATAATAAGCGTATACAAAAATTGCGCCAATTATAACAATGGCTATTTCTACAAAGAAAAAAATGTATTAAATAATATTAAGCAGATATATTTTTATACAAATAAATATTTTAATAGGAATAAATATTTTATTCAAAATACCTGGCGCTGCGCTCCGAATTGGTGTTGCTAAACTGAATAAATACGTATAAAGTAGTACCGATACTATCTTATGAACCCAGTTTAAACTTGCCGCGTAACATGACAGTAATGTAGACCACATAAAAGAGGAAGAGGGGGTGTAAAAATCGATATGGAGAAGTGGTTTGATTGTAATTGTAGATCCTTGAATTAAGCGTTAATATACAAGGGAAAGATAGGGAAGAATAGGCATTAAATGCCGTTTCTCTATTTATAGTGAAACTCAGGTTTGTTTATTCGCCCGTGAAGAAAAGTAACGCATTATATATGTATAAATTGCATTAATCTTTTTCTCTCTTTCTTGTGCTTGCGTTCGTGAATGTGTGTATGTGTGCGTGTGCATATGCTACGTATGATAATCGAAATAAATATATATAGAATAAATCTGACTGCGTTTCTAGTATGTATATGTACATTATGTACTTTAGATTGTAAGGGAGTTATTTTAAATTATTAATACTAAGACAATTATCATTTTCTCGGTTTCGCAGCGCCAAGTATTTTGAACAAAATATTTATTCGTATTAAAATATTTATTTGTATAAAAATATATCTGCTTAATATTATTTAATACATTTTTTTCTTTGTAGAAATAGCCATTGTTATAATTGGCGCAATTTTTGTATATCATTAATTTGGTAAAGCTCTTAATTGATGACAATTTTCTTAAGCGTGATTCTTTTTGATGGGTTAATAAAAAAGGTTCGCGACATGAGTAATGGAATGTTTGAACACAGCATTTTAGCTGTGTAAGCTGTGTTGGATAGCACCTTTACGTACTTGCAGCTGATTTTGATTTCGCATCTTATTTTTATTTTGTCCTTATTATTATCTTCTATTTTTTGTGATTTATTTGATTCCATGTACTTGGCTTAATTTTTTAACTTTTTCGAAGTTTTTTATGGGGTTCCCATTGCGGCTTCGTATTTTTCCCGGGCGCGTGTTGCAAGCGCGCGAGACCCGGGGCGAGCGAATACGAGGCCCTGTCCTTCGTAACGTAACAGCCTCGTTAAGCGGCCGATCGCCGTGCATAGGGGCCCGAAGATGCGTTTTTAATGATTCTCGAAAGTTGCCTGTATCGCGGGTGTCCCGCGTCGCGTGCTCCCTCGATTTCATAAGTCGCGGGGACGCCGCTTAACGAGGGAGCTGCGTTACAAGCGCGACGAGCGCTCGTGAAAAGGGGCTAAGGAGAGAGAGGGGTGGAGGAGGGCTGGGACACCGACACACGGGGGCTTTGCAGAGGGTACGACATTATTAACAGTCTCTCGTTATTTATTCCTCGTTAATCCCATGCATTTATTACGCGGCCGTACTCTGCTTTCTCTCTAAGTATTCGAGGCCCCCTTCGCCCCACGACGATTCACCACCCTCTCCTTCCGCCTCTCCTACACCTTTCCCCACCGTTTCAACCTTCCCGCGCCATCGAGGAAGCATAATTACTCGGCCGTTAAGATACGCTCTCTCGCATGACCCACACGTAAGCTCGGACCTGTAATGAACGGTTAGGAACAACGACTTCTAATGGCCGAATGAAAGCGGACGGAGAGAGAGAGAGAAAGAGAGAGGGAGGAGTGAGACACGTGATGGTGGGAGAGAGAGAAAGAGGGAGTACGTGTCGCAGCGCTTCTAACTTAAAGGTAATTTATTATCGATCGCGTTTGTAATCGCGTGTTACCTTCGCATTTCCCTCCCCCCCCCCCGTCTCCCTGCCTACAGCCACCCTCTTTGTTCCTCTCTGTCGCGCGCGCCGGCTGACCCCTTCGGGCGAGCGCGATGAACGCGCTTAATTAGTGTGCTTAATTAATAATTCCAGCGGCGGGGCCCACTCCTCTGCGCGGAGATGCGTGAAAACGCTCGTTATGCCTTCCTGAATTCCTCGGTCTACGGCGCGGCTCTTTGTCAGGGAATTCGCGCGGACTCTTCGCTCTCTGCCGCTCGATCTTCGGCCACGATCGCGCGTTCCCACGGAATCGATAGTTCCCGACATTCTCGCCTCGGTTTTGTGCGCGTCCGGGGTTGGTGTCGCCGACGGACAGGCCGGCGCGAGCTCTTGGCTTCGAGTATGAAAACGAAAGGGTTGCTGAATCGAAGGAAAAAGGGATGCCACGAGTGGGAGCTGCGACTTCGCATGCAGCAGCGGCCGTGGTATATTCTCCATTCGCCCCCGAAGCACGTCATGAATCGCGACGCGGCAGCTTAAATGCCCAATATAATAATCTTCGCGGAGGCTAACCGCCGCTCGTCGAGCCCCGTAGTTCACGTTCCGCAGCCCGTTCCGAGGCGTCGTTTCCTTCTCCGGCTGTGTATACCCCGGGCCGTTCGCCGCTGGAAAGGAAAGGGAGAATGTAAATGGTGAATTGTGGCCCGATAGGCCAGCGCGCGGCCACTTCTGCTATGGCAAACAAAGTCTTTGTTTCGAGAAGACAGCGCGGCTGGAATCCTGCCACAGAACATTAACCAAGCAGCCAGCATAACAGAGAACGTCGTAACGTTCCGGCGTGCAGGGGCTAGGTGCATAATGTGACGTAACGTAATATAATGCGACGAGCGAGGGAGGAGACGGTAGCATTCCGGTTGTTGCATGGAGCACCGAAAGACCAAAAGCAGAAACCACGTGGAAAGACGGCACTCGAGGGGAACGACACGCGGGGATCATACGCTCCGCGAGCAATTCCATGGGTTACAAGTCAAAGGGATTACCGGCTGAAACAGTATCCATACGGTTCTTCCTTTTCTTTTTCTTTTTTTTTTTGAAATCCACGAGCCTCGAGTTGGAAAACGACGTGTTCGTTTTTTCGGTTCAAACGAGCCGGGATCTTGTAATATTTTTCTGTAAAACTGGCGGGGATTGGGCTTTGCTGTTTCGCAGGGTTCGACGTCTTGTAGCTGGCTGATACAGTTTTGACCCGAAATTTGGAAACTGCCGGGAAAAAGGGGGCGAAACAGAGAACAATGGGAATTCGCTTTCCATTCAATTGCGGAATGTAACCCCGATTCGAGGCAAACAACGTCGAAAGGAGCGGAAGCTTTTCCGCCCGCGAGATTCCTTCGACCCCAATAATCGTCTCCCCCGTCTCAGCCCCGCTCGTCTTGGGCGGCTTGTTTGGCCCGCGTGGGCGGTCGCGCGCGCATCGATACTCGTCATTTTCGCCCCGGCGGAGGGAGGGCAGCTGCCGGGCCCCGGGGATCGTTTCCCCGTTATTTCCATATTTCAAATCTCAATCTGGAAATTCCACGCGGCCGTCACCTCCTTCGCGTGCGCCTGCACGCGCAGGCTCGTGTGTACGGAGCCGTGAAAGCTCCACGTACACGGCCGGCCCAGGGCGCAGTGGGGAAATTTTGCGATTCTATGGCCGAAATTACAGAAATGAAATTTTTGAATTTTACAAATTTAAATTATTACAAATTTTAATTATTTGTATTAATACAAATGTCAATTGAAGAACTATATCCAGTTTCGTGGTGGAAACCTCGAAACTTATTTTTAATATTTAAAATTCGGCTCTTTTACGTTCTAATATATGAGAAACTAAATTATCCGAGGAACAGCACTTACAAAAATTACGGACGATAAAGATTTTTTTATTATTTACATTTCTACACTTTTTTCTAACGACAAAGAAACATGCATAATACAAACAATCAGACAGAGGATCGAAACTGAATAAAATCGTTTAAAAAAGAATAAAAAGGTTTGTAATGTATAACATGTGAACCAGTTTTGGCCACAGTTATATCCTATGTTAGACAAGACACACTGGATCGTGTTTAAAAAAATGCATATAATTACAAGATTAGCAACTATTAGCAATTAATAATTGCATTTATAGAATGAAAATAGTCGAACGTAAAATAGGAATGAAAATCATTGCAGGATATTATGGGATGGATAACTATTTTATGCATTGAAAATTGATTCTTATATGAAAAGGTTATTTCTAAAACTCTACTTTAAAAATTGTATAAATTACGTATTAAAAACTTAGACAAAATTATTTTGAGGACAAAAAGATATCTTACGCACCACCAGGAATTGAATCCATGCCTTGAAATTATTTTCAGATCTTTGGATAACACAATATAAATGTTTGAAGTAACTCGAAAATCTAGATTAATTCTTTGCGATCATTCAACCTCGCATGAACATAAATATTTGAGAGTCTACACGAGGTTTGTATTAAAACATTTAACAGTAAAATTGGTGGCATTTGACACTCATATTAGTTCTTCAATTGACATTTGCATTTATTTCGTCGAATTCAAAAATTTATTTTCGTGGTTTTGGCCATAAAATCGCGAAATTTCTCCACTGTGCAGGGACGCGTGTGTTCGACCGAACTCGGGTATCGAGCGTACATGTACGGCACACTAACTCGATATTCGGTACAACCTGAACTGGCGTCGTGTATAAACGAATCAGGGGAAGTTAGAGCCCTGTACACGCATCTAAGTGGGCCACGTAACATGTTTGCAGCGAATGTAGGGAGTCTAGGAAGAGCAATGATCACGGTCACGGTCAGCAGAAATATTTTTATTTTATACAAATAAATATTTCAATAGCAATAAATATTTTATTCAATATACTTGGCGCTGCGCTCCGAATTGGTGTTGCTAAACTGAATAAATATGTATAAATTGCATTAATATTTTTCTTTCTCTCTTGTCTCGGTGATGTCCTGTCTTATTTTATTATTTGAACCAAGACAACTAACATTTTTCGATTTCGCAGCGCCAAGTATTTTGAATAAAATATTTATTGCTATTGAAATATTTATTTGTATAGAATAAAAATATTTCTGCTTAATATTATTTAATACATTTTTCGTTTGTATAAATAGCCATTGTTATAATTTGCGCAATTTTTGTATATCTTTAATTTTGTAAATCTGAATATAGCACATTAATAAATTTACGACAGTTTTTTTTCGTTCGTCTGCGCGCGCGCGTATACTTGGCGCACTGTTTTGTACTTTTTTTTAAGGAAGGTAATTTTTTGGAGATTAACCATGACGCAGAGTTTATCCAGCAGATGTTAGGAAGATCGTGTGAGCTCTTTTGTTGCGTCCGTTGCTAAAGGAGATTGTTTGGCGTTTGTTTTCACGTACAACATAATACATGCTTTGAAAGCGATTATGCTACAGCGCCCGTAAAAAAATTTGATGCCGCTTAATATTTGTGGTTGTTAGCTGGAAAGAAGGTATTTTTTTTAATTATTCCGACTTTTCTCTAAATGATTCTCGCACAATTCGACTTAAGGTAAATGTACCAATGACTAGCCATGTACCAATGCATGGCCAGTGATGCAGATATTAATTATTATTAAGCTTTGTATATCAATCAGGCACAATATATTGATTAATTTGTGTTATATAATCCTTAAACTTCATACACTAAAAATGATTTTGATAAATATTATGGTTAAAACACTTAAAAAATTGTTTGAAATCTCACAGTAAAGACGCATGACGAATTTTGCTAGATTCTTCATAATTTGCTAAGGAGTAAGCGATGTTGGTTAAGCTAATAATTAGTGTAATATTGAGTTTCTTTATATGAACGAATAACTTATAGAATCCTAAGACTATTTAAAGCAAGTAATTAACGCGGTATTACGCATTTAGATTGTATTTTATGTAAAAAATACGTGGCTATATATCGGTACATAATATTCGTGTCTGACCCAATTACTAACCAAGCGTCCATGTATAAGGCAAGTCGCGATTTAGTATACTCAAAGACTTGTACTAGTGTATAATCGGGAATATTTTTTAATAGTATAAAGTGTTTTGATTTGGCTTAATGCAATTCCAAATAAAAAGCTAAAAAATCAAATAGGATCTCTGCGATATTAACGTCTGAAGAATGGCAGATGCATCGCATTCAAATCCAGGAGGAGAAACTAAGAAAACAAATGGAAATACAAGAAAGAAAAAGACTTAGAGATGAAGCAAAGAAAAAAGTTGAAGAAAAAAAAGCTATTGACGAGGAAAAGTAAGAACTTAACAACGAAATTAAAAAATTAATAGCCGAAAAAAAGATAATAAAAAAAAGAAAAACAATTAAGTATATTTAATAAATTATAAAGATATAATTGTAATAATATATATAAAACAAAATTGTTATGTAAATACTGATGAGAAACAACAAAATGTTTATGAATGAAAGCAAGTTCCATTTAAATTGTTATTTTTATATGCGATATTCATTATACTTTGCCACCGTTTCCTTAAACGGCTAGTTATTGGTACATTTACCTTACCTAACGAGCTTGTGATCTTCTCCCTCACATCGAGATAAGATGCACAAATTGTGTCGAGGTAAGATGCCGTGTTAGTATAGAGGTTACAACTTACTTATTTCTGTAAATAATGTGTATATATAATAAAAATGCGAACCTACGTAAGAAAGTCGGACGCAAGATAATCTTCTTTTGCTAATAAGTACTTGCGAAAATTGTACCAAATTAAAAGTACCACAGCATTTTTTGTTTCGTTTGCATCATTTCTAACGTTTGATTCGGATTAAAATGGCATCACAGTGAAATTAAGCTGCCTAACGAATAATTTTTTTATATTACAAATATATTGGGGTGAAAGAAGAATAAATTATTGTTTTTATGTGTTAATATTCAGTTTTTGTTAATTTCGTAGCGTTCGTTTAACAGTATATGATTCACATAACAAATAAGCTTTGTTGGTTTGCTAGAAACATATATATTAAATTTTGTATAAATATAATAAGGAATCTTCAGCATCTTCTCCGAATTACCTTAAGTAACTAATACACTCGAGAAGGGGTTGAATAGTGGGCGAACAGTTATTGCAAGATCGCGACAAATGCCCGCAGACTGTATAAGCCAGATTCGATATATATATTATTCAACGACACGCAATCAGGATCGATAAACACCTAGTCACTCCCGAAAGCAAGTTCTCATAATCTCGTCCCTTTCCGAATCACCTTTTCCCCCCTATTCGGGATCCTTCCACTCGACGCGCATTACCATTGTAGGGGGTGGGACGCGCTCCTTGCCCCAGATATCCCGGGAACCGCGCCCCCGCGCCCTCGGGCTCACCCTTCCCCCCTCCCTCGTAATCCTCGGGTATAATAACGGCGCGCGCGTTCGCGGCAATTTTATTTCGATTCTCCCGGCTGCGGAGAGGAGGCAGGCCCCGGCCATATAATAAAGGCAGCCTGGAAACAATATAAAACAATAAAGGGTTCTTACCATAACCGCGCGCGGTTGAGCCGGCACGATATTGTATCTGCCGCAGGCGGGCGAGCCGCTTCGGGGGGTGGGCGAGTCCCGGGCGCACGCCTCAGACGTACGGTGATACGAGAAAGGTGGCAGCAAGGGGTGGTCGGGTCAGTTGTCTAATATATGTGATAATAACTTCGAGCCAGGGTATCGAACCCGGTGCTCTGCGAATCTCAGATCTGCATATATGGATTGCCCGTCCCTGCACCTCGCCCCGGACGACCCCCGAGCCACCCACCCCTGTACAGGCATACATTCTCCACCTTTCTTCGCAGGTACACCCCCCTCGTGATTGCCTGCGCGCGTTACGAGCGCGTTCTTGTGCTCGAACGGAGGGTACGTCGCGGTGATTGCGCGAGGGGCTGTGCAACGATTCAGCTGGAATTATGCAGAGCGAACGTACGTAGGTACGCGGAATGACTTTCGTGGGAGGAAAATATGCGAGGGGTTTGATTCCTCGTCCCGAGATGTGGCGAATGAAAATATTTCTTCCTATTTGACCTTGCTTTCGAGTAATGGATTACACTTATGCGAGTGGAATCGGTGGAAGGTGGTGCCGATTTCCTGCAGATTCGGATCGATCGATGCCCGACGATCGATGCCGGGCAGAGCCATCCGCTGGTGACCGCAGCGCTATCGAACCCAGCCGCGATGCCGCACGAGAATCGCACGCACACGCGCGTCGGACGACGCGCACCTCGTATTTACCTTGTGGTTTCAATCGTGGCTTATTTAAATATAAATTGTACGCGGGCGCGCGATCGGCGAGCCGCGACCGATTATCGCCTGCGATCCGCCGGGGCCCTTCGTGCGTTCGCGAGTACGAAAAGGGACCCCCGATCGGCTATCGGTCGGGAGATAATTGCGGCGAAGCGTGATCGCCGCGGAGCCCGATAAATCGTCTTTAAGGCTGAGCACCACTGTTGGGCCCTTTGTGCTCTCGGATAACGATCATTATGCGATCGTAATGGCGCGAGATTGTCGGTCTATACTCGGTCCAGTCGTGTAAAGGCACCACACCCGGCCTATATACGTGCGTTACCTACCTTCATCGCGGCGATGTATCAATTTCTCAGAAGACACGATCAACGAACATAATAATCTGCAGGGCACGTCGATCGGTATCGACGCTGGACGTTGGCTCATCGGCGCTGGATATTGCACGGTGATGTGGCCGAGTGGTGTCCATTGTTGGTCACGAGTCGCGCGTTTTCTTCGGTATTGGAGTTTAGCGATTCAGCTTTCGTGTGCGTTCCGCGAAAGGGTGGCGGGGAGGGTTTACAGGGTGCACAATTGATTTATGAAGATTTCTGACGATTTGTATATGTCTACTTAAGTAGTTCTCTGTAAGCTTGCCTTAGCTTGGACTCGTTGGTAACCAACTACGCAATTAGGGCAGACCGGGGTTGATAGTCTCAAGGGGTAGGTTGACTAATTGTTAATAACTTCGCACCGACATATGCTCTACTGCGGAAAGATTTACTGTAGAAAGAAGTCAATTCTACTATGGCATGCATTTATGTCCCACCCAGCGATCGCAGGTTTTTTGACAGTTATCAGCGTTTATTGAAAAATTGACTACGTGAGTAAATATTTTTTCTTTAAGATTTTATGTTTTCACGCCGTACATAGTTACGATAGAATAAATGTTAAGGGACTATTTTAAAGTTTGTTTATTAGACGATCTATTGACGTAGTATTTTTGTTTATACATAAATAATTTAAGGTTATATAGATTATTAAAGTCAAAATGATCGTTTGGGGATGGTTGACTAATAACGTTAATAAGGTTTAAATTGTTATTTCGTTAATCAGGAACTGATTTTTATTTTTTGTTTAAATTTCACTGTTATAAATACATTATAATTTATGTTTAAGTTGAAAAAAATCGTTTATTATTAAAATATAAAAGAAAGAAATTAATATTTTATAATGAATCAACTATTGTGACATTGTGTTATTTTATTACCACTGAGATAAGTTGCTAATAACATTTTCTTAACTGATTGTACCTATAGTCAACCAGCCCCATGATCGGGGTTGCTTGACCAGCATGGAAGGTGTTAGGAAAACATTAAAATACCTTAATTGTTTTCACATCGAGTCAACTTTAATAATTTAATCAGACTGCCAAATGTATGCCCTATCAAATATACTAACCGGTTTAATGATTATTCGTCCACATAATTTATTAAAAATCAAAATCTGAAAAACTGGCCTACCAGCCTCGATCTCCCCTGCTATTAATTTTTTTCCATTAAGGTGAATGTTCCCATTTCTGATCATTTCGTATTTTTCTTATTATTATATGCGTTACGTTTGTACTATAGTCGCAACAAAATAATTCTAAACTATTTAAACATTTACGCGAGTGCTGCACGAGCTTGTGGCAATACATACATCGCTATTTTTCATCAGCAGAAATACGGACATTTAGAGCATTATATATTTAGTTAGAAATTACTAATATTTAACAATCCTGAAATATCTTTCTCAAATAGTTTTTGAATTGGTTGATTCATTATTAAACAATTAATCAATTACTCTGCAAATTTTCGTCCCAAACAAATTTTGTACACCTTCTTTACGACGAGTTATCTCTTAAATGAGCAGAAATTGGGGCATTCACCTTACTTTGACTGTGTTCAAATCACGGAGGATTATGCCAGATTGTGCATTGTTCACGATTGTAGGCAGCATTCTAGTGACTACGCTCTAAGCAAGGGAGGCGCGTGTATTCTAACACAATTGTGGGTTGAAAGATGTTTCCAAGGTGGTCGCGATCAATAACTCCGCGACTGTATAGCAACCCCGTAATTTTCTGTATGAACGATAGAAGCTCCCTCGGAAATACACACTCGTTTCCAACGAAACAAACTTTCGCGAAAGCCCGACTAGCGGGGAGCACTTTTTCCAGGTTTCATAATTTCACGACCAGCGACTCGCTTAATGGCATCATCAGCCATTCCTAATCCATCGAGAACAAAGGAGTGGCGGTCTAAAAAGTGGAGGGATCGTAAAAGCGAGGGAAAAACGAGGAACACCGCGGGGCAGAGAGCCGCGCTGTAGGCGTAAACGCTATTTCGCGGAGCGTGGTGCCTTGACGCGATGACGAATCGTCGTGCTTTTCATCGCGAACGACCGGTAAGAAGCAAACGTTCCTCGAGCCGCGACCTCGATTAAGGCCGCAACCGCTCATGGGACCTCGCTCCTTTCGCGCGGGCAATCTTCTCGAGGTCAGGCCCGATGTCCATCGAGGGAGTATGGCTAGTTAATTCGCGATGCTGGGGCATCATGGGACCCCACGTGACACGCCGTACAATGCCACTGAATGTGACTCGAGCGTGGCGGTCGCTGTCCGGGGCTCCGCGACAAAAAGTTAATTCATTTTCAGCGTTTTTACCCCGATACTGGAATAGTAGCTCGCAGGGGCTCTCATTTACCACCTGGGTCTCGATTCATCGCGGTTCCATGAATCATCGGGCACAATTACGGTGGAAGATGTTGGATCGCGTCATCCTGGGTCGTTCCATTCGATTCTTCAACGCGCAGTGGACAGCGCACAGACGAGTCTTTGAAATTGTAAAATTAATTCTTCTAAACGATGTACGTACTGTTTCCTGAGGAATTGATCCTGCAGGATCAATTGTCAGGTTTAATCGTAGCCTGTATATCTTGCTCCACCCTGAAAGTGGTCCCAATTCGACTTTCGGAGCGTTACGTGCGTAACGAATGGCCAAATCAGGGAAAGTTTTAGTAAGCAAACCCAGATGTAGTCCCGAATGTTGGCCGTGCATTTTGGCAAACAACTAAGGCGGAGACCTCCCTTGAGCTCGACACGCTCATCTGGCGAGGGACTAGGCAGTAACCCTTGGGCACAAGAGCAGTCCTCGAAATCGTGAAGCCCAAGGATTTTCAAGGTCTACGCTGTAATGACTTTCCGCCGATGCCAATGTCTGGACTTCGTCAGCAATGCACTTTGGAATGCGTGTATATCTGGGCTTTCCCTCCATCTTGGCCATTCGAGGGTAGAGGGTGAAAACCTCTCTACCCAGCATTTTAAAAGGAAGAGTTTTTCGGCGCGGAGCGTCAGCTGATAGTCTGGTCTCAAACAAGAAAGTTCACCCGTGTAATCTAATTATTCGTGCTACCGAAGTCCCTATCCCAGTGGTAAATCACTTAATTGTCTTGACACAAAAAGAGGGACACCATTTTATTAATAAATAATTTTATAAACAGAATCTAACTGTTGTAATTCGTAACAGGAGAATCGTACTACGTCGCCCGATCGTCGAAGCCGCGACTCGTGTTTCTAAATAACAGTTGGGATTGGGTGTTTGCCGTGCTCGCTGGCTGACAGTGGATCGACTCTGGTAGAGGATCAAGATTGAGCAACGTAATTCGAGTGCCATTGTATTCGAGAAGAAAATTGCATCAGAAATGCTGGGTGACTGGCTTCGACCGGGCTGCAGGCCAGCCGAGTAAATTCAGAACAGTCGAGTCTCTTGCGAGCAAGTAGATGAGTTGCTTAGCAGTCGAATCTCGAAAGTCGCGGGAACGTTATGCGCTGCGACTTAGGAAAGATCCGATGGAATTCTGACCGAGGGAGACAGGATGGGTCTGAGAACACGCGGGACCCGCGCGCCCTTTTTCAGTCCACGCTCGCGTTCAAACATCGAAGCGTTCGGGGGGAGGGTGCAAAAAAGTTGATCGATGATTTCTCAATTGCGGGGGACGTTTTGCCACGGACGTTTACCCATTGTCAGGCAATCACTTCAGATTGTCCACCTCTCTCTTGGAGCCGTACAATGTCCTTTCCGCCAGCGGGGCGCAGTCTCGATATTCCATTCGAGGCCCCGACACGGATTTCATTTCCATTAAAAAGATACACGCGGCCTCGCGGCGCCCGGCATCGCCGGCAATAACTTCGTAATTATCCGGGGCCCATCGCTGTCATTTTGTAAATTAATTTTATCGGGATATATATACGGCGCGCGATGCGTCATAGTTTCGAGTTTCGTGCGCCATAAGGTGCGAGGGACCGAAAACGCAGGTGCAGCCGGCAGATGGTATCAGTTCCCGTCGGTCGATCGAAGTTTATGGGGAATTGTTGTTAATTCCATTAAACGCGCAGTCGACGATGTCTTAATGGAACGCGATAATTGAATCGGTAAGATTGCATCGGGGGAGCTTGTTTTTGGTCGGCGGGGCCAGCGCGCTGAGGCGAAAAGAAGCGGGGATCGGTAACAACGTAAGATTATTCGACGATCATCGGCCGGCGGACGCTTTTGTCGAGCGAAATCGCGGGATGAATGGAATAATAAACAGAGAAATGCCACCGGGAAAGAGGCGGGTGGGCAGGGCGGGGGTAGAAGGAAGGATCGCTGCCGCTGCTTAAAAATCCCAAAGAGTAAAGCAAACCGTAAACAGCCACATTAATTCAACGATATGGCCCTTAAAATGCGCCCGCGTGGGAATGGAGTGCGGTACTAATTAAAATCTCGAGCATAAACTCGCGATTCAAACGCGTACAACGAAGAAGGCGGGAAAAGACTTTTGATCGGCTCCCTTCGTCCTTCGTTACGCGAAATGAGGGGCAAGCATACAGCGCGGCCCACACCCTTTGTTTTCCGAATGCAAATAAGTAGCCCTCCGTCACTCGTCCCTCCCTCGTCCGATTCCCCCCTCTCTCTCTCGCTCTCTCTTCCCTTCTGGTCCCGTCCCCTCGCCCCTGTCTCTCGTTCTGGAACACCCTCTCGTTTCCTGGCACCCCTCTCTTGTCGCTCCTCTCCCTCTGTCTCGGTCTGCCTCGCTCCCTCTTTCCCCCGACAGTTCCTCCCTGCGTCCTCTGCCTCTCCCTCTTCGTGAATACACTCGGCACTCTCACACCGCGAAACGCACAACAGGCCGCATGCATATTCATACGTGGGCCACGGCTATGTGTGCACGAGAGGTTATTAATTAACCGGAAGCCTAATCAAGGCTCGTAGTCGAAGAGGGTAGCAGTCGCTCCGCATCGTTGAAACCCCCTTCGAAATTGCGAAGCCACCGTGCAGGTGACGCTCAATGTTTGATCGACTCGGCGCGGGATAGATATTTGCCGAACGTTTCCGCGGTCGCTCGATACGCAATCCTTTCGATTCTTTTATTGTTTAGAACGCGGCCGGGAACTTGGTTTCCACGGGATGCAGATTTGCCGTTCGATCGGTATAGAAGCCTTCGCAGAATCGAGAAGAACGTTGGCTACTGTTCGTGAGATAAAATCATCGTGATAATAATAATACGTTTATTAACGGAAGCTCTTTGATATATAAGTGAGAAAAAGAACGAAAATAATAAGGTGAGCACAACGAAGCGAACATAGGTAACATTGAATAGAGGAGGCCTGAAAGAAAAAATCACAGCAACAGTCAGCTGTTGACGATTTTGAAGATTGATTGTTTAAACGAGTTTAACGAACAGTCACAAAGGGCAATCACGCTAGGAATAATTATTAACATGAGAGGCAATACGATTAATAGCGTTGAATTTGCACAACACTGTCCGATGAGATTCGATGTAGAGTAGGAGAGTTCGTCTTATATTTTTAATGGGTGCATAAAATTTAATAAGTCGAAGAATACCGGAACAGTCAATATTATCGTTAAGCAAATTGTGTATAAATAACAGATCGGGAATAGTCCTACGATTTTCTAACGTTATCAGCCTCAATTTAGCCAGTATTGGCTCGTAAGTATGGCACGCGATTAGCATGGGATCCTTCAACTTATATGACATAAAACGAAGGAAGTTGTGCTGAACCCGTTCGATCATGACGGATAGGTACTTGAAATGTGGACAGCAGATGATTGTAGCGTATTCAAGATGCGGACGAACTGACGCGACATAGAGAAGTTTAATCGTAGAAATGAGTTTAAAGTAACGGGAGACACGAATCACATAACCGAGGATTTTGAGAGCCTTGCCCACGATAAACTGACAGTGTTCGCGGAAGGATAAATGTGAGCTAAAGACAATGCCTAGATCTTTGATTCTATCGAGAGCTATGAGCCGAGCAGAGCTGAGTTTATAGTCAAACAGTATGATCTCCCTTTTACGACTGAAGCGTACAATGTTACACTTGGATAGGTTGAAATCCAGTTTGTTCGTACCGCACCACCCAATAAGTCTGTCCAAGTCGTGTTGGAGCAATAGTGTATCGTCCTGGTTGCCAATCGAGAGAAAGATTTTCAAATCATCAGCATAAAGCAGGAACTTACTATGTACGAAATACCTCACAGATGTCATTAATAAAGAGGTTGAATAGTAACGGCCCTAAGTGAGACCTTTGAGGTACCCCGCAAATCGCCAAAAACCTGGATGAACAACAGTCCTTATATTTTACCCTTAGATACCTGCCAGATAAAAAGCTTGAGGGCCAAGAAGAAGCGGCGCCCCGGATGCCAAAGGCATCCAGTTTCGATAGTAGGATAGAGTGGCTAACAGAGTCGAACGCTTTGCGAAAATCTGTACCCCATTAAAAACTTCAGAAAAGTAAAAAATTACGCGAAGTACGTGAAATCAAATAAATCACAAAAAATAGAAGATAATAATAATTACAAAATAAAAAAAGATGTGAAATCAAAATGAGCTGCAAGTACATAAAGGTGCTTACAGTTAAATACTTGGCGTGGCGAGGCAAGGTATTCTCAGATCAATAATACCCATACCTTCCCTCTCACGGGCTTTCAGATAATTTGTCAATTTAAAACTCTGACAGTATGAGTACACTTTCATTATTTTGCGTTCTTAAATCATTCTTATTTATCGACACCTTGGTCTTGCCTGGCCACGCCAAGTATTTGACTGTAAGCACCTTTATGTACTTGCAGCTCGTTTTGATTTCACATCCTTTTTTTATTTTGTAATTATTATTATCTTTTTTTTGTGATTTATTTGATTTCACGTACTTGGCGTAATTTTTTTACTTTTCTGAAGTTTTTAATGGGGATCTCACTTCTTTTTACAAAGATAATTTGCATAGGAAATGACTACAGATAATTTTTAATATTATACTATTATCTTCTATTTTTTGTGATTCATTCGATAATACTCTTTTCCGTCCTCCACTTTTTCATGTACTTGGCGTATTTTTTTTTTACTTTTTTGAAGTTTTTTTTATGGGGATCTTATTCGACACTTGCCAGGTTATAACATAATCGTAAGCTGTCAAAATTTGGAGTAGATTGCACAGCGAAGATAGCGATTGACGAACGAAACATGTGTTAGTTTCCTTTTGGCTGAAGGTGTGCGTGTAACGCGTATACGTATTACACTGACGAAAAATTTGGTCGAAGGAAAATCAAAAGAAAAATCTTACCGTTTCCGACAGATCCATGAGACGATATTACGACATCTCTGTAATGCGTGGGCCGATAGTATTGAATTTGGTCTTATTCGAAAGCTTATATGCGGTTTACACAAGAAAAATGCCATTAAATTCAGAAAATATTGCAGGCGTGATGAGATAATTAATGAAATAAGTTTCAGGTTAGGTTGGAATAGCCCGGGGACGAGTAAATGATAGCGGTAGCGGCAGTCGACATATTCATGTACTTGGCTTCGAGACGCTACCGCGTCTCTAGATAGATAACATCCACTTGAAGTCCCTTCTCTATGCTATTGATTAAATGATGCTGGTAGCTAAAAGCAGGTTCGTTGTCGTAGATCTCCCTGGCATAAAACCATGTTGTTCGTCAATAATTATATTTTTAAAAGAGCCAGAGAGCAATCGGACCTTCAAATACTTTGGGCATAACATTCTGGAGACATATTGGCCTATAGTTCCGTATGTCGCATCTATTACCTCCCTTAGGCACTGGAATGAGAACGCATGTCTTCCACATAGCAGGGAAGTAGCCCGATAAGAGAGACTTATTAAATATTATCCAGAGACTACACGCAAAGATGAAGCTGCAAGATTTAAAAAAGATTGGTGGGATACCGTCATCCCCCGGGTTACCACCTGGACTGAGGGAACTGGGAGTGTAAAAAATCATCCACCGTAGGATCAGAAAGGGGGATGACTCTTCGCGGGTGAGTCGAAGGTTGATGCGTGAATATTCTTGATTGGGTAACGCGCAGCACGCGAATTGTAGGCGACAGGAGACCGATACCAGCTGCATCTTTTAACGGATCGAAGGCCGGGCCCCGAATAAAATTTCGCAAGTATCCTCAAACGAGTTGGATGCTACGATGGGGGGATCGTCCAGTCCGCGGGCGTATCGGCCACCGTCACGTTTAGAGTGCAATCGTGGCTGGGAAAGCGCCGATATAACGTAGGCACTCAGACCGTGGCGGCGTGGCCGAGCCCCGATATACCAGGTGTTACGATAAATTTAAACGATATTTTATTCAGGCGGGCCGATCGCTAGTTTTCAATTTGCCGGCTCGTATATATTTCGCGAAGGTCGGTCGCTGGCGGGAGAGAGGGCTGGGCGGTCGGGGAGGGGGTGGCTGCCGGCCCTGGAGATGCAATTTCTTGGGGTGGCCGGCTCGTTCGTCTGGACCCTCGGCCCCGGTCCTTCTCGCTCCTTCCGTGGCTTGATGAAAAAATAATAATCCCGAGGGAACGGTCAGTTATGGGGAATGAAATCATCCCGGCACCGTTCGTGCTCGTCCTATTGAAACCGTGTAGTATTCCTTGTCTTTGCCCTCGCTGAATCTTTATCCCTCTTCAGCTTGGATTCGGGGATTGGCTGATGGAAGCGAATAATTCTCGTGTTTCGCCGCCTTTGTGCTAGCAAGTAGGATAATTCCACTGGACAGGGTGCTAAAATACAAAGGAACTTTGAAGTGGACATGGGCAATGTTTCGATTCTTTCAAGTACCGCCAAAATCAGATTCCACTTGTCAAGGTTCGTGAACGTTGCGTTCGTTCGGTTTGTAAATTTTTGTAGGCTTCGAGGATGCATAAGTGAGCCAAAGTATAGCGTGCTTATTGTTCTGCACTTTGATAGGCGCGAATAGGTATGCTTGAAGGTGGGGAATAGGGCGTGCTCCACATAGGCAGAAGAGATTGAGAATATTAATGCCTATATGATGCGACATATGGACATAAGTAGAGCCCACTTACCCTTTTGCATCCCCAACCATGGGTAATAACAAGGTCTATTCTTTTATGAAGAAAAATGAAGTTATCCACTTGTTCGCAAGCATTTAAATGAATTATATGCTGGTTACACCGTGTCACATTCGCCTCTACGTCGTTCAAACCTGTCATAAACCCTTTGAATAATAAAGTCGATCAGCATTTTAAGGGGTTAGTCCACTGTGACGTCGTGAAGAATTGTCATTTTTTAGGATTTATTTTTTAGTAAACGGAATCTCCAACGTAAATAATGTTTTGTCTACTTATTAATACACTTATTGACAGTATAAAAAAATATTTTTTAAATTTTTAACAGATTTTTTTAAATATATATTGCGCTGATCTTGAGAAAGCGATGTAGTGCTGGTGCAGGTGATTCCGGGGGAATGACGCATTTGAAACAAAAAATTCAAAGTGTGTTGTAATCGTCATGAGTGTGGTTGTCGCCGGAACCAGGATTATTTTGACTAATAAAAAATTAACAAAATGGCGGAGGTTTGAAGTTTAAGTGTCGAAATACGGTGAATTTTTCAATCATTTTGCCTTGTAAAAAGTATGAAATGTTAAATCAAAAAAGGTTTCCGTGGTCCCGACCATAGCCACTGATGTGCTGAATAACGTGTAAAAATTTCAGACTGATTGGTCAAATAGTTTTTTTGCAATCACCTGCACCAGTTAAAAAAATGTTGTTTTGAGATAATCGTGTTTAAAGTTAAAACAAATTAAAAAAATTCTTATAAATTTTTGTTGTATAATATAAGAGTAATTTAATAAATACCAAAAAGATTTGTTGCATTATATGTTGTATCTACGGAGAAAATAATCTTTCAAAATAGCTTAATATTTCACAGTGGACTGACCCCTTAAAAGAGCGTAACGACTTGGACCTTATGGAGAAATGGCCGTAGATTCCTGCCTCGTTACCCCTTTAATCTATAAGCATAGAGTGCAGGGCGCACCCCCAGGGGAATTGTTGTATACATACATATGATATTAGAAGCACTTGCAGTAATAACCAGGGCTTGAAACGGTTCCGAAAATAACTAGTTAAAAACTGTTATATAAAGGTTCTGATTAAAACGGTTACGGAGAACTTTTCTTCCAAATAACTGTTATGAAGAACCGAAATTCCCAGCTATTATCTGCTTCGGTTACGGTTCCTATTTCCCTCTTCATAACAGTTCCATAACCATTATTTTTTCGGTTCTATATCGGTTGCGAAACGGTTCCAGAATCAATTCTTATATCGACTTTTCCCTAATTGATATCATTCATTATCGTAGCTGCAGACAGCTGTAGATGTTCATCTTCTTTTACGAAATCCTTATAGAAATAGGAGAAACTTTTAACTTCCTATTCTGAATGATACAGTGTGCGTGGATGTAAAAAATATGTAGCTGATTTATTTATCTCAACGCTTTGTTATGTATGATATGTATAAATGTTTCTTCTTCTTCTATAAGGATTTTGTAAAGAACATGCACATATACAGTAATCTGCAGCTACAATAATTAATGATATCAATTAGGGAAAAGTCGATACAAGAATTGATTCCAGAACCGTTTCGGAGCTGATACAGAACCGAAAAAAAACGGTTATGGAACCGATATGAAGAAGTAAATGGGAACCGTAACTGAAGCAGATAATAGTTGTAAATTTCGGTTCTTCGTAACAGTTATTCAGAACAAAGATTCTCTTCACAACCGTTTGGAGAACCGAAATCGAAATTATAACAGTTTTCAAGCCCTGGTAATAACCAGAGTAGACAAAGTCGTTGAATCCCGATTCCTACCCTTCCACTGTGGTTGTCGCGAAACTAAAGTATTAATTGTGAGAGGAACTGCGAATCCACCCCCCATAGAAGCACCGGATCTATTTTTATAAAACGCTATAGAAAAAAAAAGGTTTCATAAATATTTAAGCAATTGCAGCTACGAGCATGGTTGCTCGAGGGATCAAAGGGACGTTCTGTCGTGAAAAACAGGGCTTCGCAGCGCTCGGTTCAAACGACCGTACCGCCGCATTTGTCCTGGTCGCGTGACGTAATGAAGGGAACATATTGGACAGCCGTAAAAGGCGATGTTGAAAAGGGTGTAGCGGAATTTGCGCTCGGCTAGGATGCATTAGACGCTCATTACCAGGGCTCGATTAACGCAAACGTTCCGGTGTAATTCTTGGAATGACACAATTGCTTAATCCGCGCTTAAGCTCGCAAACGAAACGGGTTGGCTGCAATAAGCGCAATTCCGCCCGGGAGTAATTCCATTATGAGCTGTCGAAGAAAGGGGAGCGCGCGCGCGCGTTTTCTGCCCAAGTTTCTTAATATCGGGAGGAGGCGCAGCGAGACGAGACGAGACGGGACGCGAAATTGTCCCATATTTCAATGAAGCTGAAACTGCAATTGACCTTAAATTGCGAACGTTCGCTCGCAATTTGCTTAGCTTCCCCTGGCCGCTGAAAGCTGCGAGAGTAGAGTAATCAGGCCCGATTCGATGCTCGAAACGCGCCTGTTATCCGGTGCGTTTGCAGTGTACCAAAAGAAGAGGCTGCCGTGCCGAGCCGAGTCATTGGCTGTTTTTGATCGAGGCTAGTCGATCGCACAAAATCCGAGCGCAGGGAAAACGGAGGGGGTGCGCACCGTGTCGGCTTCCGTGGGCCGTGCGCGTGCCCCGCGAGGCCGGCCGTGCAATTAGCGGGTGTCGGTCGAAGGGGTCAGGTGTACCGGCCAAGCACTGCAGGTATTTAAATCGTCAAGTGTGTACAAAGGGGTGGCTTAAACGGGCGGGTCGGGTGGAAGATGGCGGAGCGGTGGCAGGTAGAGGAGCCGGTAGATGTTTGGCTTCTACTGAAATTAAAAATATCGATTCCCATTCGCACGCCGGGCTTCATAGAAGCTCAATTCGTTTCTCTCCTGCAAGACAATACCTATTCTTCCCGCGGACAGTAAGAGGTACAAATTGCAGTTGCATCCCCCGTTCGCTCTCGGTCCCTCGACTCTCGCTGCGCAGGAATCCCAAACACAAAGGCTCTTTTTCATTTGGTTTTTCCTCCCCTGCTCTACCCTTACTCGTTACCCCCTCCTCCCTCTCCCTCCTTTAGCCACGGCACGCCGATTCCCCCCACCCGTCGTCCCGCGAATCGACGACCCTCTTGCCCGCTCCCTGCTCTCTTCTTCTCTCTATCGCGGGCGTACGCGCGTGTACTGCACCTGTGCGACGTGTGCGCGGGCAGGGTGTTCGCGCGCCAGCTCGTCCAGAGTGACCTATCCAAATGTACGGAGACGTAACGGTATACATAATTGACTAATCCATTGGATTACACCGGGAAAGAGCCCGCGCACCCCCGTCGAATAGCGGTCGGGGAGGGGTCGGGCTCCGGCGAAGCCTCGCTTTCTAATCGATCGAAATAATGCCACGGCCAATCGGGCCGATTGGAAAGCAGGAATTCGGCTTCCCTGATTCATCCGATGAACCGATCCCAATCGAATGATGCCACCCGTATATGCTACGGCCACGATCGTTCCTCTTAATTGGATGGCCCGCGGAGCTGGGGGAAATTTATATTTTCGCGTTACCCCGTGTTACTTTCCTCTTCCTTTTTACGCGCGCATTGTTCCAGCTATCTGAATGGGATCCTTAAGTCCTCCGAATTAAATTTATGGGTGCTGCCCAACCTACGTGTCTAAATAATCATGTTCCCGTGCATTTAAGGGGTCAGGCTCAGTCAGGAGGCCGAAAAAAGGGTGGTCTTTGGAAATTTTTTACTCAAAAGCTATAACACATTTCTCAAAAAATCTTTTTTGCTTTTAAGCATTGCGTCTAGTACCGTGCATCGTAATTTTTTTGTTTAAAAATGTTTATCAATAACTAAGTTATGGTTCATCACTCGAAGGTTGTCTAAAAAAGGCTTCTGCGGTGACCACTGCTGCTCGAAAGTCGATCATCTGAAGAAAAAATATTCAAAAGAATTTACTTACTGTATTATATTATCTAGTATTTGAACGAAGGATTTTTTTATCCGATGCTTAGTTTTCTTTTAATTGACGAAAATCAGGCACGATTTATGATAAAAATTGAAACTTATACTTTAAACATCAGTCATTTTTTCCCAAATCAATATTTCGAAAAATCCTTCGTCCAAGTAGTAGATAATATAATATAATAAGTAAATTCTTTTGAATTTTTTATTTTAGATGATCGACTTTCGAGCACCAGTGGTCACCGCAGAAGCCTCTTTTTTAGAGAAGCTTCGAGTGATGGACAATAACTTAGTTATTGATAAATATTTTTAAATAAAAAAATTACGAGACAATAACTTAGTTATTGATAAATATTTTTAAATAAAAAAATTACGAGACAATAACTTAGTTATTGATAAATAGTTTTAAATAAGAAAATTACGAGACAATAACTTAGTTATTGATAAATATTTTTAAATAAAAAAATTACGAGACAATAACTTAGTTATTGATAAATAGTTTTAAATAAGAAAATTACGAGACAATAACTTAGTTATTGATAAATATTTTTAAATAAAAAAATTACGAGACAATAACTTAGTTATTGATAAATAGTTTTAAATAAGAAAATTACGAGACAATAACTTAGTTAGTGATAAATATTTTTAAATAAAAAAATTACGAGACAATAACTTAGTTATTGATAAATAGTTTTAAATAAGAAAATTACGAGACAATAACTTAGTTATTGATAAATAGTTTTAAATAAAAAAATTACGAGACAATAACTTAGTTATTGATAAATATTTTTAAATAAAAAATTACGAGACAATAATTTAGTTATTGATAAATATTTTTAAATAAAAAAATTACGATGCACAGTACTAGATGCAATCCTTAAAAGCAAAAAAGATTTTTTCACAAATCTGTTATAGCTTTCGAGTAAAAAATTTCTAAAGACCACCCTTTTTTCGGCCTCCTGACTGAGCACGACCCCTTAAGAATAACTGTGTCACCGAACGCCGGTCAGCCGGCGATCCATTTAAAAGTGAAAGTTCATTCTTGCACCGTGACATTTCGGGGCTTGGGGATATCCTAAGTAAATTTTTCAAATATATTACGCCAGCTACTCGGCCGCTATACCTTAAACGTCGAAACCGCATAATACCATTCTTATTTCCGTTATTACCCGCAACTCGATAGGGATCTCTTTCCATCGCAGCTAAGGGTTAAATTTACTTCAAGGCTGCCGCGTGGAAGTGGCTGATACACAATGGCCCCGCGATCTCGCGAGGCGATACGCATTCGTAATATATATGCAGCGAGCACTGCGCGAAGCTGTCGCGAGCCCTCGATACGAATCGCGCGGCTCGTGGAAACCGCCGCGTCGGGGCGACGATTACGATCGTTAATTGGCGCGGGGCGAGGCCATTATTAACGCCGCGCAGGGCGATCGTTCGCGGTGCTCCTCGTAATTTCTTTCGCCGTCGCCCGGGACTAAGAAAATTGTGGTGGCTCGCGCGACGAATTAAAGCGGATTTTCAATCTTACGACACACGCGCGCGTACCTTGGCCCCGCGGGCGGGAGGGAACCGTGAACAGAAACGGGGCGCCGCCGCTCAACGAGGTCGAGCCAGCCTGAATTACTGGCATTAACTTCGTTATACCGGCGGTGTATAATGTAACACGCTCATTAAGAAACTACATATCATTTAAGCGAAATATATAACAAATTGCTCGAAAGCGAGTAATTATCGGGGCCGGGTTTTCAATACCGACAGAGCGAAAACTGGGTAACACAATTCCGTTGGCGAGAACTGCGCGGAAAAGAAGCAAGCCCGCGTGTTTATTGGAAACCGCGTCGAACCTACGAACCTGCGTTTGAAAATCAATGCATCAAGGGGATGAGAACTTGGGGAAGTTTGAAAAAATTCGAATCTGTATGCCACTAACAAGGAAAGGACACCATGTGGTGGACACCGATTTTGATGAGCCTTGGCACGATGGAAATATGTCGGAAATAAATAAATAAGTGTCCGAGCGTTTCTGCTAATGGGCCTTAATAATAGAGATATTTACATGGAAATTATTAAAAATTTAGGGTTCTAGTGGGTAAAAATCCTACAACTACCCTCGCGTCCGCAGGAGATTTTCTTCTGGAGGAGTCGGAATGCCTTTCGAAGATTTCCGCAAGTTAAAAACAAGAATTTATAAGAAAAATTTATAAAAAAATTTATAAAGTTTTTTTTTAACGTGGAGACATCTTCAAAAGGCACCCAGACGCCTCCAGAAGGGAATCTCCCGCGGGCGCCAGGGTAGAGAGGGATTTTTACCCACTAAAACCCTAAATTTTTAATAATTTACATGTAAATATCTCTATTATTAAGGCCTACTGACTGAAACGCTCGGACACCTATTTACTTATTTCCGACATAGATCCATCGTTCCAAGGCTCATCAAAATCGTTGCCTATCACGTGGTGTCCTCCCCTTGTAAGTAATTTAATATAACTACTGTGTCACAAAGCGTCTATAATACTATTTTATGTTAAACTTTTTGTTGCAGATCCATCGAGCCAGAAAGAGAATGGGGTGGAGCTGTCGGTGGTGACTGGAGTCTTACCCGAGTTGGGCACCGCTTCAAGGAGTATGCGTCGGGGGTGGTCATTTTAATTACTGTCCGGCGGCTTTAAATTAAAGAGCCGGGTTATTCCGTGAGTGGACCAACCCCTCTACACTTCCTTCTGCTTCGGTAACTGGTAAGCACCGTAGCCTCCCTCGGTGGCCTATCTTTCTCCCCCGTAGTCTCTTCTCCGCGCGTGGACCGACATTACGGCCGCCATTCTTTACACCCGGCCAAGTGGCGAGGTTATGTTTGACGCTAACCGGGTAACCGCGCTAAATTGTCTAAACTGCGCCAGATTAAGCGAGGCTGCCACCCGTTCAAACACCACCGCCCCCACGGAGTCCAGAAATTAACCGACCCTCGGCCCTTGGCCCCTCTACGGAGGGAGCTCGCGAAGAATTCCAGGAATTGTTTCATTTAGCTGCGAACTGCTCGGCACTCGTGCATAGAACGGCCGGTTTTCAAGGAAACAACATGCCTCGCGCCTGTTTTACGCGTTGTCCTTCGTAGTACTGATTGGAAATATTTCAGCACCTCGGAAGACTGACGGGTTCCGAAGTCCTTTGGGAGCGATCGTCGCGATATGTGATAACAGATAAAATGTAATAAAAAGTGCTATGGGGCGGCGGGCCACGAAGGTGAACTTGTAGGGTAAAACTATACAATACGCCCCACCTGTAAAGAAAGATCTATAAAGATTTATAAAACCGATATTTTTTAATAATTCTTTAAATTTTTTGTTTAAACACCCTGGCGTCCGCGGGAGATTCCCTTCTGGAGGCGTCGGGGTGCCTTTTGAAGATGTCTCCACGTTAAAAAATAAACTTTATAAATTTTTTTATAAATGTTTTTTAATAATTCTTTAAATTTCTTGTATAAACACCCTGGCTCCCGCGGGAGATTTCATTCTGGAGGCGTCGGGGTGCCTTTTGAAGATGTCTCCGCGTTAAAAAATAAACTTTATAATTTTTTTTTAGAAATGTTTTTTAATAATTCTTTAAATTTTTTGTATAAACACATTAAGTGTTCATTACTCTTCACAACTACGCCGGAATTGTGAAGAAAATATAACAGGAAATAACCGCAAATAATATTTTTCCTGAACTTTACGTGGGGCGCTTGTCGTTGGGTAAAACGCTCCACCTATGTGACAAATCGCCCCGACATAAGTAAGTAATTACTTTTTATTATTTTAACAAAATGTTTTAGAATATATATTATAAAAGATATTATTAACAGAAATAGAACAGTATTGAATAAAATGTTAAAAAAAATGAATAATATTGAATAAAATTTTCGAAACTTTTAATATAAGGTCGAGAATCGCGGAAATTCCAAAAATCAGCGATTCTCGACCTTGTTCCGCGATCTTTATGCGTTTACAGCTCAGAGCAAAGTTAACCGATTTTCATGAAATTTTAGACACGTATACAACTTACTTCAATGTACAAACGTGTTTTTTGAATTTTCATTACAGGCTCACAAAAAAAGTTTCAAAACGACCTCTTCTATTTTTTTTTTGCTATTCCGACCAAGTGCATTGTGTTTCAAAACGACGAATCACGTCACTTAGCAAACTAATCCCTCCAGCTTCTAAAAAAAACTCAAGTCGTTTGGATTCATTTTAAAAAAGTTATGCGATTTTAAAGAGTGTACGATTACGGTTGTGAGCCGCTGTATGTGTGAATTTATCGCAAAAACAATAGTGACTTAGAAAATAGAACATCTTCCGTACTCACCGCAAATTGTCCGAGAGCAGAATATATAAATTCTGGTGTATTTTTGTAAGAGCCGTAATATTTTCTCGCATTATTATTGCGGCAGTTGTGGAGGACTATCTGCGTGGTTGCGAAGAGCGGGTAGCTTAGTGTAACGGTTACAGGAGAATTTTAGGATTTTTCACGGGGCGCACAGATTTTCCTGGATCGCTAGATATACAAAGTGCAGGCCCCGGGACACTTTCCTCGCGGCAGTACGCAAATAGTCCCTGGGCCACGTTTCCTTCGCCTTCCCGTGCCGTGCGCAAAGTCAGACGACCACGGCGCTATTCTAATGTATTGTAATAAGGCTCGAGGGGAAAGCTCCTCGCGCGAGAAGCTATTGGCCCATTTTCGCTTAAGACCGTCGCCGATTGGCCGTCCGCAGAAGAAACACTGCATTATGTATGTCCCCGTTATCTGCGGCCCAGAACGCTTCAACACGCAGATTACCAGCACCTTCTGCCCTCTCCCTTTCGCTCCTTTGTCCCTTTTTAGTCCACTCTCTATCCTCGTGTTCGCGAGTTCCAATCTCTTCCCGTGTTTCTCTCCTCCGTCCGATCCTCCCCGCCTTTTTGGTCTGCTCCTCTTCGCGGCAGAAACGAGCCCGGCTCGATCTCTCGTTAGTGTTTTTCAGCGGTAAGAAGAACCGTCCGACGGAGACTTATCGAGTAGGAGTGTCCTCCCCCACTAATTCCAACCCCTTCCAAGCCCGGAAGTGCGCTACTCCTTTAACGCGACGCCGCGCTTCCTTTCCCCGAAACTGAATCGAATTGGAGCCGCAGGAGACTCCCCGATACGGCTGGTAAACACGCGCAGGATTAGTATCGCCGATTCCATTGTTCGACTGCGTTCCTTGGACCGGGGGATGAACCCGGGGATTTACGATTCGGGCCTCGAACTGGGACGGGATAAGTGTTCTTTATTCTATCAAAGAACTTCCGGCGAGGCACTTTCCACGGTCACTGGGGATGTTTTCTCTTTGCCGGAGGGGCTTTGAATTCCGTGTAACCTAGTCGCCGGAGCTTCTAGTTCATTTTCGATGTTCCCACGGTTAAAGCAACCTCGGCGCCACACTTGCAACGCTGACCCCTTACAGTACTTTGCCAGTTGACATTAGGAACCGTCTCTACATCGGTTCGTTAGCGAGGATCACGAACCAGTTGAAACATTCATGCGCAATCCCGGCTCCCCGGAGTTCAGCAGTCGTCGCAGCGCCAGTTCCGTCAAATCCAACGGATCCCCGACTGTTGCGTTGGGAGAACAGGCAGCGTTCGGTCTTTAGGCACGAGGCTTCTTTCGTCCACTTTCGATGCTCCGTGCTATATCGCGCGCTTTTACCGGGCGAAGGGTTGCTTTAACGTGGTCGAAGTCTGTCCGAGAGAGATTCCGCCGGGAGTGGGAGGGGCGGCTGGCTCGCAGCCTGGCCGTGAAGGGAGGGTGGGCAGTCGATGTTTAATACATAGGATAGCGGCGATATTGCAACACATAGAGGAGGTCTCGCAGCAGCTCCGTGTCTCGGTGACAGGGTGCGAAGTCGCAGCGGCCTCCTGGCGGGACGCGGCACTCAACCAGGGAAGTGTTGTCGGGCTTTTCAGGAGCTTTCAAGTGCTTTCGCAGTTGCCTCGAGTGCCGTAAGAGGCTTTCAGAAACGGAGGCAGAAACGGGCTTTTTAATAGGGCCGAGAAGGGGCCCTCTCTCCTCCTCTTCCTCATCCTCGTTCCTTCCGTTTTTCTCTCTCATTTTTTCCCTTCTATCTTGTCCTCCAGCTTCTCCGCCTGTTCCTTCGAGTCGCCACCCCCCTCGCGCCTCTATCACGGGGCCAAACGATTTCGAGGTTATCGTTTGCTACGAAACAGAGCGCGATCTCGGATCCCGCCGGGCCCAGGGACTTCATACCGGTATGGTTTGGATACCGGTATTACGGCCCAGGGACTTCATACCGGTATAACTTGGATACCGGTATAATTTGGACACCGGTATTACACTATACCGAAACCGATATATGACCGAAAACCGAAATGAATACCGGTATTTTTTCGGTTTTCCTCTTGTAAAAATGGTAGGTTAAGATTAAGACAGGTTTTTCCTTTTCGATAAAACAATAACATATTAAAAACAATAAAAATATATTTAAGAACTACCTTTCTCACATGAGGAACGCAAGGGAGACGATATATAAGAGGGCACCAAACGACGTCGCTATACTTGGCGTTTGAAATCGACGTTCCGACGAATAACATTGTAACGTCTTATTCTCTTTCACTCGCGATCACGCTATACATATTAGAAAAATGCTGGTAATTCCTTTGGTTTCGGTATTACAACGATTTCGGTTCTATATTGGTTTGGATATAATTCTGGTAACATAATAGCAGTAATAAAATAATACCGGTCTTAAATCTCTGCTTACAAATATCTTGAAAATTTTAATAGAATAAGAAAACCGAAAAAATTACCGGTAAATACAGGTAAATATATCGGTATTTTCATATACCGGTATCATCTCATACCGGTATTTTTGTATTTCGGTTTCTACAAGTGTTACGATGGTACAACCGAAAAATACCGGTAGGAGTCTCTGGCCGGGCCGAGTGATGAGCGCTTCATTAGAAATGCTTGGCTTCTTTCAGTTTCAGTTACCCCATCGTGGGTACCTGGGTGACTTCAGTTATAAATACATATTGCGTTTCAGGAACCCATAGTCTCCTCCAGGTCCACAAGCGAAATTCGTATTCGAGAGCGGGAAATATTTCTTAATTACGTCGGAAAGAATCGGACGGCGGAAAGGTGGCGTAGTATTTTAGAAGGGCGAGAGCCAGCTCTCCGGGGCGCTAGCCTAAATTGCGCGAAGGAAACTTCGGCACGAGCAGCGTGGAAAATGTACGGTTTCCTCGTCGAGCCGGCCGGCATTACGATAAAACGCCGCGCGGAAATGTAACGCATTGTTTGACGCAGCCGTGGGATACAGAAGCTTCGTTCTTTCTTTAATTAATTACGATCCCGGCGAAGGCAGCCGGCCAGTGCATTGCGAAAAATTATAATTAATCGCGATTTTCATTAACGCGCCGGCGCGGAATTCAACGGCGAAACAAGAGAGGAGACGAGCAAATATCATGAAGCGGGGCAGGTGGGGCGAGCGAGCCGGCGAACGTTTGGAAAAAGGAGAGCATTCCTTCACGGGAAGCATTCTCGTTTGGTGAAAGACGTGATTAAAAATGCCGCGTAACGGCGAGCGGGAGGGGGATTTCTTTTTTACGCGGTTTATAGCCTGGCGAGCTGCTCCTTTTCGTCAGCCGGCATTCGGCGGGCATAAAGGGCTGCGGGCCACTTCGTCATGTTTGCCCATGTTTCCATTCCGCTTGGCTTTATGTAACTGCGTCGCGAGGAGAGAATTTAATGTTACGGTTCAATATTCTTGGGGAAAAATTTCCCCGGAGGTAAAACGCTCGTAAAAACATTACCGTGTCTTCTTTTTATTCCGATGACTCGCGGGGGGCGGCGACGAGGAAAGCAGCGTGGCACGCGAACGAGTCTGAGGGACTCCATCGAAGTTTTTTAAGGGAATTAGCTTAGTATCGGCGGGGTTGCGTTGGCGCCAAACTTTCTCGCGACTGGCAATCGTATTTCGTAGCGGTAGAATGCTTGGCTCGGGCCGTGGATGCTTTTAATATTCCACGGTGCGGGGAATATTGGAGTCCGCGTAATGAAACGGTATGAATCGCTGGAAAAATTCTATGAAAGGATATCGCAGCGAATTTTACGAGCCTTTAGCCTCTATTCTTAACGCTGATAGTCCCTGAAAGCTGTACAAAGTGGCGAAGTGCAACGTTGCGCTGCTGAATAACGGCTCGCACTCCATCGAGAAGCAAGGCAGATTAAGCCTGCATAAACAAAGGAAAATAAACGCCGCTTCGGCATTCAGATCTTGAATTAAGCGAACGATAGAAATCGTCGCAATCGAGTGGCTGAAAGCCGCGTTAGAGAATGAAAATCGTTGGGAAAAAATACCTGTCCTCTCTCCGCGTGGTGCTGCCAACAGGGGACGGCGCAGCGGGCTGCTCGTGGGGAAACTTTCCTTTCTGCCGAAATCTGGCCGCGTCCATCCACCATCGGAATCTCGTTTTGATGGTACACGTTGTCGCATCGCGAGGCTTCAAACCGCCCCACCCACCGCCGCCCCGCTGGATAAAGTTAGGGCTCAAGCCAGTGAAATGCGAGTTTAAAATGTTAGCGACGGACGTGCACGCCGAATCCCGGCCCTAATACTCTGCTTGGCCAGGCAACTTTATTCGAATTTCGCGGAAAATTAAAAGAGAGTTTCCGGGCGGCACGGCTGCCGGCCAAAACGTGCGCGAAATGCGAAAATCGGGAAAAGTCGGCCCCTTTGTCGCGGCACCGCGAAAGTCTCGGCCGCTCCGTTTCCGGATTTTCGATTTTTCCCTAACTTCGTGCTCTGCACCGCTGCTCCGCCACAGTTTCCACGATTTTCATGCGGCGGCTGAAGGGGGACGATATCCTGGGACTATAACCCGCAGCATCGCGGATACTCGAAGAATTAATTGCCCCAGCAAGTCCTCGCGTATCGGCCTGTCTCGGGCTTAGGGTTAGAAAGGGGATTTCGTTCGGATTCGATGTTACTACAAAGCACTGCCACAGGTGATCGATGAAGTCGATTCGTTAACCGAGACGTCAAGGACTTTGGCGATATTAGGTATATGTAACCAGTAGATATCGCACTCCATTCGTTGTGTCTGCAGGAGCTTCTTTGACACCTGCTGTAAGTTATTATAACTTAAATAGGTAGGGTCTACCGTGGGAGGTGAAACAAGCATTAATGCAGATAGAAAATTATGCTTTTTGCCAGGAAAATTCTGTGAGAGTTCTGTGTCAAGTTATACATATTATAATTTGGGTTGGACGTGTCTTACATTCGAGAGAATTACTCCTTTTCCGTTACCACCATCTACCTGAAATTTCGCGCGCCCTTATAAATTTCTTTCGGGCCTTAAAGGGTTATAGGGTTATTCCACGCGAAGTCGAATACTTTTCGGAGTAACATTTCGGATTTTGGTGCAACTTGGATATCTTGTAGTCTTTAGGGGTTTGTAAACATATCTCGAAGGATTTTTCGAAATGTCAAGAATTGTGGATGTTATAGCGTATGTGAAATATAGTGTTTACTATTTTTCCAAAAATTATAACTGTTGAACTAATAAACTGATAAAAATCACCTTTTATTTAGTAATTGTTCTAAACAAATGCAATTTTATAGGTGAAGGCACCTTTTTAAAAATTTGAAAAAATAGGAGGATAAAGCCCTGTTTTTCCTCTTTATGGACATGTTTTGAAAAACGTGGACGTTTTAAAATTGGCCAAATGAAAATTAATTGAATGTAACGCTGCGTGAAATCACACCGGGCCGTGCGGTACTCGCAGCGGCCAAGCGGCTATGCCTGCCACTTTTATATAGGGTATTAATGAGGACCGCTGCAAGGTTTAATACCGTTAATAGTTACTGGAAACTCACTCTCTGTCGATAAATAGTAAACACTCTATTTCAAAGAACTGTAACATCCACAATTTTTTACATTTGGAAAAATCCTTCGAGATATGTTTATATACCCCTAAAGACTACAACACATCCAAGTTGCGCCAAAATCCGAAATGTTACTCCGAAAAGTATCCGACTTCGCGTGGAATGATCCTATACCTAGTCAGGCGGCCGAAAAGAGGCGAATATTTGTGTTTTTTTTTTTTAAAAGCGGAAGCATATATTCTTACAGAACATTTTGCGCTTAAAAGAGCAACACTTAAAGAACATTTGGTGACTTTTTCGTGGAAAATATTTATGTTTATAATAAAGTAACAAGCGACATCCAAGAAGCTTTTTTAAAAATTTGGTTTTGCGCTGAGCACTGCCATTCGGAACCAGATTATCTAAAATCAAAAAATATTTCATTAGTATATTAATGTATCCTCAGGTTGACGGAGAGAGTTTTCCGAAATATTAATTTAAAACAAAATGGCAGCTATTTGAAATTTAAATCCTGATTTTTTCGTGCAAAAAACACGCGAAAAAATCAGGATTTCAACTTTATATAGCCGCCATTTTGTTTTAAATTAATATTTCTGAAAATTCTCTCCGTCAATTGGAAGATACATTAATATACTAACGAAATCTTTTTTGTTTTTTGATTTTAGATAATCTGGTTTCGAATGGCAGTGCTCAGCGCAAAACCAAATTTTCAAAAAAGCTTCTTGGATGTCGGTTGTTACTTTATTATAAACGTAAATATTTTCCTACGAAAAAATTACCAAATGTTCTTTAAATGTTGCTCTTTTAAGCGCAAAAACTTTTGTAAAAATATACGCTTCCGTTTCTTAAAAAAAAATTCACAAATATTCTCCTCTTTTCGGCCGCCTGACTAGGTATAAAACCTTGACTTACCCGAGCTAATAAGATAAAAATTTGAAAAGGGAAACTCTCGTCTTCTACCCGTTCAGCGATGCATCGCGAGGCGGACAGATCTGCCCAAGTGGACGTCAAGGTGTTAAGATAACTTACCCCCTGAAACAGCGCAGGCAGCATCGTCCAGCTCCTTCCTCGACTTGCACCGACCACGCAAAGGAGGTATCGTCCGCGAATGAATCGACACACGGGCGGTATATCTGACTGGGACTGGCCAGATGCTATAATAAACGGACGTGTGAACGGTGCCTTAAAACGTCTGGTTTATCTGGCAGGCTGGAAACCGAAAAGCTTTCGAGTGTCCACAGAGATAGTGGGTTAAGTGGCACGGCAGGAGAATGGTTGTACCGCTAATTGCCTTAATTCGATAAACTACTAACTCGTTCCCCTGGGTTCCCTTCATCTTTCAATCTTTCCTCGACCTCTTCTTCCCGCGTCGCCTCCCTTCTCCCTCACCCCCTCGACTCACGCTCTTCCTCCCCCTTTTTCCATTCTGTATTATTATACACGGCAAAGGTCAGCCGCTATTTAATGCCCTCGGTGGCTATCGCTGCAGTCTTCGAGCCACTTTCTCGTTACACTCCTCGACCCGAGTGACTAATCGCTCCACGCGGCTTAATTCTCGTCCGAGTTCATTTTTAACGATCTCTCAAATCAATCTCCTTAATACCGTTCGAATTCCCAGCGAGGCAGCTCGTAATTTATACTCGGCTAATTAAAGAATTATACACGTTGGAGCGGATTCCCGTTCCAGCCGCGTACCCTTCAGATTCATCGTTGACACCGTAACCGCGTTGCATATCCCCAACATCCTCAATTAATTCCCCATCGAAGCGGTAGATACAAGTAGAGGAGACCGGGGCTAATAGTTCCGGGGGTAAGTTGTTCCTATGGTTATATCTTAAAATAGTTGCTGGAAAAGGCATTTAGCAAGTAGCCTCTATAGTATCAGCTGAACGCGGCACACTAGTTACCCTTGAAATGGCAGTTAATGCATTCGGAAACACTGTACCACCCATGTTTGTTTTCCCGCGACTCAAATATAAAGACTTATTTATCCGAGATGGTTCAGCAGAATCAACTGGAGCAGGAAACAGCTCTGGGTGGATGACAGCGACTGAATTTCTGATGTATATGGATCACTTCATGAAACATGTGAAACCAACTCCATCTGAGCCAGTCTTGTTGCTACTTGACAATCATTGTTCGCATATCAACATAAACGTTGTTGAAAAAGCAAAAGCTAACGGGATCATAATGCTTTCTTTCCCTCCTCATTGCACCCACCGCTTACAACCTTTAGATGTCGGTGTCTACGGGCCGTTCAAAAGTTATTGTGCTATTGCACAAGATAATTGGATGCGTAATAATCCGGGGAAAACCATGTCCATCTATGAAAGTCAAATATGCTTGGCCCTTGGCATCAATTCCGAAAAATATAATTAATGGATTCAAGAAGACTGGAATATGTCCATACAACAAAAATATATTCACGGACGAGGATTTTGCCCCATCTTACCTGACTGACCGTCATTTAGTTGAGAACCAGGAACCAGCTGTCCTAATGTATCAGAACGTCGAAAAGGAAAACGAACCTCAACCAGGGCCCTCCAATGTTCATAACGTAGGGCGATCGATTGTTACTGACATCGTTGAAGATCCTGTTCCTGAATTTTCACCTGAAATAGTCCGACCTCTACCAAAAGCGACACCGAGGCAGGAGAAGTCAACGCGTCGTCGTGTTAGAAAATCAGCTATCTTGACTGACACTCCAGAAAAGAATGCGTTAGAAGAAGGGCAGTCAAATAACAAAAGGAACAAAGAAGAAATTAGTTCGAAAACTAAAAACAAAGGGAAAGGAAAAGGGAAAAGGAAGGGTAAAGACCAAGCTAAGCGGAAGATTCTTCAAGAAAAAAAATGAGAGTGATGATGAGGAAGACAACTTGGAATATTATTGCATTGTCTGTTGTGATGCATATTTCAAATCGCAGCCCAGAGAAGAATGGATCGAGTGTATTCCAAACGTATAAAAAACATAAATACGGTAGTATACGTTTGCCCAATCTGTGATTCCGATGAGTCGTGTGTTGATGTTTGATTTTCTTCCTCTAGACGGCTAAATAAACATTATTAATAAAATTGTATTTTATTTCATTAGATAATGAATTATTTCATAAAATAATGAAATATTTCATTAAAAGGCAACTGTTATAACTTAGTAACAACTTACCCCAATGCGATAACAACTTGCCCCATATAGGGGTAAGAAGTTCCGCTTCGACCAGCCACAAATAAATTACTTTTTATGAAAAACCTATTAGAATATATTAAATACAAGCTTAAAATCATAAAATATAATAAATTTAACAGGAAAATAGTCAATAGCGAAGAGAATAACTACATTATTTTCCAGTCATTTTTTATGTTTTATCGAAATCGCAACTTTTAGCCCCGGTCTCCCCTACATTTTAACGCGCTGCTGGTGGATTCCATTGGCGTTGAATCGTTCGAACGCGGCTAAAAATCAGGCCCCGTGAGGAATTCGTATCTGCCGCTGGAGGCGCGAGCTGGCTGCACGCTGCAAGGTTCGCCCTGAGCCGTGGCAAGGAGGAGACGCTGGATATAAACACGTACACGAACGCCAATTTAATTCCGCCTCCCCCGGCCCCCTCGGTTCGCTATCCAATTACACATAAAGCACTAATCACGCAATTAATCTCAATCTATTTAATAACACCTTCATTACCAGCCACTATAGGTACCAGGCCCAACCAGAGAATCCTCCGCCGTTCTTTTTCTCCCCTCGTTTCTCCCCCCGGCCGCGCGGCCCCACGGTCTTTCTTCGTTTCTTAATTCCTTCCACTCCGTTTCCGTTCGTCCCTCCCGGTTCCTACGGGCGTAATTTGTTTGCCCGTCGTTGTTCCCTGCTCGCTTCCTCGTGGCCGCGCCGCCACGTGCTCTCCGTCTTTCCCGCGGCCGTTCCCTCGATCCTTCTCGCAAATCGCCGACACGCCCCTGCTATTCGCATTCCTGTAGAACGCTGGTCCGCTCGCACCGTCCGCTCGATCTACCCGCGGCGAACGCCAGCCGGATTACACGATTCCGGTTAATTGAAACGGCCTAAGAAGCGCATCGCTCGAACGTCGATTACAAGCACAGATATCCTCGCCTCTCCCGCCGTCAGCTGCAACCGTGCTGGCCAATACAGTTGTCATTGGTAGGCGGTGCGCCCTTTTCGGCTTGGGCGCGCGTGGGTGCGGGCTTCTGCCTCCCATTTCACTTCGTCAGATCTGAGCACGATGAGAACTCTGGTTCCGCGCGACGTGTACTCGAGATGATCCAGCAGCCTTTTAGTAACAGTGGGGTAGGAATTTCTGTGAGGTCCATGGGTGTCCACTAGGAAACAGGTATCCTAGTCAAGGAAACGAACAGACTTCACCCTGGAAAGTGCGCGAAGTAGGTAGTTCATTAGAATCATTCTTTAACAATTATCCACCCCTCCAAGTCGTTAGGAGTAGACACGAAGAACTTGAAGACGAGAAAGAGGAAAGGGCGATCGCAGCAGAGAGAAGTAGAGTATCAGATTCGCGACACCTGCGGCCCACTTTTTTCCCCCCAATCGTGCAGCGGTTCAACGGTCAATTTGATCGAAGCACGAGGAATTTTTCCAGCGATCCTGGTCGCCTTCCTTCCTCCCTTTCTTCCTTGCAGTGGCCACTTCCGGCGACCACGGCCTGGGAGTGTTGCGCCCCGGCCACGAAAGTGGCGACGGTGCGCAGCCAGGCGCAAAACTGTTATTGAAGAAGAAATTAATTCCCCGTCGATTTTGTCCCGGCGTCCTTGTTTCTCGTCTCACGCCACCCTTCCGTTACGGGGCTCCGCTCGATTTCGATTTTCCGCTTGGGGATCGACGCTCTGCGACGAACTTGGTACCACTGAACGGTCCACCTGAAGGAACTCCTTAGAAACTCATTTAATTCTTAAGGGGTCATGCTCAGTCAGGAGGCCGAAAAAAGGGTGGTCTTTGGAAATTTTTTACTCAAAAGATATAACACATTTCTCAAAAAATCTTTTTTGCTTTTAAGGATTGCATCTAGTACAGTGCATCGTAATTTTTTTATTTAAAAATATTTATCAATAACTAAGTTATTGTCTCGTAATTTTTTTATTTAAAAATATTTATCAATAACTAAGTTATTGTCTCGTAATTTTTTATTTAAAAATATTTATCAATAACTAAGTTATTGTCTCGTAATTTTTTTATTTAAAAATATTTAGCAATAACTAAGTTATTGTCCATCACTCGAAGCTTCTCTAAAAAAGAGGCTTCTGCGGTGACCACTGGTGCTCGAAAGTTGATCATCTGAAATAAAAAATTCAAAAGAATTTACTTATTATATTATATTATCTAGTACTTGAACGAAGGATTTTTCGAAATATTGATTTGGGAAAAAATGACTGATGTTTAAAGTAAAAGTTTCAATTTTTATCATAAATCGTGCCTGATTTTCGTCAATTACAAGAAAACTAAACATCGGATAAAAAGATCCTTCGTTCAAATACTAGATAATATAATACAATAAGTAAATTCTTTTGAATTTTTTATTTCAGATGATCGACTTTCGAGCAGCAGTGGTCACCACAAAAGCCTTTTTATTTAGAGAGCCTTCGAATGATGGATAATAACTTAGTTATTGATAATTATTTTGAAATAAAAAAAATTACGATGCACGGCACTAGGTGCAATCCTTAAAATGAAATAGATTTTTTGAGAAATGTGTTATAGCTTTTGAGTAAAAAATGTCCAAAGACCACCCTTTTTTCGGCCTCCTGACTGAGCATGACCCCTTAAATACAACGACTCGTAGGAACATGGATTATGAGTGGCAGAGATGTAGAAAGATTCTTAAAATGATCTTTGTTTCAAGGAGGCAGAGGTGTCCGGAATGATTGCTGCATTAGCAAGGTCCCTTTGAGATTTTTTTAAGAAGACAGACTTTTAGGATAATCAGTATTTGTTGGCATGGATAGTTATCATCGTTAACGATTCAACTGGAATCTCGCGTAGTTTCAACCGAAATTACAGTTATTTTAAGGGACTGTTAATATCCTCTGGCGCGGTTGAGAAACGCGGGAATGGCCATGTTATGATTGTATCAGCTGTGTGGTGTAGCTGTAGTAATAACAAAATTAATACTTGCCTCGTTGTGCGTCTATATTAACAGACGGTGTCTGGAAATGAAAGTCAAACAATTTTACTCGACCTCGGGAGTTACTCGCACTTACAATTATTACTTAGTCAATCTACTGGCGTTTGAAGACCTATATTAAAGTTCTCTTATATGCATCAGAAAGCATTTCGATCGCTCTTCTGATTTAGATCACTGTCCCTCCCCAGCCGAACAATCGATCACGGTAATCTCTAATTCGCAGCGCTTGTTAATCAACGATCATCAGCTTGCAGCCGCGTGGATGGAATTAGAATGAAAGTCCGCGACATATCGATTACGTTGCTCGTCAGCTGGCTTATTATCCGAGCCTGTCATTAATTAATTAACGGGTCGCGTTAATAAAGAGAAAATAATCAATCAGCGAACCGTCGATCTCCCGCATTTTGATTGATTGTTCAACGAACGCAAATGCGGTTTTCCTTTTAGCATTCGACCAGGCGGGCGGCGGGCGCGCGTTTAAATAAAACGTCATTAACGGGAAACTGGGTTAGCGGGCTGGAACATTAATGGCCGTTCGATGTAACCGAACGAGTTAATAGGAAATCGAATCAACTTATTTCCGCGTATTGTTTCGCCCCATTGAATGTTTCGCGCCGGGGCCAGGCACCGTCGTTTTTACCCAGGTAGAAATCTGCCCTCTAATTTCTTCGTTGCGCCGATCGAAAGTTTGCTCGCGGAGAGTTTGCGAACCATCGCCCTGCTCCGCCCCCCCCCCCTGGAAACAAAGGGGGTAGAAAAAAATCATTTTCCACGCTCACTTCGATAAAATCGGCCGAGACGAAAAAACTCGGCAACTTTCCCTGTTTACGTTAATTTCGTAATGGCGAAACTTCGTTCGGTTGTTTTCGACTAAACTAACTGGCTCGCGGGAATCAACGAGCCGCTGTAAAACCCCGAGCAAAAGTTCCCATGTAATACATTCATATATGTACGTAACTTCCACCTGGATAATCACGTATAATGTTAACAAACGACTACAATCGCCCTATTAATACAACAAACGTCTGCCTCTGACGGCGCACAGTGTAATGAGTGTATAGGGATAATAATAAAAAATCAATTTTCCATTAAGATACAGTTATTTACGTGTAATTGATATGTTAATCATATTTATACGCAAAACAATTAATTTTAAACGTGAAATAATTCAGTAAAATATATTTTTGGACATAATAAAAATAAAACACATAATATATATATCTTTAATGAGGTTATCCTTTTTTCTTTAATTTATCTTGAGGAAATAATAACCAAACTGAGTTTCACTGTAAACACAAGGAAATTATTATTTATAATTATTTACAAAGTTTAACTTAACCTACTTTACACGCATACCTGTAAACACAAGAAACGACATTAAAAGCTATTTTTCCACAAAGATTTATGTAGGAGAGTGACAATTTATTCAAACAATCCTAATCAATTAGGTTTTAAACTACACGTGGCTTTTCTCTCTCATTAGCTCTGTTCGTCCGCCCTCTTGTTCCACAGACGTGCGCAATACGTCTCTAATTCGGAATGAGTTTTAAAAGGAATACGTTAGTTTTACAGAACTTCTATCGTATTTCCTTTACATAGATTTAAACACAAATTAATATCAAACATATGAAACAACTATAAAAAATAGAATTAATTTTTTAAATAATTCGTATCGATAATAAATTTTAAATTATTCATTCTTATTACACATCTTCGTCTCTGTCAGTTGAATCTGAAGGAATTCAAAGTTCAGTGTCTTTTAAAAATAAATATTCTAACACAGATTTGTCTAGTTTTTTCGTTTTATTACGTGTATTTTTTCTTATGTGGGAGCACTGGGGAGCAGATACAATTTATACCAAATTAAAGGGCATAAAAAGAACTAATTGTAGTAAAAAAAATAAAAGAACCGATATGCTCCGTTTTTATTTTTTAATTCTCTCCAGAATTTAGAAGATGCGACAAAAACAAAGTAATAATTCGTGCCACTGATACGTATCCATATCTTTAAATGCAAGAATTTTTAATTAACAAAACGAAAGAAGGATATATTTTGCTTATTTAAAAAAAAAACAGAAAGTAAAGAACTTATAAATACAACACAAATGCAGTGAATAAATATTTCCTATGCTTAGTCCGTGGCAGCTTGCGTTTGGTTATTCGACTTCGAATGTAATTACTAACCTTAAATCCGTCATTTATGTTACTAAGCTATGATATTTTTATGTCAAATGAGTATTTACTATCAATTCCATGAAATGAAATACAAAATTTGAAAACTCCAATTTTTGCTATTTGAACACGTGTCGCGACACTGTGCGGCGGGACAATTACGTAGTCACCGTTAATTCTTTCAGTGTGCATCAGCAAAGGAATTCCGCGAATACTCAGAAGCATTTTACAATAGTACAGTCAAATACTCTTCCCTGCTATCTCTGTTTGAAATCTTTTAGCTCTGCCACCAAGGAACACCGCCATGAGTGAACTAATTAAAATTCACACCCCCCCTCCCCAGGTAATACGAGTTCTCAGGTACTCCAGAAGCCGCCCCCTAGGAAGTCGAACTGAAACCTCGTGTCTCGCTCCGCGTGGTTTCGATCGAACGATATCCAGCCCCCTTTCCACCGCCACCCCCTGCACATCGATCTGTTTTCAGAGTATCCAGCGAAAAGAAGCTGCACGGGCGTTGCGTGAACCGGTATATGCACTTAAAACCCGAAATGCCACTTTTCCATTAATGAAACCGTGTGCAACCCTTCATACGTAGAAACACTCGGCGCACCCTCCCGCGCGCTTTCCCCGGTTTTAGCAGAATGGAAAAACGAGCGTGTGCGGGGGCGCTCACCGTCTCTGCGCGCGCGCCCCCGTCCCCGTCCGCGCGCGTCTGTGCTCGCGTACACAGGCTGTATCGCGAATCAATCGATTCGATCGGCTCGCAATTTGCCAGCACAAGGAGCGTCGAGCGGATTTCAGGGATCTTTTTTTTTTGGATTCACGCGGACCCCGTATAATTAGTTTCCCTTACAGGGAGAGGGTGCGCTCGAAAGGGGATGCGTTTGATTCCACGATTCGTTTTATAAATGGTGGCTGATCGCGTAGGCTTTATTGACAGGAGGGGTAGTTTCTCGAACTATTATTTCCTTACAGGAACAATCTTGCAATAACTACTTTCATTTCGAACGTATTCTTCTCAAGATTCACTGTAAATTCAGCCACCATTCAGAATCGAGAAGCTGTATTCCTTAGAGCCGGATGAAAAAATCGTCTCGAAGGTCTTCTCGATAAAAACTAATTCCTGAAAACTCGTCGCCCGCGTCAAGAACCCCGCCGCTCGCTCAAAACATATCCCATTAACACCCCGTTATCCCCACAGATCTGTCCTCGTGCGCGTTCATAGCTACACGAGTGCATGTGTATCCCACCCACCCATTCACTCGCGTTCACCCGCGCGTCCACGCTCACGGCTCGGCCCGTGTTCCTTTACACACGAATCCGGAGTCTCGCGCGGGGGTGTGCGTGCGCTCGCGCGCGCAGACACGCGTGTGTGCCGCCCAAAGCGCGTGACAGGGCGAGGAGGAGGATGGGAGAGGGAGGTGGCGCGTAGCTGGAACGGGGCAACATATCAGAACGACTATCTATCGCTGCCTTTTACGCTAATTGATAAATCGTGTTACGTTAATGAATGCAACGGACGAGGCGACCGGCCCGGGAGGGTTCGATATACTCGCGGGCCGCGGGGAGGCCACGTAAGGATAACGAGGAAATTGAAAATCTTGCGGTTATGCGACCGGTATCTTAAAGGTGCCGCTCGCGATGACGCGATTATGGCCAGGCTGGACGGGGGAACAGCGCGCGTTTCCTCCGGGTCCTCCACCAGCTCCTTTTCCACTCTTTTCTTATAGTCGATTAACCTTCTGCTTCCACTAGACTGGGACGCCGTGACTCGTGGCCCAAGTGCGCGTGCAGATGTAGACGAAGTGTAATTACAGTTGGGGCTAACTTTGGCTGTCGATTTTAGCGGCTTGAGTAACCGAAACACTTTGCAGCCTTATGAAAGGGGTAAGGGAAAGTTCGTGGGAGCATTTATTCTTTCGAAACTTATAGTTGCTACTAGGAGCTGATCTAGCGTAGGGGAAAGTGGGGCAAAACCGGGAGCCTAATCTATTTTTCCTGCTGGCAAAAAGTGAGGTGGCAAAATAAATTTTGGACACCGCTAGAAACCTTAGTTCGAAGAAAAAGAAACTAATTTTGGCTTGGAAACTGATCTTGTTTGCATGGAATCCTATAGCACAGCACAAGCAAACCAAATAAAAAATGGGCGCAATGTACTGAATGCACCAGCCAAAACGTTTTCTATTTCTGCCACAATGGCGACACCGCATAATTGGTTACAAATTCTACTTTTTTCATTTATTATTATAATTCAAATCAATAAATATTTTAATTTTGTAATGTTAAATTTGTGGACGGTTCTAACGCTTTCTCCGCTTCTCATTTTTTATTAATAACCGGAATATTACTTGACATACAGCGAAACTGTTATGGGTCAAATAAGTAACAGATAAGTAACATCTTCGTAAAAAAAAACTGTTGTTGTAACTGTAGTAGTTTTTGCGTAAGCGTATTGCAAAATCAAGGCATACGTATTAAAAAACGCGTGAAATATAATATAATTATAAAACCTTTATTACTATTATTTTAGAAGTCGCAAGGAAGTTATTTTAACAAATACTAACTTGTACATAAATTTATGTTACTTCATCTAGTAAACAAAAATCACAAATTAAGGTCCCGTCGCATCACGACACTGGAACTTCCCAACTCGAAATTTTTAAACTTCTCTGGACGAGAAACTACGACGGTCTTTGCTCTGCGATTGATCATACCGTCGCGAGGTCCACGCGAATGTAACGCTACACTTAGGAGTATAACACTATTGCTGCATTGTGAATCCCATCTGCTGCCAGTTCATCGAACAGAACAGGCGTATCGATCACGGGATTAGCGTAGCGTCTGTAACCCCACATGCCACTTTGTTTCGGCGACACACGCGACCATCCTCTCCGCCTTGGACCCGTGGCGGCCGCGATTACTCCGTTGACAGCAGCGAAATGAAAGGAATGAAAGGCAGAGTCAGTCCGCTCCTCGCGGCGGACCTGTAATTTAATGTACTTTCGCTGATTTCGCAGATAACCGCTGATGGGCGTAATGCTGCACCGGTAAAATGTTTCCGATGTCCCGAGAAGTGGCTTTGATAGTCCTCTTCGTTTTAATAAGGCCGAAAGTTTTCGGCGGTGGTGTGGGCGTATCGTTGACTTCGGGACGCTCTGAAGCGTTCTGAAGTTAATCGCCTCGTATATTTCGGCCGGCACGTCGCGCGGCGTTGCATTCCAAATTTGAATACTTTCCGGGGAAAGTAAATTCCCCGACGACGGGGAAACATTCGGCGTTTCATTCGGTGGAACGAAAGCCACCCTGATGCTACTCGGTGTCGTTAAGTCGAGAGAATTATTCCAATCCCCGAGCGTTGCTTCGATGATCGCGATAGCTAAAAAGCTATCCTAAAAAGGAGTCATTCTGTCGTAAAAATTTGGATCGTTAAAAGTTACAAAAATTGGAGGCACAGATATTTATCATCGGGATGTCTCTTATTTATTATTCATACATCGCATAAAGAATTAGCGGATTATTTGTTGGATCGTTGGTAACAATTTCGTCGGCAAGAAAACAGAAATGAATTTGGTTACGTGTGACAACCGCTGACGATAGGAGTAAACTAGGGTAGACCGGGTCGAATCGGATCACAGGGCGATTCGGATGAAAATAAGAATTTAGTCCATATTTCTTACATCGCGATAGAAATGATCGTTCGTAGTACCTCGTCCCTCTCCCCCGCACCTACCACAAAAGCCCGTTAATTGTTTTAAGTCATTGTTTGCAGCTGGCACACGTTTTAAGTGACAATGGACGCGTGCGAACCTTACAATTTTGGTACGAATCTAATCCACTTAATTTGCAATTTCGTATTTAAAATAAAAAGTACGCCTGAAAATTCCAATGTGTTGTATCGTAATATCGTTATGTAATCTATACCCTTTGAATTATTTTTATATGGGGCTAATCGGATCACGTTATTTGGGGTGAATCGGATCACTCTTTACTTTCATTTGAGTGTTTTTATGCTGAGTAGTGTCACTTAACTTCACTCTTATTAAATTAGATTCGTTTAAGTTGATTCCAAAGATTTTGTTATGAAAATTTCAGTCTTTTCCAGAAATTCATGGGTTATCCGATTCGCCCCAAGTTTCGGGGCGAATCGGATATATCTCACTTTTTGCTTTATTGATTGCAGAAGAAACATTTTTAAGTTTGATTTTATTTTCTATTATTAATCTTAAAGTCAAAGGTGTACTGGTCACGAATATGTAATAAAAAATTCCTTTTTTAATGTTTGACTAGTATTTTTTTACCGTCAAACACAAAGTGATCCGATTCGCCCCGGTCTACCCTAACTGTCAGCGGACCCATGGGTCTGTGAATGTTTGTCTACGCCTGACTGACAGAGTAAAAGACAGAACGCTGGCCTGTTCCTTTATCTCAAGTGGCAATGGACTTTTCATATTGCCTTTGCGTTTTCTCTCCACTTCGAGTCTTGCCTTCAGTGCAGTGCGACGCACGTCCTTCCAAGCTTAGTTTAATAAACGAGAGTTTCAAAAGAATAAGTATTTTGTGGTTTATGCAGCAACCCATTTCCAATATTATTCTCCATTAATCTTCAGATCGGTTTTACCGATGCAAGTGTAAAGTCGCCCATGAAATCCTTATTTGTGACGTTAGTGCAGCTATACCAATCCACCACGGTGCATTACGTTAATTAGTCGATAATAACGAAACATAATAATCGCATTTATAATGTTAATGAGGCCTCATTCCGCGCCATGCAGATAGAGGTCAGGAAAAAAGTGGTCGTTCAAGAGCCACATTAATCGTTCGCCATTACTCATGCGTTATGCATAGGAATTGCCCGTGAGTAGAGCAATTTCCCGCATTCGCTGTTCTCCTTTTTCTAACCTGATCGTTGATACAAAGCTGTGGCAAATAATGGCCACGAAGAAAGCGAAAGAGAATCCGCACATTTTCATTAACGAGCGAAGGAAAACAGTCAATTTTATTGTCCCAGTTAAAACAACCCTTGAACAAACTTTGGACTGATTCCGCTCCGTTCTACATATTCATGACACGCGAGGACTAAAAGGCGCATACGTCGTTGCAGAATGAAGCCATCAGCTCAAAGAATGAGTATACGATCAGAATATGGCGCGGCAAGGCTACTGGCGTGTATATTTAATGGAGCGCTAATTTAATGCGGGAGTAACGGCGCAGCAAAAACATTTGAAAGTAGGGGAGACCGGGGTAAAGTGAACCCGAAAAAGTTTGAAGTCGAATAAAATTTTTCCCTTTCAATAGAAATCCGTGGAAATAGATTTATAATATAATTTAAACATTACTGTTGATAAATGACAAATAGCAATAATTAAAATAAACTTAGAGTATATTAAAATTCAGCTTGAAAAAAATTATGCAAGTGGTATCACTTTGCCCCATGTATGGAGTAAAGTGAGATGCAACAAAATAAGAACTTTAATTAAAGATACAGGTAAATATTAACTCCTTGCGCTGGAATGACATGTTTAGCACGGCAGCTTCTGGCTTTTTTTGCACCGTGGTTGTCAAAAACTGTGACAGATTTTCCATTTTTGTGGGTCAGTTTCTGTTCCACCACCCCGCGTGGTTTTCTAGCCAGCTGACAGGTTAGGATATTGCGCACATCAGCCATATGCAGCTCAGTTTACCCCGGTCACTTTACCCCGAATATGTATGTACCTACTCAGTGGAAAATTGATTATTTAATAATGTTGGCTTGTTTTAAACACGCAGAAAAAATTTGGAGTTAAAGTAACACATTTATGACTAATTTATCCGAAAAGCTAAATGGCAAAGAAAACCATTCGGAAGTCTCTAAAAATTAATTTCTAATTTTTTAAATGAATTTACATTGTTCGATATCTGAATGTGCATAATTATCATTCTTATATCACATACATTTATTTCGTCACCAAAATTTGTAAATATATTCTATCGTTAAAGAACAGATTAAGGAAGCTCATTTTACCCCGAGGTTCACTTTACCCCGGTCTCCCCTAATAATAATCGTAGGTGAGCATGGGAAGGCCAGTTTCGATGTTTTCAAAGATCGCAGGATGAAGGTGCGTAATAGCGCGCGGGTGATAGTCACCGAAGGGAAACCGTTTATGCGAGCCTGAATCGGGCCCGCATTAAGTGGCTCGCGTGAGTGCACGCACTATATAAAAATGGTCGGTCGCACTCAACTAAGATTAAACCACCGGTACGCTTCTTATAGGGTTTAATCGAATTAATAAATCACCGTTGCTCACCGACCAATTCACAGCATGATATTTTTATTTCGCGGCGGGAGAAGAAGATACCGGTGTCTTTACGAGCCCCGTCAGCCGGCGTCATTACCTTCTTTTTAACCTAATCGACGAAAAATATCTCGTTGCGTCCGCCAGCCGTTCAAGATTAATCCCCAAATTAATTAACCGTTATTCCTCGGAGATTTAGCGTTCCAGTGAATCGGATTGATTGAATTTAGTGCCCGCGATAAAATCTGGAAACCGCGCGTGTCGTTTCTCTTCCAGCAGGAAACGTCAGGTGCTTACTCTACGATACACACGGTGGTCGAGAAGTCTTAACGCCTGAACGTTTACTCAGCCTTCTTAGCAGCTAAAAGAAATTAAATAGTATTCCTCCAATCTTCGAATCTATCGATCTCAAAGGCAGACTTCTCCAACGAGCAACGGAGTTCACTCCCCAGCCACTCGGTTCACTCGAAAATCCCCGTCTCACCCTGTACATGGACTCCTAAGGAAGCAGCTTATAATTCACAAGCACGGTGCCCATTCCTCGGATCAACAATGCCGCTCGGCAAAAGAAGCAGCAGGAAGCATCACGAGGGCAAAGAACATATACGCGAGACTAACAATAAGCCACATTGGAATCACTCCCCTAACCGGCATCCTGCACATTTGTTTAAAGCGAGGCCGTCGAAAAATTCGCTCGGCCGGGATCTCCGCTGATTCCTGTACACCCACGCGGGAGTCGCTCGAAATCGGCGGGCTTGTCGTCTTCTACTAATACCCGATCGCTCACCGCGATTCCCAATGGCCTGCGAGATCTCCTCCACTTCCGAACTTGCACTCTCCCATCCCTCCCAGCAAAGTGTTATGCCCAATCCATTCATCAACCCCGTACCATCGCATGTCGGTGCGCCCAGCGGGGGAGAGTTAACGCGCAGCAAGGGCGCTGCCCTCTGAACCCGAGGAGATTCCTCACCGCGCGAGTAAATCGCTCGATCTCGGACTTCCACGTCGAGTTATCGTTATTGGCCGCGATTGTGCTTGGATCCGTGGCCCGGCAGATACGTACGTACCTCTCTGTCTCACCGTCTCTCTCCGCCTCTCTTTCTCCCTGCAGCCCCTTCGGAAAGAGACAGCCCCGGGAACAGAGATATACACCGCTTTCGCCGACTTTACGTCGAACGTTCACCGCTCCTTTTTTTTTTTATCGCGGCGGGAATCTCTGACCGCGCTGGCATCGCACGGGGATTTCTTCCGGCTTTCCGCGTGAATCACACGGATCTGTCCTTCCTTTTTTTTTTCGCTCACGGCCGCGTTTTATCCCTCCCCGTACCCTCAATTATCGAGATTCGCGGGTAGATTCGGCTCCGCCGGGGACTGACCGGTATCTGATGACTCGCGCCTGCTCTGATTCCTGCAGTTTGCCTGGGATTTCCACGGGGTTAGCTTCCCCTTTTCAGCGTGTCAATACCTCTTCTCTCTTCTTTTCCCCATCACGATTTTCACGTGATGCAGATCGCGATAGGGATACTGCCGGGTTCCTACATGAAGTAGGAACTCCTTCGGGTTTCATAGCATATGTGGACATACGTATTTATTTATTTATTTATTTGTTTATTTAAACGGAAGCCCTTTGATAAATGTACAGCAGTGCGTACACTGAGAAATGAAGCACAGAGTAGAAAATTACATACATAATACGCAATATGGTGGCAGAATAAATCACATAGAGATAAGTAGGGATGGAGTGCAAAATCACAAACAGTGATTTATCACAGTGATCGCAGAATCACGATCACGGTCGTGATTTAACTTCAATGAAAAAAGTGATTTTTTTAACTTGAGTGAATTGTTTACTGTGATCGTAATTCTGGATCTTGATTGAATTATTTTTTATAAAATATTTCAATACAGCTTGTGTTACAGTCAAAGCGTGCTAGTTCGGCGAATATATAGAATACACGTTCATAAATAGTGAATATATGCACGCACTGATTTGATTGGCTAAAGTATTCGCATATGCATTATACTTTTTAACTAAAGTGAAGAAATATTCGTTAATTTAAATAGATCAAGAACGATTACATTGCTTCAAAATATACAACTGAGATTCTGTAAGAACAGTGAGGACTTGAGAATGTTTCGAGAGAAAGTAGAAATTGGGGTTATGTGGCGCGTGCAAAGAGCAGTTATGCTCTCTACAAATCAGAAGCGATCATGAATATCGCGAATCACTGTTCTGCCTGCACCAATCAGAAGCGATCGCGAAGATCACGGATCACTGTGAAAAATCACCGTGATTGGGAACGAATGCGATGGAATCACTCGTGATTCACAAATCACGGTTCTAGCCAACACTAGAGATAAGCACATAAAAGCCAATGTGAAACGAAATAACAGCTAGTTACATATATGATTAACCCTCGAGCTGGCGCGCTTTGTGAACTCCGTTCACCGATCTGCGTATTTCCTTCGTTAGGTCTCGGTTAGACAAACATTCTCTCCGCGCGATCGTGGTGTGTTTCAAGAACCCTGTGATGCTTGTGCCAGTTGATTTTCATTTATGATGTTAAAAATGTTTTACTGATACTAGCTTTGTGTTTTTAAATACATTTACTACATTTTTGGATACATTGCTAATTTTCCCCCATCACATTTAATTTAAGTTACCACTGTCAACAGAGAAACCGTTTCTGAAGTGTAATACATAAGGGTGCTAAAATAATTATTTTCAACTGATGAACTGAGTTCACCACGCGCCTGCTCGTGTACCTCTCATTGGCGCGCCCGCCCGAGGGTTAATAACTCTATTTCTAAATGTATGAAAAGAGCAGTCGAAGGAATCGAACACATTACATATACGGTGTTAACGTTCATACACATACAGTGGCTCGCATTAATATTCGGAAACTTTTTAAAATCGCATAACTTTTTTAGAATTGGTCCAAACAACTTGAGTTTTTTTGAGAAGCTTGAAGGATTAGTTTGCTAACTGACGCGGTTCGTCGTTTTGAAAAAAAAATGTATTTGGTTGGAATAGCGAAAAGAATAGTAAAAGTCGATTTTTAAACTTTTTTTTGTGAGCTTGTAATGAAAATTCAAAAGACCCGTTTGTAGATTGCAGTAAGTTGTACACGTGCTTAAAATTTCATCAAAATCGGTTAACGTTGCTCTCAGCTACAAACGTTTAAAGATCTCAGAATAAGGTCGAGAATCGCGGACATTCCCAAAATCAGCGATTCTCGACCTTATTCTGCGATCTTTATGCGTTTATAGCTCAGAGCAAAGCTACAAACGCGTTTTTTGAATTTTCATTACAGGCTCACAAAAAAAGTTAAAAAAACGACCTTTTCTATTTTTTTTTCTATTCCAACCAAATACATTTTTTTTTCAAAACGACGAAACGCGTCAGTTAGCAAACTAATCCTTCAAGCTTCTAAAAAAAACTCAAGTTGTTTATCTCAATTCTAAAAAAGTTATGCGATTTTAAAAAGTGTTCGAATATTAATGCGAGTCACTGTACGGTTTATCGTGCACATGTTTCAACGTGCGCTGTCTTCGAGCAAACGAGAAGCCTGGCCGCAAACAGCGCCCAGCATCCCCCGAAACCCTGGATCCTGAAGCGCGATCCACCGGGATACGGACATTTATTGTTCTTTCCGGGCGTGCGTCGCGTCGATTCGAAAAGGTCTCCGGCGCGGGGTCGGCGCTGTGCTGTATCCAAGCCAGGCGAGCCCTGAAAGTCTGATCCAGGCGACCTTGGATACCGACGGGCCCGCGTGTGCAGGACAAACAGACATGCACCCAACCTCAGAGAGACTGGACCGCTAACAGAGAGGCTGTATGGCGTCTCTGATTGCCCATTGTCCGACTAATAAGATATTCTATCATCTGCGGTCGTGGCGGCGGTGGCCGGGGCCGTTTCGGTGAGAGAGACGAAGTTGAACGGGGCCCGAGCGGCGGGCACCCACGGCCAATCACCTTGGAGATTTAACCGAGATCGGCCAATGGTATCGCTGACCGCGGCGTGTAAGTGCTCCCCGCTCGTCGTTTTTCTCCGGCTGGTCGTTTTGCCAGGGCAAATGAGCTCGGCGTAAGTCAACCGATAAATAATATCTGACTTCGCGACCAGCTGCGAGCTTTAATGCGGCCCCGTGTAAAAGTGTAATGGGGGCTTAATTGAACCCACCCAGGACATCCACGGACGTCTACGTAGGTAGCCGTCTATTTATATTCCCCCGTGCATACGTCCGATGTCCGCCTAGCGGCCGCCGGATTCCTCATCTTTCCACGGAGGAATTAAATCCGGAGCAGCACCCGCGACCGTTGCCGGCCTGAATAACATTCGGCTCCTCCTTTCGCCCCGCGCGTCTACGGCCCACTGCTCCTCGGCTCCGCCGAGGCTTCGATCGCGTTTTAATTGCCATCGGTGGCGAGTGCACGCCGGCAATAGCGCCGCTGCCCGGGATATCGATAATTAGAGTTAATTGGTTTCCGCGATAGAAAATGGCCAGGGCAACGGGAACCCACCGAACTCGCTGATTCCTCGATCTCTCGATGTTTACAGTTCCCTCCAACGTCCTCCCTCTCGTGTACCTAACGTTCCTCCCTGTATTTCTTTTTTATCTCCTCTTGCCCCCCCCCCCTGATAGGCGACAAGGATTACCGGGCGAATGATAAATTAATTCGATAAAGATGTTCATTAGGGAGCCGGTAATATCTCATTTTCGAGGGCTGCGCCTATCTCGACACGCGTATCTCTCGGATCCCTCCTCTCTCGCTACTAAAACCGTCTTTAAAAGCGATTCACTCGGCGGCTTTCTAATACAGCTCGAGGGGGGGCGGGCGCGCGTGTTCGGTGCCACCTGCGGACGCGACATCCGCGAGTTCGTTAAAGGATCGCCGTTTCTTCGTCCACGCGATAGATCTCGCGGTACACCGCGCGCTCCGGATGATTAACGACTATGATAATCTCGCGACTCTCGAGCATTTTTCCGGCTCCGACCGGGCTGGCCGAATGGTCATTTTGCTGCGTCCATTTCCCCCCCACAGCCCCGGCCAATGAGCGCGCTAGCACCCCTTGGAATAAATCCGACTTTCTCTGGCAAGCATCGACTCCACGATCCGCCACTTGATACATTGCTTCTGAATGCTGGTTTGAGATTTCTTTTTTCTCCCTGCTCGTTTCCCTAGGTATAACTACTCGACCATTACAAGGGGATTATTTTGGCCGGTTTAAGGGAGAGATCGATCTTCCGCGAGGATGAAAGTGTATCGAGAGGGTAAAGCAGCTTTAGTAGAAATCGAAGGAAACGGAGCGTGGAGGCGTGAAAGTGTCCATGCGTCGAGGATGAAGTCGAGAAGGTCTATCAAGTACCTACTGACGCAGCCTTAACCCTTATGTCAATAACCAAATTTCCCTGCTTTGTTCAATGACCGGGGTACAGCTGTACCCGCGTGGTGAAATCATATATTTAAGGCTCTTTGAAGGGGTAACTCTGCAACGTACTTGACGTCTGCACCCTGAGGTGGGCTGGGAGGCCTTTATCAGGTATACGGGACTTTACATGTGCACCTGGAAATTACTTTTTGCGATTTTCAACAAAGGAGCACGGACTTTTGCTTAGTTTTTTAGCTCATAAGGAAACACCGCGAACACCCTCTCAGCGATTGGAACGCAACATTTTGGGTATATAGAATTACTCACAAGGAGAGTATTTTAGGTATCCCAGTTTTCATATTTGGGGAGGTGAAAAGTGCGTTCAAAGATAGGGTTGAAAAATCATTTTTGTGGAATATCTCGAGAACTATTAGAGAGAGGGGAATAGCGTCAATGGACGAATTTTGTGTCTTTGAATGCGAAATATAACTGACTCACCAGATTTTCAAAAAGTCCATTTGTTTAAATAATACATAAAAAATTGCTATTTTTTTAATAATTCTTGTGAATCTTCATCTATTTTCATGGAAATTTATTTTCTTATACTTCACAGCCGAACCGAAAAAACGGATAAATCGGAATTTGTATTTCCTACAAATTAAGAAATATAATTATTATTGAAGTTTGCTTATAGTAAGGTGTCCTCCTACAGGGAAATGTAGTTCTCAAGTTATCTAGAAATAAAATTCTAAACAAAGCATATCTAGTTAAGTCAAGTTAAAAATTGTAAAACTAGAGTCATAAATGGACAGTGAATAACTTAAATAACGACGATTTGGAAGGGTGAAATTTCTTTTTAACAGGGACATACAATTTTTCAGAAGCATTGCTTAGGTGGGTACAACTGTACCCGGTTATCGACGCAAGGGTTAAAAGCTGCTGCCGCGAGGAGGTCTCGGTACCTGTTGTTGAACGGCATCGAGGGACGAGAATGGATTTCGATTAATTCGAAGGCAATGGGACAAACGCAGATCCGGTTTTGTAACTGAAACATTAACAACCGACTCGTAAAACACGTCGTTCCGTGCTGGCAGGGATTAAACGTGTCTGGTACAGGAAGCTACACTCGGCGAATCCTTAATTCGCAAACAGGGGGTTCGCCGACGATTCGCGTGCGTTCCGAGATAACCACCGGATACCCGGTGCTAATTGAGCGATAGTCTCCGCCGATATTTATAATCCTCTCGATGCCCGCCTTCTTTCCACCTTCCACTTGTCGCGTTCCTCGGCCGACGGTATCGAGGACCATTTCGCGAGGAGCTCGAGGGTGTTCTCTAAATGGCCTTCTTTTTTTCCCGCGTGCACGCGAGAAATAATAGAGAGAGAATACATGGCCAAAGGGGGATGGAAAATATGGCAATAAGAACCGGAGCTGTGATAAAATTAACACCGTTGTCACCGGCGACGTCTCGCCTTGTATTTTTCAATGTCCCCGGTGGATTTCCCAGCTTCCAGGCAGCGAGTCCACCGCGGCGGTATTTCATAATTGAGGTACAACCGGAATACCAAATGGGCAAGGTTTAAAATCCCTCGCAGAATTCCGTCCCCGTGGTAACGAATTACATTCTCTAAAACGTTACAATAACCGATGCAAATAAGGGAACTTTTCCATTGGAAGGATTTAATTCACCGAAGTGGAATAATACGCGCGCGGATAAAGGAGCGCCGGCGAATTGTTATTTACATCCGCAAACACGCGGCCGGACGGTGTGAATGTTCGGCGTTTTACGCGGTCGCCGGGCGCGAATCAACTTTAATAGTGTTGTAAATAATATTTGTTCGGAATTATACCGACCGCTCCCGCGGCTCAGCCGTTTCATTGCTACGCTCCGTTTGCGTTTCGTTCCGAAACCCATTTCCGCGGAACGAGATTCGAGGTTCATCGACAAAGGTCAGGGCTCGAACAATAAAAAAAAAAAAAAAAGAAAAGAAAAAAAGTGGGGAACACAAAGAAAGGAATAAAACAGCGCAACCCTTCTCTTTAACGGGAGAAATGGATTCCGAACATTTACAAATTGCACTTGCTGGAATTACTGCTCGCCGAACAATCGGGGAGGCTGGATTGTATTAATAGAGCCCAGAAGGGGGGGAAAAATTGCAGCGAAAATACCCCGTGTTGCTCGCGATACCGAGGGCTGAATTATAAATTCTAATTAACCTCGGTCTGGCCGATGTATTTATATTCCCTTCCGAGCGCTTTAACGAGAGCAAACAACGATTTTTGTCGATGTTTATCGGATTCCGCCGGCCCGGCCGGTAGCAGCGTTACGGCGGCGGGTCGCACGGGAAGGGCAAGGGGGCCGCCGTAATGAAATTGATCGGACGCGTTAAGATGATGAAAAAGAAGGCGAGCAATCGAACCACCCTCCGGCGGAGGGTGGGGTGGGTTGGGATTCGGGGACGAAATCTCCGGCGGTGGCAGTTTCTGGCTCACACGGAAAGGGTTGTCGCATTTACGGTGGCTCGGTTGGCTAGCACGGGAAAAACGTTACCGGATTCTGGTGTATAAAGGCAAGGGATCGTTGGAGGAAAGAAAGAGGGGCCGAATCGACGAAACGTCGAATTGAGTACCGCCCTAATCGTGTCGAGATCTGGTCCTATGGTGTGATGCACGTGGGTATATGGCGTACTTAGTCGACAGCGACGAGAGATCAACGCAGAGGCAGAGGGGGATCAACGGAGATATAGGAGAGGCCGGGGGAGAGGATGGGACGGGAGTTTGCGCGCGGTAGACGGAGAAAGAAAGGTGGAAAGTGCGGCGGATGGAGGGAGAGAGAGAGAGATAGAGGGGGATGGAGCGAGTGCAGGAGAATGGGAGGAAGGGCGGTTGGAGTGAATGAGAGTTCTCTCGGATGGTAGAAGGAGTATCACAGGAGGGTAATATCGGCGAGGGAAGAAGAAAGAGAGAGAGGAAGAGACGAAGAGAGAGACTGCTGACGGTGGTCGAGAGAGTCGATCGAGCGTGGGTTGCGGGGCTGGCTAATGCGAATATGCTGTCGTCCAGATAGAAAGAGATACCCGATAGCGAATCTGTGTCCGACACGGATGTCGAATTAGCTTGGATTTAGGTTGCCCGGGGAACTGACAAATAGTTATTGCTTGATTAGGTGCTGGTACTACCGGCACCTACCATGCCGGTGCACCAACGGGAACCACCCGAGCCACCACCCCCTTGTAACCCTCCTTCGGACGAGGTCGAGGGGCGAGGAGGGGGCGGGCACGATTTTTCGGCGAGGCAGGGTGCTCCGGGGTAGTTTATCACCCGAGTCTTTATCGTTGAAAGAATACGGCCGAGAGATTTTCGAGAAGAACGGGAAAGGACAGAGAGGGGGCAGGTTCTGCTCGCTACGAGTTCTGCGAACGTTTCCAGTCACCGATCAGATCTTCCCTCGGCGCTGTTTGTCGTCGGAAGAGATTCAGAGGTTTGGCATTTTCTCCGTGGAGACTTTTTTGCGACGTTGGCTCCTTCCGTTCGGTAATGGACACGTCGATGAACCTTTCGCTCGTTTCTTCCCCACACCCCACGATACGATCGCCTTAAATCGGTTCTGCTTTTCTATTCGCCCTTGTTCCCGCGGATCCTCGTTGGTCCCTGTCCCGATATTCAAGCTTGTTTTCTATCCTCGCCCCCTCTGCTCCAGGGGGAATTCTAATTAATCGATTTAACGCGGAATTCGCGTCGAGGAGGATGGAGGAATTTAATTTTTTTTTTTTTTTTAAACAGCCAACGCTGAGCGCTGGTTTGCCCGCGCCGGGCATTGTGAATGCGTTTTAATTTTGCGTGCACCGGGTATCACTGCCCGTATTTACTTGACGAATATCGAAAATCCATGGGCCGGGGAATATTGTTAAATGCGTATGAGGAAACAACTTTGAAAAAATATTAATAAACTGATAGAAAGCGCTGTATGCCCCGCCGAAAAATAATCAACGCTAATTGAAGCGTGTTGCCGCGATGATGCGGAAAAACAATGCACCGACACACGCACAAAGGACAGCCGGTGTGGGCGTGCGTTGCGTGGCATCGATTAAAAATTAATCATCCCAATTACACGAGCTTTTTCTGCGGCGACGGCGGACGGCGGTGCCCGCTCGTTCGTTGTAATTGAATCTCGAAAAATTCAATGCATCCAATATCATTGTCCATAATACAAATCAAACTCGGTAGGCGTATGATTTATGACATTCACGCTATCATTATTATTACACATTTTCATTATTGCGCGCTACTGAATAGCTACCTCCACTCGCGAACGCACCGAGGGAGGGGATTCAATGGGGGGTGAGGGCAAAAAAGTTCGTCGACATGATGGACGTTTGTAGACGCGCGTAATGCATTGAAATATTCAATTTTATTTACCCTTTCTCTATGTAATTTATTCCGCAAAATATTCGCCCGGATGGCGTTTATTGAAACCCTCACCCCCCCTCGCCACTTACTCCCGCTTAATTAGTAGAGTTATTTCAAATTCAGTTCTGTCCTGCGCGAACGCGCTGCCCACCTGCATTGATTTCAGACTGCAAGTCATTCAAGGCCCACGAAAATGTCTTCCCTTCCACGCGCTCGTAATCCACCTATTCCGAATTTTGTTCGCTTACAAGGGAAGATCCCGAACGGGAAAATTCAAAAAAAAATCTGAAACTTTTTGCATATGCACCGGATTTCCTTCTGATTACAACGCAATTTTTGTTTGCTGCCCAAATTCACTGGAAAGGGGTGAAATTAACCCCTGGAAATTCGGCTATTTTCCGATTTTCTGTTACAACTCGTGAGCTGCGAGAGAAAGGAAAAAGTTACGAAACAAAAGTTACTTCGCTTAATTAAATCTATCATTTGGTAGGGAAATTATTTTACAGTTCACGAGTTATAACACAAAATCGAAAAATAACCTTATTTTCAGGGGTTACTTACACCTTCATACATTAAACTTGGGCAGCAAACAAAAATTACGTTGTAATCAGGAGGAAATTCCTCGCATACTCACAAAGTTCCAGAATTTTTTAACCTCCTGGTTCGGGATCTTCCCTTGTCAGTTAGAGAGGCACACGTGTTCGGCAGAAATTCTAACAAGGAAACATCCCGAACTCGGAAATACAAAAAATTCTGAAACATCATAAATATATAGGGAATTTCTCCCTGATTACAACGCAATTTTTATTTGCTGCCAAAATTCACTGTAAGGGGGTGTAATTGATCGCTGAAAATCCGGTTATTTTCCGACTTTCTGTTATAACTCGCGAACTGTAAAATAATTTTTGTACCAAATGATAGATTTAATTAAACGAAGTAACTTCTGTCTTGTAACTTTTTTTCTTTCTCTTACAGTTCACGAGTTATACCACAAAATCGGAAAATAGCCGAATTTTCGAGGGTTAATTTCACCCCTTTCCAGTGAATTTCGACAGCAAACAAAAATTGCGTTGTAATAAGTAGGAAATACCCTGCATATTCACAAAGCTTCAGAATTTTTTGAATTTTCGGATTCGAGATCTTCCCTTGTTAGGCGAGTTTCAACGGATCAAATCGTTTATCCTTTCCAACATGGTGGCGCGTTTATCTCGATCGACCGCTCCCTAGAAGAAGGAACGTTCGTAACGAACATCTCGCGAAGTCACGTAGCAGCGGGAAACACAATTAATGGTAATAACTCATTTCCGTGTCACATGTTACGATCCGTCAGAAAGCGACTGTTCAACCCCCGAATGTCGTTCCGATCGGTGATCCACGGTCGCGCTGTAGTCGGCCCGGTAATAGGCCCTTCTGAAGCAGTGGCTGATCCGTGAGGAATGGATCGTACGTGTCGCAATCGGCGGGGCGCGATCCAGCACAGCGTTGCCGAGCCGAATTAAGAATAATTCGTTGTGGATACGTCTCACCGCGACGAGCTTAACGAGCGGCCTAATAGACGCGGCCGGTTTAACGCTTTTATTTGCTAAATTACGCGTGATTAATGATTAATTCGTTCGTTAATGGGGGACACGGGTGTAATTGCTAATTACAAATTAATTTAGTCGACGCGCTTACCCCACGCACGGGGGGGCGTAATTCGAAATTAATTACTATATGAGCCGTGATTTAAATTTATAATCCTATGCGGGGCCGGAATTCGAATTCCCGAATTATTACCATTGCTGTCCCACATTCGACCGACATTAAAGTATTCATCCTTTGTACGGTTAATCACGCTGCACGACGAAATTAGGGATTTCCTTGCGGTGAAAGCTGTTTAAAAGCCGAGCGATCGCATCACGGCTAATACGCTGGCGCGTAACACGCACGTGTATACAAATAATCTCCGTTCTCGTCTCATTTTCCTGATTTTCGGCGGTCCTCCCCCGTCCAAGGGTCGCGCGGGCTTTTCGAGCGGACGCGTCAAGATCGGATTTTTAGTAGCCGGTAAAACAACGAGAAAACGGGTGGGGGGGGGGGAGGAGGTGACAGCGGTGGAAAAAATAGTGGAAAAGGGGAAAATATCCACGCCCAAAGCCGAGTACGAGGGCGCGAGCAAACGCGGGCGTGAAATCCGCCCGTTATAAAACAACATCGGGAAAATTTGTTTCCAGTGTAGCAAAACTCGAAGCGAGCTGCTGGCGACATAGAAGTACCGGGCCGCTCCTTTCTGGCACTGGCAGCCGTGACTGAAAGCGAGAAACAAAAAAAACAGGATGTATTTTTTTCGAATAACCGATCCTCGAGGGCGCGCCGAAAAATCGATAGAGACGCGGTCGCATTAGCCGGGCGTCATGGCGTGGCTCATCAATTTTTTTTCTTCTTTCCCCTCTCGAGCGAGCCGTGTTCCATGCATGTCTGAGTGGTGTCCTACAAGTAATGATCACCGGATTACCAGAATTTCCCATGTGCCGGCGGGCCAGCTCGCGCGGCACCTGTATCTCATCAGCTCCGCGTACGGAAGTTCTCTCGTGGAGATCGATAACGAAGGGCTGACGAGAGACGAGCGAGATCGAGTCCGATCCCGTATCACCTGAAGCCATTCCGGGAATCGTTTGTTCGCGGAATTAACATATAAATTAGGCCTCGATCCGATCGCTAGCCGACCAAGCGCGCCCTCCGCAACGTCGTACCTGATATTTTCAATTATTTCGAGCGCCAGCCGTGGTCGGTCGCCGCGATTGTTTCGAATAAACGCGGGAAATTGATGGACCGATGACGGGTGATATAACGTGTCGCGAGAAATGCTTGATAGGGGGGACGGAGATCTTCTGTACTGCCTTTGTAACGGTACGGTCAAACTTTGGGAGCTTGTACTGTTTATTTAATTGAATTCAGTTGTAAAGGTCCTAATAAACGGCTCGGTCGGAGGAGATATTTAGTTAAATTCAATAGGAATTCAAGTGTTTCATCAAATAATGGCTTTCCACGTGTGCGTGTTTACAGTCAAGTGTCGGATAAGTGTGACCCTAGGTAGGGGAGAGCGGGGACAAACGTAACGGCGTCGTGAAAGTAAAAGCCTTCTCTCCCCCGTTCCACAAACATTTCCAAAACGTTTGCTTGACACAGTTACATGTGTATAGTGTCGCTTTTATTGTACCGAGTGACGCTGAGCAGTAACACGGATCGTATACCCTGGACAAGCTGAAATTGTTATTTAGATCACTCGGTAAGTTGATCCTATTTTTGTTTTTTTTTTTTTTGTTAATATTCATAGTTAAACTGCAGATATTAAAGCAATTATTTGCTAGAGCGTTCTTCAGTAATGTCTTTATAAGTTCCTGTATTTGATTTCTATTTTGAAAACCATGGCTGGGGATAAAAGTAACACGTCACTATGGGGACTAATGTAACATGTTACTTGGGCGAGCAAAATAGCATACAGGATAGGAATTTTTTCAGATGATAATGATTATTATTATTGTTATTATTAAACGTCTTTATTATTCCAGTAAAAGGCGAGGCGCAGCTAGTAAGCTGTTACTGTGCCTGACCTTAACAACAAAGAAATACAGCAACGTATACACAAACACAAACATAACAAGATAATAAAAATTACGAAGAAAAGAGAAAAAAGGAAAGGATTTAAAAGACTATTGCCATCTAGAATTAGACTTACGCATGGTCTGTGCGTATATAGGAAGCATTGTCTAGGTATGTCTGGTTTGTTTGGACCCTTTCAGTGAAAGCTGTTCGAGAGAGAATCATCCCAAATGTCTAGATTTTAAGGGTTAGTCCCACGAAGCCTGCACCATGGGTGGTCTTCACTAAGTTTGTCATAATTTTAATTCGGAGTAGGTGAAACTTAATACCTATCATTGAACTGAATACACAATACCAAAGAAATGTTCGAAGCTGGTTATGCTTTCTACCTTTCGTTATGTAAAATTTATTTGTTTTTATCGTTACTTAAAATATGTGTATTTAAATGTTTTTTCTATCGTTTTGTTTTATAATAAAAAATCCTGTTTTGCGTTGGAAGAAGAGTTTTACTTAATTCTCCTCAAAATAATTATTGCTACTTTCGCCCCCACCGTATGTTACTTTCGTCCTACCCCTGCAAGACAAAAGTAGCAATGACAATCACAGCGGAAAACTGCCATAACTCTTTGATTACTTACCACGCGAGGCTGGATCTGGGCTCAAATGATAGACAAAGAAACGTACTATCTTAAGCATAATTTTCATTTTGATATCTATAAAAAATAATTGTCGGCTAGGCCAAATGTAAAAAGTGTTACTTTTGTCCCCAGCCCTCCCCTATATTAAAAACGCGATTCGATTTCTATTGATTTAGTTGTAGCGAAATATTTGTTCCACTGTGGAAACATCACGGTGTGCAGGCGTGTTTACTTCGCTCCAGCGATCGAATGTTTGCCAGGAAGAGTAAGACGGACACGTTTTATCCATTCGATGAATCGCAAAAAAATAGTTTGTCTTTGGTATTTATATTCCGCGCGAGTTTAGCACCTTTCGCTGTTAAGTTATTTATCGGGATGTTTAATTTAAGTGAACGCTGCATCCCCCGTTTCGGTGCCAAACGAAAGCTACTCAAAGTTCAATTTTACTGTGTGAAAAAGAAAACCTTTCGCCCCATTTCCAAAGTATCAGGACGTAAACATGTTTCGTGGCACAGCGTAACGGAGATTTATTAAAGGGGGATGAAAGTGCACGAATTACGTGTTTCGAGCTGAGAGATTGAGAGCCGCAACGGCACTATGGAACGTTAATGATTTTTTTTTTGTCAACCAGCTCGGTCAAAGAGACCGCGGGCGTGTATGTAAATCTTTGTATTGTGTCTAATCAGATTACTCGGACGGTTTTGTAACCTTTGGTTCCGGCCGCGATTCAGAAACACGGGGACATGAATTACACCGGTGCAATTTCGTGTTTTTTATATTTTATGAGCCGCCTTTGTGACTTTATAACCGCGCTCGCCGGGCGGCCGTGATTTAATATGGAAATGCCTGAACATGCCATAAAACTGATCTTCTATTACTGTCGTTCACTTCGCTCTCATTTTGATGCTCTGTATAAAACTGCAAACAGTGGTACACACTGAAACTCTCCATCGAACCGGGTTTCCTTTAACCGAGCCTTGAGAGGCGTGCAGATTGCAAGAGACGCCAATGAAATTCTAATTAGCCGCATTACTCGGAATTAACATCTTTTTATTAAACGCTCGACCAGTTTGCCTCGACTCTGCTTGAATTTAATATTCGCCGTGTACGGTGTCCTTTTACAAGCAAACTTTGACTAAACCGGGATAGGCACGCATTAAATTCATTCCGAAGAACGCATACACCTGCGAAGCGTTCAATGAATAGGTAAAGTGAATATTTGCTAAATAAGAGAGACCCGAATATTATTGCAATATACACAGGCAGTCTATAAGAGCTGAGAACAGAAATAGCTACCGAGAAATACAGTAGGTAGGTACATAGTACGTACAACGCTCTAGACTTATTCTTATACCTGATTGACGTGAGTTGACACCGTATCGTTTGAAAGCGATCCCAGCAGAGAATTTCCCTGTTGTTGGGGGCAGAAAAGTGGTTTTCCAATTTCCGTGGATCGCCGCGCCGCGAATAAATCTCTAATGCTCCCTATTACGATGAAACCAGGGTTCAACGTTCGCCGACGAACCGTCAGTTCATTTAGTTTGCCCGGGCATCAATGGATAGTGTGTAACGAACGTGTAACGTAAAGTTTCCATCATGCCGCACAAAGCACACGCGTGTATGCGGAACCGCCGTTGCGGTAAAGCAGTGCGGTTCGTATCCCTATATGTCATATTAGCCTAAAAGGTTAACCCCGACTGTTTCGCCGGGTCTACCGTCGGCCTGGTCGCCGATAAATGAATCGTCGTGATTGCTCGGTTAATTGTAAATAGCAACTCCGTAGCGATATTATATCGCCGACGAATTTCCAAGCACGCGCCCCGGTTAAATATCGCTTAATTAAAACTTACCGTGGCAAATACCGTGAATCACAGTCGCTCCTACAGCCAAGAGAATCAATGGTCCAGAGATGGATTTTGTTTGTAGCAGGGGCAGTTCAATTAAATATCTTCGAACAATTGGTTCATTATATTTTATAAGTGACAAAGTACCTAGAGCAGTTACTGTTTCTTCATTTCGTGTGGCTTGTTTGCTAATAGGTATGTTTGGCAGGGAAATTTACTTGTTTAAAATCGAAGGGGATGTCTAATTTCGTATTACCAAATTAGGGGAGTGACAACGGGATCAGTGACCGCATGCCGATGAAAGTAATGACTGAAATTTTCCATCGACCCGACAATACTCCTCTTCCATTTCCCAGGGAATAATTGGGTGCGCTGAAAACCGCTGCTTACGTCAATCAAAATTTCACCACTGTAAAAAATCGGAGAAATCGATTTTTTCTTTTTCACGTTTCCTGAAAAACGTACGTTTCAAGAGTGCTCTCTACAAATTTTATGAAGAAATTCGCAATATTGACGGAGATATAGTATTTTCCGTGAAGCGGTGTCAAGCGCGCGACTGGGCCGCGCGGAACTTTGAACGCGTTTTCCTCAGAATGACATTTTTCAACCGCGTTGACAGTCTACAGAGAAAACTATACGTACAATTTACATGAACAAGGGCATTTGTTATACGAAAAACCCGTCGCTGTTACGTGACGATCAGATTTAAACGATTTTATTCAGCTTGGATCCTCTGTTTGTATGTTTGTATGTGTGATTCAAATCTAGCAACTCAAATTTAACCCACTTCCAACTATCCAATTGTCTTGAAACTTTGCAGGCGTGGGTGGTTTGGATGACAATGCAATATTAAAAAAAAAAATTAACCCCAAGTGGGTGAAAAAATTACCCAGTCATCAATAAACATAACTCATAACCACAAATCCAAACGACTTGAATTGAGCCACTCGCGTTCTTTACGAAAACGACAAAAAGCTGCTGCGTTCCGGACGCTAGTCGCATCGCGATTACCGAAAATACACAATTTATCGAGAAATGATGCGTCACGTATGTACGATTAGTAAAACTAAAACTTTGCAGGCGTTCGTAGGAAGGTGAACGTACCTATTATGGAACGAAATTTCGGAAAGATTAGAATTTTCATCAAATTCGAGTTAATAAATTTACAAAATGTTAAAAATCTTTTAACTATATAAAAGGCCAGTTCTTTTAGAAATAAAAATGACTTTTTATAACTTAATGTAATGTATAAAATTAATTTTATTAACAAAATACTAATAGGACTCGTATGTACCTATTATGAAACAGTACTTCTGCATCTGTACCGTTGTTCCATAAATTATGTCCCCATTATGAAACAGGGGAAAACACGTAAATCTACAGCTTTTAAATTTACTTTGTTATTCGATTCTAGTTTTTAAGGTTTTCAATTATATAAAGATGGAAAGAACAAAGTGAAATTAATTCATAACATGCACCAAATAATTAAAAAATGACGTATGAATTTATGACAATTATTTCAATTTTAAATCAATTTTTAAAAATTATTTGAGGTAGGAATTAAGCAAATAGAAAAATCTTCATTAATATTCATTACCATTTAATAATAACGGCTTAGTATAAATACTGGGGAAAGTACAGTAGAATGGGAGACGGGAGAAAGTACAGTAGACCGGGAGACCAGGGATAGTTTGGGCAATACTAATTAACAATATTAATACTATTATTTCACCTTCCATTTTAAGTAAGTTCGGCACTTGTAAATAAAAAGTTTTGAAGTAAATAAGTATTAATTATGAAATTAAATTAATTATATTTTTACATACTACACATTAGACGTTAGGTTTTCAGATTTTTTATAAAATAGTAATACTTACTTATTGTGTTTACTTACTTATTTATGTAAGTATAAACAGCTTATAAAAAGGAATGCACGTGTTTCGTTTTCGTTTCGAATAAAATCGTTTAACATAATTTTTTTATATATTTTTTATTTTTAATTAACGACCTGCTTCTATTGTTTTTATCAAAATCTCCCCAATTTTGTACACCGAAAACATGATTTTTTTCAGTGGTCCTCCGTTTTGTAACTTTTTGCAATTTTCACCTTTTTTGAACGTCACGTAATAGACGTAGACTTCTAGTTTCTGAATAGTTTTGTGTTCTTGAATTCGGATTAACCACATGGCCTGGCCACTGTCAATACGCGACAAGCACGATTCCGCCGCAGCGCACATTTTAACGAAGAGTATACAGGAAACGGATTTATGAATTTGAATGAAAAAAAAATTTCTTACCCTTCGATACGTACATTATTAACTATACTAAGCAATGCATTGATTTACTTGCGTAGTTTGGTTGAAATAAATTCCCGAAAACACCCTTACATTTCGGACCGTTACAGTGGTCTGCCCCCTTAATCCGAGCGGGGCTTTATCGGCGGCAGGTGGTTCCCATTGTGGCAATAATCGAACGTAAATTCCGGAAATATCTGGCCATCGTGCTCGACCAGTACGTATTCTCTCGTGGATCGCGCGATGATACGTATTTGCGGCCCTCCCCCGGCTGCTTCGCCGTTCCTCCCCCGAACCTCCCGCGGAATCCGCGTAATAAGGTTACATGGACTTGTAAAAGTGGAACGGTAAGATATGAATACTTTTAGTAGTTCAATTTATTCCTGTTTTTACGGCCGGCCGGAAAAATGAAATTTTGAATAGATCCAATTTACGTTTTTAGAGCTATCGCACCCCGATAAGATCGGGCGTGCTCGCTGGCTGAATCGACGTATGAAAAATTTTTACGCTCCATCGGCTTTGTTGGCGTTTACCTTCGATACTGCTCTTGCTCCTTGTAATAGACTTAATTCCAGTTCCTTCTTCCCTTGCGTCAATTGGAGTTAATTCAACCTTTAAATTAATTCCTTCCTTAATCTCAGGCTTAGGTAGGGTAGGGTGGAGCTAAAACTCCTGAATTCAAAGTCTCTATTCCTAAACAATGTATTGAGTTTCGCAGTACACTATGTAAAAAGCAAGAAGAAAGGGAGGTGACCACAGAGTCGCCACTCGCTCCTGGACGTTCGTGCGAATTACACGACGCCTTCGTTATTTTATATATCGAAAACTAAAATAAATACGTCGTCTTTGTTGTTTTATACAAAGTAAAGCACAGTTTAAAATCGTATCAGCCAAGTACGTTAAGATTGTATGTTTATTACTGTGTGCATGATATTGTTTATTGCTAAATGATAATATTTTCTAACGTATATATCGCAGAAACTATAGAGGTACCATTGGGGCAAAAAGTCCCTCAGACTAGAAAATATATATTTTATTATTTGTTTTCATAATAAGATGGCCAAAGTATAATGAAATGCCAATGTGTTTAAATAGTGTTTTTGTTTTAGTTGAGCGATTTTTTTTAGTTCAAAGTGAGGTTCTGGCTTATATTTTTACTTTATGTTAATGAAGTCATGCTTTCCTATCAATATTTTGTACCAAAAAGAATTGGTTTAATAAATATTTGTTGATTTGAAAAGAGTCTTTTACTTATTTAGTTTAATGTCACGCGAAAAGACATTAGGGACTTTCTACCCTTTGCAATGGACTTTTTGCCCCGTGCTTGGAGGCAAGAAGTCCATTTTGCATTGACAAACATTTTGTGGTATAACTCAACAGAAAATAACAGTATCAACAAACGTACTTCGTGAACGAAAAGCATAGGGTAGACCGGGGCGGTAGTAACAGGGGGCGAATGTAACACCCTAAATATCTCAAAACATATAATAGATATTAATACCAATTTTGGATATATGATGTACAATGACATTTGGAATATACACATCCATGCCCTAGGAGTACAGATATGCAATAGAAATGGACGAAGCTAACTTTTCGATACCCTAAAGTAACCTTTTCTTACTGACTTAAAATCGTAATATAAACACTCCCTTTGCAAGAATGTGCTTGTTCGATTTTTTAATCTGTAATTCGACCTTTTTTAAACCAGTATTGATCGTTACTTAGCACTTTTAAGTGTCTCGTTAGTCAAAATTAATAATTTAAATTCCACAGAAGTTTACCGCAACAGAGCCGAATAGTGACAAACAAGGCGAATAATATTGTCTTGTTTGCATGAAATCCTATAGCAAAGCACAAGCAAACCAAATTAAAAATGGGTGCAATATACTCAATGTAAAGATTGAGCAGATGAAGTATTTACCAGCCAAAACATTTTTTTTTATTTCTGCCACAATTGCGATACCACATAATTGGTTATAGATTTTACTTTCTTCATTTAGCAGTATAATTTAAATTAATAAATATTTTAATTTTGTAAAGTTAAATTTGTGCTACAGTAGACTCCATGCAGTGTTTACCCGCTTCTCATTTTTCATTAATAACTTGGATATTACTTGACATATAACGAAACTGCTGTGACTCAATGATGCCAGATAAGTAAGTAACATTTCCAAATAAGAGTTTTTCTTGTAAATGTAACAGTTCCTGCGTAATCGTATTCCAAAGTCAAAGTGTTACTACCGCGCCCGGTCTACCCTAATAGTTATAGTTTATACAAAATAACACCAGATATCTCCAAATTGTTATTACTAAATTTTACATAGGTTTATACGAAAAACGGGACTTATAACCCCACCCTACCCCAACTGTTCCGTGAACGTATATTAATCTCCGGCAGTAGATGCTCGATAGTTTCCTTTTCCTTGAATTCTGCATCATTTGTACAACGTACAGTGGACTCCCCGAGAAATGCTGCGGCGCGAGCCGCAGCTCCTTCCCCCTCTACGTATCCATGGCCGTGTATCGTCTCATTAACGGCGTATTGGTTTACTAGCATTTAACAAACAAGTGCCTAATGAAGGCTCCAGTTGCGGCCGGTATTCCGTCGTGTATCTAATTTAGGTGGTATTCAGGTCCGTGGTCCGCGCCGAGAGATCGCGATGATTAGGCCACACACGCGGTAACGCGTCCATTCTACGAACTGCCCAGACCCGGCTATTCGGACAGGCGTCGATTCTACGGCAGAGTTTTGCGGCGCAAAAGAGTGGACAGAGAACAATGACGGGTTAAGAGGGCAGCCGTGGAGCGTCAGCGTCTCTCCAAAGGGAGGTGTCCGCGGCCGGTTGGAAGGGTGAGAAGAGGCCGAGGACGGAGAGCTGTCCGAATACGGGGACACGCGGTAACGCCATTAATCGCGATATATTCTCAGGGAAAACTGGCGTGATTTGGGCAAGGGGTGGGTGTGTGTGTGTGCGGTGGCGGCGGTGCGGGCGCATGGAATCGATGGAGCGCGGAATCGGTCGCGGAGTACCGACCAATTAGTCGGCCGATGATTGGCGCGTGTAAACCGAAACGATGACGTCGCTGGCGAACCAACGACCGACGCGACGCCCTCGCCGTTCGTATACCGGCCGGGACCGTTCGGCTACCTATCGGTCTCCACCAGCTGCCAGCGCATACCCACGCACACCTCCAGCCCGCTGGAGATGCGAGCACGCGCGCCCAAACAGCCCAGCGCACTCGGGCTACCATCACCAGGGCACCGTCAAATATCCGTGTGGACGGTTACAGGCCGGACTAATGGAATTGATTAAAATGTGTTCGATCAACCGAACCGCGGGCCCACTCCCGTACCCATCCACCCACCCACCCGTGTTCACCTAGCCCACCCCTTCACCCCCTTAGCCTCCTATCCACGATTCCCGCACCCCCGAAACGGCATCGCGCCTCTATCTCTCCGCGCTGCCCTGATCCGCAATGCTCCACCTCTCTGTCCCTGTCGCCAAGCCTGTGTGACCCTAGAACCAGCCGGGCGCAATCGAATATTTGCGTTTAGGTGGGCACGTCGACGCGGAAAATGCTATCTTTGTCAATTAATTCAACCTGTTGTCGCTCGTCGGCCGGCCTCTCGCTCTCCGCGCGTCCATCCCACCCCGTCGCGTCGCGCCGGCTCGTACCGACGGCGATCGGGAAAATTGGCGGTTTTGCGGTCGCCATCCACTGGGAAAGGACCGCCGCCTCGGAAATTTGTTTTTCGCGAGGCAACTCGTGGCCCACTCTCTGCCACTCTCTTCTCGCCCTTTCCCTGCCTTCCTTTTTCCCTCGTCCCTGGTTTTCTCCGTGTTTCCTTTGGACCTTGTCCTCTCACCCCTAGCCCCCCATTTTTCTCGTCCCCGTTGTCGTTGATTTCGCAGCGGGTGTCGCTGCGGCGGTTTTTCAATCGGTTCGGTTGAATTGGTTATAGCGCTCGGTCCGCTGTTTGCTTTGCTATTCTATTCTCTGACACATCCTGACGTTTTCTAATTCCTTTGCGCGCGTGCAGCCTGGAGTTGATTTGGCAGAGGAACCTCGGGATCTCGAGCGTCAGGAGGCCAGAGGTTCTCTGGAAACTCGACGCGTAGAATTGAGAAACGAGTAACCGTTGGTCTCGCGCAGCTTCTCGATCGAGTTTCACGATTATCATAAACGCACCCCGGCAACGGCGGCGCGGTATGATCGAAAGCGTGTAACGTACGCTACCGACTGGAAGGTAGAAGGCGTCGGGGACGGAGGAGGTGAAAAATAAGCGAATAAATAAAACAGATGTCTCTGTGGCAGGCTGGGAGTGTCGCTAATGAACTGGTCTCTCTCCTCTCTCTCGGCCCGACACGGCAACCTCCTGTTCACCTTCGTTCGCAGCTGTTCCTGGACAGTACTCGACCGGTCTTCATTATACCGGGCCTCGCTGTCGTTAATTGCGCCACGCACCTACGTAAGCATGGCGCCGCGCCGTTCCGCCACGAATTAACCGATATCGCGGCGGACGGGTTCCCGATAAATTTATGGGTGGTTCCCGGTACGCTCCGCGACTGTCCAACGGCTCGGACATGCACGCTGGCCACGACCTGGCCGTGTCTTACCCCGGCGGTGGATCTGACGAGATCTACCTTTCGCGGTGCCGAAAAATTATCTGTCAACGGAATCGGAAGTAACGGGACAAGAGCGTCGGGGCGACAGTCACCTGGCGATTCGTTACTGGGTTACCGAAACGCACAGGGACCGGTACCGTTACGATTTTCTCGCTCGCGTGAGTCGGCTGCGGCTGAACTTGGAGATCGCTATGCAGATCGTATTTACCAAGCTGGAGACATGTGCGCAGAAAGATAAACGTGCCTTCAGGGGCGCTTGAAGTACCGTAATACAATTTTTATCGCCCCACTTTAAGAGCTCGCGGGTACCTACCCCTGCAGAATCACGTAGGCTTCTCAAACTCGTTTACACGTATGGGCGCATCATCGATAGCCTCGACTTTTTCTGTCACACGATCGTAGGTTTGTCGCCGTTTGCAAGGATCCTCGTGTTCTGCCCGCGAAAAGGCAACCACGCACGGTTTGCACGGTCATCAGCAGGGCTTAAGGGACTAAGCAGTGGAAAAATCGATTTTTTTTACATTTTCCGAAGTACTATCTTTTCTCGATAAAATGCCGCTTGGTTTATAGTAAAATTCGCGAAATTGTAGATTTGACAGCTAAAAACGTCAAGCGGCAACATATAGCGCCGCCTTTGCACAGAGACTTTAAATGCGTTTTTCTCGAATATTTTTTTCTTTTCGTTTTTTCCTGATTGCAAGCGAATTGAGGTTCAAATCGACTTGGAAAAAACAGGATGTGTAGAATATGTGTCATTTCGGCGCAAACTTCTGATATGGTCAGTAAATATTCGAGACTTTCATAAAAAAAATCCGGTGACTTCTTAATTTTTTTATGAAAATCTCGAATTCTTACGGACCATATCAGAGGTTTGCGCCGAAATGACACATGTTCTACACATCCTTTAATTTTTTCCAAGTCGATTTGAACCTCTATTCGATCGCAATCAGGAAAAATGAAGAGAAAAAAATATTCGAGAGAAACGCATTTAAAGTTTCTGGGCAAAGGCGACGCTAAAGGTTGCCGCTTGACGTTTTTAGCTGCCAAATCTACAATTTTGCGAATTTTACTATAAACCAAGCGGCATTTTATTGAGAAAAGATAGTACTTTCGGAAAATGCAATAAAAAAATCGATTTTTCGACTGCCTAGTCCCCTTAAAAACTGTAATAATATCGATTTCGGTTCTCCAAACGATTATGGAGAACCTTTATTCTGAATGACTGTTCTGAAGAACCGAAATTTCCAACTATTATCTGTTTTGGTTACGGTTCCTCATATCGGTTCCAAAACCGTTATTTTTTCGGTTCTACATCGGTTCCGAAACGCTTCCAGAATCAATTCTTGTAATCGACTTTTCCCTAATTGATATCATTAATTATTGTAGCTACAGATTACTGTATATGTGCATATTTTTTACAAAATCCTCATAGAAAAAACAAGAAACATTTATACATATCAGTGATTTCCTAATAAAGCGTTGAAATGAATAAATAAGCTACATACTATTTACATTCACACACACATACACACACTATATTATTCAGAACAGTAAGTTAAAAGTTTCTTCTGTTTCCATAAGGATTTTGTAAAAAATATGCACATATACAGTAATCTGCAGCTACAATAATTAATCACATCAATTAGGGAAAAGTCGATGTAAGAAATTGCTTCCGCAACCTTTTCGGAACCGATATAGAACCGAAAAAATAACGGTTACGGAACCGATGTGACGAAGGAAATAGGAACCGCAACCGAAATAGATAATATTTGGAAAATTCCGTTCTTCGTAACAGTTATTTGGAATAAATGTTCCCCATAACCGTTTTAATCAGAACCTTTATATAACAGTTTTAAATAATTATTTTCGAAACCGTTTCAAGCCCTGGTCATCAGGGAAATAATTATTACGAATAGAAAAAGGAGGATCGCCTTTTCACGCGTCGCAGAGCGCGGTAGACGACGAAGCAGCGCCGCTATGATCGGCAGCATTTCCACGCGGGGGAAAGTCAGTCGTCGCGACGCGTCGTCGGGATTCATCGTCGCTGCGTCCGCGCGTAAGAACCGTCAGGAATCGTCTGCGGTCCAGTCATAGCCGCGCCGACGGGGATACACAAGGTTGTGGGCCGAGGCGCGCGGATTACAAATCGTCGCGAAGTATCCAGTTCCAACCTGTTACGGGCGCTTGAAAAATCTGGCAGGTACTCGCGCTCTGCAGGAATTTCCTATCAATTAGGGACAGGTTTCCACGGTGCGCCGGCGTTGGGGGACGCCTTTTTTCCCCCATGGTTTCACCCTCCCTATTCCCTCCGCTTATCCGCGACGTCCCGCGTCCTGTTTCTCTCATTTGTACAGTTAGCCGCTTAAACAGTCCCCGGCATGAATAAAAGCGTCCATCTTACGGTCACTCTTCTTATTTACATTCCCACGGCGCGGCCGCCGCGTAACTTTTACCCCGGGCGAATTAATTTACCGTTGGAAAGCGGCTGGCCCCCTCCCGGGCCTTTATTCCCGCGAATTAATTCCCGCCGCGGCCCTGGACACCGTGGACCGCGATTTATGGAAATTGATTTTCCGTTAGAAAGTGCAGCGCGCGGTTTACACCAGCCGATTGTGCGTTAGAAAGCGTCCTCCTAACGAGTGGGGCATGCACGCCAGCGCGTGTGCGTTGCTGAAAATAATTGCCGGGGAATCTGCATGGCGGATTCTGTGCAAGTAGGCGACTATCAAGGATTTCGAGGAAGGGAGGGAGGGAATGCTGGTGTCTGCCCGGCGCAGGAATATTCTACTCGCCCGGTGATGCATGGAGAAGTTTTTCCGAAGTAATGGACACGAAGATGTAAGTGGCAAGGGGAATTGTGAATTTAATACCGCGTTACAAGTTGGGTATTGGATTGCTTTAGAATCAATACTCCGTTGATGGTGTGCTCGAAGGAGCCCATTGAATCCAAGAAAAAGTTGCGGCTGAGGCTTAGGCTACTTGCCAGTTTGTAGATTCACGAATTTATTATTCTGTGTCTCTTTCATCTTATTATGGTAATACTATGCATTCCTTTCCTCAACACTTAAAGGCACTCTACGCCAACCAAAAGGAAGCAGTATTCGTATCTTTCAGCGAGGAATATTACTCCATTAGTCTTTCAAGTCAGTTGTGCGGATTCGAGGCGTTGAGCATTCTCGAATTGAAATTGTTTTCAATGTATTCTCCACGGTTGTTTAAACACAATTAATATCGAAAGGCTCTCCGACGGTGAGAACACTCCCTCGTAAGAAAGGGAATAGTTATTTGAACAGAACCACGGGCAGTAGAGGACACGGGGCTAGTTGACTAGTTTTTAATATTTCTAATTTTTATAAATAGACCATTGGTAGTTTGTTGAATTGTTGCACACCAAAAGTTTACGAATTTCGTTAGGTATACAGGCTTAATTTTTAAAATTGTTTTAATTCAGTCTTGGTCGTAGTTTTTATTGTATTTAGAGTAGTGAGACGAATAAGTCAACAAACCCCGGCTGTGGTTTATATAATATATAAGCTGTCACAGTTCCATCAATATTGTATACGAAAGGCGTACATATATTTTCACTCCTTCACACTGTTATTTTTTTATATTAATTATCATGGTTTTAGATACTGTAATTATTTTCTACTTGTTTGTTATGGCCTATTTGGAAGGCCTGAGAGTTTGAAGGGAGGATAGGGTGTAAAACTGGTAGGGGTGAGTTTGGAGTGATTTGTGGTGGGGGGAAGTGGATTTGAGCAGCTAATCTCTTTGCCTCGACCGCATCTTGAGGATAAAAAGTGCAATTTTTAGTAGTATTCCTATGCTTAGTCAAGTAACCCCACCCGACATTGTCAACATGTTAAGGGTCGTACGTACAAAACCTCCACGCACCGGAAAAAACAAAATACCTACCCTAAATTATAGTCAATGCATCACGTTTCCACAAAATATTCACGAAAAAACATCAAGCAATACTTAGCGAACAAAAATTCATAAATAGTCGAAACAAAAATATTTACTTCCCGCCGACCTCTTTTAGATTTTTCATTCTCACGGATAGAACAGGCAAGTGTCTGTCACGGTGACACATTAAATGGCAAACTGTTCATGCATATGCTTCAATATCGCGAATCGCAGCATAATTTATAACACAATACAACAATTAAAAGGAATTAGTCAAATAACCTCGTTAGTCAACTAGCCCCGGTCTCCCCTGCAAATCCGATTTTAGTTTTAATGGGGCATTTATGTCGCACGGGACTCTCCGGCTGCCAAGATTTTGCGAGGCTGGCGAAAGTGGTTGGGAAATAAACGAGTTTCGATCCAGATGCGCCTACCAAACGGGACTGATGGAAATATTGCTTAACTCAATGGCGGAACTGTCCTTCGCGGTGCTCGCGCGATAAGCAAATAATAATTCCTCACCAGACGCGAGGGGCTGCTGCCTCGAATCAACGGATCCGCGGTTACACGTCCGCGACGTTAATAACGTAACTGGGCGTATCGCGCGAAGTGCCGGGCTCGCGGGCAAATTTGCAATTCGAATTCGTCGTTATTTTTCGCGGCACAGTTTTACAGCGGGATTCGGCCGTATTGCTGCAATCTAATTATTTCCCCTTCCGTGCCCCTGCCGTTTTCAATCTTTCGTTTTTCCCGCCGTCCCGTGATATGTGAAATCCGCACGAATAAATATTCGAGCGCGACCAAACGAAGGAAGGACCGCGACGTTCAGCGACGACAGAGGGGAAAAAAAGGATATATTTGCATAGTAACAAGTTGGGCAGAGTGGCGGGGATAATTTTTTTCGAAAGGTCGACATCAAAGGCGACCACCGGGTTGACAGGGCTTGCGACGGTGTCCCAGAAGGGCGTGCGCGCACGCCATTTTATGCTGTCTCCCCTTGGCAAAATGAAACGCCTCGTATCTAATTGGCCTTTAATTGGCCGAATGTAAATTATACATTAATGTCCCTTTAACATTAAGCGGGCGGGAATAACCGTACGTTTTCTGCGGCGAGACCGCGCAGCGGGAGCCGCGGTCCGGATTTTTCGAAAAGCCCTCGTAAATGCCACACGCGGTACAGTACCTTTTGATAGTTCCCTGATGGTCGCTCGCCTCTTTTTGATCGTAATTGCGGGCCCGTCCGGCCACTCAAGATTTACGCTTCCAATTAGCTATGCTTTATGGTCATAATGAATTTACATTCGTCTACGCGTATAAATTAATCGTGACCAGTGGACTCGAAGCGCGGACTGATTTAAGGGGCAACACCGCTATAACGACACAAAAACATAGCGCACCTACCTTCGAGAATTGTTTGTGGGTAAATGAAGAAATAAGTGGAAAATCTGTTTAAACGCTTTTATTATACCTGCGCGTTTTAAGTAGCTTCAAGCTATTTTTTGTCTCTTTTCTTTCTTCCAGAATGGCGCTTTAAACGCATTTTTCTCGGAACCACGCTCTTCAAATTGGCCAGCAGTAGTATCATTTGAAGAAATTTTATTCGTTTCGCTCGAAACTTTTATAGCAGCTTATAAACTACATTCTCCATCGAAGTGCCTACGTACCGATTTTGCGATTTGTGGAAAACTTTTAAAGTTATGTGCAATCTTTTAGCTGAAAATGGTGCTGGACGTGGATGAATGGAGCTGGAGAGTGAACATTATGTTCAAATGCTTACCATTTCTAAAAAAAAAAAGAACAATGCTTTGCAATATCGATAAGTAGTATCGTACTGTTAAAATTTCAAGTGAATCGAATAAAATTTGTTCGAATAGTGCTGCTGGCCAATTTGAAGGACGTGGTTCCGAGAAAAGGGAGTTTAAAGTGCTATTTTGAAAAAAACGAAAAGGAATGAAAACAGCTTGAAACTACTTAAGATGTTTATAATAAAGGCGTTTAAACGGATTATCGCCTTATTTCTTTGTTTACCCACAAACAATTGTCACAGGTACACTACGTTTCTGTGACGTTACAGTGGTGTCACCCCTTAAGGGGTTATGCCTATCTGCAAGGTCTGAAAACACAAGTATTTTCGGGATTTTTTTTAAAACACTCGAAGACTTTTTTTTAAATAAACCTTCATGTATTCGAAAGTGTACATGTTAAACTACTTGTGGTAATTTTTTGCGATGGAAAATATACACAAATAAAAAAAAAATGTTAGCGATCTCTCGGCAGCGATTTTTTTTGCAGGTAGTTTGCGGTGAACATTCTAATTCTGACCTGGTTCATCTGAAATAAAAAATTTATATATTGGATTATATTGTCCTTAATCGTTTATTATCCCAAGATATTAATTTGCTACAAAATGGCAACTTCTCATAGCAAAAGTATCGATTTTCACCACAGAATCGCGCTCATGTTTCATCATTTTCCATCTGTAAAATAACAACTACCCAACGGAAATGAAAAACCCACGATTAAGGACAAGCTAATCTAATATACTGACTAAATTTAGTCGAATTTTTTATTTCTGATGAACGAGGTCGTAGCTACAGTGATCACCGTAATAAAAAAAGCGCTGTCGGGAGATCGCTTATAATTCCATTATTTATTTAGTTATCGCATTGCAAAAAAAACTACAAGAACTTTAGAATATATACTTTCGAATATACTACCGTTAATTAAAAAAAAGTCTTCAAATTGAAGAAAAAAAATCCCGAATATACTTGCGTTTTCAGACCTTGCAGGTAGGGATAACCCCTTAAGGGGGTATACCCGTTTGAACCCTCGGAAAATGTATACATTTTGTGGATTTTTTTACAAGTCAACGGTTTGATGCAGATTTCCCGTTTTTTAACTATGTTTACATAGTATTATGAACTACTTATAAAAAAAGTTTCAGTTAAAAAACTATTGTTTTTCGGAAGTTACGGATACATGTCCGAAAGTCTCTCGATTTTAGACGGCTAAACGGTGGCCCTAAAAACTCGCGCTACGTTCAACCAATTTACTTCAAATTTTGCATGCAGAATCATAATAAGATTCCACATCGTCCAACGAAGGCGATTTTGAAAATTTTGAAAAATAAAGAAATGGTGAGAGATCAAATGTAAAGTGAAATTTTTCTAAGAGAAAAATCCACCTTTTTCCTTTATAAATAATAAACGGGGAATCGAAATAAAAAAAGCCTTCGTTGGACGATGCGGAATCTTATTATGATTCTGCATGCAAAATTTGAAGTAAATTGGTTGAACGTAGCGCGAGTTTTTAGGGCCACCGTTTAGCCGTCTAAAATCGAGAGACTTTCGGACATGTATCCGTAACTTCCGTAAAACAATAGTTTTTTAACTGAAACTTTTTTTATAAGTAGTTCATAATACTATGTAAACATAGTTAAAAAACGGGAAATCTGCATCAAACCGTTGACTTGTAAAAAAATCCACAAAATGTATACATTTTCCGAGGGTTCAAACGGGTATACCCCCTTAAAGCCCACTCGTGATCATTGAACGCTCACTTTTGATCGTTTTCACGCTCTTGTTCTAGGTACTACTCGACGCAATATAAAAGCGAATTAATGCCGAAACATGTTGCATATATAATTATTCGAATAATACTGAAGTCTAACTGTATTTCAATCTGAATTTCATCGAAAGCAGAACAACGTGCTTCGGGACCCAACGACTTGAACAGTATTGTGCAAGCGAACGTTTGGAAACTTCTGCCCGGACTAGGTACGGCTAACGTTTCGTTCGAATTGGTAATGCATCTTCAATATACACCGTGTAATAGCCAATCCATTACACTGGCGGTGCGCGCGGTGCCGTCAAAACGCGGCGGAGGGTACCGTCGAATCGATGGAAATGATTAACGGAGAGTACATTCAGCGGCCCGCAAGAAATCTCGCTAAATGCCAAGGTCACAAATTTCCGCTGTACCGCATTATATCCGGCCATCCCGCCTCCATCCCGCGCGGCACGGATGATTCCCGTGTTTGGACCGGGTCCAAAGTGAAAGAGGACGATACGCGGCCGTCTAATGTGCTTTTTCAAATAAAGCTACTTACATGAAAGACGGAAATATAAATGGGCGAAATGCGTCTAGCCGAATGCGCGCAATGTACGGTCGACCGCTGGGGAAAGAGCTCGGGATGCAGAAAACAGGCGAGCCGTTCCGAACATCCTATTCGCGAGTTACGCGACAAAAAGTGGCTGTTACGTTGCGAATTTAGGTGCATCGATTCTGCCAGGTTAACCCTTCCTCCCGCCGCGCGGGCAATAATGTTTCGCGCACGCGGTGTCACGCGGGGACCACCCGCGAAGACGCGCTCGCGAATGCTAAAAAATGTACTCGCGAATATTACGAGCGAGCATACCCCGCATGTACCGTTTCTCACGTAGAGCCTGGACGAGCGAGTAACTTTACTGGCGCCCGTTCCCCGCGAGTAAATTGGACGTGAAACGGCTACTTCGTATGCGGCGCGCACCTCCGATGTGACACTATTCAGTGTTTACTTGGGGAGAGGGGACCAGTTGGACGTTTATCGCGGGAAATTTAATTGGAATGCGGTAGTAACGATGGTAGTATCAGTGATTTTATGGAAGAAACTCTTTTCATTCAAACACTTTCCCCATCTTTAGCTCGAAGTAGGGGAGAGGAATCTAAAACCATCCCTCGGGGTAAAATGATTCCCGGCTGTTCTGCGGCTATTAGTGGTGTTATTTCGTAATATCGATGTACAGAAGTTCAGCCCTTACGTAAATATCAGCGCTGTGTGTTATAAACAAGAAAAAATCAGAATTACTGTCTTCTAAGGTAAGGTCTTTTTCAGTGTTGCGTAACTTTTGTCATAATCGGCTTAGTGTGGCAGCTGTTTTTTTTCGCGGATTTAATGACAATTTAACGATAATTTAATGTATGTTTCGTTACCGAATGTAATAATTTGACGGTATATTCAACCACTGAATGTGAGATGGATGTTTGGGGTCATATGATCCCTCTCTAGTAGGATAAAATGACCCCAGGAATCCCCGGGGGCGCGCCAAACAGTTTCGGTCTGTGAAGCTGATCTCAGCTTCTTGTGTTAGTTGATTTTAAGTATTTCTACTCGTTTACTATGTACCAAAAGTTATCTAAGATTTGATTTTTTTTTAAAAATTGTTTTTATTATATTCACATATTTTGTGACTGAGTTTAATTTCTGGTTTCATTCTGTTTTATTTCATTTTATACACGCAGGTGTAGAACATTATCCGTTAGTATGCCTTCACAAAAATGCGAATAAAAATGTAATTGATCAGGTAGCTAAATTTAATCTAACAAGTAAACATTCAGTTATGGGGTATAGAGTTTCCCGATTTGGAATATATATTTTTAAAGAAGTAAAATAGGTCCATTGCAGATATAATTTTCAGGATTTCTTAGTTACTACGAGTACTTTAAAAATATATATACCAAATCGGGAAACTCTATTCCCTATAAGTGAATATTAACTTGTAAGTCAATAATGAAATAGATGAACTAACTTACAAAAACTACTTTACTTTTATTTAAATAATGTGCATTTGTATTTTTTATACGAATTACGCCTTAAGGGGATCGATTTAGACAGCTTTCCCCTAGGTAGGTACATATAAGGGGAAAGCAGGGAATGAACATTCTTAGTGATTCTGCGACGTATAACTTATTTTGTTAGTAGCAACAGGGGCCACAGAACTGTCGAATCATAAAGGGTTGTAAAGCAGAAACATGCCCATAATACAACGTTAAAGATTTAGTGTACTGGTTAAAAGCAGGGAATGTCCACCCTCCACTGGAACAAAACAAGGGATGTCCCCAGTCTTCCTACTTGCACTATGTACTTCTGATTAATGTAACAATACAGTTAAATTTATCAAACCTCGTTTCTTTACTGATGGACTAAAATATTAAAACTTGATTTTTGCCACGAAGCTGTCTTGTGACATTCCTTGTTTCCCCCTTACCCTTCATACGTACCACGGAGGTTGTATCAATTTATTATCAATGCGGTATGGCCTTATCAGTGAATCGTTCCCTGCGGTTGTAAAAGAGACACGACTTCGGTTGCCACCTTGCTCCCATTGCGATGATTCATTTCTTCTCGCCACTAAACGGACGTCGGCGATTCCACGGAAGCGACCACAATTACGTCGCGCTGCTCCATCGACGGCTAATTAAATCCAGTTAAACTGGCGCCGATAAAACGATCTGTTCCAGGAACGCGAAAAATTCCGGGAAGCTTTCAGCGGGCGACTTCGTCAACGGGAATGCCGGTGTAACGTGCCTTTAATGGTAGCAAGAATATTTTAATCCGGGGGAATACAGAGCCGTCGGAATGGAAGTTATTAACTAAAATGTAACCCCCGAATGAAAAGTGCTATTGGCTTATTTTTCGCCTCTGCTCCGCGCTCGCAACTTTCCGCTTATGAAATTCACCACTACCTAGTTTCGATCAAACATTACAGCTTCCCTGTTATCTTTTAATTCAACGCGCGGCGGGAGGCGCGGGGAACGCGGCGCCACCGAAATAAAACCAACCCCGAATAAAACGAGCCCCGCATTTACATTTCGTTGCAAATAAAAAAACCGAAATCCCGCGTGCTTTGCGTACACCGCGTTGCTGAAAGTTCGAAAGTACCGCTCTTCGGGAATATATCCTGTGTACACCTACCTGTAGCGACCGGCTGCAACTTCCATTTCTCTGCACGCCGAGCCTCGATTCCGATAATCGTTTCGCGAGCACCATCGACGAGTCCTCCCTTCTCCAAAGCTGCTCCAATTCGTCTTCGTTCCACCCAGAAGTGTTCTCCACACTTAGGATCAGCGCTGCAGAGCCCGCAGCGCCGCGGCACCATATAATCCCCGTCGTTTGGCGACACCGAACGCCAATAAATATCACCGTGGGCAGAATCGATGCGAGCGAAAGACCCCGTACGAGGTGGCTGCGTCGGTTTTTTATTCCCGGCGCGTACGCGAAAATTTATATTGAAATCCCAGCAGCCGGGCGATGCGTTACGTTGCTCCGGGTTCATCGAATATCGACGAATCCACGGGGGAAAGTAGTTTTCACCGTTCCGCTACGGCCGCGAGGCCTGCTAGACTAGAGAAAGCATTCGTCACATCGATCGGGGATCGACTTGGCGCGCGATAATCGAGCCAGCCGGAGACGGCGCCGTAGTCGTGTACACGGGGAGCGTGCTAATAGGGGAGGACGTTTGGCCAATTAGCATTTGTTTGGGCTGCGGCTGGATGCTGGATAATGACGCAATTAATAATGTCGCGAAACGGCGAGACAAACGTTTCGCCCTTGCCGCTGTGCAGCAGCTCCTTCGCCCCGAGATTGCACAATGGTGCGAGCTGCATTAGCGCGAGTACGCGTGCACATGGCTGTTCGCGGACGGGGCACAAAGCGCATCTCCAGATTCATCGACGGCTATCGATGCACGGTTCGTTTAACGGCGAGTGGAAAGCCGGCTCAAGACGGATCCTCCAGCCGCCCGATACGTTGCATAGTGATTCTTTCTTTGCGGCCAATTAAATTTCGAGCCACGTCCCGCGGTGTGCTCCACCCAACAAACTGAAATTAAATTACTAAATTTGATTATCCTCGCTTTAGGGAATAAACTAAATTTAAGAAAGTCTAGGAATCCGCTTGGCCTCCAGAAATCGGATTCCATATTTTCAAATTTTTCAGTTCTAGCCAACGCTTCAGATTAAAGAAATTAAACTACATCGATTAAATTATTAAATTTGACCATCCTCACTTTAGGGAATAAACTAAATTTAAGAAAGTCTAGGAATCCGCTTACCCTCCAGAAATCGGATTCCAGATTTTCAAATTTTTCAGTTCTAGCCAACGCTTCAGATTATATAAATTAAACTACATCAATTAAATTACCAAATTTGATCATCCTCACTTTAGGGAATAAACTAAATTTAAGAAAGTCTAAGAATCCGCTTACCTTCCAGAAATCGGATTCCAGATTTTCAAATTTTTCGGTTCTAGCCAACACTTCAGATTAAAGAAATTAAATTACATCGATTAAATTACTATATTTGACCATCCCCACTTTAGGGAATAAACTAAATTTAAGAAAGTCTAGGAATCCGCGTACCCTCCAGAAATCGGATTCCAGATTTTCAAATTTCTCAGTTCTAGCCAACGCTTCAGATTAAATAAAATTTAACTACATTAATTAAATTACTAAATTTGACCATCTTCACTTTAGGGAAAAAACTAAATTTAAGAAAGTCTAGGAATCCGCTTACCCTCCAGAAATCGGATTCCAGATTTTCAAATTTTTCAGTTCTAGCCAACGCTTCAGATTAAAGAAATTAAACTATATCAATTAAATTACTATATTTAACCATCCCCAATTTAGGGAATAAACTAAATTTAAGAAAGTCTAGGAATCCGCGTATCCTCCAGAAATCGGATTCCAGATTTTCAAATTTCTCAGTTCTAGCCAACGCTTCAGATTATAGAAATTAAATTACATCGATTAAATTACCAAATTTGACCATCCCGACTTTAAGGAATAAACTAAATTTTACGGCACTTTATATCCTTTCTTTGGGGAATCGCTGGATCATCTTCAGCTCCCCGATTCTCCCTCGACCATGATACTTTACAGTTTACGCAAATCCCTAACCTTGTTCCTTATTGTTTCAGATCGGGGAGCAGCGGCAGCGAGCGACATTTTCGGTGAGTGAACAAACGATCTTACACGTAACCAGAACTCGATGTGAATATACAGGTCGACACGATTTCCAGAATCGTTTCGTTTCGACTGTGTAAACTTGTAAAGAGACCACGAGGTTACCTGCGCGACATGCCTGGTAGATAAAGGAAATTTATGCAGAGGATAAGACGGTCGTTCTACTTCTCAAATCAACCGTTTGATATCGAACGCGCGCGGTTCGCTCGATACGATCGCCCTGAATTATTGCTGGCTGGCGGTGGCTTGTCACCAGGGCCCGCGCTTGACGTTTCTTGTGTGCGGTCATCCAGAACCTTGGAGCGTACAAGACCTCGCCGTGGAGCGGCGCAAAACCCTTAATCGTGCCGGAAATTCGTTCTTGTTTCGCTCGATCATTTCAGCATCCGATACAACGCGGATTCTCCGAGTGGACCGACGAAAGGATTTAACGATCGCTCGGTATCTCTAGACGCAGAGCGTCCACGGACCTCGACGAGCCGCATTGTTCGAACTTGAACGCTGCTCTCGTTTCGGAAGTTGCCTGAACGACTTGCACGCGAGATCGAAAAATACACCGGACGCCCCACGCGGACGGTAGCGCGACGCAATTACCGCGGCTCTTATATATTTTCCGGCGACTTCTTCGGCAACTTGCCCCGGTGACTCGTTGTACTCCGCCGTGCACGGCAAACGGTGGCGAAGTTCGTCCGTCCGACGGCGAGTTTAACGGATTGTTCGCGAATTTATGCCAGGAGCGATGCCGTATTTCTCCGCGATATTTGTGGCGCTTTAAAGGCAATAAATCCCGGCGATAAGGATCGAAAGGTACACGACAAAGCGGCCCGAAATTTGAATTGCTGATTCGAAAATTGTAGCCGGGAGTCGTTCGATCTAGTATTCGTTCCGTTTCGTTCCGGTCGCCGTGCTAATTGCAGCCCCGGCGTCTCCCCGGGGCGGGTTCACGGTTCGCGTGAACGCGATATCCCCGCGAAATTGCGCGGGGATTTATGCCTGGAGCCGGGGGCCCCCGTTCGCGGTTAAACAGACAACTGATCCGCAATGCACAGGAACGGGGCAAGTGCGCGTTTAAATGGCGGAACCTCATAAATATGAAGCGGGGATACGTGTGCGTGTTCCGAGTCAACGCGAAGAATGATCGCCAATCTGAAAGTACAAGTTCTCCGCAACTCGTTACTCGCGCTTTCATTATCGAACGCCCGATGCCAGGAAAAATGCTACGTCCCTTGCGAGGTTGCACGACATCCTGTCACGCACTGCGATCCATCGACATCATCGTTCCTTTGCGTTCCAGTCCTCTAACCATCGTCTTCCATGAAATCAGTCCAATTGTCTAGCAGCAGATCCCATTTGTTCCTCCGTAACCCGCGAGCCTCGACCCCAGAAAGAATTCACCGACGCTAATAAGCCGAGCGGTGAAATTAATTCGGAAAGCCTAATCAGCAGGCTGGGGAGGAGTCGCGGGGCAAGCAGAGGAAAGGAAAGCGAACGCAGAAAAATCGGCGACGGTGGCGTGGCTGGGAATCGTGGGCTCGCACGAATGCGAGGGAATCAAATGGACATCGGGCGGTGAGGCTCATTTTCATAAATTATATTAATTCGCCACGCCGTGGGCAACCGGTTGATTGGGTGACACGCAGCACGATCGTCTGCCTCTCGCTCTCTCTATCCTCTCACTGCCTGCTGCCCCTCCGCGCTCAGACTCCGTGTCTACGAGGGGCCAGGTTTTTATGGCATCATTAAAACCGTGAAATATGGAGTGTCAGTGGTATCGTGATTATTACAAGTGGCCTAATCGGCATAAAGGCGTTAATTAAGAGCGACGCGTCGCTCGAGGAACAGGCCGCTGTGCTGCAGAGGGTTCTTGGGAGCAAACTTCGGGCGAACGTCGCGCAAAATCTTTTACGACCTCGGCACAGGAACGCCGTTTCATCAGGTATACACTTTCCGCGCGTTGCCCGTCGCGTGGACTCTGTTCCCCGATTGTTTTCGAATCAGCCGAGCAGCCAGCTCGGCGTTAATCGGAATTGCTTGCCGCGATACCGATCCACGGGGCCCTTTTTTAAAAAAAAAAATGTTTATACATACATATGTATACACATATATATATATAATATTTTGTTGCTATCCCTCATATGTATATATATATATATTTTTATACCTCAAGAATGAGGTGTTACTGTGATGGTGTTACAACAGCGTGCAATTCTACTAGAATTTGACCGTCCCAATAATATATTACCAAAGACGTTCGCCGTTAATGGTTAATTAAGAGTTTCCTACATGCGGAATATATATATATATGTATATATATATATGAGGGATAGCAACAAAAACATTATAAAAAAACTTGCTACACATTCTTGAGGTATAAAAATAAAATTAATTGTTCCGCATGTAGGAGACTCTTAATTAACCATTAACGGCGAACGTCTTTGGTAATACATTATTGGGACGGTTAAATTCTAGTAGAATTGCACGCTGTTGTAACACCATCACATGTGAGATGTAAAAATAATTAAGGGGAAAAAGACAAACTTGCCTGAATAAAGGTAAAAAACCCCTACCCGATTTGACGCCAGTAAACTTATAACTAAACTATGCTGAACTTATAAAATAACTAAAAACAAATATATACAATGATAGGAACTGTAATACATAAAATTTACAACTCTTAAATGTAAGAAATAAGATAAACAGTCTTAAACGAATCAGTTCCTCCTATCTACGAGAATGGCACGTCGATCGGCCAACTCCGCCATATGAACACTATCTTCTGACAGCCACCAGAATTTGTCGAAATTTAATGTAAATGTACCAATTAGCCGTTTAAGGAAACGGTGGCAAAGTATAATGAATATTGCGTATAAAAATAACAATTTAAATGGAACTTTTTTTCATTCATAAAGATTTTGTTGTTTCTCATCAGTATTTACATAACAAAATTTTATTTCTTTGATATTTAACGTAAAATAAACAAGAATATTTGTACGTGTAAATGCACCAATACATAGCCAACCTCACGCGATTGACCTAGCATCCCAATTTTCATGTCCCAGTACCTAGTCATAGGTTTTATAATCGCGTAAAAATTATTTTAAAAACTGATTCTTTGTCTTAAATGGAAAAACCCGTTAAGGAAAATTAAGAAGTACAGAAGTATAAAATTATTAAACATTTTATTTATCTTACAAGTAATACAATTTTGTTTTATATATATTATTACAATTATATCTTTATAATTTATTAAATACACTCAATTGTTTTTCTTTTTTATTATCTTCTTTTTTCGGCTATTAATTTTTTAATTTCATTGTTAAGTTTTTACTTTTCCTCGGCAATAGCTTTTTTTTCTTCAACTTTTTTTCTTTGCTTCATCTCTAAGTCTTTTTCTTTCTTGTATTTCCATTTGTTTTCTTAGTTTCTCCTCCTGGATTTGAATGTGATGCATCTACCATTCTTCAGACGTTAATATCGCAGAGATCCTATTTGATTTTTTAGCTTTTTATTTGGAATTGCATTAAGCCAAATCAAAACACTTTATACTATTAAAAAATACTCCTGATTATACACTAGTACAAATCTTCGAGTATACTAAATCGCGACTTGCCTTATACATGGACGCTTGGTTAGTAATTGGGTCAGACACGAATATTATGTACCGATATATAGCCACGTATTTTTTACATAAAAAACAATCTAAATGCGTAATACCCCGTTAATTACTTGCTTCAAATACTCTTAGGATTCCATAAGTTATTCGTTCATATAAAGAAACTCAATATTACACTAATTATTCGCTTAACCAACATCGCTTACTCCTTAGCAAATTCTGAAGAATCTAGCAAAATTCGTCACGCGTCTTTACTATGAGATTTCAAAGAATTTTTTAAGTGTCTTAACCACAATATTATTTATCAAAATCATTTTTAGCGTATGAAGTTTAAGGATTACATAACACAAATTAACCAATATATTGTGCCTGATTGATATACATAGCTTAATAACAATTAATATCTGCATCAGTGACCCTGCATTGGTACATTTACCTTAGACGTCGAAAGTCCAAATTATCCGATTTGGGGATAGTCAAGGAGAACTTAAACCCAGTTCTGTTATTAAGGAAATCTCCATAAGCGAACGCGATCCGTTTTTCCATCCACGGGGCTCTCTGTGCACCTTAGCGGGTCGCTACGCGAAAAGGGTGGCTGCCGCGCTAATCGTTACAACGCAATTTAGATAAAACCGGTTGTTTTCGCATAGAAATTTCTAGGCTTGCGCCGGCCGAGTAATATATGGGCAGTGATATAAAAATGTTGCAACGTGGGCAGCGGTGACGTCTGTTTCGCGTGTAAAGCGAACGCTAACTTAATTTATACCTGTTTTATCGCCGCCCGGCCGGGATAAATAAAGCGAGAAGGCGGCGGTCGTTTGTCAATTCGGCGGTTTATTTCCTCGGTGTCTGAAAAATTAATTAACTCGGGGGGGGGGAGGGGGAGGCCGCGCGAGTTTAAGCGTAATCGACGTTTCATTAACCGCCTAGCTGCCCGAGCTGCCGCGAGATCAGTATTCCGAATAGGATCCCTGGTTTAAAGCCGGTCGCTCGAATCTGTCGCCGGTGCCGATTATTCTTCCGAGTCCAAGCTTTCAATTAGATCCTCGACGTCTATTAGAAGTTGTTGGAGGTGGTAAAGGGGATATGGTGGCTTTCCCTCTGGACCTGTTGAAGCTCGATTTACCGGGAAGGGTGCCTAGGGTCGTTTAAAGTACTCTTCGGTTCACGTGTAACAACTGTAACGTTGCAGATCATGGCCATGCTTACCATTAAATCAATTAGCAACTTGTCTCGGCACTCCATCGGCCGGACGTTTCGAAGCGAGCAGCGAAATTACCCAAAGCAGCGAAAGAAATCAGGGCTCCATTGTTGAAGGGCCATCGACTCAATGGGCCCTGTGTTTTCGACCCGTTCTTCGATCAATTTTTTGCCGCTCGAGCATCAACTTAGCGTCGACGTACTTACGAGCCGCGGAGACACCGTGACGTACATATACGTCGCGCAACGCAGCGCGGGTCGTCCGTCTTTCGTGGGGAGTCAGCCCCCTTTCCTCGGTTTTTTCGACGCGCTTCTGTCGTGCCCAAGGTGGCGGGGTGGGAGACAACGATTTTTATTTCACATCGCGAGAAACCAGTTTGTAAATAATGTAAATCCATAGAAAACGACCATCTGGAATCCCCACGGGCCCCCGCGCCCGTCTTTAAAAGCGGAATGGCTGGAGGGGGATCCAAGAACATGGAGGAGGGGTGGCGAGAAGAGAGAAGAAGAAGAAGAAGAAGACGACGAAGAGCTCGCGAATGCTGGCTCGCAACTGTGGGAATTCAGCGTGTATGAAACGTTGAATCATTTCTGCATAAGGATTTCCAGGATGCCGAGGAATTTTTTCCTCAAATCTGTACGAGGGATTGTTCTTTGGCCTAGTTCTTGGAATCGCCACTCCTCGAAGGTCTCTCCCGAGCTTCTTTCTTTTTCTCTGCATGGGAAAGTGCTGGATACATCCTTCGTAGATAGACACTAACAAGGGGAGGACATCATGTGGTAGACAGCGGTTTCGATGAGCCTTGGCACGATGGATCTATGTCGAAAATAAGTAAATAGGTGTCCGAGCGTTTCAGCCAGTGGGCCTTAATAATAGAGATATTTACATGGAAATTATTAGTGGCCGCGGGGTTTTAGTGGGTAAAAATCCCACAACTACCCTGGCGCTCGCAGGAGATTCCCTTCTGGAGGCGTCGCACGGTGAGCCAAACGGTCGATCTAGCTGGACAAAATTCGAAATGAAGGATTTTGTTAGGTCTATCTGTTGTTATAGTTAAATTTGCATGAAATATGAATAATAATTTTTTTTTAAATTTGCGTTTTTTTAATATAAATCATATTTTACTGATTGAAGTAAAAGAGTGAAATAAGAATGAATTCGTATGGGAAATATAAACTTTTAAACACATATTTGTACACAGAATAATTTATTAAAAATTAATAATTTTTCAAATATTCTTTATTAAAACAAATCATGATACGTGCAATGACTATACATAAGTTGAAAAAAGACTCGAATAACTTACAAAAGGTCAAGGGTTTTTCAATTTCATGATGACGGATACGTGACACACTCTGTATAAAAAAAAAAATAATAGATATATAAAAAGTTCCGGTACATCAAAATATAGCTTCACGTACCTTAGAGATACCTGGTTATAAGTTAGGCTCCGTATAAATACTTACCTCCCAAGGCCTTCAGTATCTTATTACAATGTATGGAAATTCCGAATTATAGTACATGGGCAATAATGATCTATCATTCAAATTAACACACAATTATAAGAGACGCTAGACGTAAGGAATACAATACGTAGTAGAGGTTCGAGTATAATATGCATGTGTGATAGGTAATATAGTGCTTCTGACAAGGGATGATCCCAAAATTCTGAAACTGTGAATATGTAGGGGATTTCCTCCTGATTACAACGCAATTTTTCTTTGCTGCCCAAATTCACTCGAAGGGGGTGAAATTAACCCCCGCAAATTCGGCTATTTTAGAATTGTGTGTTATAACTCGCCAAATGTAAGAGATAGAAAAAAAGTTTCCAGACAAAAGTTACTTCTTTTAATTAGATCTATCATTTGGTAAAAAAAAATATTTTACAGTTCACGAGGTATAACAGAAAATCGGAAAATAACCGGATTTTCAGGGGTCAATTACACCCCTTTAGAGTGAATTTGGGCAGCAAACAAAAAATCCTTCTTTGCGTTGGACGAACTGTTTTTACTTAATTCTCCTGAAAATAATTAGTGTTACTTTCGTCCCAGCCCTGCAGGACAAAAGTAACAACGACAATCACAGCGGAAAACTGCCATATCTTTTTAACTACTTATCACTTAAGGGTGAATCTGGGCTGAAATGATATACCAAGAAACGTATTATCTTAAAGCACCATTTCCATCTTTACATCTATAAAAGATAATTGTAGGCTATGCCAAATGTAAAAAGTGTTACTTTCGCCCTCGCTCTCCCCTAAATTCTTGAGGATAATTATACTTATCGTATGGTATAAGTATACGCACTTTCGAAAAATGTTTAAAAAAGACGTCGGTCTTTTCGACCCGTCCAACCGGAATGACCCCTTAACCCACTGTGTCCGTGGAATTATCCAATTCACCGGCGCACGATCTGAATCGAGGTAGCATTCGCGTATTTGTATTCAAGCCGGGCGAAGGTCTCCTGGAAATTATAAATTCATTAAACGGACGTAAATCAGACCGTAACAGATGCTCGTAAAAATGAGTTCGAACGGGAGTAAATCTCTCGGCGGGCAGGGGGGGGAAGGTGTCGGTACCGAAATACATAAATAAGCTTGGCCCCTCTTTTCTGGGGTATTTGCATATGCTAATAAAGCGAGCGCTCGCGGAAGAAATTGAAAGCTCGAAAACGGAGCAACTGCTTTCAATAATTACGTGTCTGTTTACTATCGCAGTCTGTGTAACGAACACTCTGTAACGTTACCAGAAAACCTCCCCGCTCCCTTGGTATCATCTGCGCCCATTATTCTAAACATCGCTTCACGGTGCCGACTCGCTTCTCAATCCCGCATCTACTTAAGCTACGAAGAGCACCGAGCCAGAACGAACCTCTCCGACGGAAAATTTTCATCTGTCGCTAGATCGCACGCCGATCGCGGTGCAAAGATTCAGTGAACCCTTAACCACGTACAAGATCCCAGCTTCCCTTCAGCATAGAACTCCCTGTCACCACTGCCGCGCGAAATCTTCAATCTCAATACGCGCGCCGACACATGCACGGCCCTCGTTAACAAACATCCCTTTCATCCGTCCCCTCCGACGCGACGAGCCCATACATTCAGCAGGCGCGGCGGTTTCTTGAAACACCAGCCGAGTGAAACTCATTTCGCGCGATCGGGCCCGCTGTACCGGGGCACTCGTTTGTTCGAGTGCCCACCGCGGCTCGAGTATTCGATTACCGAGTAATGGGACAGCGCTGGCGCCCCGCACGGGCTCCGAGGCAGCCTCGGGACCGTCGGAGGGAATGGTCCCGAAGTGTCGCGCGGCGGGAAAAATCGTTGGATTTTCCGTGGAGTTGCGGAGGGACCGGTTCCACGTGGACGCGCGACACTCGCCTTGTAACCTCCCTCGTTCCCTTCATCCCCGTGGACGGTACCTTGGCCGTACCCCACCTCCGGCTAGCTTGCTGGCTGCTCCTCTCTATTTGCTCTGCTTTCCGTTAACGGAGGTTAGTGTTTCGATGGAGAGTGGAGCAGCGGCGAGAGCGAGCAGGGGACAGAGGGGTGAGCTTGCCGAGGGGGCACGGCCGCTGGACAAGGACGGGGAATGGAACAGAGTGGCTCTCGACACGATCGCGAGATTATACCTACACCCACGCCAGCAGATAATAGATAGTAATTGCAGGGTTGTCCGGTCCGGCTCGGAATCGGCTCGACAGATCGATCGCCTCGAACAGAAAAGAGGGAGATAATGATGCGGCCAGGAAGAAATCGTTCTCACATTATTTTCTCGCGGCACAAGCACCGACGCCGTTATTATTATTATTATCGTCATCATACATACGTACGTGCACGTGTCCGTGAGTCTGATACGTGCACCACGAGGTCCGCGACGACCGTGGATCGAAAATCGAGACGGAGCTCGCGCTGGTCGATGGGGAACCAAGTGTAGATACATGTACACACTCGACCACGGCCAGCCTTTACTGTTGGCTCCAGTTCCGTTGTATTCCCTCGTCACTGATGGGTACATTCCGATTTTTGCCCCGGGGAGTTTATCAGGACCTCTAATCGCGGTGTATTCTTCTTCTAGGGTTTGCCGCGAGCGATTCAATTCTAAGTACCCACGGAATTTTCGCGGCAGATAGTTTGAATACTTCGTGTATAGGGGAGACCGGGGCAAAGTGGGACGAAAAATGTTTGAAGTCGAATAAAAATTTTCCCTTTATATAAAAATGTGTGAAAATAGATTTATAATATAATTTGAATATCACTATTGATAAGTGACGAATATCAATACTTAAAATAAACTTAAAGTATATTAAAATTCAACTTGAAAAGAAAATGGGGTAAAGTGGTCGATTTTGCATTTTCTTTTCAAGTTGAATTTTAATATACTTTAAGTTTATTTTAAGTATTGATATTCGTGAATATATGGGGTGAAGTGAGCTACTCTCTGGGGTAAAGTGAGCAGAAATAAAATACGTGTTTTAATGAAGGATATAATTATAAAATCAACTTTATTAGAACTTTTAAACTATTTAAACTATTTTTTCTTAAATATATTTCATTAATACAAGCTTAATGTTACTAATTTGTAACTTTGTACTTTGCGTTACTAACCTAAACTCATTTTCTTCTGAAAATGTGTGTTTTAAAGGAACTTTGTTTACACGAACAGTCTGACATATTATAAACAAAACAAATGCATACATAATTTTTAACAAAATACGTACTTATAATACCTAAATAAATTTAGATATCACTCGCGCCTCTTTTCTTTGCAGCTCAGTTTACCCCGGGGTTCACTTCGCCCCGGTCTCCCCTACGTAGAATGTTCAGTGCCGCGCGAATAATCGCGTTGGTCTTGTAAATTTATTGGGAAGTAACAGGAACAAGTGCGCCGCGAGTACAAAGAACGTTGAACATTAGTGCTGCGAGTTATCAGCCACGGGGGACGCTATTTTTAGCAAATTTTTGCAAATGCTATGCACGGAGGCTATCTGTTCGGGGAATTCATATTCCGACGGCCGAGCGAGCGGTGCTCCACGATTATTTCGTATCGCGGTTCGTAAACACGCGATTCCACGTCGCCGCGATGGCAAATTATTATTTATCGGGGGCCGATTCTGAGGCGCAAAGCCTAATCGGCTAACGGAACGAATGCGCCGCGGCCAATAAATTTCAGTTTTGGCCGGCGATCTCGCTCGCCGGCGATCGTGGATCGCCCACGCTCGCCCGTTCCCCGTTCTACCGATCCGCGCGATTAAAGATACTGCGACCAGATACCCGGTAAGAGACGGTCTCGGCGTTATCGCGCGGGCCGCGTTGTGTTACTTTCTATATTTTCTCCAGGTGCTCTCAGGATCCTGATCTCGCTACGCTCGCGTTCAGTGGAGCCGACAGTGTCACCTATTGGAAATTCAGCCCTGAATGCCGCAACGCACTGGCCAGAGAGTGCAATGCCTCAGATTTAGTGCACTTGAAACGCCAATTCGCACGCATTAGTTCTGTGACGGTTCGCAGCGGCAAAAAACATCATTTCCCTGCTTTGAAATGGAGCAGTTCACACTTGTCCGTGTCAGTTACTCGCGCTGGAACAAAGAGACCATTGATACTGACAGCGCTGAACCTAACATTTCACCAAACGCCGACGCTTGTTACATCTGTAGGTCCAAACCACGGTGTAATAGGCAGGTGTTCTGACTCCTGTTCAGAATGTGTGACTTTTTCGTCCTGGTTCTTCTGACGGCCGCTGGATTGGCGATCAAGGAGAAAAGGCTGATTTTTTGCGCAAAATTCGACTAAAAGCTCTGCTGCTACAATCACGTAAATGCGTGCATAGGTGGATTTCTTATCACGACGCCTCTCGCGACGGTCAGAATGACCACACAGAAATCGGCACGCAAAATCTCTGGGGTAAAGCTGCTGAGCCGGAATACTTGTCTGTTACACCGTGGTCCAAACGAATCGATTTTGCCTATTATTGTTGTAATAATAATTATCAAATCGTTAATACAAAAATCATTGTAAATAAATTTCTTCTTGCTCTTCATGGCCTAATAAATCATGCGTAGTATTTCGTTATATATTTTTCAACAAAACCCCTAAAAGAAGTTCCTAAAATCATACACCTTCGCCGCGGCTAAGCGTATGTAAGCTGTTAACCCGAGAGTAGGCGCGCCAAATAATTTACGTTAGTAGGCGCACGTCGGTCATTTCGACCGATGGTAATGTAATCAGAGATAACTTAATAAAATAACTAAAATAATATAAATAATGCATAACATTGTATTTTACTTCAGAATCGTTATACGTAAATAATCTTCATTTTTTATGATAAAACGATTAATCGCATTATAATATTATGAGTTCTGGAAAATTTATTTTTATACAAATGATGCATTGTAATTGATTTGGAAAATAAAATGTTACATAAAAATTTGTGCGAATGCAGAATATAAAATTACATTGTCTATTTATCAATTTGAATTTATCACTTGATTTTTAATTTTCAATAATAGCAATTATCTAACATATTTTACATTTATATTTGTTTTTCAGAAAATATACTTATAAATTTATGGTTTCATAAACGTATTAAATATTTATATTTTCCTCGGATTAGAAACTGCATCTTGAGAATAAGGAATAAATACTTACGTTTCCTCCTCTACATCTATATCCGCAGAATCAATTTCCGAATCTGTATCGTGATCGGATTGTATAACATAATCAGGATCTTCTGCGGAATCAGTGATCTCGTCTTCGATGTTTTCAATCAATAAGAAATCTCGGAAATTAATATTAGCCATGATTACCACACAGTACGCGTCGTACGCGACAGACGAAATGAGACTAACGAAACGAGACTAACGTTAGCAGGCGCGCTATGGTCGAAAAGACGACGCGTAAAAATGTACGATTTAAACCTACACGAATCCACTAAGTGTCGCTCCGTAACATAAATAAGTGAAGAACTCCTTCAAAGAGGAATAGCTCCACGGAAAACGTAAACAGTCGTGTTTCAAAACATATGAAATCGTCGGTCGAAAAGACCGACATGCGCTTACTCCCGGGTTAACGGAATAAAACTAAAAGCCACCCTTTTCACATTGCGTCAGGTTTGTTCTGCCACAGGATTTTGCTAGCACTGACCCGCCGTTGGGTCACGCCGTCCTGAGCGTGTTAAATCGATCCAGCGTACCAAGACAACCGTGCACAGGCATCTAATTACACAGAGCGAGAAAACGCAAAGTTCCTCGGGCACAGTAGCAATCCCCGCGGCTCGAAATCCTTTAATTCGCCCGATGAAAAGGCCGCCAGGGTGCGAGCGCGAGAGGCTGGCGTGTGATTGGCGTCGCGACGGGATTATCGCCAGGGAAATGCGCGTTTTATTTCCCTTTTTCGAGGACCCATCGAACTATAGAAGCCCGCGAGTCGGTGCTCGTACGCGTCTCACCCCCTTGGAGCCGTCGCTCCGTGCGCCTCGCCCTCTCGCTTACGCGACACGTCGCGTCCGCCCCCGTCGTCTCTTTATCACTCCACCCTTGCGGCACGAACGACGTTACGAGGGCGATACCGAGCGACGCCCGCGATACCTGCACGAGCGGCTCTTTGTTCCAACGTGTCCGCCATTGTGCCGCTTCCCGTTCGCCAGACTATCGCGATAAACAGCCGGAAAAGCCACGATGAATGACGCGCCGTGCTGTAACCGTCGCGCCTCGCGACTTCTCTGCGTGTCGATACTCGCCGGGGCTCGAGGGATTTTTGTCCACCGGCCGCGAAGGTTGCCGGAGATCTCTCGCCGATCACCGGCGAGGACTGGACGGGGACGTGGCTCGGGATAAATTCGCCGCGGGATTAGTTTCTCGTCTGGTGTAATCAACGTGGAACGCGTTTATCAACGTCTCCCTCCGGTTACAGTCTCTGATTCGTTGATTCGGAATTTAAATTCCAGATAGGAGGGATCCTTGTGCGCGCAAACATGCGCGGATCCTTTGGGCTTCGTATTCGCGCATTCCAAATATGTACGCTGCGCCTAATGAGCCTAATTAGGCTAATACGGCCAGTAATTAATACAAATACCGAGGCGGATATAAAATTTCAACGATTAGCCGTACCTGTAGCGCGTGCAGCCCTTAACGACTGTGACGCGGAGTTCGCCGCCCGCTAAATTACAGTCGCGTGGAATTTTAATACCGGCAGCGGCGATTTTTTGTGGAATCTAAAATTCCTGGTTGTGGCTCGTTACTTTTCATAGGCACGAGTCGGGGGCTTGCCGCTGGGAATACAGAAAGTCGCTGTAAATAATTTCATACCTATCGAGCAAGTAGTCTATTTTAATTGGATAAGTGCCGGGGTAAAGGAGATCTAACGCAAGATACATCCGTGATGCAGCGTTAAGTTAAGGGGTTATGCCTAGTCGGGCGGCCGAATGGAGGCGAATGTTTGTGATTTTTTTTTGAACAAGCGGAAGCGTATATTTTTACAAAAGTTTTTGCACTTCAGAGAGCAACATTTAAAGAACATTTGGTAATTTTTTCGTAGAAAAATATTTGCGTTTATAATAAAATAACAAGCGACATCCAAGAAGCATTTTTAAAAAGGGTGTAGCCGGATAAGCATAGGGAAAAGTGCCCCCAAACCAAATTGAACTTTGTTTGCGGCAATCGATAGGTTCCTGTAAGAAAACTATTTCTGCCAAGTTTCAACCCGATACCCCTACTACTAGGGTAGTTACAGGGTGAAACGTAATTTACAGTTTAAGCTCCACTACTTTTGTTCTATTGAATAGAAACTTCCACAAAAAATCAGAGGCCTTCTGCCCATTGATACACGTGTCTGTGATTTTTTTCAGAACTTTCAGTGGCAAAACCGAATTTTAAAAAATTTAATAATATTAAAAATCACGTTCTCAAAGTAAAAATTTCAAATCACAACATTTATACTTTTACGGTTTCGGCGTGTTTGTATGGTCATTAATGTCTAATTTATTCAGATTTTTCGAAAGGGTGGAACGCAGTCGCAAAAATCAAAAACTGATATTTGAGGATTTCAACTTTGAATAGCCGCCATTTTGTTTTAAATTTATATTTCGGAAAATTCTCTCCGTCAACCTGGGGATAGATTAATATACTACCGAAATCTTTTTTGTTTTTTGATTTTAGATAATCTGGTTCCGAATGGCAGTGCTCACCGCAAAACCAAATTTTTAAAAATGCTTCTTGGATGTCGGTTTTTACTTTATTATAAACGTAAATATTTTTCCACGAAAAAAATTCCAAATATTCTATAAACATTGCTCTTTCAAGCGCAGAAAGTTCTGTAAAAATATACGCTTCCGCTTGTTCAAAAAAAATTCACAAACATTCGCCTCCTTTCGGCCGCCTGACTAGGCATAACCTCTTAAACGAACGTCGCGTATGGTTCGAGATACATATAATGGATCTGGTAGACTTCGCGAGTTCGAGTGCCCTCACTTTCGTCGATGATACAATAACGAACAATCCAGGCTGTCAGCTACACCCTCATCCACTAAATAGAAGTGTATTAAGACTGTCAAACGCACTCCCATCGACCAAGCGAAAGAATGCTCGAAATATCTCAAGTGTTCCTCATCAAACAGTCTTTGGAACGTCGCGTTCACCTTTGTATATATCCATGCCTGGCGATCAATCTCGATCCGAACCAAGACAACCAGCCTCTGTTTACCTAATCGGCGTTACATAATGCGGAAATTGGAGCAGAACTTGGGCCACACTTAGGCGCTCGTGGCAAAACGATTCCCAGCGAGGAAGTCCTCGGTGCATCGATGTTCGAAACGAAAAGTGTTTCTGATTCTCTTCGGGAACAACGCCCTGGGGCTTAATTACTCGGCCGTGAGGCAGGCCGTGACAGAAACGCCTGAACGGCTTCTCGTCCTTCTCTTCCTCCCTGCCGCCGTCGGTTGCTTGTTTTAGCAACAATTTAAACTCATAACGTTACAATGTAGCCCCGTTGTTTCGACGGCGCCGGCAGTGCCCGTGCGTGGAAGGCTTTGCCATAATTACTCGACCGGTAATACAGAACGGCCCTTGAGTGGCAGCTCATATTACTCGCCTAACCCGCGTGAAAACTAACCCCTTGGGGGGATGGGGCGTGGAATGGGAATTACCCTGGGCTCGAGGGGTGAAGGACGGTCGCCGGCAGGGGTCCGGGGGGGTGAGAGCGCCGGGGAAAAAAGAACTCGACGGCCTGCCTTTTCAGCGATCTCCTTTCTCCCGTCGCTGACATCCCGCTGTACCTTTTACGGATACGGAGTGGCGTGGCAGGATGGACAAATAAATTACGAATTAACGTGTTGCCATTGAGCGTGCAACGACTGGAGCGGTCGCGTAGGTGTCGTCACCGATAACCGCGGACGCTGTGATTTGAATCTCGCTGGCTAATTGGGGCGATAGGCTGCGATTGTGGAGAACGAGAAGCGATCGGACAGCCTGACAAGTTACGACAGACTTGACTGGGCGAATCGGAAAACTCAGATAACAGAAGTCACGGAGTGAGTCGAATCGCTCGCAAATAGCTGTGACTAATACATTACACCGAACACGTATTTTATCTCGGGCACTAGCGCTTCCACTTAAACTCCACTTACCCGCGCCACGGGCTATCGGTGTTTGTCAATATTTATCGACAACGATATCCAGGGGCGCCGAACGGAGCGACAGCGCGGAATCCAAGGTAGCGCGGAACGACGTCCGATCGATCAAAAGAGTAACGATGATCGTCAGCGGCGAGGTCGTCGGGCCACCGATAACCGCGACGCTCTCGCGACAATAGGAACCTGTTGAGTCACGTAGCGCATCGGTCGCAGAGCGACGCCGGGCGTCGTTACCTGCCACCTAACGCAATTCTATCGTGCGCGTTATCGCCGGCTCGGGGCGGCGGCGCTTTTTGAACATTTCCAGCGCGGCACGAGGGCGCGACTTTTCACGTTTCCGAGAAGAAGTTTGCACGTTAAACAGGCCCTCGGCCTTAAACGGGCTGCCCCGACGTCCTGCTTGACAACTTCCTGAGATAAGCAGCGCCGATAGAGGTGTAAGCTCCTGCCGCCTCACCTTCCTTCGACCCTCGCCCTGCCTTCCCCCCTCCCCCCGCCCCCGTTCGCGATCCCCGTGCCTCATCGGGGACCCTATCTTATCTACTACAAACAAGAATTACGTTTGCCGCGTAATCTCCAGCCGACTCGCGATTTATTGCACGAACCCGGGGCCCTGCGAAATCGGGCGATCGCACGCGTCACCGACGAGACCCCCCTCCTCCTCATCGTCCCTCTCTGGCCTGACGCGGCACGTTAAGGGCCCCTGACGCCGGGGTCCACTCTTATATAAGAATGATTTAACTGGCCCATTCGCCGCTGCCCTCCACGCACACCCCCACCTCTTTTCCCGCCCTTTCTCGGAATTAATTTCTTCCCGCGGCGGCGTGTTTGCCGTCGCTTGTCGCGCCCCGTCATGCTGGATTATTTGCCGGGATAATTAACGCCGCGACAACGCTTCGAATTAGTTCCAGGTGGAGTAAATTTTTGGGAGTGCACGTGTTGATAATGCGGTCGGTGTGTTTGGTTAGGTGGCCGGCGCGCGGTCTGAGGGGACCCCGATGTTTAAAGAGTGCCGGGGCACACGGGACGCGGGGCTTTCTGAAAGCTTTTCCCTCTCATGTTTGTAAGTGCCAATAAACGTGGAAAATCGAGCGTGCGGCATTTTCTGTGTTTGCGCGTGGATGGCTGGTACACTCCACGCACTGGAGTACATAATTAAAGGTTTAGATTTTACCCGGGCAAGCTGCACCGTCGAGTGGCAGTGCGCGGGATACATAAGTGGGTCATTCCACGCGAAGTCGGACACTTTTCGGAGTAACAGTTCGGATTTTGGCGCAACTTGGATATGTTGTAGTCTTTAGGGGTATGTAAACATATCTCGAAGGATTTTTCGAAATGTCAAAAATTGTGGATGTTACAGCGTATGTGAAATATAGTGTTTACTATGTTTCCACAAATTATAACTGTTCAACTAATAAACTGATAAAAATCACCTTTTGGGTGCTTATAGTGCAGATGTAAGAGTACCTCATAAAAATTATTTCACTTAATAAAAACGAATATTTGACCATTTATTTAGTAATTGTTCTAAACAAATGCAATTTTATAGTTGAAGGCACCTTTTTAAAAATTTGGAAAAAATAGGAGGATAAAGCCCTGTTTTTCCTTTTTATGGACATGTTTTGAAAAACGTGGACGTTTTAAAATTGGCCAAATGAAAATTAATTGAATCGCTCGGGCCGTGCGGTACTCGCAGCGGCCAAGCGGCTATACCTGATATTCTTATACAGGATTCTCGAAAATGGTAAGTATTTGAAAAAAACTGAAGGGGGAAAACTCTTACTGTTTTTTATATCCGACATAATACGGTATCTGAATTTTTGGTGTTCGCAATATTTTCCTTGAAACGAGGGTGACTTTTAGTTTTTAAATGGAATGTTATATATTTGATTACCCAATATGAAAGCGACTGCCAAGACAAATTAAACCATATGGTACATTATGACCTTCAAGGCCACACAAGGTTAGGAATGAAATAAAGAAACCCTATCTACTAGATAGATAGTTCAATATATTTACTTCAAACCTTGCAGCGGTCCTCATTAATACCCTATATAAAAGTGGCAGGTATAGCCGCTTGGCCGCTGCGAGTACCGCACGGCCCGAGCGACCAGTCGAGCCGGTGTGATTTCACGCAGCGTTATAAAAAATTAATTTTCATTTGGCCAATTTTAAAACGTCCATGTTTTTCAAAACATGCCCATAAAGAGGAAAAACAGGGCTTTATCCTCCTATTTTTTTCTAAATTTTTAAAAAGGTGCCTTCAACTATAAAATTGCATTTGTTTAGAACAATTACTAAATAAATGGTCAAATATTCGTTTTTATTAAGTGAAATAATTTTTATTAGGTACTCTTATATCTGCACTGTAAGCACCAAAAAGGTCATTTTTATCAGTTTATTAGTTCAACAGTTATAATTTTTGGAAAAATAGTAAACACTATATTTCAAAGAGCTGTAACATCCACAATTTTTGACATTTCGAAAAATCCTTCGAGATATGTTTATATACCCCTAAAGACTACAACATATCCAAGTTGTACCATTTAAGAGATAACTGGTCATAAAGAAGGTGTAAAGAATTTGTTTGTGAAGAAAATTTGCAGAATAATTGATTAATTCTTTAATAATAAATCAACCAATTCAAAAACTATTTAAGAAAGATATTTCCAGCTGTTTAACTATTAGTAATTTGTAATTAAATATATAATCCTCTAAATGTCCGTATTTCTGCTGATGAAAAATAGTTTAGAATTATTTTGTTGCAACTATAATACAAACGTAACGCATATAACAATAAGAAAAATACGAAATGATCAGGAATGGGGACATGAGCAGAAATTGGGACGTTCGCGTTATGCTCGAAAAGGAGGCGCACGTACCAGGGTTTCTCTTCTTGGCAACAAGTTACCCAGACAACCCGAGGAAGCAGCGAGTATCCGTTCAAGGTTAACGTCTGATCGGGAACATTGTTGCGCGCTGTAAGTACAGCTGAAATGCGTCGGTAAAAGAAGGACTTATCGAGCCCTCGTCTGGTCGAAGCCGAGAATAAAAGGGAACACCGCGCCGGGCACAATAACTTTTTCGATCGCATCAAACTTCCCTCGCCGGGGCGTTGAAAGGCAAGCCGACCGGAGCGCACCGATTGCGAAAGCAATTACTCGAATCCGCTTATAAGATCAGCGCAACAATTCGCTGTAATTACACGAGTGATATTCAAAAAGAACGAGCCGCCAGCCAGAAGGCACGACCTTCTTGGATTTAGGAAAGCTGGTCCGTGGAAACGAGCCCGGCAAAGACAAAGCAGCCCGGAGCCGGAGGAGTTGGCGGGGAGGAAGGGGGGCGAATCGCGAGAGAACTTAAAGGGTCTGATCGAGGGAGAGAAAGGGCAGAAGAAGAGTGGAAGAGCCGGGCGGGCAGCGGGAGGGGGAGGAAGAATAAGCAGGAACGGAGCAAAAGGAGCAAGAGGAGCAGGAGGTGCAGGAAGAGTAGTAGAAGTGGTGGAAGAAGAAGTAGAAGAATAAGCGAAAGAAGGAGAGCGAGGCTGGTGGCTCTCTGTCGTGGTGGGGGAGTAAGTTGTTGGAAGAAAGGGTTGAAGGCGAGTCACCGAGCCTAACCGTGCACCACTCGAACTCGAACTCAAACAACTTTAAGCCGTGTGTACTCGCGCAAACAAAACAGCGCACTAATTGCTTACGTCACTCGGCAAGTCAATGGACTTCTTGACTGAGCACTCTGTGAGTCATACAACGAGTCCCGGCGAGAGGTGCACCGCCGAGCCACCTCGGGTTTCAATTAAATCACGTCCACGCACTGTTTACCTCGTATAAACGCACCCAACTCCCTTATATATACCGTCCTGCGCAACGACCAGCTCCACGCTAATAACGATGACAAGACGAGGAGGAAAGGGCCAGGGGATCATCGTTATCCGGCCGGGATCGCTTCTTTTTCTCTGCCCCGCGCGCTTGATTGATACGCGCTTTAAATATAATTAGGGGCCATTAAGGACGATAATTCGCGGCCACGGGATCCGCGTGTTTCTCCCTTTCCCCGCGCGATTATCCTGGCTAAATCGAGCAACGAAAACTAGACCGTTAGTGACTTAATTCCCGCGGACCTGGATGATCCGCTCGGACGCGATCGGATTGAAATTGCTGGGAGCAGGCTGGCCCGCTGGACGTGCAAGGTTAGCGATAATGACGGCAACGAGGTCCAGGTACGTGTACCGACTCTCCGGCCACTCTCGATACTCTATTAATGCCTCCTGTCGTCGACCATATTCTCTTGCATTACTGTAATCGCTGTCCCCCGAAGCATGCCCGGTATTAATACAAACGACTGTCCATCGACGCGGCGCAGCTGTTCCTCGTCCAGGTAATTCCCAAGGTTAACAAAAACGCGGGGCTTCGGTGCCTGAACGATGACGTTCTGACCGGCAAGAACTTGCATTTTCTCATTGCAACATCGACTGCTCTGTGGATCCCTGAAAGAATAATCCTGAGGAAATGGGCCTCGACCCGACCAATGTCATTTCTTACGACCCTGCCGAGATCGCCGTATCGTCAGAGGCCGGTACTATTTGAAGGTTTCCAAGTGACTTTCTATTCCTAGCGATTAGTACACCAAAACTTAACGAATCGATCGGACCTTTTCTTCGAGACTCGGTTGAATGGAGCTCCGAAACAACGGACGTTAACAGAACAGGTGGAAATACGAGGGGTGTATTGGAGCATGCAGTACATATCCCCCGCGGTATGCAAGGCTAGGAAGGGGGCTATAGAAGCTATCTTAGATCGAACGGAGTCCAATTACCGACGTTATTAATTAATCCCCTACCCTTGCTAGCCGCTCCATCGTCTCTCGCTTCTATTCTCAACCCCATCGTCGTCCGTCTGTCCGCCAGAGATACCTGCTAGGGATATCCCCTCCAGCGTGGATCGTACTCCATTACCAGGACCACGGTCTTCGAACGCTTGCTGGTCCTTTAAACACGTGCCCCACGACCCGCGATCCTGGGGCCATTATCTCGTCGATGAATTTTCTGCGATCGAATGTTATCCAGAGAGATATACCATGCGTAAAATTTCGTTGACCTAACAAAGGAGAGGGTGGACGACGCAGTCTTATATGAAACATTCCTATTGCTGATATAGGGTAAATCCGGGAGAGTTGGTCGAGTCGCTGTATTTCAGACTCTATACGTAAAAGCGCGTTGAAATGCAGACCACTTCTTTAGAAGCCAAACAGTTGAATGAATAGCCTCACTTCGCTGCCTTCTGTATTTTTCTGGATTTATAGGCTGTAAAAAGTAAATTGAGGTTATATTTAACATCTTTTCTCACACAACGGTGCACAGTGGGGAAATTTCGCGATTTTATGGCCAAAACCACAATAAATAAAGTTTTCAATTCGACAAAATAAATGCAAATGTCAATTGAATAACTAATACGAGTATCAAATGCCACCAATTTTACTGTTAAATGTTTTAATACAAAGCTCGTATAGACTCGCAAATGTTTATTAACTCTTCCTCTCAAAACTAACGAGAATACCATCTCTCGCTGCAGAAAGGAGAGATGGTCGAGTTATGAATTTTTTCATTATTTTTGTTTATTTTTTTATTTTTTGTCATTATTTTATTATTATTTTTGTTTATTTATTTTACTCATTCACTTTTGTATTCATTTGCCTTGCTAATTGCCGGTAGGTAGTTCACTTTTTCTTTAGTGTGTTCTTTACTTGTTTAGCATAAACAATTAAAATAGCAATGAATCTGTAATTGTATTCACTCATAAATAATTTTGCTTTCTTCTTTGTTATATCTCCATGAATAACAATGCGAGTGGTCTCTGCTAACGACGGAAACTATTTCTCCCGGCACCTCGGGAGAGGTGGTCAGATGTCATGATTTAAGTTTTCAACCCGATTTACAGTAAATATTGTCTTCAAGCAAGTATCGACCAGTTTTTCTGAATCAGCACAAAATTCTGAACATATTAGGTTTGTTCTGATAAAATAAGTAATATCCATATTAGTTTTAATAGCCATTTTATATTAAGTCGACCGCGTCTCCCGGATTTACCCTATCTCCTCCTGATTTCGTCAACTTCACCCAAGTTTTCAGTTTCAGATTTCTTTTGTTTTTCTTTGAGTAGTTTCTCTAATAGTTTTTCCAACGCCTGGTTTGAGTCTTTAGGAGTGGGTTTATCGTTATTCATTTCTTCTAGATAGAAATCGTTAAACAGCAAATTTTGTTCTTCATCCAAATATGTTTTCGATATTTCTTCTGTTATAGTTATCCATATTCTTCTTGTCTGGTGTCTTTTGTTTAAAGTTTTCCTTACCTTAGCATAGTTTGGAGTGTTTGTAATTGATTGGTGTAATGCTATGGGTTGATGTTCAACTGGTATACCAAAAATTTGTCCATTAGGAGTAGCTATTGAGATTATGCATATAACATTTGATTTTCCATCTGCTGAAGGTTTAACCGCCAAATCAAACCTTAGTTTATCCACGTTCCTTGAAATATTTGCAGAAAATGTTGTTTTAAAAATGACAAAAATTTTATTTACAAACCACGTGTATGTACAACATTCATAATTCCTAACACAATTTTGTACACTAGTTTACAAGATTAAGTACCTGTGAAGAAACGAGTTTCTCACCTGCACAGACAAAAAAACAACATTTAAAGCCTTTAATTTAGGGGCTATAAATTCTTTACAGTCAGTTATTCTACAGTTCTCTGCCTTGATCGTTTTAACTACCTCCAACCTCTTCTTCTCTCCCGTCTCATAAAGACAGTCATGACACCTATTGAATTCCGTCGATAACGCGGTAAATTCAAAATATGTCACTAACGGCCGATTTCTTCGCCTCTAGATAAAAGTTATCTGGTGGATAGGTACAGTAGAGTGTGATTGACTCGCGTTCTCCAAGGCTAGTTACATCGGAAAAATATTAATATTAACCTGCTGTTGCGGAATTAAACTGGTGAATGTTTAAAGAATGACCATTTATTAATTGATATTTATATCTATGTAAAGAAAGGATACTTTCTTCATATCAAATTAGCCGCGCTTGACTAGCTCAGCATGTCCTCTAATCGATATATATCGATGCTCAACGAGAGAGAGCAAAATATAGAGAGAGAGGACCTAAGAGAACACACGTGCAAGGATTAAAGTAATAAAATAAAATAAAATAGTAGACCTAGGAGGAATTGAGGAGAATAGACTTTAATTGTCGTTTCTCTTTCTTTTAGGTAATTAACAACCATCTTGTATATTTGTAAATACTGTATACACATCACACGTAAATTATAACCTCTTTCTTTTAGAGCAACACGTTCTGGTTATTTTCCTGGAAAGTCCTCAACATTATCCTTTGTCTTATATCTATACAATTTTCACTTTGACACAGCAGCTTAATATTGACATTTTTGCGATGTAACTAACCTAGGGAAACGCGAGTTAATCATACTCTACTGTACCTATCCGCCAGATAACTTTTATCCAGACGCGAAGAAATTGGCCATAAGAAAACTCCACACTACTCTATAAGTGTGGTTGCTTACTTTACATAAGTAATATCTCTATTACTTTTAATAATCATTTTATATCAAGTCCACCGCGTCTCCCGGATTTACCCTAATAGATTTATCCCAAGGATATCATTCTGTATGTATGGATTTCAAGCCCGAGACACTTCACACCGAAGTCACGAACCGCTTCCCGAAACGGTCGGCTCGGTTGCCGAAAATCCAAGCGGATGCCGGCGATTCGGTTGGCCGCACCGAGGCCGCCCGGGTTTACTTCGCGATGCCGGAGCGCGCGGCCTTGACGCGGCTCCTCTCGAGGTCTTTATTAACTTTTTGCGATCGCGATCGGGCCGAGCGCCGCGCGGGCAATAATCACCGACCGAAACGTCCCCATCGGCGCGTAAAGACGACACTTTCTTGCCGCGATTGCGCTTATCGTCGTTTAACATCTCCCGTCGGTTGCGCGCTGAAAACCTGTCCCGCCACGCTCGTCTATCGGCAACGCGTCTCTCGTCGACGCGATCTCGATAGCGGGGCGGTTTTTCGACCAGCCCCGCGAAAACGACAAGTCGCGACGACGCGCATCGGGGACCCCGCGTGACAAATCGAGTCCGACCGTTCCCGCGGCTATCGCGGATCGAGAGTCTCCCGGGGGTGGGGGCAGGAAGAAGGGAATAGAACGGTTTTGTAACGACGAACGGTGCGGATCGTTCCCTCTTTCCGGGGAGCGAGACTGTCCGTGGAATAAGCAGAGGAGACAGCCTGGAGAGGGGTTGGGAGGGGAGATGGCGGCTGGAGGAGGAATAGAGATCCAGCGAGGGAAGTTAGAGGAGAAGCTAGTCGCTTTACCGAGCTGGTTTTTTGCTCGCGGCATCCTGATTGGTGTTTTTGCCCCGAGCTCGATCGGATCGAGTCAGCACGGCTAAGGTAAAGCCAAGAGGCTGCATGGTGTCAGTCAATTACGCCTTAACAATGGGGTTACGTTTCAATTACATCGACGAGGAATTGGGTATATCCACGGACCCTCGATGGAATACCGGTCATTCGATACGGGACAAGCACTTCCAGCAGCCGCGATCGTTAGAGTCGCCACGGGCGCAGCCCGTACACGGCGTTTACTATCGAATTAAAGCCTGTCGTTTATGGAGCTTCGCTGCGGCCGTTCGCGGTTCTTCCGCTCGCCGCGATCGCGACGCTCTGGGAACTTTTCGCTGGGTGTCGGTGTGTTCGCGAGGTCGGCATCTGAATGCGACTGTCGCGGACGAAACTGAAACTCGTCACGCGCAACACTCCGGTGTCAGCAAACGTACCGTCAGGCTTGATTCACACTATCGGTCCGGTCACGGTCCGTTCTCGATTCGATCAAATGTTATTCCACTGTTTACACTGTACGTATTCGCATCATGGGTAACGCACCGATCTCGGTTCGATCTCGCTTCGATCTAGGGGTGTTCGATTCCGATTCGATTCTTCAGAAAATCGGTTCTTTTGGTTAAAAGATCGATCTTTTGAATCGGTTATTTGGTATCCGATTTTCCCCAGAATCGATTCTTTGATGTAAGAATCGACAATGGTTTTTTTGCTGTCTGGGGGAATTAATTGCCACTAGTGAAAGGACCAATCGAACTGCTTTTTGCGTAGGTTTTCCTGGTCTTATACGTTTCCCGCCATTTATACACGATTCCTGAAAAATTTATACAGGATTCGCGACAAATTTATAAACGATTCTTATGTTCTGGATGATCCTGGACAGTTCTATGTAGATCTTTCTTTACCATTTTTCTTTCTTCCTTTCTTGTGTATTTTCCAAAACCGGAAATATTTTAACTGATCACAGAAATAGTTTATCACCTGAACATTTATAGCAATTATTGTTTTTAAATTCCTTATCAATGAAAGAATGGCAATTACATGATGAATAAAATATTTAAAATGAATAGCAAAATATTTCTTCTATTCAATACAATGCCCTTCAACAACTATCCAAAATTGTTCCTTGTGAAAGTATTTTTTATATTGATTCTTTCAAAATTATTCAAATCCGACTTCTATGTATGTATATGTACTAATTTTGGGAAAAAAGTTTTATGGTTTATGGAACAATGTCATTTGTCCAAATGCAAAAGAGACTGCATCAACTACTTTAATTAAATATTCAATAGCAAATAAGGGACAGGAAACTAAAACTTCTCACCCCATAGATAATTTTTTTTCAGTAATAGCTGATACGGTAAAAAATTTCTCTCCACTGGATCAGCATTTTGTTAAAACTAAAGTCTTTTTGTTAGTAAATGAAATCGAATCTAAATACTTTATGCAGTCTCCGTCCACAAGTTTCTACTTCTCAATCATCACCTGCTGTACCTATGCAATCACCACAGAGTGTACATTCATCGGACCGACTTGATATTCCACATGTAAAATGTGCTCTACCTGCTGGTCTGACTCCGTTGCCACAACATAATGTTCAGGAATATGAAACTAGCGCATCATTTATGAACAACTACGACGCATCAAAGTATGCAAATTTATAACGCGCGACACACTACAGATTGTTATGTGTATGTTAATTTTCCATTTTGTGATGACTCAGTATTAATAAACTCATTAGTATTTTAATATTTAAAAGAGTATTACTTACCTTAGGCACACAACTAGTTTTTCCCTCGGAGAATTAGCTTCGCGAAATCTGGTATTTCTTCTCAAAATTCTTTTTCAATTTTCGATAATTTCATTTCGAATATACCCGCACTCATTCGAAAATATTGAACGAATTTGTCCTCGTCATCCACTAAATGGGAATAAAATGTGAAATTTTCCCCTTCAGTTTTTCTGCCAATCAAACTGGGGTGAATCCACATTGACCTATTATTTTTTTTTCTTGTTCGATACTGTTCATTTTCTTCGTCTTCTTCGTCCAATGCGACAGCAATTATAATCAGTTCCTCAACCGAAAATACTGGCATTAAATGAGAAAAAGTGAGTACGAACTCGACAGTACGAAGGTCGGAAATAAACTGATCTTCGAGAAGTTCAAGAATGGACCACTTCTGTACGGATCCGATCGCATCGAGAGCAAAAGCGCGACCGGACCGCGACCGTAAGTGGATCGATAGTATGGACACTCAGGGCTGTGATCGAAACGAGAACGGACCGTGACCGGGCCGATAGTGTGAATCGAGCCTTAGTCTCTTCTTTCTACTTGCTGGATTTGACATTCATATCCTTTCATTTACCCAATATACGCCACAATCGGTTGAATGCCGCCTCGATTAGCCTAATTTCACGCAGCCGGTTTTTCCCATCTTCGTTCGTCTCACGCGAAACGTCCGACGATTAACCGTGAACGATCGAACGTCTCTTAATTGATACTCTCCAAGAATTCAGCGCGGGGAGGAACAAAACTCACCGAATCTCGCCGCGTCCACCGGCAACAATACCGTGTAACGAGTTCGCGAGCAAAAAGGGGGCGAGCGGAAAGAAGGAGCCGAGGCGCTGGCGCGACACCCGTTTTCCGTGAAGTTCGATCAATCGGAGAAAAAAATGGCGAAGCATGACGTACCGCTGCGTGGGCCCGAGACAGGCCCTCTCCCGGGGCCGTGGTAGGTGCAGGGCATAAGGCTCCGGAGTTGTCGAACCGGCAACGTCGAGACGCTGTGGTCCCGCGGTCTCTCAGGTAAGGAGAAAAAGGGAGAAAAAAGCCGCGGCAGAGGGGGGAGGAGGAATCGCCCCCTAGAATGTCCTTTGTCGCGGTCCCCTCCCCCTGCCTGCTTGCCTTCGTCCACCCTCTCCACGACGACGAGTCCTAAGGCCCGTGTTCGGGGCCCTTCACGTGTGTGGAATGCGTGCTTCCACTCGGCCGAGGAGACTTTCGTCGGACAATCTTTGTATTTTTCGGTACTCGCGCGCGCTACGTGCAATTAAACGAGCGAACTGTTTATACTTTGCATTAAGATCGTTTGCAATTGGAGCGGTCCTGGTAGTTCTTACACACGGTACCTTCTCGAGTGTTTGTCCAAAGCGTGGGTAATGGGAAAGTCGAGGGAAAGAGTTCCTCAGTTCTTCGGCAGTAGGTCGAATGTCTAGATTGTTATTTCGGCGAGTCTTGCATGCATGTGGTAACATCGAGGTAATACCGATGTCCACGGCGCTTCCATTGCACTTGAAGCTTCTGGAGATGCCTCCCCCCCTGGTGCCGCCATTTTCATCGGCGACTCTCTCAACTTCCCTAAATTGCCGTCCATCCGCGTTGTTATATTCGAAATCAACGAATCTTGATCGCGTGTCCGGTGCATCGTAAGCTCCGTGAAGAGGGATTATTGAAAAGGGAAGAAGACGAGGCTGTAGGAGCATAGAGCCGGAGGATGGGGAGGCAGAACGGTATATACGAAAGCATCTTCTCAACTGTCGAATCGAATATCTGGGTAATGGCTTTCTGGGTCTCCCGCTGCCACGAACACGGTCCCATCTACGGCGAGCTTAAATTAAGGGTGGACCCCTCATTTTCTTAAAATATTAAATCATCGTCCTGGTGTCGCAGCGGGGCTGCCACGGGGCCCGGGGATCCAAAGAATGAGGCCCCGGCCGAGGAGGAATTAAAATTCATTGGTCTCAGAAACCCATGTCACCGGCCGAGTGCCATCGTAAATACCTGAGTTCCTCTCGGTTGAGCGAGGTCACCGTAAAAATTATGCTTCCACGGTTCACCAAGGCCAAGGGCCGATGATCTTGCGCCGCCGCGACAGCCGTACACCAATTCACGGGATTTATAAACAAGGCTTCCTCTCCAACCGACAGCGCAGCGATTCCTCGTATCATCTAACAGAAGAATAGAGGATTAAACTCATTTTTACGTAGACAATCTATCCCAACTCGGGGGAGAATGGAGGGGCGTATTCGACGCAACAGTGTTTATTATCCAGCACAATAAGCCGAGATTCAGCGCGTAATTGTAGGCCGGCGACGTGGCTGGTGGAACGAGTTAAGTCGGGGCGAGGGCGCGCAGGTGCAAAATACGCTTTCCTGTTAATCTTATTCGAATGACTGGAGGCGGCCGTTCCTCTTCTGCTTTGCAAACACTCGGCTCGCTCAGCTGCAGCATCAACAGGCTCCTTTAAATCGTACGGCAGATTCGTTAGAAGTCGTCGGGACGCATTAGCCGCCCCTTTAGCCCGTTTCCAGCGGCCACGTTACCACGATACGATCTTCGGAGGCGACCGAACGGAACGACGGGGCCCGGCGTCCAGAACGGGAAGGAGAAGCGCGACAACCAGCGACGCAACTGGTTTGCATCCGCCGCGTGAGATTTTCATCTGTTTTCTCGGAAATTCCGGCGAATAATCGCGGAAAGGAGTGAAGGGGAGGAGTGCAGAGGAAACCAGGCGAGCGCTGAAACGTATCCTGGCTGGGAGGACGAGCGCCGGCGAGTCTTTGCGTGTCCTTAGTCGTGCGAGGTCTGTGATCGAGAGCATCGCGAGGCACGTAGGCTGCCTCGAAAATGGGACGCCAAATCGAGGTGACCATTTAGCATATCGCGAAAAGTGGAACACAACCAGCCCTGGGTTCGATGGATATGAGTAGCCGTGGGCGATGGACTTCGGTGCTCGAGGCGTACTTCTTCGCCGTTTTAGGCTCAGCACGTTGCGAGGTCCTGTTCTGCGGAGACTTTAATGGCGATATTATTATTATTATTACTATTATTATTATTATTATTATTCCTCTTTTTTCTCAGACTTGTGTCTGGTTGATCATAGACAGCACGCGAACCTCGGTCAAGCGTGCTTTCTTTATGTCTGTTGAGTTATGGTGCATTTAAGAATTTCCGGGCGATTGTACATGTATCGATAATTATTGATTTTTGTAACTGTATGTATATGTTTGCAGGGAGTTGTAATGCGCGGGTGTATTGGTGAATGTTGTGTGGTATGACTCCTGTACTTGACAGTATTATTGGTACTATTTCTACTTCTACTTATTATTATTATTATTATTATTATTATTATTATTATTATTATTATTATTATTATTATTATTATTATTATATATACGGGATAAAGTCCCATTAGTATAGAAGAGCAAAAACAGAGAAAAAGACAAAAAGAAAAAAGAAATAGCAATACACAGCGCATACAAAAAAAGCATACAATACTTAAAGTAGATAAATGGTTCACACACTATAAACTCACACACAACAAGGTTACATAAGTTTACATAAGTTGATCAAGAGCCTTCTTAAAGGAATAGGTTGATTCCGTGAAAGAATCAAGAGAATCGCCAAAAGCATTTGCAGCATTACAAATACGATTTCTCGGATCTGAGAAACCGTGATTCAACTTATAAACCAATGGATAAAAGGATTGTCTCAACCGCAAAGATTTTGTAGGGGCCTAAAAATTAATTAACCGAAGGAGTTGAGGTCATTTTTTCATTCCATTAATCAACTCGAACACGAACAGAAAGTCAATGCGGACCCTCCTACTTTCAAGTGATTTCAAGTTAAGCAACTTCAAGACGGGCGTGTACTCGTGATCGTTATACGACATCTTACGTCCAGATTTGTACGCAACGAAACGCAGAAATTTATGCTGCACCCTCTCTAACATTAATTCATATCTTACATAGCGTGGCGACCAAATAACCGATGCGTACTCCAGGCGAGGTCTAACAAGTGTGCGAAATAGTAATTTAAGAGTACGCGGGTCCCTGAAGTCTGCCGAACAGCGTTTCAAAAAACCAAGTGTCTTAGTAGATTCACTAGCAATGCGCAGACAATGTTTTGAATAGTTTAGCAGCGGTGTCAAATAAACACCTAGATCGAAAATTTCAGAGACGTGAGTGAAGATCGCATCGCAAAGCTTATAGTCAAAAGACACGGGGCAGATTCTTCGAGATGATCTCATTAAATAACATTTTGAGAGGTTTAGGGTCGTGTAGTTATTCGCGCACCATCTCTCAAAATTTACAAGGTCCATCTGTAAACCGTGACAGTCCTCGTTACAGGATATTCTTTTAAAGATCTTTAAATCATCCGCGTATAGTAAAAAATGACTATGTTCGAAAATACACGATAGATCATTTATAAAAAGGTTAAAAAGTAAAGGACCAAGATGTGAGCCCTGAGGAACGACTTCGGCCCCGCAAGTAGCTTTCAAACCATGAAAGCATAGCATTGCAGAAACCCATGGCAGATAACTTTGATACCAGAATGCTACGAGACACCGTATCGAACGCTTTCTTAAAGTCCGTAAATATGGTATCGACTTGAAAGCTGTGCTCCAGAGAGGATGATGCATAATGCGAATAATACGAAAGATTTGTAACTGTTGATAGCGAAGGCATGAAACCATGTTGTTCTTCACAGATCAAATTAGTAATGTAAGGCTTAAGCTTGTCCACAACTAAATCTTCAAATAATTTAGGGATGACATCAATAATACAAATCAGTCTATAGCTACGAACATCGGCCGAAACGCCAGACTTAAATATGGGAGTTATTGCACTTGTTTTCCATGCTTTTGGAAAAATTCCAGTGGATAAAGAGGTGTTAAAAATTATCCATAAAGCACGCGGTAATATAAAGCTGCACGATTTAAAAAATAAGGGCTGTATACCATCAACTCCCGGGCCCATATGTACATCAAGATTATTTAGTTTCGAGAAGATGTTTGTATTTACCTGGCTTGGTACATCCGTGATGATTGCTGAGTGTGTACAGAGGAGAGAAAAGGGAGTCGTAAACCAAGTGCTAATTTAATTATGAACAGCATAATGAGTATCCCAAAGAAATGGAGAATAAGTTGTCGAGGCATCGACTATTGTCCAGTATAATTTGTATCGTATCCCGAAAACGATCATAGTGGACGAAACTTGGCAGAGGCTACGGAGGACTGGAATTGGCTGCCGAACAGGATTCGAGATGCCCTGTACGTTCGAACCGAGTCGAATGCAGATTAAATAAGTTCTAGTTGCATCCGAATCGAGTGCAAACTGGACTTCGGTCGGGTGTATTTTGGCTTGGATCTGAGGTCGACTTAACCGCCGATGATTCAGACACGAAGATCAAGACGATGGAACGTTATTTCTGTGAAATCACTGTCTAAGTCTCTATCCTCCAGATCACTACGTCTGAATAATATCAAATACTTTTACGAGCGCTTCGGAGCCGTCAGGTTTCAGCTCTGACGAATCAGTATTCTTCCCGAGTAGAAAGCCTCTTAGCGTCAGAAGGGTTAATCGTTTTTAAAATTTCCGACACGTGAAAGAGGAGGGAAAGAAAGAAGAGGGACCGAGTGGGATGACCTGGGGGTGGGGGGCTTCAAAAGAGCGTATCTCGCGTAAGCACAGAACAGAGCCGGGTACCTGTTGACAGACATTTGCATCTGAATGGAGCGCGCTGTTCCACTAAACGACTCGCCTAATCTCCCCGAGATTATTTTCTCGAGGACACGAGTTTCCTTCCCATTACCACCTCTTACGGTGCATTATTGTCCGTAGTTTTTTCCCCGCCTCTCCCCGTTAATCCTGTCGGATCGAGCTTCGTGATCTGACGCGGCAAGTGGTACCCCCTCTGTGCGCAATTTTCCATCGCTTCTTCCCGGCTAGCTCGCCTCGACTGGGTCTCGTCCTTGGCTAGGATAGCGGTGCAAGCATCGAAGATTTCAATGCGAACGATCCGAAGCTTCCTACGCGACGAGACGTATGATCCTCTCGGAACGGCGACACGACAATCGCATAATTAAATTTACATAACATGTCGCGGTGGGCTATCATATCGAGGATATTAAAGGAAGGCGGTGTCCGCGGAGCTAATCGATCATTCTCGCCGCAGGTAGAGAGAGAGAGAGAAGGGCGCGCGATATGCCTGGACAATTTATATCTCCCTTGTTCGCAAACTACATTCTCATTCATGAGGCATACGCGTTGCGCCGCTCGATTCTAGGTCGGCCGATTTTGTTCGAGCGGATCAAAGAATCTTGGACATAACAGGATACGACCCAGTTTGTACTTATCTGCGTGAAAAATTGATGACTTTTCGGTTTCGGCTCTAGGCGGCTTATCGAGCCCAGAGAGGGTGAGGTGGGACCAGGCCTCGATCCCGGAACGAAACCGAGGGGAAAACGATCGTGGGCCATCGGGGTACACGGGCCCGCCTGAAAGAACCTAGATAAACCTAATTTAATTAATAGGGTCCGCGTGGACGCGCATTACACCACGCACGGCGGGATTAACGACCGGATAAGATTGTTAATTTCACGTCGGCCGTCCATCATGTCAATGAGGAGATACACCACTGACAACGTGCTCCAGGTATACCTTACGTCCCTCTGCGCCATGGGCTTGTATCTCTGAATAGGGTGGATGTTAGGTACTAGTAAATGAACACGTACCAGTGATTGAACATTTTTTATTAAAACTAGTAAAATAAGTTTTTAAAATAAGCAACTCATTAATTAGAGACTCCTTTTAATTTCTTGCTTCGTATCCAAACAATTTTTGCAGCACGTGGAATTAAGGGCGGAATTAAGAGAATCCTTGGTTTTTTATTTCAGGGAAGAATTGGTGCTAGGGTTTGTCGGTTTTAAAAAACCGGGTTTAAAAGTCGGTTTTTATTTATAAATTTGTAAAATTCGAAAACTGGATTTAAATTAAAAAAAAGCGGTTTTATGTAGTAGAATTAATATGCAAAGATGAATTAATTATTTGATTAATAACGTTAACACTTTGACTTGGAATCGCCTCGGACACAAGCATATTGTAATAGGTAACAGTTTACTGTAAAACTACTCTTCATGAGTTCATATTTTCAGAAAAAAATACTAAATGGAATGAAGATTTATAATTGGGTACCACCTTTTAAAAGATTTATACTTTGTACGAATTTTAGTTATTATAATTTTTTTTACTTGATTCTTCATAGATAGAGTACATTTTTTTCTTATATTTCTGTAATTCCATAATATTAAGTGAAACTGAAATTTTTTAAAATAGGTGCAAGTATTCATTTACTATTTTAATTATATATTTTGTGAAAATTCGAAAACCGGTTCAACCAGGGTTTTGGGAATAGTGAAATTCGAAAACCGTTTTTTTCAAAACTATTTTTTTTGTATAAACCCTATTTGAGGGCTCCGACATAATCGCAAATTTGCAAATCCGGCGCGCGAGTCCCTACGAACGTATTCATACCTGTATCTCCATTTCTACCGAACACTTTGTAATGAAAAAAATAATTCTTATTGCTTGAATGTGGCCTAAAACACCCTGAAAGTTTGGAAAAGATCCGCTCAACAGTTTCTTAGGAAAAAATTCCCAAAAATCGCCTTATACCTAGCGTCCTAAGAAGGGCTCCCCCTTAATCGCGCTGCAAACACAGTTTAATAACAGTGTTCATTAATTACACTTTAATATTCATTTATTGAAGCGTTTACCCTACGCGTGCGAGGTCGTGTGTATGCGAAGAGCTCGAGGAACATGTCCGCGGGTTTTGAGATCTTTCTGTGGCCGCTGCCTCGATACGTTTCGATACACCCCATCGCGCGGTGGAATTGCGAAATAATCCTGCTGAAAATTGTTACTGCAGGAATTTCGAAGAGCAACTGCTGTAAAACGTTCCTTCTCGCCCCGTTCTTCTTTCCTATTCCCCAGGGGTTCCGGAGATTGCTCTTTCTTTCTCCCGAGACGGTCGATGCCTCGAGGTATATCCCCCCTTGATAAACACGAACGATGACTCCAATCAAAGTGCTCGGACATCGATCGCTCGCGATTCAAGCACAATGGACGAAAGAATCAACGTTCGAAGAAAGTGAATCCGTGCTCGCAGCTGTAGCCAGCCATCACCGTACCGAATCTCCAAGTCTCGAACGTAATATGCACACCCCCCGTTATATCAACCGAATCACAGGCATCCAATGACGAAATCAACGCTCGGGGCTCTTTAGAGGGAACCGCGTATCGGCGGACAAAAGGCCATCCTGCAACAATAAGATAATAGAAAATTCTTTAACGCCGTCTCTTATTGTGCTTCGCGTCTCTCGGCCCGTCTGTGAACAGCGTTCCTCGAACGGGGGTACGGGCCACGGAGAGCAGAGGAACGAGCGGAACAGAGGGGGAACGGGTTGCCCGTCGAAGGGCAGAGGGAGACGGAGCGAATGGGGGGAGAGGGAACAATTAAAACACATTTATACGCCGGCCAATTCGTGATCACCATTCTCGTCGGCGCTGGGCCCTGAATAGGTCCCTGGATGACGTATTAACTCATATTTGTCTCCTGACAATACCCGGCTAAACTCTCTGCCCAGGTGTCCGACGTTTTACACTCTTCCATCTCTCTGGAGGACGTACGGGGCGACGAGCGTGCATGCTCGGAATTATAATGGGATAGACCATAACAGGATGGTAGGGGCCGCGGGCCACGGAACAAGCCGGGGGAGTCCCAGAGGTAACAGGATTTCGTGAAAGAAAAAATTTCATTCGACCGAGAAAGGAGAGCGGGGCCAGGCTCCGAGGGAGGCGACGGCGTACGCGGTGTCGTAAATAGGCCCAACCCGTAATAACACGGTCCGGGCGTCGATCTCGATAGGGCCTGAATGAACCGCGTGAAAAATTCAACGTATCGACACAGAAGGGGGCGAGAAACACGGGCAATACCGTGCGCGAATTAATCTGGCGATACTTCGTTAAACGTTACAGATCCCAGGACTCCGATAGAATCGCTCCATGGCGACTAAAAGGTGCGATAATGTCAAAGGTATTTAACGAGCCGCAGCGACCAGGAGGTTGAAATTTTCTCGACTCCACTCCACTCGAATTCCATTGGCTAATATGCAAAAAAGGGAGAAGGGCACGAAGACAGAAGACGCGTGATCGATAAGGGGCGAAGGGACGTGCATCGCCGGCCCTGTCGGTACAGTTCCACATTCCACGTTCTCGACGGGTGGCCCGTTCCCTGAGTATCGCTGTCTTCCTCCGATTCGTATTAGAGGCACGACAGTCTCGTTGTGTGTTTTTGTGATTGATCACGTGATCTCGTCATTCGATATAATAAGATTCGCTTTAATCTGCCGGGAGATGGAACGATGCCGCCACGGTCGCAGATTACCGCATACCAAGATAAAAACCCTTAAGGATCGTTCTCTCCGTATCTACTCCCTCGCATATTGCTTCTCTGACGCAACCGTGCAGCATCGCCTGTTTAGACCACGGCGCACATTACGTCGATTCGACTGGAAATTCATCTTCTCCTCCATAAGAGACACCTTTGCTCGGTATCCAATCAAACGTTACCCTCCGTGTATCGCGCACGCAGAAGAGTCTCTACTCTGTCCCTTGTAAATGGCAGATAAAGCTTCTCTGTGAATCGAGGTCGCGCGGGGACCCAGGAGCAAAAGTGTATCGAGAGAGCCCGTACGTGTTCCGGTCTCCCAGCCGAATCAAAAGCGAGATATCGCGTGGTTAAGATTCATTAAAATCGCAAACACGCCGGATCCCGTCCAACCAGAGCGCCCACCGCCGAACCAAGTGGGCTGAAGGGGCTGGAACAAAACGAAGAAGGCGAGGAAGGGTGAGGCTAGCGGAAGGAAAAAATTTTTTAGAGCCCAGCGTATTTTTCCCGATGTGTCCAGTAGCCGGCGGCCGCTTAATTAGCTGCGCGTATCTACATCGCGGAAGCGTTACATCGCGAAATGTTTCGAAGCCCCCTACCTCCCCCGCGCCGCTGATTACGTCGGGCCGCGTTTACACGGCCAGAAAACTTCGGAATTATTCTCGATTATTCAAATTCGCAACCCTTGCCGCGAGCCGCGCTAGGCCCGATTCAAATTTATGCAAAAATCCGGCAACGCGAGAACCACCGGTTCTTATTAATATGGATCAATTTGACGTACACCAACCGGGCCCACCGCCGCATTTACGTCCACCGTGGTAGCGACGGGTCCTTTTTCTCGTCGCGCCACCTCAAATTGGACCACCTGACCGACGCGAGATGCCTTCGCGCGAGGGACACCGTCCAGCTGGAGGACGACTCGTCATTTAAAATAGGTAGCCTCCGCGTCGAACGCGACCAGTCGACTCGTCGCGAATGTTTAACAGTCGTGCTCGTACGAGGGGGGCGAATATAGCGCGCACTGTGGGCGACACGAGTTAATTCGCGTTACGTCGCACAGTGGGGAGATTTCGCGATTTCATGGCCAAAACCACAAAAATTAATTTTTCAATTCGACGAAATAAATGCAAATGTCAATTGAAGAACTAATGTGAGTATCAAATTTCCACCAATTTTACTGTTAAATGTTTTAATATAAACCTCGTGTAGACTCTCAAATATTTATGTTCATGCGATGTTAGAATGATCGCAAAGAATTAATCTAGATTTTCGAGTTACTTCAAACACTTATATTGTGTTATTCAAAGATCTGAAAATAATTTCAAGGCATGGATTCAATTCCTGGTGGTGCGTAAGCTATCTTTTTGTCCTCAAAATAATTATGTTTCGGTTTTTAATACGTAATTTATACAATTTTTTAAGTAGAGTTTTAGAAATAACCTTTTCATATAAGAATCAATTTTCAATGCATAAAATAGTTATCAATCCCATAATATCCTGCAATGATTTTCATTCCTATTTTACTTTAGTTGCTAATCTTGTAATTATATGCATTTTTTTTAAACACGATCCAGTGTGTCTTGTTTAACACACGACATAACTGTTACCGAGACTGGTTCACATATAATACATTACAAACCTTCTTATTCTTTTTTAAACGATTTTATTCAGCTTCGATCCTCTGTTTGATTGTTTCTATTATGTATGTTTGTTTGTCGTCAGAAGCGATAACCCTGCTGCACTCTAACAAAGAAAAAAGTGTATAAACGAAAATAATAAAAAAATCTTTATCGTTCGTAATTTTTGTAAGTGCTGTTTCTCGGATAATTTAATTTCTCATGTGTTACAACTTAAAAGTGCCGAATTTTATATATGAAAAATAAGTTTTCAGCTTTCAACCACGAAACTGGATATAGTTCTTCAATTAACATTCGTATTAAATTTGTAAAATTCAAAAATTTAATTTCTGTAGTTTCGGCCACAAAATCGCAAAAATTCCGCACTGTGCGTCGGTTTGAACTTGGGCACGCCGATGCCCTTAACAGCCGCATCGTCTACAATTCGAGGGCGCCCTTAAATGCTGAGGGGATCAGCGCAAAGGCTGCACGTCGAAAGTTAGCAAGCAAAATTCAAATTCGAACCCGATGTGGCTTGTTACGCACGCGTTATTCTGTAATTCCACTTTTAGCAAGTTAACCCCTCTCCCTGCGTTTCGCAGTTCCGAAGAAAGTTAGCACGCTGAACTTCACCCTTGAAGGGCGATGCCAGTTGTACCCAGATCGCGTACTTTATTTCGCAGCCTTCTTTCATTCTACGATTCTATGTTCCAGAGATGACGTTACGCCCGACGGCGTCGAGTATCCACGCGTGGAGCAGAAGTTGAGGGCGTCTTCTTCGATCCCGAAGCCGAATCTCTAAAGATTAGAGGGTGAGTGTGATTTTTGTTCTTGAAATTCCTGTTTCAAAAGTCTATCGCATTAAATATTCCTCGGCGATTAAGACGATCAAATATGACGGAGGAACCGTGTAGATGCGTCTGTCCAGCGCAGCGTTCGACGAAAGCCACGGACGAGTGGCTGGTACCGCGCGAATCGCGCGTCTCGGCGACGTTCGATGAATAGAATTGGGCAGAGTCGCCGGGAAAGAAAATATTTGACGACCGCGTCACGCGCCCTTAGAGATTGGCGCGCGACGAGTGGCGGTAAGTTGGAGCAGGAATATCGCGGAACCACCGAATTTCGTATTCCCGGATGGTAGGCTAGTCAGCTTCTGACAATACCGCCCAAGTGACGTCGCCGTATGTACGCAGTATGTACACCTAACTGTGCCACGCGAAATGTCCGCCTGACCCTATTGTAGCAATGTCTTTGAACGTGCAAAAGAAACAGCGCGTCGAACAAGCCTCCACCGGCGGAACAGCACTCCCGTCCCGATTAATTCGGCCGTTCGATTGGGCGGAAAACAAGAAACGCGCCGGCCGGTGGGTGTCGTATGAAAAATTCGCTTGGTAGACAATGCCGGTTGATTTGTAGGAGCGCCTATCGATGCGTTCGGTCAGCGAATCGCAAAGTATCCGCGAGGGAAAAGGGTGACCCGCGGGGAGAGGGGGAGAAAAAAAATCACGCGATACAGAACATTTTGTTTCCGATCGTCGGACGAATGAGCCGGCAAATTGGTGTGAAATTTAGCCGGCTTTTGCGAGCCGTTTAAACCTTTCGCTATGCCGTGGCGCGCTCTGTAGAGTTTGCTGCACGCAAATGAAGAATTGTCAGCCAAATACGGTTCGAGAGTGGTAAGGGGCGGCAGCAGGGGATGAATGGGGCCGTAATGCCGGGTCTACCCTGATTGTTGCCCTCTTCTCCCTTCCTCGACCTCTCGAACCCATCGGAATTTCCAGTACGAATTTCCGTCGGTGCCTGCGACGTCACTTCCGTCCCAGGGACAAACGGAATCGTCAGGCTGCGGCTCCGCGTCGCGCCGCGCTTCAGCTCGCGCCACCTCGCTCCGGAGGCCGCGGCCGTTTTCTGTCACCATCGCGTGGCCGATCTTGGATCGCTGCGGTGCTGATACGCGATCGACGGGGATCCGACGGGGAACAGGTAACGCCGGTGGTTACGAAGCGGCGGCTCATCCGTTGAAGATTCCGTCGAAAAACTGGCAGCCCCTCGGATTGATCGCTTTCTGAGAATGTCGGTTTCCATCGGATTAATGAAGCGTTTCGTTGATTCCGCCGCTGACCGCTCGTGCTGTTTATTCGATTACCGGGAGGCAACGATGATTGGTAGGTAGAGGCCAATGAAATTCCCATACAATATCGCCCCATGTCTTTCACACTCCGGTGAACTTTGACAATCGGGGCTTTTTCGGCATTGAAAGGGAACGCGGTCAATTTGAGCCAAACGATCGCTGACAAGCAGAACTCTGACCGCACCGGAGTCCTCTAAAAACCTCGAAAACGTCGAATAATGCTCTTAAAGACCGTGACAACCTTTTCTTCTTCGGGGAGGCTGCGCAACCAGCTGCGCCCTGGACTCTGGGAAAGTATGCATGCCTCCATGGAAATCCTGTGATCAACAGCACGAAGAAACTTTTAACTGTGTCGCTTGTAATGTGATGCTACGATGTCTTCAATTTTTATCTGATAGTATTTGGGTCATCGAAGTAGGGATTGCAAATTTACCGACTTTTTCAATCACCGGTAATTCGGTAAAATTTTCAATCGAAACCGATTTATCGATAATTTACCGGTATTTCTTAAAGCATTGAAAATATAATGGTAAACATTACCAAAAAAAAACTTGTTTAATTGTAATCGAGCATTATATAAAATATATGCAAATTTAACTATTCTGGGCATAAAATATAAAATGATATAACACAAAATAGATATATTTGTATAACTGATAGCAATACTTATTAATATGGATCTTCACCGCGAAAAAAATGAAAAGAATCTTAACTTAGGTGCATACATAATTAAATATCCTTTAATTAAAACATATTTTGTATAAACTTTGGTCTCCTGATCGACTAACTTTTGTATAAAATAATTCAGCCACGGATAAAGCGCTCTCAGATTCTACACTTGTTGGGCGGGTAGTCATTAAGAATTCATATAAGTAATTTAGTTTTCTTTTGGATCAGAGTTCGTACACCATGAGATACTGTGGTTTTCTTCTTTATTAGCAATTGAAGTTTTTTTCACTGATAACGTAGTAGATGTCGACGGAATTAATGAACGCATATATGCGCTATGTTACTAAACGTAATTTAACGAATTACCGGTAAAAATTTGAGGCTATTTCTCGCGATTTACCTGTAAACCTATTGTATTGCAATCCCTACATCGAAATACAAGTACCAGCTTCTTGCAACTAATCCTAAGTATATAGTTTCTGGTGTAGTATATGATACTATCTGCGAAGGATCTAAATTCAAATTGTAGCCCAACAATCCGACTCGTCGATTCTTCTCTCCCTTATGGAAGTCTCTGTATTTCATTGTCTTTGAACAGTGCCACCCTCGATGAGATTTTGGGGGATAATGCGGGCACGGAACGACGCACTCGTATCGACGGACACGCGGGAGCGACGCGCCGCGAAATCGTTCTTTCTGTTCTCGCGTGAAGTGTGTCGCAGTGGTGTTCGGGGGTGCGATAACAGCCCCTGGATAATGATACGCGTAACCATTCGCAATATTGTATTACGTACGCGGTGTCGAGGCATTGTTTCCGGCGTGTACCAGTGTCATCCTCCGTCGCGAAATGGCCCGACACGTTTTCTCGCCTCCCCTCGCGCCGCCCTCGAACCACCCTAGCCGAGGGCTGCTCCTCTTTCGTGTTTCACGCTACTTTCGCGTATTATTAGCGCTAACGCACGTTCCCGATGCTGGCTAATTTGAATAATACCACAGTGTCACATTAGCGTCGACCTTTGCTTTGAAAATATCAGATAACAGTGGTATTACCGTGCAGTGAGCTTGTTGAATCGAATTTTTAGGAACTAAATTATGAGAATGTAATGTCCATCTAATTTCAATCGTTACTTTCTCGTCTCCCTAGTTTTCGCAGCTTCTATCGGCTGTTATTTGTCGCGAGTAGGGGAGACCGGGGCTAGTTGACTAATTTGTAACATTTCTAATTTTTATAAATAGACCATTGGTATTTTGTTGACTTGTTGCACCCAAGAAGTTTACAAATTTCATTAGGTATACAGGCTCAATTTTTAAAATTGTTTTAATTGAGTCTAGGTTGTAGTTTTTATTATATTTAGAGTAGTAAGACGAAGAAGTCAACAAACCCCGGCTGTGGGGTTAGTTGAGAAATATGATGGGGTTAGTTGACTTGACATTTACTTTTCAGTTTTAACTTTTTGCCTGCGAAAGGCGTATATATATATAAAAGTTAAAACTGAATAGTAAAACTGAAAAGTAAATGTCAAGTCAACTAACCCCATCATATTACTACACATATATATATGCTACGATCAATATATTTGTTTAATTTTTTTTCACTCTTTCACACTGGTATTTTTTTTATTAAGTATCATGGTGTTAGATACTGTAATTATTTTCAACTTGTTGGTTATGGTCTATTTGGAAGACCTGAGAGTTTGAAAGGAGGATAGGGTGTAAAACTGGTAGGGGTGAGCTTGGAGGGATTTATGGTGGGGGAAGTGGATTTGATCACCTAAACTCTTTGCCTCGACTTCATCTTGAGGATAAAAAGTGCAATTTTTAGTGGTATTCCTATGCTTAGTCAAGTAACCCCGTCCGACACTGTCAACAAACAGTGTTAAGTGTCGCACGTACAAAACCTCCACGCACCGGCTAAAATAAAATACCCTAAATTATAGTCAATGTACCATGTTTCCACAAAATATTCATGAGAAAAACATCAAGCAATACCTATTGTACGAAAATTCATAAATAGTCGAAACAAAAATATTTACTTCCCGCCGACCTTTTCAGATTATTTATTCCCAGCGATAGAACACGCAAGTTTTTGTCACGGTGACACATTAACTGGCAAGCTAGTCATTCATATGCTTCAATATCGCGAATCGCAACATAATTTATAACATAATACAACAATTAAAAGGAATTAGTCAACTAACCTCGTTAGTCAACTAGCCTCGGTCTCCCCTACCTATTTCTCGATACAATCTATCAGGATTCGGCAGCTTTTAATTATTTCACCCTCGCTCGCCGAGCAGCGCACGGGCTGCAGCAGTTCAAAGATGGTTGTTTCCGTTTTTTTTTTTTTTTTCGTTCCAACTGCGCTCCGCCCGCGACACCCTCGGTGGAACAACACCGGGGGTGTTTCGTTTCACGCTTTACGCCGCCCGTCCTCTTTATTATCGTTATCGTCATCATGGTAGCGCAGTTTTAACGTAGAAGCGCGACGCGTATGTCGCGTTACTTTTCTATAGCCGGCGTTCCGCTGTCGTTGTTACGAGGAACCGCGGCGTTAACCTTCGACGTGATTGCACGTCGAGATCGTGCGATATTTTAATATAGCCAATCCCCGGGAGATCCTTGAGTGCCAATTGCAGAATAACAATTTCGTTTGTTGGGCTTTCGATGTCGATAGGAAAAGGACGGATTGCACAGTGCCGCGAGGAACTGGGGAGGCCTGCAGACTACAGAACTCGCTTTTATAACGACGAGTGTGCTCAATCCTGGGAGTATTAAACGTTAAATTTAGTTGCTCCGCTTTTCAGCCGAATACGGCGATAGTTGCGGGGATGGGGGTTGGGCGTAACAAGCGGACACAAAAGCAGCAGGTTGATGCGAGAAAGAGAGAAGGAGGAGGGCTGTTGAAGAGCAAAGATTGAATTTTGAGGCGATCTGCGTAACATAAAACCGAAATTCAATTAGAATCCGTGGCAGCTTTTGTGAGCCAGGCCTGAAGTTGCGCACGTGTGCCAGCCGATAGAAGAGTGAAGGGCGTGCTTGAACAACGCTGCTGGGACTTCGCAAAAACAGATTTAGCAGGTGAGGTCGCGAGCAACAGAGGGCCCCGGTAAAGAAAGCGTTTAATTAACCCTTTGATCTCGAAAACAGCCGTGCCAGCCGCGCACTTAGCTAACAGGCTACATTGATACCGAACTTCGTTAAGCACTTTAACCTTTACGAGCTTCATTTTCGAATTAATCCGCCCTGTTGATTCTCCCGACAGTCTCCAGTCTTCGAAAAACACGCCTCCGCCCGCGCCTCTCATATTCTGCCGTGCAATCTTCGCGCTGGCGTCCCTTGTTATTGTACATTCTCTTCCCTTCGTTTACAATTCTTCCAAGAATCCCTTGTTCCTCAGACAAAAGCTGAATTATTTTGCGAAACGTCGGGAATTAATCCTGGCGCACTACGGAGATGATGGACTAATGAAAAGTATGATGATAGAATTAAAAATTGGAAAGGGGGGGTTGAAGAGAGGAGGGAACGTAGAATGTAAAGCTACGGGGGCATTCCTAACAGATTTAATTACACAGTAAATGGCGTACGATAAATAAGAAAATTGAAATTAAGTGGACGACGTATTTTCGTGTCGTTCAAGGAAAACATAGTGTGCAATTCTCGAAGAACTTCCACGTTACACTCCTGTATTCAGTCACAGTCGTTAGGCGAAAGAAATGCGAAAGCATCCGCAGACCACTATCAGGCGCGTGGCAATATTTGCCGGATAATCATCGGGATGTAAAGCCACGTCATTGATCAGCACGTAGAAATGCGGGCTGCTCAGGGTTTATGTAGACAGAGACGCAAGAGGCCGAGGGGTGGCTCATTCGCCACCCGCTGACGGCCTGTAAATAATAAAACTGCGAAGGTAAATATAATTACCTAACTGTGTGTGTAACGTGTTTGTAAGCGGGCGTGCATGGCGGAACAACAATCGTAAGGTTCTCTTGAAAACGAGCCGCTTTTGAAAGGGCGGCCCGTATGCAATGGCGCAGGCGGCTTGAATTAAGATTTCAGTGGTCCCAGCCCGCAAAGATTGCGCCACTGGCCAATTCAATCTCCGCGGGCTTCGCCAACGAAAGATCCTATTCACTTGTCTTTTTCCGTGGAAATCACAATGCCACGCGTAAACAGTCAGCAAAGGGGCCGTGGATTAATTAACTGGAGCGCCTTTTGTCGCGTGCTCCTCACATGGACTTCTGGACGCCAGTGTTTTATGCTCCTGTACTTGCTTCAGGGCTCGTTAACACCTTCAAGAATGTATATAACACACCATATCAGCAAGAATGTTTGGTTACTGTAGACTGTATATCCTTTAATTTCGAATTTCGGGGGTTTTACATATGTTTATAACTGTCAACGGTATTCACCCTTTTTCACCCTCTAAAAGCAGATGTGTTGTTCACGGTTTACCTTAGTCTTATTCCAACCGACTCGCGAGTCACACGTTGTGCCACAGCACGGTGACTTATTTTCAATAGCATACGCAGTATTTTATAGATGTTTTTAACTTTCTTTGAAGATGATCTAAACCAAGATCGAAACGTCGGAAACTAATATATATTATATATACTATTTTCAATAGCATAGGCAGTATTTTAAATATGTTTTTAACTTTCCTTGAAGATGATCTAAACCAAGATCGAACCGTCGGAAACTAATATATATAATTAATTAATTGCAAAATAGCTTTGTTGTATTATTTTAATTTATTAAAATAATTGTTTTAATCTGATCAATTCAGTGCGCCGATACCATTGTAGTTAAGTTTTGCGGTGGAAATTTAGTTTATTTATAATTCTATTCTTTATACGTTACGTTTTTATTAAGTAAAATAGATAAAGTAATAGAAACTCAAGTAGTAACCGGGACATCCACCTTAGATGATTCTGATTACTTCTTCCACGCGCAAACTCGTTCCTTTCATCGTAATTCCTGGTGGATTTGAAAAGGATTACAGATTTCTCGACGGAAAGTACACAACAATGGTGGAATATTTATTGGATTTCACATGAACGACCCGAACCGCCGTTTCTCCCAAGGTGAATGAGAAATTCTTCCACCGCCGCCGGAAAAATGATCTCCCGGCGAGCTTGATCGGATAAATGTCCCCAACGACGGCGGTCGCGAGATGCACCCTTAACTCCTCGACCTCCTCTGCGACGCACGGGGCTGGGATCCGTACAATGGTGCCGAGGGAACGGGCGAGCGTACCAACGAGCAGGTAAATCCACGGGCGAACGTTCGAATGTGCCGCTCGTATGCGAGCACTCGCGGTGGCTCGAGTATGCTTCGAGTATTCGCGTAAGGCACGTAGATAAAATACGCTGGATGCACGTACGCGGGGGGTGCACCGCCCCTCCCCAGGGTAATTGGCCCTCTTGATCGCGTTCGTAGGACCGCTTTTCAATATTCCCGGTTGGCCTTCCCTCCTTCGTGCCTCGCGACTCCGTCTTTCTTCCCCGCCGCGGCCCTTTTTCCCCAGCGTTCGAGCGACGCGCCGCTTGCTCTTCGACTCCCTCACTTTTCCGTCGATCTTCCTTAATTCCAGGGTGCAGGTACGACTCTGTTTCACAGTCGATGTCAGGGGTCATTCCACGCGAAGGCGGACACTTTTCGGAGTAACATTTCGGATTTTGGTGCAACTTGGATATGTTGTAGACTTTAGGGGTATCTAAACATATCTCGAAGGATTTTTGGAAATGTCAAAAATTGTGGATGTTACAGCTCTTTGAAATGTAGTGTTTACTATTTTTCCAAAAATTATAACTGTTCAACTAATAAACTGATAAAAATCACCTTTTGGGTGCTTACAGTGCAGATATAAGAGTACCTAATAAAAATTATTTCACTTAATAAAAACGAATATTTCACCATTTATTTAGTAATTGTTCTAAACAAATGCAATTTTATAGTTGAAGGCACCTTTTTAAAAATTTGGAAAAAATAGGAGGATAAAGCCCTGTTTTTCCTCTTTATGGACATGATTTGAAAAACGTGGACCGTGCCGTGCGGTACTCGCAGCGGCGAAGCGGCTATACCTGCCACTTTTATATAGGGTATTAATGAGGACCGCTGCAAGGTTTGAAGTAAATATATTGAACTATCTACCTAGTAGATAGGGTTTCTTTATTTCATTCCTAACCTTGTGTGGCCTTGAAGGTCATAGTATACCATATGGTTGAATTTGTCTTGGCAGTCGCTTTCATATTGGGTAATCAAATATATAACATTCCATTTAAAAAACTAAAAGTCACCCTCGTTTCAAGGAAAATATTGCGAACACCAAAAATTCAGATACCGTATTATGTCGGATATAAAAAACAGTAAGAGTTTTCCTCCTTCAGTTTTTTTCAAATACTTACCATTTTCGAGAATCCTGTATAAGAATATCAGGTATAGCCGCTTGGCCGCTGCGAGTACCGCGCGGCCCGAGCGATTCAATTAATTTTCATTTGGCCAATTCTAAAACGTTCACGTTTTTCAAAACACGTCCATACAGAGGAAAAACAGGGCTTTATCCTCCTATTTTTTCCAAATTTTTAAAAAGGTGCCTTCAACTGTAAATATTAATATCGCATTTGTTTAGAACAATTACTAAATAAATGGTCAAATATTCGTTTGTATTAAGTGAAATAATTTTTATTAAGTACTCTTATATCTGCACTATAAGCACCCAAAAGGTGATTTTTATCAGTTCATTAGTTCAACAGTTATAATTTTTAGAAAAATAGTAAACACTATATTTCAAAGAGCTGTAACATCCACAATTTTTGACATTTCGAAAAATCCTTCGAGATATGTTTACATATCCCTAAAGACTACAACATATCCAAGTTGCACCAAAACCCGAAATGTTACTCCGAGAAGTGTCCGACTTCGCGTGGAATGCCCCTCAGGTGGACTGGTGCGATTAATTTTTGCGTCGCGACGCGCACCCCTTTGGTCCCTACGAACGCACTGCTCCTTCCTTCGATGTTGTCGGTTCTCCGATCGATATCGGAATTCCCGTTTCATGCTCGTCTTCTTTTATAATTGTTCCGGTGGTATTTGCGTACGGTCCCGTCAGTTGAGTCTGTGAATTTTACTGTAGTGGGTGTTCGGAGCGCTTGAATGTAAAGGGGCCTCGGAGGAGGATTTTTAAATGTGGACGGGACCCCACGCCAAGGCGGTGGGTTGTTCGGCGGACAGGTCAGTTTGGAATTCGAACAGGCTGCTACCGTAGGAGCTGCCACGGGGCGGGGCACACGTCAGGCAAATGGAAAGCATCCCTAATTTGAAACTGAGAAGAGAGAGCAAACAAGTGGCGAAACCCTGCACGCTCTTACGGTGTCAATTTTTCAGCGGCGGACCCTTCAGCCTGTACTCTTTGCTTTCGATGCTGTATAATTTCGGTGCCTCGACGATTCTAGACACAATGTCCCCTCCTACGGTCCTAGATCCTTGGTAATCGCATTTAAAGCGTCCAAAGTCTTCGCGCTTCACCCTCTGCCCCTAATTTCCACTGCCATAGCTTCCATCGATCTCGTAGGCAGCAAACGGCACCTTTCCACCCACGCGTGGGTAAATGAGACGCGTTAGGATAAATCTGACGAGGGTGGGTTAAGCGGCGTGGTAGCATTGCCGCCAGTTATAAGAAGCTTGCTAGCGTTTATTGGCCGCCAGGATGCAAATAAGGAAAAAATATGATCTTCCACGTATCGAAACTCGTTCCACGGTGAAGAGGAGGGCGGCTGGTCAGCGGCGTGCACGTTCTAAAAGACATTCAACGTCCCGTGGCGGATCCTCACCGACGCGGCCGCACACACCTCGAATATGACCGTTGTAAATTCGCAGCGGAAACCTCTGATTTTTAGTGGCAATGATTTTACAGGGATATGACACCCGCCTACGCGACGCTACCATGTAAGGTGCGTGTATTTTGGCGATTTTTACGAGTCGGGTTTACGAGGCTCGCGCGCCCTCCGCGGCTTCGTAATGATCGTCGGGAGTTTGCGGGGAAAAAGGTGTGCAGCGAGCGAGTCGCAAACGTTGATCCTCTCCGTCGAACGACGCGCACGTGTTTGGCGCGATCCAGGGGCCCGTCGCGCGCCCGTGTAGAACGGAGTAGGTGCAGACAGTCTGCTGTGTCTGATCGGTGAGCCGCCGTAAACCCCTTTATGGATGTAAGAATTTCATCGACTCGTCCACTGGATCAGGATTCATTGGTTCCCCGACACGATCACTTCCTCCTGCGAGCTCTTGAGTACTGGTCAAAGCGAGAGGGACGCTCGGTGACAGACTCCACAGGGCACTGTTACCAGCTGCATAGGAAGATGGACAAAGAAAATGGTAATAGCCAAGTTTGACCAGAGACCTATGCCCACTGTGAGAGTTTCCGAAAACTTTCAGCCGACCGAGGGGCAATCTCACTGTCCCATGTCTCCCCGGGAATTTCATCCTTATTGGATTACGAAGAAACAATCCTAAGTCCTCCTAACGAGTCCTGCGGATCGCAGGATATCGTCGGCCCCGCGATAGATATCCTAATGCCTCCTGACAAGCGTGCCGGTCCTTAGACGGTCGGCACCTTTTCGAGCCATCCGGTGCAATTATCCGAAACCACGGTGAGCCTGGTCGTGTTATTGTTTTTTTCCCCTTCCACGTTGATGCACCCCCCAGGATCCTTTCCAGGGATTCGCCTATTGTCTGCGACCAGAGACTGTACCGTCGGATCCTTCGGGCACCGCAGCCAGCCCCACTTTAGTGTTTTCCTGCTGGTTGATGCAAGTCCAGATAAAAGTTTTGACAAGTCCGGGGCTCGGAGGACGACCCGGCGGATCGGGAAAAACGCGGTAACGAGAGTTCCAGGGGGCCCGTTGTGTGCACTGGCCGCTTTGTTTGCCCGTTCCGAGTGTATTTTACCGATTAGATAGCGGGCATTAACGAATTGTTCGGGCCTGCGTGCAATGGCAACGGTGCTGTGGAATTAGATATATTTGTTAGGGATTCCTCTGCAGTACGGTTGCTTGGTTAGCTTCAACCTTCGATTAGTTATTGTCGAGGCCAGTTCTTTCTGTAGGGGAGACCGGGGCTGAAAGTTCCGATTTCGATAAAACAGCAAAAATGACTGGAAAAGAATAATGTAGTTATTCTCTTCACTATTGACTAATTTCTTGTTGAATTTATTATATTTTATGATTTTAAGCTTGTATTTAATATATTGCAATAGGTTTTTCATAGAAAGTAATTTATTTGTGGCTGATCGAAGCGGAACTTCTTACCCCTATTTGGGGCAAGTTGTTATCGCATTGGGGTAAGTTGTTGCTAAGATATAAGAGTTGCCTTTTAATGAAATATTTCATTTTCTAATGAAATAAAACAGAATTTTATTAATAATGGTTATTTATGAAGGTTCGGACCAACAAAAATGTATTATCTTTAAAAGAAAACCAAAACGATATAATAACCATAAACATTATCTTTGGTATAAAAACTATAATCTACTAAGCAATCTTGTAGCCTACTGTGGTCTCTTGTACACATTGTATTATTTTAATAAATCTCGATAGAATCATGTGGCAGATATTGAATTCTCTACCGACAGTTTTTATTTATCTTTAACTTCGATTGAAGTCGTGTCCCTTTCCGCCTTTCATTCACATGTTCGCATCTTAAAGCACAGCAGAAACAATTTAAGGCGAATGTCCCAATTTCTGCACATTTCGTATTTTTCTTATTATTATACGCGTTACGTTTGTACTATAGTTGCAACAAAATAATTCTAAATTTTTTTAACATTTACGCGAGTGTTGCACGAACTTAGGGCGACACATACATCGCTATTTTTCATGAGCAGAAATAAGGACATTTAGAGCATTACATATGTAATTACAAATTACTAATAGTTAAACATCTTGAAATATCTTTCTTAAATAGTTTTTGAATTGGTTATTATAGAATTTATAACCAATTCAAAATTAAAGGTAATTGAATTTATTATTATAGAATTAATCAATTACTCTGTAAATTTTGATCACGAACAATTTTTTTACACCTTCTTTATGACGAGTCTCCTCTTAAATGAGCAGAAATTGGAACATTCACCTTATACATTTGCGGTGGGGCAAGTTGTTACGGTAACAACTAGCCCCTACCGACAAATGTAGCAATTTCAGGGACTATTCTGCTTATACAAATATTCAAACGATAAACACTATTACACCATGCTCTTAAATGTCATTTGATCAATAAGAACGAATAAATCTATAATATCGACGTTAAACAATTGAAATAGCCCACAAAATAATGATAGAAATTTGTTTACTTATCTGGTACGCGACTAATAGGTCCTTGCTTACAACCACACGATTCGCTGTCGCGGACGCTATTAAACTGGGCGACAGAGTGGCGCGATCAACTCACCCGGAAAGAATAATTTAAAGTACAACGCTCTTTTTATTTTGAAGATAGAGCCGTCGAAAGAACTTACCCCCGGAACTTTTATCCCCGGTCTCCCCTACTTTACAGAGGTGCAACGCTGTTGCCTTTCCCATTCTGTCATCGGATTTCCAGTTGAAATCTAAATCGGGAGAAAATGTCGCGATAAGGTGCGGTAGCTTGTCGGGCAAGTCTCGGGAGAAGGGAGCCTCGAGACGGCGGAAATCGCGATAGCAAATAGCCGTGTCGTCGGCCGTGGTCCCCGTCCTACGATAAATTCGCCGCGTGTCAATATAAAATTTGTACCTGAGGGTCGCAGCGCGTGGCCAGCAAATAATAGAGACGTTTACAGAATGAATGTTGATTGTGCGGCGCCTACGGATGAAACGCGACAATGGGCCCGTGCCTCGATGCCCGTGTTCATTGACGCGCGGGTTTCTACGATATGCAAATTGAAATGCTTTCGCGGGATAAGTGCCCGTGCATCGATAGGATCGAGGCTGGGGAACGGTCGATACCGCGGCGCGGCCGAGGCGCCACTTTAAAAGTTAAGGATCAATCAGTCGCGAGCATTGTTCCAGGCCATTGTGCAACGACGCCGAGTTGTTTATGGCCCGAAACCCGAAGAGAAACGATAATAATAATGGAACGGGGGTGGACAACAATGAAGCACGCTCCCGATCGCAATGCCTCCGCTCTACGTTCGAACGGCGCAAAAAAAGGCTCCGAGCATAAAATATCCTTCCGCGCGAAATTAGAATTTCAGCGGGGCGACGCCCGGAAATATACGACAGGCCCCTGGATTGTTTCGCGTCCAGTCAGCCTGCGCTTTGTAAAACGTACTCGAAGTGCTTCCCGTCCCTCCGGCGGCGTTGGTTTTTCATAAATATTTCGCCCATTCTTTGCTTATCAGTCGCGATTGCTGGTCTCCATCGATCTTCCTTTGTCTGTTCGATGTGGTTGCGCAAGGTAGTTTTGAGGAGCCACCGTGCTAGCTAAGATTCCCTGGACTCCGATACGTTTCAGGGAACGCGCGCTGCGATTCGCGCGCGACAATGCACGGGGGACATTTATTTTCGCGATGGTCGAATAATTTACGATTGGAGCACTCGGTCTTTATAAAGTCCCACAGAAAACTGATGAGCCTAATTGAAGCGCACACGAGGCTAAGCGCGGCGAAAACGTTTTTATAAAATAATTACCACTTTTCCTCGTCGGGCTCGTAATCCTCAATCCCCGAATCCTCTTTAGCAAATCCTACATACGTTGCAGGGACGATAAAGTCGTTTAAGTAGGCGATCCCCTAATTATTTTGAGCGACGTACATAATTGCAACGACAGATTGCGCGCTGGAAAATCGCGGAGCGTCGATTCATTGTTCGCCGGGGAGCGCCTGTATGGCCGAGGATTTAATGATTTCTGGACACGAGCGAAATAATTCACTCGGCATTACTATTTACCGCGTTAATTATTAAAAGAGCATTATGACAATCTCGCCCTACGCCGCCGCGCCCTCCCGGCGGCACGTGTTTCCCCGGAATAAGTAGAGCGCGATCGCGATTAATGAAGTAATTAATAATGGAATAATTAAACGAATTAAACGCGTCCCCGGATAAACGAGAGCGACTGCACGTCTGCGCGCCGCTGTCTGTCGTTCGCCACGATTTCCGCTGCGTCCTTCTTTGTTTACCCGCAAACAAAACGGGCCAAATGAAAAGTGGCCGCAAGCCAGGTGAGGTGTAATTGGTCGTTGACCTGCGACGAGTCGCGCGGCTCGACGTGCAGGATCTTAAAACGCGGGGCGCGTCGAAATTACGAATCACCCGGCTAATTGACAGGTAACGATACGTGGCAAGGGCTTTCGTAGGCAATCGTTATCAGAAGCGTGAGTGTACGTGCACGGTGTTCGCGGAAACGTTGAAGCTCGTTCCACGGGCATGGAATTCACCTTAAGGGGTTACGCCACCCTGAAAGTATTGAAAACACGATTTTTTTTTCTTAGCATTTTCTTATTACGCGAAGTTTTAAGAATAATTTAAGTCATCGTAGACGCAAAAATTGACCAAAATAGCCGAGTTATAGGCTGTTAACGAGGCGCGGATGTCGATATTCCGTAGCAGGTAGCGAACATTCTACTTTTCTTCTTTTGCGTTTTTCACGAAACTACATTTTCAAAGATGACCTATCAAATATCTCCGAAACTATTTGTCCGATTGAGTTCAAACTTGGCACGCATATTCTTAATGGTATTGTCTACGATGTAGCATATCAGTTTTTCCATCCTACACCCCATTCGTATATAATTAATGGTTTAAATTCGTTTTTTCATGTGAAATACGTATAATTTTTTTCACTTTGCTCTCATTTGTGCAATAAATTTTTTTTTCTCAAATCCCTATGCTACGTCGTAGGTATTTTATTAAGGAACACGAAAATCATCGGGTTTTTGATTTCAGAGGAATATGTTCGTTATAATTTGTTAGGTTAGTCACGCGTGTAACGGCGGACGAGCTTCGCGGGAGAACAAATAACTCGGTCATTTTTTAATATTTTTGAACAGTATTTATACAATATATGCACTAATACATGCTCTACCCATAAGAAGAAAATAAATAATTTTCAACCTCATAGTATCAGTAAAAAAAAATCGTCTAGTTTAGTGCTGTTTCGAGCGCCTCAGGGTGGCGTAACCCCTTAAGGGGTCGTGCTCAGTCAGGAGGCCGAAAAAAGGGTGGTCTTTGGAAATTTTTTACTCAAAAGCTATAGCACATTTCTCCAAAAATCTTTTTTCCTTTTAAGGATTGCATCTAGTACCGTGCATCGTAATTTTTTTATTTAAAAATATTTATCAATAACTAAGTTATTGTCTCGTAATTTTTGTATTTAAAAATATTTATCAATAACTAAGTTATTGTCTCGTAATTTTTTTATTGAAAAATATTTATCAATAACTAAGTTATTGTCTCGTAATTTTTTTATTTAAAAATATTTATCAATAACTAAGTTATTGTCTCGTAATTTTTTTATTTAAAAATATTTATCAATAACTAAGTTATTGCCCATCACTCGAAGGTTCTCTAAAAAAAGGGCTTCTGCGGTGACCACTGCTGCTCGAAAGTCGATCATCTAAAATAAAAAATTCAAAAGAATTTACTTATTATATTATATTATCTAGTATTTGAACGAAGGATTTTTCGAAATATTGATTTGGGAACAAAATGGCTGATGTTTAAGGTAAAAGTTTCAAATTTTATCATAAATCGTGCCTGATTTTCGTCAATTAAAAGAAAACTAAGCATCGGATAAAAAAATCCTTCGTTCAAATACTAGATAATATAATATAATATAATAAGTAAATTCTTTTGAATTTTTTATTTTAGCTGATCGACTTTCGAGCAGCAGTGGTCACCGCAAAAGCCTTTCTATTTAAAGAGCCTTCGAATGATGGATAATAACTTAGTTATTGATAATTATTTTTAAATAAAAAAATTACGATGCACGGCACTAGATGCAACCCTTAAAAGGAAAAAAGATTTATTGAGAAATGTGTTATAGCTTTTGAGTAAAAAAATATCCAAAGACCACCCTCTTTTCGGCCTCCTGGCTGAGCATGACCCCTTAAGAAGCGCAGCGCTTTATTCTTGACTCCTACGATCAATGAGTCATCCCAGCAGCGGCGGCCACAAGTGTAGGGTATCTGGTGTACTTCCCTTGCCGCGTTGTCTCATCTCGTGGCCAATAAACGCGTCACGTCGCCGGTTAAATCGCCTTTCGCGGTCCTCCCGTGCTCGGTAAATAAACTGGCAGATAGCAAACGTCCGCAACAGTGACTCCGCAGAATCGACACCGTTTAGCGATGATACCAGCGTTCGGCGCGATCCACTGAAATTGCGCGATGCCAGGGGAGAGCACGAGAAGACCGTGGATGATAATGGATCGCCGAGTTTCTACGCAATCTATCGGAAGGTCGAGCCACGATTTCGGATCGTGGCATCCTTGATCCGAAACTGGTCCGTTAAGGATCTCGGTAGTTCGTTCGCTAGGCTTAGAAGAATAAGGTGGTGATCGAGGGGTGGAAAAGGGGGGGTTGGAGGCAAGATAAAAGTGACAAAGCTGGGGATAGAGAAGTGGAGAAATGGGAGGAATGAGATAGAGAGGGGTTTGCGGGGAAGTGAGAAGTTAGGAACAGTGGGGATAGATAAACGTGTGAGATTGTTGAGCGGAAGGGGTGGAAAGGTGAGAGGGATTAGACGAAGGGAGGGAAGTAGAAGAGAGGAAGGAACAAGGGGAAGTAAAGCTTTTTAGAAAACTCGATCACGTGAGACTTGGTGGGGTATCTTTCTGACGCTGTTATTTCCTAATTATTTTCCCTGGTAAGTGTGTACTACTTAGGAATTAACAGCCGCGAGCTGATAACTGACTGCTCGTTCCAAAGTTTCCAGACACCTGAGAATTAACTTCTAATTTCCATCCTAGACAGGCGTGAACACATCGCAGGTCGCGTGGACGACTCGCGTCTTCGAATTTGTAAATATGTTTACAATCTGAAGTCAGACGTTTGCGAGCATGGCTTCGTGGTGTTAGGGTAAATGTCCCAATTAGCGACCCAGTCCCAATTATTCACACTTCATCCTTTATATTTAAATATGTTTTTTCCTGGGTTCGGAACGGGCGTTGAAAATATTGAATTCGATTAGTGAATATTCAAAGTATCTTGCTGATGGTTTCGCTAATGTATATCATAACATATAATTGAGTAATTAATAAATGCTTTCACGTGTGTCAGCTACGAAGCCGTGAAAAAGTAGTTTCTTGTTACCGAACTTAAGAACGGCCAAATTTTAGGTATTAAGTATTTCTTACGTGAGTATATTAATGTAAGAAATCTGTATTCAAATAAGTTAAAAAATAATTGTAAATTTACTATTTAAAAAAATTGCATCGATTTTTTTATTAAATTCGTAATAATTATGGGGGTGAATAATCGGTACTCGTAAAATGTGTGAATTCCTATTATTGACACGAGATGCCATGTCACGTTTCCAACTTACGTGTTTGTCAGTTTGCACCATAACTTCAATAAGCAAAGATGGCTAGTAAACCCTAAGGAATATAACCGACGTAAAAACTATTCGCAACAACAATTGGAAAATGCTTTGGAAGCTATCAAATCTGGTGATAGCATTAAAACTATTGCAAATTATTTTATTTTGCACTAATTATTTTATAAATATCCTTTTCCGATGCATTCAATTAATTGGGACATTAGATTGCACGTCCCGATCAATGACAATTCGACATAGATCACTATTTGGGACGAAGAGAGAAGAATTGAAGGTGAAAAATAGGTACACGTGCACCATATAATATATTTATTATTAATAATTATATTCGAACAATTTCATCGTGAAAAAGGGGCCTTTTTCATACTGGAAAAGAACCAGCCATATGATAGGCTATTAATGAGTACCTGCGATAAATACTTTTAATATGTAAATACGTTGGCACGTGCGCGTAGATCTTACAGGGTCGCTAATTGGGACATTTCCCTTAATTGGGAGCGATTGTTTGAGTGCTTTTTCGTAGAGCCATGCTGCGCGTTGGCAACAGGAGATGCTGTGATCATTATGAATTTTATTGAGACACTGCGAAGCGTGTACCATTCGATAGCAGCGAAGTTAATATTGTCTTGTAGCGGATCGAGCTCCAAGTGAAACAAATTGTCCATTCAGCTGCCAGGCGTTTGTATTTCATCGAACAAGATCAACAAGGGTGAACGAAAAAGACTGGAACAGGCGAGAGGAGTTTGGATATTGGCTGCGGTGGAGGAGGAACGGAAACTAATACTTGATCGTGGAGGACAATTAGCGGAGGCCCGCTTAAATCCGAGTATTTAAGTGCTACTAAAAGGCGCGATACGTATCAAAGGCATCTGCAACGAAATATGGTAGACCCCGGAGGCCGGTACTCGTGGTTGGCCAGCGATAAGTGACGTTACTCAGCCGATGGGAGGGGCAAAGAAGCTGAAAGTAATAAAAATAAGTAATTACTCGGAGTAATCGGCCACCATTCCGGATTCCCGGGGACCGTAGTCGTTCAATTAGCTGAAAGTGTTCTTTCACTTGCACGGTTACCGCGGCGACCATTCTCCTGAACATCCAGGCACGGATCGATTCGCGAACGAAACAGGACATCACGAATCTCCTCGCGACACGTAATCATGGCAGGTACTTAGCTGACGCGTAAACTCCCGGGGAATAATCCTAGCGATGCGAGATCGTAACTCCCTCTTCAACCATCGGCTTAAGTAAACGCATTACAGATTGGATACGCAAAAAAAGGCGGCTTAATAACGTTGACCAACTCCAACCATCCCTCTCGTCATCGTCGCTCTCCTCGTCGTTGCCGTCGTCGTCATCCTCGCCGTGGTGGAACACAGGGCCGCGGAAGAGTGGGAGAGAGTGGGAGGAAGGCAGAGAGGCGGAGCGTAATAAAAATAAGTAATTACTGCGAGTAATCCTCCCCCTCTGTCCCGGGCCTCCTCGTCTTGCCGCCACCCCTCTCGTTCTCCACGAGAGTCGTTCAATTAACGGGAATACTGTTGTCTTCCCTCACTACGTTTCCCTTCCATCCCCCCTCCGGCCGCCGGGACCCCATCCCACGCCCAGCGTCCGCGAAACCCGCGAAATGTTTCACTCGCGAAGTCGCGTGGAGCGTGGAGTACGCTCTCCTGTACGTCGAGATAGGGCGAAAGAGGGGAGATATCGATGCCCCTCCTTCACTCACGCCCCTGACGTCCATCTATCCTTCCCCCACCGCGGTCACCCCTCCAGCCGATCGTGCGCCATCCCTTCCGCGCTTCGTACTCCTCTGCTCCCTCCTCGCTGCTCCGGCTTCCCCTCTAACGCCTGACCGCGACCCTCTCCCTCGGCCTCCCTTGCTCCTTGGCGCCCCAGCGCGGCGCTCTACCCGCTCGAACGCGCTGCGCGCTCTCTCTGCCTTACTGTACTGCTCCAACAGTGGTGGGGGAAGGCTCCGAAGCCCCACTCGCTCGTCTGCCGTCGTGCCGTGCGGTTCGGATCGCGTCTCGTACATGTTCTGAGTGTCGCGCGCTCGGTGTGTTCTCGCAATACGGCTGATCCCTACGCCAATCCAGCTCCGTCTGACAGTGGTTTACGTTAGACACGCGCGACACGACCCTCCGATCGAACGGTCGCCAGCTGGCATGCCTGTGTGCTTCGTGTGACACGTCGTCTTTCTCGCGCTGGTGTGTCCGTGCTCCTTGCCCTGTTATCCCGAAACTGTAACCGAGAGACCGACAGGATGGAGCGGGACTGTTGAGCGTGCACGCTGGTCGCCAGGACTACCTCGGATTACCTCGGCAGAATCCACTCGGCCAAGGAGATCGGGCCCAGTGTTCCGCGAGGCAGAGTGCCGCGGTCGGCCGAGACGTCAAGGAGAGACGCTGCTGGAGCGTTACAAGAGTCGTTAGGTGCCGGGATTCGCGATACGAAGCGGAGCTTAAGATCAATAATTCGACCAGGAAGACGCGGGCTTTCGAACGAAAGCGAAGGCCTTGCCTGCTCCCGAGCGTCTGCGGACGTCCTTGATAGTGACAGGACTGCCCCCGGTGAAGGACCAGCACCGCGTACGGGTTCTCGTGGGCATCTGGCCTAGGAGCACGCTCTATTCGCGCGTTGCCAAGCCGCTCGAGACCATTGGAAACGATCTCTCCGGTGGAATCGTGGCCGATTCACAAACGTGATCGCACCGGTACACGCAGAGAGAGAGAAAGAGAGGTCGTGCTCGCGATTCAAGGAGTGTCGTTCGTCGACCGGGCCTGGCTTGTGCGGAAAGTGTTTGTTTGTTGTTGCTGCTCGCGGGCACCGTCCGCTGCTCGAGGGAATATTACCGTTCGACCTAGGAACACAGCCTACGCATGCCGCGGCTCCAGGTAAGGCGTTCATACCTTTACCACGGACAATCGGGAGGCTCGTAAGAGCGTCAGGGCCTGTATCTGGCCTGATCCTCGGCGCGGTTTATCGCTCGAGCGTTATCGCGGGAAAAAATCGATACGGTAGATCGCAGATAACGCTCGAAAGCCCCAAGCCACTTCGGCAGATTGAAGAGCCGCGGAAGGTGTGTGCCGTTGGAATGATGAATTCGGGGGTAGAGGGGCTGAGCCATTGATTGCTCAGGTGTCCCTTGACAAGTGTGCACACGTCTGCTTCGCTCGTGGTTCGCTAGGCCGTCGCGAGCCTGTTCGCGCTATACGCCCGGAGCTAGCGGCGGTCGTCCCCGCTGCTCGCGATCCGGAGTCAAGCGTTTTGCCAATGTCGAGAGGTATCGTGCCAACTGGTGGGCACGGGAAGACTGGGGAGAAGAAATTTCCGTGTAAGGTGTCGAGGCTGGGGCACGCAGGCGCGTCCGTCCGTCGCCACGTGGTCGAATGCTGATCCGCGGTGGCCGAGGTGTTAACCTTTTTCGAAAATCGAGGATCACAGCCGGCCAGCGGAGCGAACCGCCGCGGGGGAGTATGTGCACGGGTTGGCAAAACAAGTAGTTAGTTACGTGAGCGCTGGCCGCCCGCCAAACGAGCCTCGAACTTTGAAATTGCGTTCGCGAGGCTTTCTTTCGCCCGGCGATTATGCGCGCCGTAGATAGGGCAGCCTGGGGAGAGCCGAGCTTATATCCACTCCTCCCTCCGCGGCCGCCCCCGTCCCCTTTCACCCCCTTTCGCTCCTCTGTCTTCTTTTCTGTAATTCACGCGGCTATCGTCGGCCGTATCTCCTTTCTGGCGCGGCCAATTAGTTCGCCTCGGGTGCTATCGCGCCTGGTGGCGGAAAGATAGCATCGGTTAAAATGTAATTGGGTCCTTATCGAGCAGCCAGCTTACGATTTCTGGGCTGACCTCATGGCTAACCGTGGCGCCACACACGCTCCACCGACTCCCGATATCGCCCCATGGTTTTTCGCTCGGCAACCATCTCAGACGTGGCTCCGTTCCTCTTCCCCCAAATCTGAAATCTAGTTACGGTCGCGCGAAGAGGAGTCACAGGAAAGTCCAGCACAGCGTAGGTTTGTCAGCGCGTCCTCGGAATTGCCTCTATCGAGTTCGCTATTAATCTCTGTATAGAAACGCAGTTAGACGAATGGGAGAGGATCGTTCGTTTTTTATCGCCGATCCGGTGCTTGTATCGAGATTCCTGCTCGGTTAATGCGCGCAGCGTTTATTCTTCAGACTCTCCTGGGGTTGTTTGTATTATTGCGCGCACGGCCTGGCGATCCGGAGCGTAGGAACGTTCGAGTCGCTCGCGGAATATAGGACGGCTTTTGTAACGATCCACTAAAACACGGCGCAGGGAACGAGGCACTATAAACATCCACGGCACGGGGATTACGCTAGTAATATTCTAACAATAACGCGCCTCTTCGCTATCAATTAATTGGATCCTAGACACCGTGCTAATAAGCAGCGATATCTCGCCGAGTCTCTCCGTTCGAATCCGCGCTCAGAGTGACCGACTATTTTTGACGAGCACTCGTCTCCCCGCGACACTATCGATAGCATAATTTGCTTCTGGCCTGAACGCGACGCGTGTATAAAGTATTCCCGCGGCCGTAATATCTCCTCGCTCCGAGGGGGTTATTTTGGTTTGCCAGCTTTGAGCCTCGTTGTTTCGACGTCGCCAGAGTTTGCACGCGAAATCTAGAACGAGATCCAGTTGTCTGGGTCGCTGCTTCTGAGCGAGGCTGCGTTCAAGTATTCTTGAGGATCGATAAAGTGTCGGTGCGATTTGGTCAGATGTCAGCGTTCTTCTGGCTCGCATGAAATCAGCGGTGGTAGATAGTTGAGCTTTGCGAGAATTTCGTCTAATATTTATTTGCGTCTATCGTCGAAGGCTTCTTAAGTAAAGCAGAACAAAATTGAAACGCTCTTAAAACCTTCAAAGCACCGCAAACTGATTTAGTGTTTTAGATGTATCGATACAGCATTGATCTAAGATGAAGGGAACATTCTTTCGCGTGCAAAAAATTCTGGAAAATTGCAGGCATCGAGCCTATTGAATAAAGCGTAAGCAATTGCTTTTTCTTAATATTTTACTAGGAATTGCTTAAATTCATGCGAATAAAAATAGAAGCATTTGCTTTATCTCGTAGGAATACCTAAACTGCCTAGGAATTGCTTAAAGGAATCGCTTTTCCTTAATTTTTTAAGGAATTCCTTACAAATCGAACGAATAAAAGAAGCAATTGCTTTTGCTAAATAAGCAATTCCTTAAGAATTTTTAAGACTGCTGTACCCCATGCTAACATTTGCTTAAAGGACCAATTTACTTCATGGGTATGTATTAGAGAGAAAGCGTATGAATAAATGGTACACGAAGCTCTTTAAACGATAATTAATTGCAGCCGTTTTAAATTCGTATATGTATTATACAGGGTGTAACAAAAATGTTTCCGTTCCCTAAAAGGGGTGAGTTGTGGAGTGATTGCAAACGATTGCGAGCCGCGGTTCCACGCCCGCGCGTCTCGGCTCACGGGCGGCCTGCAAGCGTATTTGGGTAACTTCTCGATGGTCGGCGTTTCTCCATGAAAAGTTTCCTTTTCTGCATGCTACAGTCGTAATTTCGTTTACGCTGCAATAGCCTATGGAAATGGCGCACTTCTTAAACGTCCGGAAAGAAAAATTTTATAACGTGCGAAAGAAATGGAAAAATTGAGGATTTTCGAAAATTATATCCGCAAAGGCGGGCGCGAGTCAGGAGCACTGAACGCGAGCGAGCAGGGGTAGTTCGAGAGAGAGAGTGAGAACGTTACCGGCAGTCACAGCTACCTTTTACTTATACTGTCTAGCAAAACCAGCAATTCCTTACGATTTTTATTCATGTGAAAATAAGAAATTCTTTTTTTGTTTAAGTAATTGCTTTTTAAGCAATTGATTTGGCTAATAAGGAATTGCTTGTAGGAATTGCTTAGTTTTTATTGATTTTTTTCTGAAATGAGTTTAGAACGAGTTCGCGATGATTCGTGAAATCCACTAAGAACCAGCGACGAAAATACAATCCGAGGCTCCGTTTCCTTCCGTCCAGAGCGGAACGGGCGTGAACGTGCAAAAAATCGAATTTGCCAACTCATTGTTCCGCGTGCCGTGTCCGTTAATTGGAAAGTTTGACACCTGAATGAGATCGTAAAAGTGTACCTCTGTTGCAGGGGAAAAAGGTGCGAAAATAGTCGTCAGACCCCGGCGCGGGTCGTAAAATAATAAATTTCGTGGTCCTTGACCAGCCCGAAAACCCTCGCGACCAGACTCTAAAACCTGTCAAACGCTCGACCCAAATATTTTGGAAGCGTGAATAATGCTTAGCTAGGTACCTGCTGAACCCCAATTCTGCCCTGTTCTGGGATTTTGTCCTGGAAAAGTCCTAGAATTCTTTAATGCCCAAGGAACGCCGAAAACGAGACGTGTATATTTTGTACTTTCATTTATTAAGTTTCTAATCAGTGCCGCGCAGGCATCGATTGCAAATTTTCTTGGTATCTCTAGCTGAGAGTCCGGTCTGTTCCGTATCGAAACGCGTGGCAGAAATAAAATCTGGCTAAACGAGCGGGAGCTCGGCTTAATAGGGGAGCGGTGTAAAGTAGCGAGCAGTTTTTAAATCCCATCCAGCGTTTGCGCGACAGCAATTCAATTTCGAGTTATCTACCATCGCGGAGGACGAGTTCGCGTCAAATGAAATTCAACAATGGGTCCAATTAAGTCCAATTAGAAACGTATCCCGGCATAGAACAGCTGTCACCCGAGATAAGCTGGCAGCCTCGCGGCTGCGTCAGATTAGGCGTGATTATTGCTCCGACTTGATAATATTGAAGTGGTCGCGCGTTCGTTTCCAGCAATTCATTAGTCGCTGCAGCTCTGTCTGCCGCGGTAAATAGATAGGAGCAACTAAGACCAGGGCTTGAAACCGTTATTATAAAGATTTCGGTTCTTGAAAGAGTTAGGAAGAACCTTTATTCGGAATAACCGTTGCAAAGAACCTAAATATCAGACTATAGAAGTATAAGTTACGGTTTCTATATAGCTCTATAACTTTTATTTTTTAGGTTCTATATAAGTTCCACAGCGGTTATAGCATCGATTCTTGTAACGATCGTACAGAATTTTACAGTAAATGAAATCACAACATATTACAGCTATAGATTACTCTGTGTAACCAAATTGTTTAAAAATTATTATAAATAAATATACAAGTGATCCTTGCATACCGCCGAGTGTATACATATACATATGTACAAATGTGTACATAATATATATTTGCTTACTTAATTATAATGATTTTTAAACAATTTGGTTACACAGAGTAATCTATAGCTGTAATATGTTGTGATTTCATTTACTGTAAAATTCTGTACGATCGTTACAAGAATCGATGCTATAACCGCTGTGGAACTTATATCGAACCTACAAAATAAAAGTTATAGAACCTAAAAAATAAAAGTTTTAGAGCTATACAGGAACCGTAACGTATACTTATATAGTCTGGTATTTAGGTGCTTTATACCGGTTATTCCGAATAAAGGTTCTTCATAACTCTTTCAGTCAGAACCTTTATATAATATAACAGTTTGAAACAGTGTTTTTCGAAACCTATTCAACCCCTAAGACCCATATTCCGGTTTTAGTGTTTCGTGTAATTTTCAATGGCAGAGAATAGCTTGCTACTTTCTATCAAGCCCGTGGCCGCGCGCAGACCGAATCGTGGATGGATTTGACGGCGAGCTTTTCTGGCCACTTGGAAGGAAACCATCAAACGTCGAAACTAAAGGGAATTAACTTCTCCGCGAGGCTCCCCAGGCGGTGATCAATTTACAACAAACGATTCCTATCCTCGGACAAGGCATACTTTTCCCCGTCCGCATCTTACTGGCCACGTTTCAGCGACTCCCGACTTATTATCCCGGATAGTGTCGTTCCTCTCTCCGCTGGCTCTCTGCCTCTCTGCGGGCTAGAGCAGCCGTCTTGTCGTACGAAAGTGGCAGTTTGCAATTAAACGACGATGTTATCGCAAAAGGACCTGTAGGTCGGTTTGAATGTACATGGCAGCGAATTAAAATGTAAATACTTGATTAAAGTTAATCCCAGCCAGGTGAATAAACCTGCTGCACGGGAGACAGAGGATGAGATGAGGGTGGTGGAGGAGGTGGAGGTGGCACGGGGGAGGGGGTTCGTAGAGGGAGGAGGGAAAGGATGGGGGCCAGGGAGGGTAGAAAGAGCGAGCGAGAGCCTCAGTGCCAGCGGTCCTAAGGGGTGGTTTTTATTGCCGGTTTTTATTAGCTGAGTAGGTGTACTCCATTTTACCCCTACCCTTTCTACAAGGCTCTGCCACCCCTCTGTCTTCTCCACCGCTCGTGTCTAAACCCCCCTGCCTCTTGGCCCCCACTCTGCGGAACGAGGGTGGCGCGACGCGAGGGGCGAAGGGTTGATTAAAACTAACGTTGCGCCCAAGAATTACCCCGTGAGATTGAAAATTAAATTAATATACAAAACCCCCAGCCACCACGGGGCTAATTAGTTATATGATAGTAATTAAAAGTTAAGTATATCTTGGAGGGGGTCAAACATCGTCCCTTCGCGGCGGAATCGCGCCGCTCAAGTGGTGGGTAATCGATAGGTGAACAAAGTATCGTTCAGTTAAGATAGAACGCTCTGCGGGGTAGCTGCTAGTGATGGGATTCAGTCAGATTCTTGTCCAAAGACAATGTTGAGAGTTTACCTATCGAAATTACGAGCTTCGACTTTTTTTTCGCGGTATTCTTTTGCGGGAGCTTTGGAATAGGGCAGGGACTATTTGTCGAATCTTTCGGTATTCGAATACTTCAGTTGCTCAATTATTTGGGCGAATATAATTCGAATATCCAAGTATTCGAATACTCTTCGAATGTCCAAGTATTCGAATACTATTCGAATATTTAAGTATTCGAATATTATTTGAATATTTAAGTATTCGAATACTATTCGAATATTTAAGTATTCGAATATAATTCGAATATCCAAGTATTCGAATACTATTCGAATATTTAAGTATTCGAATATAATTCGAATATCCAAGTATTCGAACACTATTCGAATATCCAAGTATTCGAACACTATTCGAATATTTAAGTATTCGAATACTATTCGAATATTTAAGTATTCGAATATTATTTGAATATTTAAGTATTCGAATACTGATGTATTCGAATAGTATGGTGTGAATTATAAATCAAGTTCTTTAGGTTCATTTGTCAGGGTGAAATCTCGTAAGCTAATTTTAATCCACTTCACACCATACTATTCGAATACTGATGTATACATCAGTATTCGAAAAGTATTCGAATAACATTCGAATACTCAAATATTCGAAGATTATTCGTAGCATTCGAATACTTGTAAAATATTCGAAAATTAAATTATACGAATAGTCCCAGCCCTACTTTGGAACACAGTAGAATTTTAACTTGTAGACATCCTTAGCAGCTTACTTGACGACGTTTGTTTGCTAAACGTGTTTGCAACGCGCTCCTAATGGGCGGGCGATATTAAACGCACGTTTAATGGGGGTGTTACAATCGAAACACGGCTAATACAAATTTCGTAACACGTCAGGTCGCCGCGGGGTCGCTGCGGAAACTTCGATAACGTTCCGAAAGTAATTAGAGGAATAGTTGAAGTCTCCGTAAATTTTCATTACGTCCAACAAAGGGAATCCCGGTCCGTGGCCCCGAATAAATTTGCGCGTTAGTACATAGCGCCGGACAAATAGTTTTCTCGAGGTATTTTCAATATATCTTTGGCTAACATTAACCCGATTGAACGAAACGTTTCGCGGAGGAACGGACGACGGACGGAATACCACGGTGGGATTTAATAAACCCCGGGAATGAATGTAGCAGTGTATAATATCGCGATGTTTAGAGTGTCTTTAGCATTTTATCCGGATAAATAGAAGTTCGAAAAAAGGGGAAAAAGGAAGGAGAGAACTGTTTTGTCTGGGTGCGCCCCTCGCGAAGAATTTCATCTCGCGGAATTACGTGCCCCGCGAACATCTCGCCGGCCGGCAAGAAAATGCGAAATTTCAAACGCGACGACGGGAAATTCGGTTCTTAGCGCTCCAATTATCCGCGATACTTTTCTATTGAACGGCCAGCCCGAGCTCCTCCCTTAAACTCTCGTTTATTTCGTTAATTAAAATGAGATCTCGCTCGCCGGGATACGGATTTAACGAATCGAACCTGACGACGGACGTAAATGAATTGCTTCGTTTAACGCGAATCGCCGCGCAGAAATATAATTTCCAACGCGGTCCTGCGGCGCGCGACTCAAGATATGCTCGTTCGCTTCGATTCGCGAGGAGGGCCTTCCTCGGGGTGGAGGAGAGAGAAAAAAAACATGACGGAACCTTTTAATTACATTAAGAGCGATTGAAACAAATAATCGAGCCTGTATTTCCGCGTTTGGAGTTTCATTACTTTTAACGAATATCCATTATTTTTAATGAATCCTCGAGTGGAGTCGCCCCCCCGGGAGGGTTGTGAGGCTTCCACGGATTTTGGGAAATGTCGATAACGCAGCTTGGGATGTAGTACCCTTGCGTGGAATATTGCTGGGTTAGAAATCTCGGCGACTGCTCGAGCAACGAAGAAATTGAACTGCATATCATTTACCTGTTTCTCTTCCCTTCCAAAACTTAATAATCGCTCTGTGTTTTTCTCAGTCCTCCAATTCGATTATGGAATTGAACCTCCTTGAATGCACCGTGCCAAATCCGGAGCCAAAAGGAAACCCGATCGTGCTTTCGTATATTGAGCTCTGTCGCGAAGATTGTTCTCGTTAGAGGAATTGGTGGTCGATGACAAATTTTTGAAGGGCATCCCTTCGAACGGGGGAGCACGCAGGGATATCCGCATAGTTCCCTTTCATCGATTACGTAACGAGGGCCCGGTCGGCTGGCGAATGAGAATTTCGCTTTGAAATAAGATCTCCCTCCAGAAGCAGTTACTCGAACGCGTTTTCAATCTCATAAAGGCGCCCACCGCCGCCGCCGCCGCCGCCCCGCCATCGCTGTCGATTATTCGCCGTTCGATACTTGGCAGAAATTTTTAAGTATATTAGGAATACACTGGCTGCGGCTGAATTATTCGAATGCTTTCAAGAAATTGCAGGATGCATTAGCTTACATTACGCCTCTTCCATTACATTATGAATATTACTCCCCCGTACATGTTCATCTATATGTATACGTACATACATATATATATGCATACATCGATGAGGACGAGGAGCGAATCCCCGATGCAGGGGGTGCATCGCGTTTTATTATTCTTGCCTTTCAGAGACGCGCCATTTACGAATTACCGCGTTGACGGAGGCCATGCGAGATTTATTGGATCCATTCGCGTTTCGCGTCACCTCCAATTATTTAAAAATACGAGAGAAAAAAAAGGAGAGAAGGCAAACGAAACGTCCGCGAGCAAATTGCCAGAGGTGACAATCGCTAAATTACTTTTAAAGCTTTTCCGTGCCACGACGAGCGAACGAAAGCGAGAGAGAGAGAGAGAGAGAGAGAGAGAGAGAGGAGAGCGAAAGAGAGAGAGAGAGAGAGAGAGAGAGAGAGAGAGAAAGAGTGAAAGGGTGGTGCAAGGGGGATCGCGTCAGCAATCGAGACGCCGTCTCGAAAAATATGTCGGCTACGGCGAGAGGGCTGGTCCCGATTTAGGAGTCAATTTAAAATAAGTATATTGCCTGTCTATACACGCGTTACCTACAGACTCGTCCGACCCGATCTCTTTCTCCCTCTTTCCCGTGGCAACCTCCCTGCCCTCCTCCCTTTCACCGGGGACGCCTTGGTGCATTAGCTTGAATACATCCATGAATATTATCCCGTACTTTGGTGAGGGCTGAGAAGGGTGTCTGGAGACGGAAGGGGAGGGGAAGAGGCAGGCGAGGGGTCGGACGGTATATAAGGTATAAGGTAGTCCATTAGCGTTAATATTATAAACGTTAGCTGCCCTCTGGCCATCCCCGTAACATACTCAACGCGCGCCTGCGCTCTCCCTTCCGTCTCGCTTTCTCCCTTACGCTCTTCTTCCACTCTCTCTCTCTCCTTCCCACACTACCACCCTCTACATTCTCTACCTTTCTCTCCTCTCCATTTCAACGGCCATTCCCTCTCGTACGTTCTGTCTCTCTTGTCGCCTCTACGTTGCCTCCGTTCCCTCCTCTTCTCATTCATTCCACCCGCCACGTCCGTCTCGCTCCCTCCGCCTCGCCCTCGTCGCTCTCCGCTACACCCCCGCCGACTCTCTCTCTCTCTCTCTCTATCTCTCTCTCTCCTCTCGTCTTTACGCTCATCGTCGTGCAAACAACACACGCTAATATACCACTCGACTGCATAGAGGGACGCGCGCGAGCGCGAGCTCCACGGCCATACACGACGAACCTCTTACTTAGGTGTTCTGTTACCGTGCTTTATCCCGGAGCCACGGTCTACAGGGTGACCGGATTGAGACCCGACACCCGGTCGCCTGGCGACAGGTGGCTGATCCCCGAACGCGACTGCATTCTCGATTAGGATCTCTCTCCGCACGGTAGTCCGGCCACCTTCGATCGACTTCTTCGGGGGGGGGGGCGACGACAGCAGGTCACTGATTCACCGATCTCTCGATCGCTTGGCACTGGTGCAGTGCCACGAGTTACTCCGAAACCGAGGTTTCACCCTATAAGAAGGACGTTGAGTGGTGGGTCCTCGTGGAAAAGGGGCGATCGCGGTGATTTCATTCTCACCATACTGATTCGATCATATCTTCTTCACTTTACTACTTAGGTAGAGAAACATTCGTTAGCAATTTCTGTAGTGTCCCCAAATGTTTGCTCTCGACTTGAAGGGGCGTTTCTCCAAACTTTGCGTCACTCAAGGGCAGGGCTTGAATGGGTTTCGAAAATAACTGTTTCAAACTGTTGTATAAAGATTCTGACTGAAAGAGTTAGGAAGAACCTTTATTCGGAATAACCGTTATAAGGAACCTAAATATCAGACTATATAAGTATAAGTTACGGTTCCTATATAGCTCTATAACTTTTATTTTGTAGGTTCTTTAATTTTTATTTTTTAGGTTCTATATAAGTTACAAAGCGGTTATAGCATCGATTCTTGTAACTATTGTACAGAATTTTACAGTAAATGAAATCACAACATATTACAGCTATAGCTTACTCTGTGTAACCAAATTGTTTAAAAATTATTATAAATAAGTAAGCAAATATATATTATGTACACATTTGTACTTATATATACAGTGATCCTTGCATACCGCCGAGTGTATACATATACATATGTACAAATGTGTACATAATATATATTTGCTTACTTATTTATAATAATTTTTAAACAATTTGGTTACACAGAGTAATCTGTAGTTGTAATATGCTGTGATTTCATTTACTCTAAAATTCTGTACAATCGTTAGAAGAATCGGTTCTTTAACCGCTTTGAACTTATATAGAACCTAAAAATAAAAGTTACAGAGCTATATAGGAACCGTAACTTATACTTATACAGTCTGATATTTAGGTTCTTTACAACGGTTATTCCGAATAAAGGTTCTTCATAACTCTTTCAAGAACCGAAATCTTTATAATAACGGTTTCAAGCCCTGCTCAAGGGTGTTAATACGAAATGCAGACAGGCACGCGTAACTGTCATCCATATAACTGTGACGCGAAGTAAAAGTGTGCCTAATGTTAGCTGCTCTAATAAGAACGAATTACCTATAAAACGGACGTTCTGTACGTTACAACCGAGCAGCCGAAGGGAGCTATCAGAAATTTCATGAGTAAAGTCGCAAACGAACTTTTCGACGGCGGAATCGGCGTCGTTCGATCTGGCCAATCTCCACTGGTTGCATAACGAGCTCTGCAACGTTTTACGATTTCTGGACGGCCGTCGACGAAGCCTGCCCTGCTTCGCCTTCGATCTGAGGTGAGGTAGAAGCTGATCGAGCCAGGGTCGAGATCACGAGCAGCATCAGTCGTAACGATCCCGTGTTAAGGGGAATCAGCGTGCATCGCGCGCCAGATAATCCGCGCTCACGCCCCGCTAGAAAAAGCTTCTCCCGCTCGAGAGCCCCATATTCCCATTTCGCGCTATGATCCATCGTTAGGAGCGGAAGCCCCGCTGAATTAGCGAAATCCTCTCGAATCGGAGTAGCCCGAGAGGTCCCCGGCCCCTTAGAGCTCCATTAGTATACATAATAATAAACAACAATCGCGCGGTTACACGCGGAATTAGGATCCTCTTAGCGCGCTCGCGGGCTGCGGATAGTGAACAATATCCCGAGTATTCCCTGGGAACGTCTAAAAGCTGGCTACGTTCTTATCGTTCCTTCTTTCTGTCTATCCGACCGCGGGGATACGGTTTTCGCGCGGAACGGCTGAAAGCTTGACGCTGCAGCTACCCCGATACAGAGCGAAGTAAAGGGAACTGGGAATATTTTACTTATGCATTTAGAACGTGGACGGGTATTCAGCCTGTAGTATAATAACTGAAGCTTCCCTATTTCATAGTCCCGATAACCGAGGTCCTCTCGATAATGAGACCCGGTGCGGGAATATTTTACCCCGCTTCCTCGAGTTATTTCTTGGTAGTTGAACTGCCCGACGCAAAGACAAGAAACACTCGTGGATAATGCTGCAGCCCGGCACAAACGGCGCCGCCAGTTTATCAAATCCCTTTAGAATTTCACCGTTCCTCGTCCTCGTTGGAGCGATCGCAGGCTCTCGTTCGATCGGGACGTTAACACGGGCGAGAGGAGTCGGTACAGGGTTAACGCCAGAAAGAGAATCCAGCCCCGTTCCTTATCGGACACAATATACTTCCGCCCGCCGAGTAGCGCCTCGCTATATAGCCGGGCGGTATCGGAGCCACTCTCAATCCCCTTTTGCTCGGCGTGCTCGTGGCCGCTATCAGGGAGAAGCGAGGGAAAGTGGATTGAAACGCGCGGAGAAGAACAAGACGGATACGCGTGACACGGCACTCGGCGCAATAACGTTAATTGCTGTAATTTCGATTGCCACGGATTCGTCGGCCACTCGAGCCATTTTGTCGATTTGATGGGGAATCGAAACTGTGGATGTAGCCGGGGCTGCACTCCCCCGGCCACCCGATAATACATTTTTATATCGCTCGGATCACGGGGGAGGGTTGGGGCGCGGGGAGGGGTTGAAGCTCCCCGTGTTTCGCGCGATGCGGATCGTTAGTTGATTACGTTGCTTTCCGTCTTCCTATTTTCCCGTCCATGTTATCGATTGCAACTGGAGTGATTGCATAGAAGCTGTTGCAAATAACGAATGTACCGAGCGATGAGATAGACACCCCGTAAAAAGTTGCATCGATTTCCATGCGTCGAGCTGTGCCGCGCGCGACGCTCCAGCGGGAGAGTACTATTTCGAGGAACACTGACCGCCTGACCAATCCGCAGAGAAAGGGATCGCTCCCCCGCGGGACGGAGGAAGCAGTCCAGTGAAATTAGACGGAAATCTGCCCAATCTACGGAATAATTCCCACCAAGCTAAATTTTGGTATGGGCCTTTAGTTGGTCGTTTTCAAGAATATTTCGTCAAAAGTCTCCATCGATCCGACCGCCGCTGAAAATTTTACAGAGGGTTGAAAAAGAAAACAAATGTTTTTCCCACATATCTCGTTATCTAGCAGTTTTGCGACAAAAATAGTTATTATGTAATTTGTAGCTTAGGAAATTCTCTACAAAAAAGGTGCTATGAGTTTTTTTCGTAGGAGTAATGAGAACCTCAGCATCGTCTTGAGCGTGTTTCACGTTGATGTTGGCAGCTTCCAATTTTTGAGACAACATAGCAATAAACCTACTCTTGTTCTTTCTATTCGCTTTACACGTGCTACATCCATTGATGCTGACGTTCTCATTACTCCTACGAAAAAAACTCAGAGCACCTTTTTTGTAGAGAATTTCCTAAGTTATAAATTGTATAATAACTATTTTTGCCGCAAAACTGCTAGATAACGAGATATGCGGGAAAAACAGTTGTTTTATTCAACACTCTGTAAAATTTTTAGCGGCGGTCGGATCGATGGGGACTTTTGACGTATTGTTTAAAACTACCAAATAAAGGCCCATACCAAAATTTAGCTTGCTGTGGTTTATTCCAAAGACAGATCCTAACTTCACTGGACTAAGTGTATTATTTCTCGCAAGCGAAGATCTACCCCCTCGAAAATTCAAAATTTTTTTAAATTTTGCGAATTTATAGAGGTTAATATAGGGATGTTTTACGCAATTTTTTTGTTTGCTGCCCAAATATACACTAAGGGGGTGAAATTGATCCCGGAAAATCCGTTTTTTTCGATTTTGTATTATAACTCGCGAATCGTAAGAACTATAACTTACCAAATGATAGTCCTAATTAAAAGAAGTAACTTTCTCCTGAACACTTTTTTTCTATCTCCTACAGTTCGCGAGTAATAATACAAAATAAAAAATTTTCAGGGATCAATTGCACCCTCTTGGAGTGAATTTGCACAGCAAACGAAATTGCGTTGTACTCAGGAGGACATTCCCTACGTATTTACAGAGTTTCATATTTTTTTGAATTTCAGGGATCGGGATCTTCTCTTGTCAAATATATGGGGGTTGAAACTTGGTAACCCGACATACATGAAAATAGTTACTCCTACGAAAAAACTCATACGACCTTTTTTGTAGAGAATTTCCTAGGCTATAAATTGTATAATAACTACTTTTATCGCAAAACCGCTAGATAACGAGATATTCGCGAGAAACAGTTGTTTTCTTCAACCCTCTGTAAAATTTTCAGCGGCGGTCGGATCGACGGGTACTTTTGACATATTGTTCAAAACTACCAAATAAAGGCCCGCACTAAACTTTAGCTTGCTGGGATTTATTTCGGAAGACAGATCCTAATTTCACTGGACTAAAGGGAAATGAAGGAGAATCGTAATTTATGAATCCCTGTTGTCGCCGACGAGGCACGATAGGGGCGGCAGGTTGCTCGCGTTATTTATCGCTGGGATGGACGGGACGGTTTTTCCGTGGAAGTCGTCGTTGGGTTCGTCATATTCGATTTCCTGGTGATGCCCGGCTCCGGAGAACCGCTGGCCGCGCGTAGAATCCTAAGATCTCCTCTGACGTCTGCTTAATTAATTACCATCCGCGGTTTTAATTAGCCGGGGCTTCTACCTCCTCGTCCTCTCTCCCCGGTCGCCTTGCCCTCGTGGAAAACCGTGCGGCGGACCAGCTAGGTGCAACACGCGCGCACACACGAGCGCGAGCGTTCCTACCAGCGGGTGCGCACACGCGGCACTCTCACGAACCCGACCGCGACACGTCCGCACCTTCCACGCGTGCACCAGGTGCCGACGGGCGGGCGCTGTCCTTCGCGTACGCACAAACGCGTAACCTGCGGCGTAGGTGCCTGGATCACGCAACGCAGATACGCGACGATGATAGCGGAGCGACGACTTGGATAGTCGGCGGACGCGTCTGACAGCCTTTCCAGGAGGATCTAGCGTCGCGGCTGATTAGAGCGTGGGTGCCGTTACGCGGACAGTGGTACGCTTGCCGGAGCCTCTACCGTGCTGCGGGTAAAGCTACCTGCGCGCAGAAACCAATGCTTTACGAGACGTTGGGCGTTTTTTAACGAGGTAAAAAGTTTCCACCGAGAGAGGCGAAGAGAAGCGATCGTCAACGACCTCGCCGCAGTCGACGCTGCTATCGAGCCCGCTGGAGTGAGATCGATCAAATCGGCGAGGGGGTCGTCGGAAACGCTAACAACCGGGCTCATTTACCGAAAAAGGCAGCCGAAAGAGGCACGGGAGAGCCGAAGGAGGGAAGGTGGAGGCAAGAAAGGACGCGAGGGATGAGCGCGGTGCACGGGGCCCGCCCGGTAGAAAGGGTACGCGGCCGCGCAACAATCCAAAGACAATGTGTTTGTTGCCGATTAGCAGAAGGGACGAGGTGAGGTTTTTACGAGAGCTCGAGGTACGGTCCGCGAGGCAAGGGGAGGGAACGAAGGCAGTCGTTTACAGCCGAAGAGAATCGGGCCCCGTGGCTTAAATGACCCCTCTCTTTCTCTCCGTAGCCGCCACCCGCGGCTTCCCCACCTGTGCCAAGATTTACGGCAATTCGCTTTTTGCCCCCTTTAAGAGCTTTCGTATTATCTTACTGCCTCCGTTGCTGCTTCCTCCGCGAGCAAATGTACTTTGCCTTCGCCTCGCTACGTGGCCCTTGGCCGCCACCCCTATCCCGTCTCTCGGCTCCTCTCCTCTCGCCGTATCCGTCCCTACTCGTTCCCATCCGCCACTTGTCTTATTCCTCTTTCTCCGGCTCGCGCTCTCGCGCCTCGTCTTCGATACGAACGAGTATATTTGCTCGGGTAAGAAGCGGCGGATACAGGTGTAACGCCGCCACGAACACAACGGAACACCTGAGTGCGTAATTATTTCGGGACACGCGGCCACCCCGCTCCCTTTCCGCCGATTTCCTACCCTTTCTCTCTGTATTTCTTAGAACGGAGACTTTAATTACGCCAGATTCGATTAAGTCGAGTGACTGCGCCGCGGAGAGCCTCTCGCGCGTGGCAGCTATTCCACGTCAAGACGGATAGGTGAAAAATTACTTTAAAATTACAGCATTTGTCGACAACCTTGCAGAAACAAAGTATACTAAATTTCAACGGCCTGTGTCAAATAGTTTTTGAAATATTTAATGTTAAAGTTTCGAACATTGAATCAAAATCGGCTGACGCGTCATCACTTAAACTGTAATATCTCGGTCATTTTTGAAGATAATGCCACCGTCTTGGGTTCGTTTAAAAGCTGAAGGAATGCTTTCTCAAAACTTATATAGAATATTTTGTTTATTGTTAATAAACTTGACAGTAATCGATGTCAAAGTTTCAAACCGCGATTTGACGTCGTTCCCACCCACGGTGCGGCTTGAAAAAATACCATTCGATTCGTTGAGTCTTCAACTAATAAATGCCTTTTTAAAAAAAGTGGAGAGATTTTGGGAACAGTTAATAAAAAAATAAAACTTACGGTAGTGCACACCGCTTGGAATTGCAGCGATCCCATAGTCAGTCCGCATGCACGCGTTTTCAAAACAGTAGCCTAGCGTAGGAAAGTATTTATATACGATGGGTTAAAACAAATTTTTCTTTCAGTATTTTCGGTATTCTCGAGAAAAATATTAGGAATATCTGCTACCTACTATTGTTAATCTTTTATATGGTGAGCAGATATCCTACGCGATTTGAAACTTTGACATCGATTACTGTCAAGTTTATTAACAATAAACAAAATATTCTACATACGTTTTGAGAAAGCATTCCTTCAGCTTTTAAACGAACCCAAGACGGTGGCATTATCTTTAAAAACGACCGAGATATTACAGTTTAAGTGATGACGCGTCAGCCGATTTGGTTTGAATTTTCGAAACTTTACCATTAAATATTTCGAAAACTATTTGACATAGGCCGTTGAAATTTAGTACACTTTGTTTTTGCCAGGTTATCGACAAATGCTGTAATTTGAAGAGAATCGGTGTAACTAAATTTTTCACCTGTCCGTTTTGACGTGGAATAGCTCGTGTACGCGCGATCCTCTCGGCTGGCTTTCGGGCGGGCACCCTCCTTCCAATTTTGTAGATTTTCTGAGAGGCCGGGCCGCGTGTAACTCTCAGCCAGAGGAATAAGAAAGGAATAGCTTGAATTTTTACCGACTCGCTCTCCTAAACGGGGAGCATTCTTTCGTTCCCGATGGTTGGGCTCCCCTCCGAACAGAAACGTATCGACGTGGATGGCTCGTTACTCCGAATTCCGGGACGTATCGTTAGCGGAACCGCATTTCTCGGCGTTTAATTACTATTGCAACTCCTTTCAGCGTGATGGTAATGGCGCCGCTGTACGCATCGCGTTATCGTCTATCAGCATAAATCTTATTATTCTAACGCTGTTATTACGATCCTAATCTACGGGCATCCGAGCGTTGATTCTGCGCCCCGCCCGGCCTCTCCTCTCCTCGTTCGGTTCGTTTACTGGCCCCTCTCTTTTTACACTTCTTCCCCATCTCTTTTAGTTCCGTCTCCATCACTTTTAACCTTGAACTCCCTCGTTACCGTGGCACGCTCCAGAGCACACGGCTCCAAGAAGTTTTAGAGATCCTCGGGGAATCCCATTATGAATCCCGCGCCGAGCTAGGGGGCATTCGTGGAAACATACGACATTGTGATGAAACGAAAATCGTCCAATCTGTGCGCCTCGCGTGTTCGATTCCTTGGTTCCTCGAGGGGCCGTCGCTGGTAATCGAATGCTTTGAGAATGTCGCGCGCTGCATTAACTGTCTCTGTAACGAGGGAACTATTTTTTAACCGAGCCATCCACTGTGCGCGCCACGTGACTTAGTCTTACAGTTCTCCTAACATGTTGCAAGAAACGCAAAGTGGCCTCATGACTCTCGACAAAAATGGCTCCCGAGGTTACATCTTGCTCCCAAATTTCCTTTTGGAATTGCGACGCACCCTCGAGCGGGGGCGAATCCCATCGAGACCGCCAACAATGCCCGAAGGACACAGAGGCAAGGACAACCGGGAGACGGGCAAAAATTTAATTAGCAAAAGCCCGAAAATTAATTGCGCCCGGCGTCTTATTGTGCTCTGCCTCCCCCCCCGTGCCTCGAAGCGTTGCTGGGGACCCGCTGCGTCTATATACACGGGGAATGTAATATTCACAACAGCCTATATTCGAGCCAGCAGTCAGGGTGGCCACCCCTTCCGTCCACCCCCGACCAGCCGCCCAGGCTTCCATCGGCTTCGCCAGTAGCTATATACACGCGACTCTATAGTTCTCGGTACTAATAAGGGGAGGTCACGACCTGGACGAGCGGTTTTTGATCATGAAACTGGGCTTACAATACACTGTCCAACAAAATTGAACTTCTTTTCCGTTCTGTAACATTCAATAGCCGTTTCTTACAGGTCCTCGTGCGCTGCAAACGAATTCGCAAACCGTTTGTCACCATCACCCTCAGTTTTTGAGAAATTCGATTTTCAAAAAAAAACTGCAAATTTTCAACATTGAACATTTTTTCTGTGGAAACGGGAATAGTTATTCGATTGGTTGTTCCGTCAAATTATTCTATGAACCCTCCCGAACACAACGATATAAGTTATTATTGAATTACAAGCATTTAAATATGTCTAAACAACGATCAAAGGGAAAAGGACACCCGAAATGCAACAATTTTTGCGGATATCTTGCTATATATTTTAAAAACTAAGGGTCTAGAAGAAAATCTGACTACTCCAAGCGATGCAGCAGAAATTTTTCTTTCGGGAACCACTAACAGAAGTGGTATGTCACGTTTTGTTTTCGATACAGAAGCGAAATAGTTTGGCAAAACATGTGCCGTCGACAGTGGTATTCACGCGCGTTAAGTGATTGTGTGACGCTGAGCCGCAGTGTATCGCGCGCCGCCGCACAGTGATGCGATGCATAGGGGAGAAAGTGGAAAAAACTCATAACTTCGGCATTTCTCAATATTTTTTAATTATTTTTCTTTCATATTACTTCTTAAACATCAAACTTAATATGATATTAAAGAAATAATTTAATATGACTTTTTTACACATAAAATGTGTAATTTTATTAAATCTTATAAAATGGGTAATTAGGCGTTATAAACTAACATTTTAACATACGTAAAGTATACATTACTTTATAGACAACATTTATGTTTATTTAAAAATATCTACAAAACCTATACATACATAACTATTTTATTAACGATTGTGCTTCTTCGCTAAGTGGAAGTGACTTGATCTTTAGTTCTGGCCTTAAGTGACTAATATAAGGATCCGAAGTTGTCAGAAGCGTGTTGAACGTATCCTGATTCGTTGCCAAATGAGAGCATTTCCTGGTGTGGTGTTGTCTATAATATCCACTGTCTTTATTTCTGCTTTCCTGAGCCTCTTCTGAGAGCGAACCCACAGGCAAAACAGCACATTCATTAATAGCCTTGCCGTGCATTAAAATTTTATGCACAGTTGCCGGCATGTAATACCAGGGGTACAATGATATTGCTAATCTAGCTGTTTCTTGGGAAAATGTATTGAATTTATCTGCATCGATAGCAAAATTGCTGCGAATCACTTCCAACAGTCTTTTTATTAACGTTTCGTCAACATGTGTTATTTCGGCTGTTATACTCGGATTTGCAAAAAACCTTCTGCAAGTGTTGCCATTATTTGTGGTACCCACTCCTTGCTTAACCCCATCAACTATTATTCCCACTATGTCTTTAAATTCAGTTTGAATACGTCTTTTTGTTTCTTCTTTCATGGCTAGGGTTGTTTCTTTTTTTGTCCTCCACGACTTAAAACTTAAATTATAAGCTATATGTAAAATGTACTCCATGAATCTGACGCGTGCATGCAAGGGAGACGTTCCAAGCTTAAGAGCTTCGTCATTTAATGACTGGCGCTTATTTACAAGTCGCATCATGTCGTTCATCTGCGATGGTGTGGCTCCACGAATAACGCAGTTGCTGGATGATGCTGTATTAGTTACACATTCAGCGACCTTCCCATCTATCATCGTAAAGTACAGTGTATGCTCCACATTAAAAATGCGCCCACGCACGTGTACTTCCGTTTTATGTGGCCCTTCGATTTCACTGTCCGCACGAATGTAATTTTATAAATAAATTGAAAGATATCTTCAAAAATGCGTGCATTTCGGGTGTACTTTTCCTTTTGATCGTTGTTTAAACATATTTAAATGTTCATAATGCAATAATAACTTATATCGTTGTGTTCGGGAGAGCTCATAGAATAATTGGACGATACGAGCAACCGAATAACTATTACCGTTTCGACACAAAAGATGTTCAAAGTTGAAAATTTGCAGTTTCTTCTCAAAATCGAATTTCTCAAAAACTGAGATCGATGGCGACAAACGGTTTGCAGATTCGTGTTCAGGGCGAAAAACTCTTCAAGAATCGCCCAGTGGATATTGCGGACACAAAAATCGTGTTGGAGAGTGATATAAATAACCAATACGCGTTAATAACGTTCAAATAAGAGCTGATAAAATGGTTCACTGTTTTTTTTTTAGAAAAAGAAGCTCTACTCGACCACCACTGTAACTGTAATAAAATCTAGGACTCACAATTCCAATACTTAACCCTTAACTGGTATACTGTTTTTGGCAAACGTGGCTGGTATACTGGGGTCGTGGCAGACCCGAAATAAAAAAGGGCACAGAAATTTGTAAAGTCGACCCTGAATCAACCTCTATGAATATTTTGTTCTTAGGTACTGTGTAAAATAATAGAAACCTAGAAAGTTAAACTATTATTATAAAATTAATTAGAAAAACAGTTTGCAAGCTTAGGCAACCAAAAATTTCGCAGCGAACTTTGAGTGCCTGGGGTCACGAGCGACCCCAAGATACCAGTTAAGGGTTAAAACCTCCTACCGTTCCACTCGATTCGAAATCTGCTGTTTCACCCAGTGCCCTCTCCCTGCGAGGGCAACCTGTCATTTACATTTCTGTAAGGAGGGTGGTAAAAGTGTGCACCGAGCTCTGTAATACCGTTCACGAGAAATTCCCACTGCGCGAAAGTCAGGGTGCCGTAATGACGCCCGTCACAGAAGTCGGCAGTGACGATCGTGTCGTTTACGCGGTGGGTTCCCCGTCGCCATGGCGGTGCAGGTGGACGTTGGGTGGCCGCGTAGACTCGCCCTGCCGCGATCGTAGTTGTAACGGGACGGCGGAGGGGCCTATGGGGCGCAATATGACATTATTAATTGCTCCACAATGCCAGCGGCGTGCAGGCACGGGACGGGACACGAGGGGGCGCTCGTCGATCGCTGGTCGCCCGCCCCAGCGTCCAGCCACGGCGGAAATTTCATTAAGTGGATTCTTATAGACGCGGTTTTCAGATTAACCGTGTGATATGTGCTCCGTCCCGCCGCGCTGCCTGATATTAGATCGGCTGGGTCCCTCTATGCTCTGTGCCCTCGTCGCTGGATGGCTGGGCTGGTTAGACTCGCACAAAGCCTACTGCAAACCCCTGTCTACCACCCCCTTCGGGACCCCGTAATATCTGCAGTCCCCGCTGGTGGTTTCTGTATGAGGCGTCTTAGGAGTTGAGAGACTGCTCCGGGGTGTTTCAGACTGGACGGACTGTGATGAGAGTGGAAACTTTGAGGTGTGTTTTTGGGCTGCATCCGCGGCTCTGCTCGTAGCAATTAGCCTCGTGGGTGGCAAGAAACGAATGATTGAGCTGCTTAGGAAAACGTTTATTGAACTAGTTACAAATAGTACATCGGTGGGTGGTTGAAGCTATTCCAATTGGAAATGATTGATCGAGTAGGTATGTCAGTGATTAAAAATTATCTCCGCTCGAAGCTTCCTCTGTTAGTAATTTAGCGTTAACTATCCGAGTATGCTGAACATTCGGTAAATTTGGCAAATATGCCGAGTACCAAATAGTTGCCGAATATTCGGTGCATCCCTAACAGCAATTAAAGGCAGGGAGATTAACCATGAATGCAGCAACTCGGTCGGTCAAAATTGATTCATTACTGTCGGTTTCTCGTCGTAGAGAGAGAACGCTCCGCCTAAGATAATGCACACGAACCTCTGGTCCTGTCTGCCTTCCCACAATCGTGGTCTTAAGTTTCCTTCATTAATGCTATTGTTGCTATTGTCTCGCGCCGCTCCTGTTCTCGTACGCCCGAGTTCTGGCTAGGCTAAATTATTATACGATTTTCGAACAGATTCTTCCTCCCCATTCAAGTAGGAGCAGGTCGATGCAAAGTAGGGTAAACCAACCAGTAATCGACCGCATACCAGTGAATGACCATTAGGCAAAGAAATGTTTAATAATAAATTTAAACATTATTATATGTTTATAAATAGAGAGTGTAGTTGCACTTTTAATATCCTATATTTTTAGTTTTAAGCAAACATTAATTAGTACAATTCTTATTAAAAGTATGCGGTCATTTACTGGGCTTCTACACGTTTTGCATTTTATAATTTTTTTTTAAATTGCGATAAGAATAAGTAATTATTTTTATAGAAATTTAGAAAAAAATTTAAATGCAATTTCACCAGTTGTTTTGTTGTTATACGTAAATATATTTAAAGAATTATAAATAAACTAAACTTCGACCGTAAAACTTAATTACGATTTTATATATATGTTTTTAACTTTCTTTGAAGATGATCTAAACCAGGATCGAAACGTCGGAAACTAATATATATAATTAATTAATTGCAAAATAGCTTTGATGTATTATTTTAATTTATTAAAATAATAATTGTTTTAATCTGACCGATTTAAGTATTAATCTCAAAGGTCCATAGTTTCAACAATTCGGTCATTCACTGGTTGGTTCACCCTCTTTCAAGCTATCATTGTCATCCCATTCACTTAGTAAATCAAACACCTTTTCAAGTTCCCACCCCCTAAGAGGTATTAATCACCTACAAAAATCATACGCACCCAAACTCTTCATCCCCCGTTGACGGCACCAGAAAACTCTACCTTACCTAATTTTCTCTCCACTAAACACGTTTGTATAAAATTCGGTATCCTCTGGAAGGTCAGCCAATCGCTCGCACAAATGCCTGGAAACGGAAGAACGTGCAGATGCCCTCGATGCATCGTCGGTTTAGATTTTTCTTCATTAGTGTGTTCGCCTGCATAGCCGTCGCTCTCGGACGGCGTGCTGGCCGGGGGTGAGTCGGCTAACGAATGACGGGGTGGAGGAAGGCTGACGAAGGGAGGAGGCGCAAAAGGGGTTGAGGTGACGGCGGAGAGGGGAAGTTGAAGGTAACCGACACCCTTTCGCAAAAAGTAATTGGTTAATGCCTCGGAAATGAGTTTAGTTCCTTTTTGCTCGGGCACCGTGTTGCTCCTTTTTCGGCACCTTCACCATCCACTCGCCCCTTTTTCCTCTCTCCTTCGCCCTTTTTCTACACACGTCCGCGCACGCTCCGACCTACACGACACCGTTCTGCCCTTACACAGACGCGAGGATCTCTCTTTCTTCGAGCTTGACGATCTCTTTTTCTCTCCACCACTCTTTTTATTTATTCCTCCCGGTCCATCTTCGTCTTCCGTCGCCCTTTCACCTTCCAAGCACATTTTTCTCTCTCCGCTCCCTCGTTTCCCTCGCTTCCTCCCGCGCTCCCTCCCCGCCGCCGTGCACGCGTGTGTTTTTATGCTCGCTCCAGGGGCTCCAGTCACGCTTTGTGCCACATTGTGCGTGCCTTTGGAGCCCCATTATCCGCGTGTAAAAGTGTCATTATGGCCCACGGCGGGGCTCGAAGACGCGGAGGAGGAAGCCAGCAGCCCCGTGGTCCGCGGCGGCGGGAGAGAGAGAGGCGGAACCTGCTTAAAGGATTTGTCCCCGTGTCTGGGGCGATTCGTTAACCCACCGGGGACCGGATTTTCTTTCCTCCCTGTAAGCGCGGCTACGGACACGCCGCGATTCCGCTTTAAAATTGGATAAGCGTATCGACTTACTCGCCCCGGGATCATCGCGACCGCCAGATTGCTTTCGCGGCTCTCCAGACACCCGCCGTGAATTCTGCCAATTATGCCGCCGGCCGTTCTCATCCGGAAACTTTCCCTCCCTTTCTTCCCGATTAAAAGCTACGCGGGACATTCGGGACCTTCTGGCGGGAACTAAACGTTACGAACACCGTGTACATATTTGGTCGAGTAAGATACGTAATTCCACTTGGAGAGAAGGGACTACAAATCCACTACGAATCAGTCAGCGAGGATTAAGGGTCTACGCACACTAATTATTAGATGTGGTTATTATTACGTCTTTATTGCTCTACTCTACACGTACATGTGGCTGGTATTTTAAGTCCGGGAGAGTTTCTACCACTTTTTGGAAAAGAAATTGTAGCATCGTTGTTTTTCACATTCTTGTCGTTTTGTGCGAATTAAAGCAAAGCCCAAGCGATTTAGGGTATATATAAATTATAGTGTGCGATAATTTCAAATATTTATTTTCATTCGCAACCAAAAACATTCGCACTGCACCCGCATGTCGGGGTTAGACCGTCCACCCACTACGGGTGAGACCGACCTTGAAAAACAAAAAAAGGTGTAGCTTATAAAAAGTATAATACGCGAGTAAATTAATTGATATTTTATTTCTTCGTTAGTTTTCCATATAAATCGCAAAAATTCTCGTACTTGGAGCATCTCTCCTGGAACCAACGGCTGCAGCGCTCACATTTAACCCAATCGTCGCTTCTCGAGTTTTCGAAATACTTTTCTCCGCGTCTCACGCATTCGTTTTCGTCTCACTCTTCCAACGACATATCACTCTCTTAAAGAATGGGACTGTGTCGCTCCTTGAATCTCAAGATTCTTTTAACTGTTTTTTGCGTTTTTTCTTAGGAATTGAAGAGTTCGTGTGTTTCTTTACGTTTTTCAACTACTCGGAATGATTGCAAGCTCGCTATTTTTTAAAAAAAAATTACAAACACGAACGAATAATGCACGAGAACTCTAATTTTGGTAAACTTGTCGATTAGCATGACCATCACCGATTTCGATGACCTTGAAATATGTTGTAGGGGGCATGATTCTGAACAACTTTTTCCTGTATATATAATCGTCGCACAGTGTCGCGGCACGTGTTCAAAAAGCAAAAATTTGAGTTTTTAAATTTTGTATTTCATTTCATGGAATTGGTAGGAAACAGTCCTCCGACATAAGAACTTCATGACTTAGTGACATAAGTAAAGGATTCAAGATCACTAATTACATTCAAAGTCGAATAACCAAACGCAAGCTGCCACAGACTAAGCATAGGAAATATTTACCTACTGCATTTTTGTTGTATTTATAAATTTTTTTCTCTCTTTCTGTTTTGAAAATAAGCAAAATATATCCTTCTTTCGTTTTATTAATTAAAAATTCTTGCATTTAAAGATATGGATACGTACCAGTGGTTCAAATTATTACTTTGTTTTTGTCGCAGCTTCTAACTTCTGAAGAGAATTTAAAAAAAAACGAAACATATCGGTTCTTTCATTTTTTGACTACAATTAGTTCTATTTATGCCCTTGAATTTGGTGTAAATTTTATCTGCTCCTGAGTGCTCCCAGTTGAGAAGAAGTACATTAATAAAATGAAAAGTTAAACAAATCTGTGCTAGAATATTTTCTTTTAAAAGACACTGAGCTTTGAATTCCTTCAGATTCAACTGGTAGTGACGAAGATGTATAATAAGAATACATAATTTTAAATTTATTATCAATACAAATTATTTGAAAAATTAATTTTATTCTTTTTATAATTTGTTTCATATGTTTGTTATTAATTTGTGTTTAAATGTATTTAAAAAAATACATTTTTTATTTGTTTTACAAAAGTATGCACGACATGATGAACTAATAAAAATTATGTTCAAAAATATATTTTAATGATTTATTTTATGTTGAAAATTGTTTGTTTGTGTACCAAATACGATTAACATGTTAATTACATCTAAATAACTGTATCTTAATAGAAAATTGATTTTTATTTCTTATATACTCGTTACGCTGTGCGTCGATCGGTCTTACTTCCTAAGATATGCACAAAAGCCCTGGGTAAACTTTTCCTCACGGATTTGAAGGGAAATTGTTTTAATCACCTTACCACGATAGCCTCTTTGTACAGTATTTCTGTTGACTTATTCCGACACAACGCATTCCACTTTCCAACTTGTCCCAGGTATTACTATTGGTTGGGGGTAGATTAGCGCGGGGAGCGCGCACCCGCTTGCGGCCGCGTAAAGCATGGTGGTGGAATGCGTTGTATCGGAATAAGTCAACAGAAGTAAGTACTGTACAGAGAGCCGATCGTGGTAAGGTGATTAAAAAAATGTCTCTTCAAATCCAGGAGGAAAATTTTACCAAGGTTTTTTGCGTATATCTTAGAAAGCAAGGCCGACCTCTAACCAGCGATCATGTAACCACGTGTATAGAAAAAAAGTTGTTCAGAATCATGCCCCCTACAACATATTTCAAGGTCACCGAAATCGGTGGTGGTCATGCTAATCGACATGTTTACCCTAATTTTCTAGCGTTTAGGTTATAAGAAACAAATGATAATTACTGAAACTGTATTAATTTTTTGGGGTACTATATTTCACATTCATACTCCTTATTTTCGGACTAATGGTTACACAGGCTAACTAGCTCAAAATTGAACATCGAGTATTTCGATTTTCGTCCATTACGTGCCGCACTGTGGCGCGGCGAGGGGAAATAGACAGTGCTGATTGGAAACGTGTAGACAGTGCAGTAGCGGAGTGGAAAGACAAATTGGAAGGAAGAAGACAGCAGAGGTAAGGAGGAGAACGGCTGGAAACGGTTTTACCAACAATACAACACAGCCGAAGAATCCACCTCTGGCACACACTGAGCCAGGGCGAATCAACATATAGCGGGGATACATGATCAAACTTCCTACGACAATATGAAAAACGAAGACAAGAATGTTGCGCGCGTTGGATACATTGAGCCAACATATCGGTTCCGCGTCGGTTCAGCACCGTCTGTGGTCCCTCTGTTTCCGTCTGAGTAACTGACACTGACGTCACTGAACCGTCACGGTACTGATATATGCGTGCTTAGACCTTAAAGTGTCCCAGGCGTTGATGAATTCCCCGCCGCGGCCGCGGGAAAAGGAAGCTTCATTCTTTTTTCCGGGCGAGCGTAAGTGCGAGTAACGATGTCGAGTCAGCCGACGTGACGCGGGACGGATTCGTTAACTTCGTATTTCGACGGAGTAGTCGTTCCCGTTTCCCCGCGGCCGCCGCGCGATACGATCGTCATTAGCAAGGAAGAAGCAGCCCCCGTCGCCCTTTGTGGATTCTCTTGCGCCTCGTGTGTCCCTCCGTACTAATGGTCTTAACGAACCCGACACTGCGCCCGGTCTGCCGAGGGTTAATACATCAACCGCTCTCCGGTGTGTGGAGCTTGATATTCCGCCACCACCGCACCGCGCCGCGCCGCACCGCACCGCACTGCACCGCACCGCCGTCCGTGGCGGCACACAGCACGAAGACTTCGATTATCGCCAATTTACCGGCTGGCTCGTGTTTATTCGGTGACCACCGGTGTGCCCTACGGTAATGCGAGCGCCAGGAAATACTGCACAGACCTCCGCTGCGATCGATCGAAATCGCTTGACGAAATTAGACGGTTAACCGACCCCTCCCCGTGCGCCAGGCCGCCCCTTTTATTCCTTGATTAATTTGTCCTGTCGATTAAGTCTCGTCGATTAATTGGGCCGTCGAGCCAGGCCCTGGCCACCGTTAATTCGGCCCGTCGATTCCTCCCGCTGCCGCCGCCCCTCGCACAGGTGGGTCGATGCGTGCGCGCTGCTAGACGGGTCTCTCGTTGACGGATTATGCTATTGCGGTGGACGGCCGTTTCGCGGAAGTCGTGGACGGATGTTTAAGGTGACCTTTGGTTCGATGGAAGAGCGATGTTGCGGAGGTACGATCGCACGGAGCTCTGCGAAGATTTTCCAGTAGAATTGAGGGCGATAGGGTTGGGCTAGTGCTAAGGAGGCAGGCTAACGTAGCGCTCGGGGGACGTAGAATTAGCTTGGAGTGTGATTGGAGGTACACTGGCAGGCTGCCGGAGAACGGTACGTTACGCATTTTTTCGTACGGTTGGTTAGAGGCGCAGGTACCTGTAACAGATTTTCTGCGCGGTGGAGGGGGCTGTCAGCGGAGTAATGAAAATTAATGGACACGTTACCGGCGTATCGGTTCCTGGCTGCCATTAATTGGACTGTAACGAAACAGGTTAAGCCGCTGGAGGAATGATCCCCTGATTCCGCTAATCGATCCAACTCCCCGTTCGATTTCGTTCATTGGTGGGCTGACTTGTGGCGGCAGGAACGATGGCAACGAGTTAATCAGGCCGTGTCAAAGGGAACTCGATACCGCGGGAACTTGCGAACTGATGACTCCAGCTTTTCGATTGGACTCTTAGAGCGTTCCGCAGCTTGCCTCGCGAATCCCCGAAATTTCAAGGGGCATCTGCAAATACAGCGCGGCATCCGTTGGCCCCAGATTTTTTCTCCTCCCGTCAAGCGGCACGGGCTCGCGTGTTCGTAATTTCGTTTACACCGGAAAGCGACGGTAAATCAGTGACTTAATGAATTCAGCCGAGAGGCCAGGGGCTCGGTGGATCCCACGCGACCCGCGTAGCCAGGGCCATTTAGAAGAGCGACGAGGCTGGCAGAGCCAGAGGGGGTTATTCGCGGTTATCTTTACGAGTCGAAGAGATACGCCTCCCTTGTCTCACTTGTCCCAAAGGCAGACGGTGGCCAGGATCGCCTCGGAGGGGTGGGCCCGGCCGGGGCCAGGAAGTCGGCGTTAAATCTTCCCTGATGTCGAGCTGCCACTGTCCTGGGACGTTCGTTATTCTCGTTAACATTATGATCATTGCACGATGAAACGTGCAATTTGGTAGTGCGGGGGCCCGGGAATGCAGCCGGGACGGCGGTGTTGTATTCTGGTAATGGGCTCGTGAATTGATTCCAGCCGATTTATCATTCTCAAGCGGCAGCGTTCATCCGCGCTTCCTGTTCCATGAACGTCACCTTCGCGCTCACCCGAGGAGTACCGTTCCCGAGCATTCCGATGTTTTATCGCCGGTGAGACAAGCGTGTCCACATGAAATATTTACCATCGGTCTTCTAGGAACGCGTGTGAACGCCCGAGGCGAGAGAGCACGTAACGAGCACGCGTCCCCCGCCTATTTTTGCATAAACTGCTGGACGGAAAGTGTCAATTATATCCGTGGAAAGAACGGCGCGCCCGCCTAATTGGGAGGCGTTCTAATTGGGCCGTGTTAAGGTTAGTCGTAACGGGCATAGATAAGCCTGCTAGGTGGAACAGGTTATCGCCGTGCCTCCTGGGAATGATTTCTCGATTCGCGGCGGGATAAACTAATAATGTTGCTTACGTAAACCTGTTTATAACGTATTTATTGCGCGCGCACGCGGATATGCAAATCCCACGCGGATGATCGGCGCGCTGGCCGGATGGACCGTGAGCGTAAAATATTGATTTAATCAATCCGAGTCATTAAAAGCACGGAGTCGCTTTCGTTTCCTCGCCGTACCACTCATTAGCCACGTCGAGGGACGAGACGTTCTCCTTCCTCGAATTATTTCACCCCGGCGAAGAATGAAACGCTGAAGTCGTCAGATTAGCTGTGTACACCGGGTGTCCTTAAAATATTCGGCCAACGAGATCCCGGTCGGACCTCGCGGAATATTCCAGCGATGCGCAACAACCGACGTCTCCGATGCCTGGGAGAAGGTTGCGAGTGCGCCAGCGAGCGCGCACGACCTTTCCACTGGCAGAGCAGCGTTTAATTTAAAGCCTCCCTTGCCCGGGCGTGAAAAATGTCGTCAGGGCCATAGTCTTGATCCGACGAGAGGGTGACCCCGGTGCTCTCTGAAGAGGCAGCCGTGTCTAAAGGGCCGTTACAACAAAGCGTGATTCCCTTGAAAGAGGTGTTGTTAAAGGCTTCCTTCGGCGTGTAAGACAGTGCGCCTCGACGCCTTTAATTAAACCCATAAATCAATGTCAATTAGCCCGGTCGCCGGCCGCCTCGTAATTAATTATAATTAACAATTAATAATAGAATAATTAGCGGCGGGGAAGAAAAGTTTCGCGAGTCACTGGACCGGCTCCCTCCGCGGCGGCGGGCCCTGTCGCGGCGCACGGTCACTCGTCCCCGAAACGTAATGGCGCGGGCTGACTTTTAATGAATCCGTCCTCGAGGATCGAGCACGGTCGCTTTATTAAAACGTACGACCGATTACTTTGCCCGCGACGGAACGTCCCTCTTGTCAACGGGGGAAATGCTCGTTCGATCTTCCGGCGAGATAACGCCATCCTTCCACCGCGAGCCATTATTATTCGACGTTGGAAGTCCTCGATGCTTTTCCAGGGACCCAGGTTCTATCTGCGACAGAAGGAAAACGCGATTCTTCGCAGCGCTGGTCCCCGTCGAGCGTTCCGCGGTGAAGCGGCGCAAGTTTCGGACGGTGCCGATGAAATTCGAATAAATTTAATGGCAGGGCTTCGCGTCGAGGCGAAGAGGCCCCGTAGGGCCTCGCTAGGCGAGCAGGTGGCCGGTGTGGAGGGGCAGGAACGACCAGACTGACCGGTTTACATGGCTGGAGATCCGAGAACGCCTCTTACCCTGGTCCTGTGAGAGCGAGGGAGGCGAAGAGAGGCACATCCACCAGCTCTCGATGGTACCAGTTGAGACTCGACTTGGCCTGGGTAGGGGAACGATTGTGAGCGCACACAATGGTGTTGGTTACGTGCGTGAACCGGGGAAAGGTACCAAAGGGCAACACGCGAGAACGGAACGGAGGATTTCAGACTCGAGCGTGTCTTCGGCGTTGCGCCTCGTTGGTCGTCACTGCGACGGCTCGCTTCGTGAGATAAAAATTCTTGCCGCTGGGTCATTCCATGCGAACTCGGATAGACTTCGGAGTAATATTCGTAGATTGCTGAAATTTGAATATGCTGTAGTCTTTAGTGATATTTAAACGTACCTCAAAGGATTTTTCGAAATTTTGAAAAATGTCGATTTTACAGCTGTTTGAAGTTAAGTGCTAACTTTTTTTCAATATATTATAGCTATGGAAGTTGTAAACGGATGGAGATGAGCTTTACGGTGCTTATAGAGAAGACATTGAAGTTTTATGAAAAAATTATTTCAGTTAAGAAAAATTTTTTTTAACCATTTTTGTGGAATTATTTTAAACAAATGCAGGTTTTTAACATGGGGCGCGATTTTAAAAATCTAAAAAAAGGGGAATATAGTTCTGTCGTTCCCCTTGATGGACAAATTTTAAAAAATAGGGACATTTTAAAATTGGCTCGGTAAAAATTGCCGAAAGTTGAAGCTGCGTCGCTCAGAGCAGGCTCGACTGATCGAGCCGTGCGGTAGATACTCGCAGCGGCCAAACGGCTGTAGCTGAAATTCTTATACAGGATTCTCGAAAGTGGTAAGTTTTGAAAAAAATTGAAAAAGGAAAACTTTTACTGTATTTTATATGCAACATAATACAGTATCTGAATTTTTGGTGTTCGCAATATTTTCCTTGAAACGAGGGTGACTTTTAGTTATTTAAATGGAATGCTTTCATATTTGATTACCCAATAGGAAAGCGACTGCCAAGACAAATTCAACCATATGGTATACTATGACCTTCAAAGCCACACAAGGTTGGGAATGAAAGAAAGAAACTCAATCTACTAGATAGATAGTTCAATATATTTCCTTTATTCCTAACCTTGCGTGGCCTTCATGGTCATAGTACACCATATGGTTGAATTTGCCTTGACAGTCGCTTTCATATTGGGTAATCAAATATGTAACATTCCATTTAAAAAACTAAAAGTCACCCTCGTTTCAAGGAAAATATTGCGAACACCAAATATTCAGATACCGTATTATGTTGGATATAAAAAACAGTAAGAGTTTTCCTTCTTCAGTTTTTTTCAAATACTTACCATTTTCGAGAATCCTGTATAAGAATATCAAGTATAGTCGCTTGGCCGCTGCGAGTATCGCACGGCCCACAGTGGTTTGAATAGAGGAAAAGAGTCATTTTTTGAATGTTAAGTACACAGAATTTTTTCAATACAATTCCATAGCAGGATAGTTGAAGCACCAGAACCAACAAGGATTTTCTGTAAATACCATTAATTTGTATGGAAATTATAATATGAAAGTTGGGGAACAGAACACCTGCAATTTTGAGTTACACACTCACTATCTTTGAAGTAGAATTTCAACTATCTGGAAATTAAAAAGAAAAACGTAATTTTGTAATTTGATTATGGTCATACTGAACGTGTATATTACATGAATTAAGTCAACGACACCCTCGTTGATTTCAGTAGGACATAAGTTGAACGAATAGGTATTTTTAACAATAGAATCGAAGTTTAATTAGGTATAAATTTTTCGCCACAGCTAGCGTTAAGATAAGACTTAATAATAGTGGTGCATTATACCTTTGAATGCATAACCAACCAGGTTTCAGCTGCGTAAACCTGCGGCTTTGGTGTAGGGAGCATTTTGTCTATAACTTTTATCAATAAGTATTTGGAGTATCTTGCTTTCGTTTTTCATAATATCGAAAAATGTTTTAGATAAAAGTTGAATGGTTTCTAGGAGGCCATAATTTAATGTAATTGGTTATTTATATGTGAACGCATAAAGGACATATGTACGAAGGTCAGCGATGTTTAGTTAAACGGAACCATATATTTTTTAATACATTCAGTTCATCATTTTCTATGACAAAGTATTAACCTACTTATGTCGAAAAACGATTAGTTTAGGAGATATTTTAATTTAATCATAAATATTGACATACAAATATCTCCTATACTAAGAAGATATTTTGTTTATATTAATTTTGCCTTCACATTTGTAATCAGCGACCTCAAAAACCCCGGAATGCCAAGAGTTGTATAAATTGAAGGTTTCACATTGATGCTGTCATATTTTTTCCTTGATATGGGGATTTCGTACTGGGCGACGCAGCGTCAACTTGCGGCAATTTTTACAGAGCCAATTTTAAAATGTCCATATTTTTGAAAATTTGTCCATTAAGGGGAAGGATAGAACTATATTCTCCTTTTTTCTCAGATTTTTAAAATCGCGCCCGATGTTAAAAACCTGCGTTTGTTTAAAATAATTCCAAAAAAATGGTTAAAATTTTTTTTTTAAACTGAAATAATTTTTTCTTAAAACTTCAATGTCTTCTCTATAAGCACCGTAAAGCTCATCTCCATCCGTTTACACTTCCATAGCTAGAATGTATCGAAAAAAAGTTAGCACTTAACTTGAAACAGCTGTAAAATCGACATTTTTCAAGATTTTGAAAAATCCTTCGAGGTACGTTTGACTATCACTAAAGACTACAACATATTCGAATTTCAGCAATCCACGAAACCATACTCCGAACTCTGTCCGAGTTCGCATGGAATGTCCCTGCTATAAATGCGAGAGCAGCGCACGACCGACCTGAACTTTTAAGGGCACAGGCACTTGCTTTGTACGAGCTCGTCGCGAGATTAAATTCTTCATATTTTATCTGGCGAAATTATATCTTCTCGAGGCTGAGAGGACAATTACTTGATCGAGGACGGTCCCGAGTTGCAGTTGAAAAGAATGGCAGAAAGACGCGCCGTTAATACGCGGAGATGGAAAGAACAGCTTGAAGAGAGTAGATAAGCAACGAGGGTGGGAGCGAAAGAGAATAAATGCAGTATAAATGCAGAATAACAGAGGAGCAAGAGAAACAGAATTCCGAGTAGGAGCCGACGCTAGGGCGTCCCAGCCCGTGCCGTGCCCTATCTTCAATTCCCTTTCCCGATTTTCTTTCGATCCTGCATTTTGTTTGCCTCGCGATAGAGGGTCAGGCGTAACGATGCAAATACAATCAGGAGCAGCATGAAATCTATCGAGGACGGAACGCGGCTCTGCGTATACGTATTCCCTGGTCCAAAGGAGCGCTAAGATTTCTCTTGTCCCGCGTGCAATTTCGCAAACGAAGCCCCGGCACGCCGCGGGGAAGAACCCTGGCGAGGGTTTACCAATGGCCACGGTTGTGAATGGTCCCGACGGCGGCGATCATGATCGCGAATCGCGTGTCGGATCGATCACGCCGGAAGTGTTCGTCCAATTTGCAAAGCGCTCCTCTCGGGACGGGCAAGGTGGAATGCCAAGGAGCCAGATCATGTTAAGGAGGCTGAGTGGAATAAACAAACAAGACGTTCGAAAGGCACGGAAGGAGGAGAGTAAAGACGTCGATACAGAAGGACGCTCTCGAGTAGCAGAGGATCGGGCTTAAGAATAGTAGAACGAGAGCCCGAGTAGTGGCGGGTGGGCCGGAGGGAGGGTTAGGGCGTGGGGGGGGAGAGGAGCAACGAAATGGACGAGTCTTGTTGGGGGTTGAAAGGGGGCGAGCGAGAGGGTAAATCTTAAATAAAGTGATATGGAGTACTTCGGTATAAAAGCTCCATTTCCAGTGCTCCGCCGGCGAATACCTTCAACACGGTTCCAGGGTAGAAACTTTGTAAGGGTTTTCGTTCCTCGCATTGACCTCATAAGGTATCCTTCTTCTCTGCCGCGGAGGCTAATGTTTGCCCCCGATGCCACTTAAGAAATTAAATGACCGATCGCCCCGGGGACGATGGATACGCTTCCATTAACCACTCGTCGATGGAGCGGCTCTCCTCGGACGCTTTAATCCCGCTGGAAGATCGAAAGCTCGATAGCCGGTGTTTCGTGAGAAGCTGCCGGGTCCGAGCGCGGATAGTCTCGTAAGTGTTCCCCGTACGTAGAGAGCCGCGTGTCTCGTTCCGTGAATAATTTAGAGCCCTCGGGCAATTTAATTCCACTTCCAAAGAAGGTTGCTCCCTTTCTCGCTAGATTTCTTCCACGCATTATGCACGAAAAGGACACTCTCCCAGATCCCTGGAAAGGACTCGCACGGAACGCCCCAAAAATCTTCATCGCGCCACCGTTCGTCAGAGCTGCAGCTCCCACGACCTCTCCTACGCGCAATTTTTCACGTGCCCGCGTGCCTGCGCACTACTCGCGGCCTTTATCTCCGACGATCCTTATTATCAGCATCATCAGTCAATGCGTGTACGCGCGACGGGGCCGACTCTCGCCAGTGGCCGCTCGTTAAGCCCGCGAAAGCGTCTCTCTCATTACGTCTCCACGCTTCTTTGACCCCCTCCTCTGCCCCCCTTTGACCCCTCTCGTTCAGGCGATTTTCCGTTTTAATCGTCCTTTTTCAATCCTCCTTGCGCGGCTGCGTGTCGTGTCACTTTGGCCCCGGTAATTGATATCTGGTACGCAGCAGTATGCAAGCTCGGCGTAGCGTGGCGCGGTTTAATTGGGAAGGCTGTGTAGAGGAGGAGAGGCGGCGAAACGACGGGGGAGGTCGCCTCTTATATTGGATCCGCCGAGAGGATCGCTACGTTATAAATACAGAGGGCCGGGGCATTATTCGGCTACCCTGCTGCTAATTGGAGTAACTTTGCCTCCTCGAACGCGATTGTTTACCGTCCTGGGGTATACGGAGAGCGGAGGTGGTGATGGCCGGGGGGATTGACGCGTGTCAAGCCTTTGAAACGTCCGTTCTTTGCCCCGGCAAGAATAGTAATTATCGTGGGACGACGGCTACCCGATGCTCCGGCCTCTGGGCGACCAGGACACCGCCAGGTGGAATTGCGTTTTTCAGGACGTCCACGGCGGACGGTTTTATATATTCAACGGCCCGGCCCAGGGGAATGTCCTTACCCGGGGGAAGGGAAGCGGACCTTATGCCGGGCTTTATGAATAAAACAACATCGGCGATTGCGGTAATTGGAGGGAACGGTTAATTGTTCTTTTCGCCTGGCCGGCTCCGCGCGGTATTTCGGGGGACCGGAAGTGTTCGATAAGGGCCGCCGAGCGGAGGATCGGGAGATGAGTGTTCTGCGGTCGACGGGAGAAATGGCTGGGTCTGTCTTGAAGAGGTAATCTTGTAAGTGGACGAGCTTTGGGGCAGCAGTCTTCCTTTCCTCGTTCCGACCGAATTTCCGTTCCACTTGCACTCACGTTTTTTCCTCCAACGCGCACACACGGACCATGGAGTGCGCTCCTAATCACTTCGCCCAAGTAGGGTAAACGATACAGTAGTTGGCCACCTAAGAGCTTCGGTTTAGGTAAACGCTATGGAATAAGTAACTTGAATTTCATAAATTAAATTTTGTTATACCAGGCGGAAAGAAAAGTGTGGAAGATGATTATAGCACCAAAGAAACTTTGGAGAAATCAGTAGTTTCCATGTTATGCTGTTATAAAGAAACATAACTCAAAAGTATAGTTGTTGACCGGTCGTGGCATAGTTGTTGACAGGTCTAGGTACAGTTGTTGACCACTTACTGAATATGAAAGAAAATAGCATATTTTTTACTGTAAAATCATTTTTATTAAATCCATCTGTCACCATATCAAAATCAAACACATATTATCTTCGGGCGGGGTGAGTTTCACGTGCACCCTTCACGACTCATTGGCTTCTCATTCGCTTTTTTTTTATCCTTAGATTTCTCACTCACCTGCTCTTTCTTTTCTGCAATCTAATGTCCCAATTAATGACTGTATCGGAAAAGGATATTTATAAAATAATTAGTACAAAACAAAATAATTTGCAACAGTTTTAATGCTATGACCAGATTTGATAGTTTCCAAAGCATTTTCCAATTGTTGCGAATAGTTTTTACGTCGGTTATATTCCTTAGTGTTTACTAGCCATCTTTGCTTATTGAAGTTATGGTGCAAACTGACAAACACGTAAGTTGGAAACATGACATGGCATCTCGTGTCAATAATAGGGATTCATACATTTTACGAGTACCGATTATAGACTCCCATAATTATTATGAATTTAATAAAAAATTCGATGCTATATTTTTAAATAATAAATTTACAAGTATTTTTTAACTTATTTGAATATCGATTTCTTACATTAATATACTCACGTAAGAAATACTTAATACCTAAAATTTGGCCGTTCTTAAGTTCGGTAACAAGAAACTAGTTTTTCACGGGTTTGTAGCTGACACATTGTGAAAACATTTATTAATTACTTAATTATGTGTTATGATATACATTAGCGAAACCATCAGCGAGATACTTTGAATATTCACGAATCGAATTCAATATTTTCAACGCCCGTTCCGAACCGAAAAAAAATCATATTTAAATATAAAGGATAAGGTGTCAATAATTGGGACTAGGTCGCTAATTGGGACATTTACCTTATTACTGTGCATTTGTCAAACCAGTTATTGTACACCCCACAAAACACAGCATAGGGGTGACCGGGGCTAGATGTTACAGGGGCAGGTTGTTACAAAGCAGTTTAAATTGTTTTCGCTTGGACTATCACTTCGACGATGAAGTGGCTGATGTGTTTCAACCATACACGGTTGTGTATGTTGTTTGTTTGTAGTCGGTCCACGCGTTGTCACTTTATTACAGTTTTTTGTGTTTTCGGTACTAATAGTAACTTTTCTCTTTCTACTTCGATCTTTTCTACCGAACAGACAGATAAATGTATGTAAATTAATATTACCACGTTTGAATCAGTGTTCCTTTAGCTACAGATTCGTACCAAGAACATAAGAATCCACCAAACTGGTATGAACTTATAGCTTTTTACACACAATGGTGTCAACCGGGGCAAGTTGTTACACAAGACAAGGAGCATGTTGTTACAGAAGGAAAGGGGCATGTTGTTACATTGTATTTAGCAAATGATTTATACGACAGTAACAACTGTTAAAAGAAAAAACGAAAAGTAAAAAATCAAAAACTAAAAAGATTTTATTAAAAAGTTTTAAAAAGGAAACTGATGACATAAAAAAAACACAGCAAAGAAAAGGAAGATGAGAAATAAAACCACCACAAATAATAGGCACGAGTTTCCGTACGAAACGGACGACGATAATTAGTGCAACTGATTTCAATAGTATTTTATTATTTTTAAAATAGATTTTTTATTGTATATTTATTGTCATAGATTCTTACTATTAATAAATTTACCTTTGTCCAAGAAAATATAATTATATCACTCATAATAAGCCTCGTTTCGTAAAATTTAATCCTGTAACAACTTGCCCCGTATTGCGTAACAACTATCCCCTATTCAGGGCACGTTGATGCAACATGTCTCGATCTTCAAAATGGCTTGTTTCAAAGTCATGGTTTCCGTTTAATTTGCGATAGCGGTCATCGACAGAGGAAAGAACGTACTTTAAGTGAGAGTCGTTGATAGTATTGAATATGGAATGCAAAAAAAAAATAAATAAAAAATAAAAAACTGAAAATTGTAGCAACTAGACCCGGTCTCCCCTAATCACGTTCTCCACGACAGGACGTATGACGAATGTTAACATTGAGCCCTTGTCACCTATTGTGATGAACGGCATTCACAGCAAACAAATTTGAACAATGATTACACAGTCATTAAACAAGTCGCCGCTCTAAAGATGCCCATTAAGCCCTTACCTTCTTTGAGAGTTGAAATTACACGTTTTCCTTTCCGACGATCCCGCGGCGGAATGCTTGTACTGAAATCATCGATTCTTGGTTGAAACGAAAGGTAGAAATGTCTTTTCTGATCAAAGTGAATCATTGACGCGGAAACGCGCAGGTTCATTAGACTGCGGCGGCAGAAATTTAAAGTGGTCAACTACTGTAGCCCGGCCAGTAACTGTACCGTTTACCCTACCTCGCGCTCCCAAGTGTACGCTGCCGGTGGTCTCGCTATGAGAAGAGTCTCTCTGCCTCCTTTATCTCCGGAATCTGGAAATGATAGCCAGGAACGCGACAGCCGAGCATTGGAATCGGTTTTCGGGGCAGCTGCGTATACGGCATAAACCGGGGGTTCGTTTTAATTAGCAGTAAACAGCCTCCATTAAGCCGGTAGCAGTAAATCACCTACACTTATAGCGGCCCGGAGCCTCTTTCCCTCTCTGGGGCAACGAGGTTGGCATCTTGGACTGCGGCAGGGGAAACGGTGAAGGGAGGAGCGACGGGAGGGACACGGCGAGGGGATCCGGCGATCGGGGGACGCTGGAGGGGTGTACATTACATTTCAATTTGGATCTGTCCGTCCTTCTTGCGAGAGCAGCGGAGACGAGCACTCTACGGGCATGGACCGATTCGCCTCGCCCCGAAATGGGGAAGCTTGCGAATTTTCCTGGTCCTCGAGCAGCATCGGTACACAGGCAACGCGGGACGGAGAGAAAGAGGCGTCTGTACAGGTCCCCCCTGCGCCTCTCTCCGTCCAGAGAGACAATGGGAGCACGTGAAAGTTGCCGTCGCGCTTCACGGTCCCTGGAAGAAGCCAGGCAGCGGAGCTTATGTTTTAACTTCGATTATTGATTCCCCGTGTCGCTCGTTTTTCCCGTCCCCCGATGCCTAGCATCGATCCACCTCTCCAGGACCCTCTGCCCTCCCCGCGACACCTAACTTCACGGTCCTCCTAATCCCTTCTCGTTATTCCCTGGCTCCTCCGAGAGGATAAAGAGAGCGGGCTATCGCTGAATTGACCCCGCGCGTTCGCGTGTCAAGTTTATCGCTGATAGTCTCTTCTCACTTCTTACACATTCCATATTGGGCGCGACCAATCAACGCGACGAAGCTCCTCGACGATCCCTTAACGAGCAACTTTTCCGTTCCACGGCAAGAGCAACGCATCCGTTTGGACACGGGTGCAGCAGGTTGCGTCGAATATCACAAAGTCCCTCCGTCGTAAACTGCCTCTCGCAGAGATCAATACAGAGAGAAAGAGAGACGCGGGAGATGGTAAAAAGGAGCGAGAGAGGGAGGGAGGGAGGTCTGCTGCAAGTGAACCGACGATATACGATCCTGCAACTTCATCTCGACCTCTTCCATGAGCCGGAGGTCGGAGGTCGAGGGCTTCGTCAAGTCAGGAACCCGTCGATCCAGTTTGTGCTTGGAATCACGGTCCCGTTTTCACCTCAAAACCCTTGAACTCGACCCGAGAGCCGAGACGCGCGCGCGCGCACCATTCCACGCACGTAACCCGGCGAAGAAAAGCGAGGATCGTCGCGAGTTTCAAATTTACCACGGAAATTTACCAGTTCGGTACACCGCCAATGGTGCCTACTCCTTTTCGCCCACGATGGCGCGTAAATTAAACTCAGTCGATCCAAGGATTTCTGGGAATCCTCTGCCTTCACGTAGCTCGGTGTTTCGCATTGCTTCGCGGGGAGCCGGGAGTTTTCTAGCTTCCTAAGTGTGGGCGATCGAACCTCGGATTAACATGATATTGATAGGGTAATGAGCTTTCTTGGCCGGATGAACGAAATATTTGTAAAGGAGCTGAGACAGTTTCCAGGTCTTTGAATGCATAGCGCTCTGGTTTCAGCGTAGAAAATTAGTTTTTGCGCGCGTGTCGCACAATTTCTTTCGATTTCACGGCCTCGAGGGCCACGGTGTTGCTCCTCTCTATCCTCGTCGACCTGGAGAGCGTCAATGTAGCAAATTCTTATTACCGACGGAATCGGCGTGTTCGAAGAAAGAAGGCGAAGAAGGGAAGGCTGGCTCGAAGGCCCCCTCTCGCTTTACGCGGCCTCATGGCCGCAATGGAACCCTTTGTGTGCCCCCCCGGGCCCAACAAACGGGTCTTTGTCCTCCGGTGAAAGAGGGGGCAAGGGAGCCGCAGGATGGAAAAAGTCCGCTCCAACAAATCGAATCTATCGTTTGTTTAGTTGCGCGATTTCAAAGGCACCCCTGTTCGCGGCATCGATTTTGTTAGCTCAGTTGCTCCCGTGTGTTTTCAAACACGAGCAGGGGTTGCGGCTTTTTATTCCCTCGTTTTAATTACCGAAGATTACGGCGAACCCAGCGGCACGTAATTTATGCGGCCAGTTTTGTCGACGGTCTTCGAACGAAACGCTGAAACCGAAGGCTTGCGTATCGTTATGGAAGTCGATTTTAATGCAATCCAACTCTGTAACACGTTCGAACTTCGGCTACGCGCTCTCGTGACATATTGGATTTCGATATTACGGTATTCTTGCTCGTTTCATATCCGATTTGTGTCCCCAAATTCACCCAGAATTCTGTCTCGTGCGATTTCGTCGGGACCTATTGGCTAAAATCCGCTTCAATTAAAATCCCACGGTGCCTGCTTCGCTCGAAAACTTGAACACATTTGTGGGTTTCCGAAATATACGTCGACGCATCGTGCTGCCTGTCACGTGTTTCGCGTTGAAAGCTGTTCATTAGGGGTGTTCGATACCGATTCGATTCTTCAGAAAATCGATTAAAGAATGGTTAAAAAAATCGATCTTTTGAATCGATTCTTTGGTATCCGAATTTCCCCAGAATCGATTCTTTGATGTAAGAATCGACAAACAATTTTTTTGCCGTCTGGGGAAATTAAGAAAGAAAATTCAAATGGTTTTTAACGCTCATATATTTTTCTTCTGGGTGAACTAAGAAAAAACAGAAAAAAGCGCGAAATCATAATTTTTTTAGTTTGATAATAAGAATGTCTATTTTTTAAAAACAACAATTGACTTTGTGCTATAAAAATTATTTAAAAAGAATTTTTTAACAATACTTTTAGTTCACATAGAAAAGAATTTAATACTGAAGAGCATAAGCTCCGGTTTAAGTCAATAGTCCGCATAGTTTTTGTGCTATCACGCCCGCCAATTTTAAAGAATCGTAAAAATGAAAACTGGAGAAATGGCGCTTTAAAGTTTTCGGTAGGAGAAAATATTAATTATTGTTTACTTACACCAGTGATCTTCTAATCAGCTATTCCCGCCCCATACAATAGCCCTTCCGCCTGTTCAAAAAACTCATTTTGTTGCATTTGCTCGATCCTACGAGCAGTACGATCCTCCTTGCTGCTGTATGTTTGGCGCTTGTCTTTCCGCGCGAGTCGCTGCGCGTCAGTGGTATCGGCGAACGTTTTACACTGCCGGCCAATATTCAAATGCAACAACTGCATTGTAATTAAAACTGCTGAATAACCTTCATTGAATATGCCTGCAGCCATGTAGGCGGCAATTTCAATGATTTTGTGGCCTGAATTTAAATGTTTGGGAGTCATGCGCCACACCGTTGCATTAAACGATTCGTTGGGGTTTTGCGTGTGTCCGCCTAAACATCGTTCTAGAAGCTCATCGTTAAAAGGTCTTCATAGATCGGACGGATGTGTTTTTCTATGTTTCTAAGTAATGATCGACGAATGGGGACGCGTGAAAGGGTGAAGCACGCGCTTGTTTCCAGCCGAGCGCTCGCACATATGCCTGCCGCTTACCTGCTCTCGGTTCTGTATTTTTAAAAATACTTCGAATTGGCCGCTATAACTTTGTGAATACATTCTTGGATAGTTTATCTATCGATTTAGGTAATAACAAAAAAAATCGACTTTTTGGACCTTACAAAGCAGGACACTCCCTTAAAAAATAAAAAGATCAGGGGCCAAAGGAGGGAAAGGCACATCCTTTGTTTAATTCATTCCGCGTTTTATTGACCGACGAAAACACCGTCGCTTTGCGCCCAGTAATAATTCATACGGGTTCGTTGTTCCCGCTCGTTAAGATTTTCCTTTGAAACGACTGACTCTGTTGCATCAGCTGACCCGCCAATTTAATGGCGTGTTCGTTAAAATGACTCCGTCGCAGGGACCTGGGGACCTCGCAAGGGCAACATTATATCCGACCCTTTCTCGCGTGCCGAGATCGACAAAAGTTCTTTTCCAGGAGTTGTGGCCGACGACAGAACCTTTTACCCTACCCCTTCGCCACGACTTTCACAGGAAGAATCACAGATTTTCGCGGCGCGCGAAACTTTCTGGAAATATAGGCGCTTTTAAGTCGGATTAGGCACCGCGGCAGTGAAATTAGACGGCGGCGCTGAGCCTGCTGAATATTCATCGCGGGAGCTCGCGAAATTTCTTGGCGAAACTATCTCAGAACGCTAAATCTTGGAAATATTCGCGGTTGCTTGTAGCGTCGCGGCCGCGTAACGTTGGAGCGACAATATTTACGACGAGACACACTCGTTTCCGCCCGAAGCCCTTACACAAATTAGGATCCCGTTGCCGCGGTGATAAAGGATTATCGCGTGGTTTTGCATTGGAATGAGTAGAAACAGGAGAGCAACCCTCGTTTCACTGCATCTGTTGAACGTCTGTTCCCAAAGCGCAGAGACAGCAGCCTCGTTTCCTTACATCCTATCGGGCCGGTGCGGCGCGAGGATCGAGTGTCCGACCCGTGGCTCGAAAAATCATCGCCCCCTCGCTCAACTTTCCAGCCCGTCGGAGCCTCCTCGGCGGGCAATTCTCAGCGAAGCGTCGGCGCGACGTGACTACGCGGTTCCGCTGGGATGGGGGTTGTCCTTTACCCGGGAGACCGCAAAATCCTCGTTGGCAAAATACAGGCCACTCGAGCGTCCCGCTCGGGGAAGCACGCCGCCCGGAGTCCTGGCTGAGAATCGTGAACGGAGGAAGGCGTCGTCGTCTTGCAGCGAGCGCACGTGCTGCTCAGCAAAGAGCAAGTTTCTTTCGTTAAAGGGGGCGGCGTGGCGAGACAGAGGGTGAGACAGGGGGGGCGAAAGGTGGGGCGGGCGGGAGAGGAGGGTGTATCCACGGCCGATAATCCCTCCGGTGTTTTTCTTTTCCGTTCCCCGACCACGACCCACTTATCCCGGCATCGTAGAAGACCTCCAACCCTCTCTACGGCCCGTTTTATCGGGTGTCGCCGCGGGTTATCGTCGTGGTTGCTGCCACGGAGGGTGAAAAAGGGGTTGAGCTGCCGGGCTGAAGCAGCAAAGCCCGGGGTAGTGTGAGGTTGCTACCACCTGTTGGCAGGACAACGTCTTAGCCTCCCCCTTCTACGCCGCTCCTCATCCTCCTTCCCAGACACTCTCGTTTCCTTCTTCTTCCACCCCGGTCGTCGTCTTCGCCGCTTTTTTTTTTTCTCTTCCGCTTCTTCCTCCTCGTTTCACCGCGTCGTTCTGCCGCCTCCCTCGGCGTGGCGCGAGCCTCCGTCACGACTCCCCGCGAGCACGTTCCTCGTCGGGGGATCCTCGGAGCGCAAATTAATAGTTGAGCCCGAGCGTGCGGGGTTGAGGGAACGTTTTGGAGAATCATGAACGCGTTAGGGTCGGACTGAAATTTCGAGCGGAGGCACAGTGGGGAAATTTTGCGATTTTATGGCCAAAACGTCAATAATGAAATTTTCGAATTTGACAAAGTTAATGCAAATGGCGATTGCAGAACTATGTGCATTTTCGTGGTCAGAAAACTTATTTTTAATATATAAAATTCGCCACTTTTATGGTATAATATATGAGGAAATAAATTATCCGACAAACAGCACTTACAAAAATTACGAAGGATAAAGATTTTTTATTATTTACGTTTATACACTTAAGCCTGTGAAATTATATGCCCTTAAAATTAGTACTCCCAGTCGGAATCGCTTTTTTCTTTGTCAGAGCATGCGTCTGCTACAGTGCAGCAGGGCATAGAAGAAGAGTTACCGCTTCTGGTGACAAGCTTTTTAATATTTTATCGCGTAGTTCTCTTAAATTACTGGATTTGACGATAATAGAAGCCAATTGAAAACATCCTCCATAGTTTTTTCCCTTGAGTGTTTTCGAGAAAAATTTTGTCGGTGCTTTTTAATATAGTTATTCCGTGCTTCTTGAGCTTTCTCCGAAAGTTGTCCAGTTTGATGGACAGAATTTTCGATTACGCGAGGACCATGAATTAAAATTTTGTGTAAAGTAGTTGGCATCGTGTACCAAGGATATAATGCAACAAATAATTTTGCCGCTTCTGCAGCATATATTTGAAATTTTTTAACATCTACTGCGTAACCACTTGATATTACTTGTAAAATAACATGAAATCTATTAATACAAACAATCAAACAGAGGATCAAAGCTGAATTAAATCGTTTAAAGAAGAATAAAAATGGTTTGTAATGTATAACGTGTAAACCAGTCTCATAAGACACACTGGATCGCGTTTAAAAAATGCATATAATTACAAGATTAGCAACTATTAGTAATTAATAATTGCATTTATAGAATCAAAATAGTTCAACGTAAAATGGGAATGAAAATCATTGCAGGAAATTATGGGATTTACAAGTGTTTTATGTAATGAAAATTGATTCTTATATGAAAAGGTTTACTTTAAAAATTGTATAAATTACGTATTAAAAACCGAAACATAATTATTTTGAGGACAAAAAGATATCTTACGCATCATCAGGAATTGAATCCATGCCTTCAAATTATTTTCAGAACTTTGGATAATACAATATAAATGTTTGAAGTAACTCGAAAATCTAGATTAATTTTTTACGATCATTCTAACCTCCCGTGAACATAAATATTTGAGAGTCTACACGAGCTTCGTATTAAAACATTTAACAGTAAAATTGGAGGCATTTGATACTCAAATTAGTTGACCTTCATAGAGTAGATCTTCAACTGCCATTTGCATTTATTTCGTCGAATTGAAAAATTTATTTCTGTGGCTTTGGCCATAAAATCGCACAATCTCCCCACTGTGCGGTGGCAGATGATCGTTCATTCATTTGCCGAGATGACGCGTGCTATGAAATTTCCCTGGTTCTATTATGTCCCTGAAAGCTGCCTCTGCAAATGTCCCGCTGTCACGTAAATATCGACGAGACGGTTCGTTCTGGTCGTACTTTCGCATACAAGCGAGTACATTTATTTCCCGCGTAATTCAATTACGTCCGGCGTCTAATTGCGACACGAGTGTTTAGTACAGCCAAGGCGAGGCTGTGTCGGTGCTCCATCAAGATCTATCAACCTGTTTGCGTCGGTGCACGGTGCTCTGTGTTCCGCAACGGAGAAATACGAGCACGTGGGGTGGGTGGTGGGTGGCGGGAAAGGGTGAGGCGCGGTGACCCGCTATGAGGTCCGGTAATGACACCACTCGCTTCTCCACCGTTAGTATTTGATATCACGACACGGTAATGCTCCCGTGGATCCTAGTCCGCAAATGGATCTTGACGAGACTAGAGCGAGCATGTCACCTGATGAACGTTGGATATGACTATTTACGGTTCTACCCCCCGCCGCGGAAAGCATTGGTGTGTCGCTAAACGATGGTGAACGGTAACTGGGATTCCCTGGTACTCGTACGTTCAAAATCGAAGATAGAAAGCGACTCGCGTTCTCCTTGCTAAAATGCCCCCTGAATTTTCGGCTATTCAACTATCCACTGAATCTCCCCATCCCCTTTATTTTTCTTTACCACACCATGCGTCCCATTTCAAACGATCCAGATCCTCGAATCCCGAGGCGCAGCTCTGGGCAAGCCTCTCCACCCCGAGGCCAAGGAAACGTATCGGTTTCAATCGCAGAAGACGCCATTGTCCGAGCTGGGAACTCGACCGCGATCGTTCATTGTTACCTGTCCAGAGTTCAGTCGAAGCGGAGATGCAGGCCTGCACCGTTCCCCGTCATCGGCCGTTGACGTCGTAATAACGATCATTCATTATGCTGCTGCCACCCGTTTGTCCGAGTGTATCCTCCGAAGCACGGCGGACCTTAGGACGGGTATCTGCTAGTCATTCGTGGCAATGAGCGGCCAACGAGAACGCGTCGGGGGACCACCGTGTTCTTTATTTGCCCATTTTTGTGCCGTTTACCTCTCCATTCATCCCCACCCGTCTGTTTTTTTTTTCACCTATCGTTACCTGTCGCTGGTCTCAATTAGAGCGAGGGGAACCGTTGAACCGGCCGCGCGTGGGCTTTACGAGGACCCAGCATGTTGAAATTGATTTAAGGAAAAAGTTTCTCTCTTGGTTGCGCAACCGGGGCCCTGCTGCCACGGATTTCAGCGTGGGTTGTGTTTCAATGGCCGGGGAGTCGTGTCCCTGTTCAAAACTAGGCCCCGAATCGTTCGTTTGCATCGAAGATGAGTGGCTGCGTTGATAGTGGGACTCCCATTGTCTTTGGAATTTGACGTTTCTGAACGAGCCATTTTTCACATTGACATTTTGGGTCAACTGATTTTCTCTGTCGAACTTACGATGGTTGGAGGCTTGCTTGAGGTCGCTGTGAATCGAGTTTGTAATGAATAGCAGGAGCGATCGCCAGAGGTCCGTCGAGGGACTCCAGGACGTCAACTTTGGTTCAGTCACTCTCGCCCCGTCCATGAGAGCGAATTCCATCGCTTCTGGGTTCCTCATTGTAAACACAAATAGAAAAGCTGGGCCCCGAGCCTTGCTATTGTGAGCGGGAGACTCTTTGTTGTTTTTTCATCGAGCCACGGAGGACCTTAAGGCCCTACAGCTTTGCAGCTATTCACGGGCAACCGAGTGGAAGTCCCATTCCATCGAGTACGCTTCGTCTACCGTTTTCCCGTGTTCTTTCGCCGCTGTAATCCGATTCTTCGGGGTCCCCCGCTTTTAAATACCCCCGTCGTCGGCATTGAGTTCAGGAATAAAGAAGCACTCCCGATACTCCGTCAAAATAGTCGATTATGAGAGCGTAACTCAGGAAGAGAGCCTGGCGAAGCTTCGACAATACAGCCGCGACTTCGAATTGAATTCGTTGGAGGAAGATTCTTTTATTTTGCCTGAATTACTGTATTGGGAGGGCAGCGGTATGCAAATAGAATAATTTCCCTGAAAGCACGCAGATGTTTCGCGACGCGACGATCGGAAATGGAGGGGCAAAATAGTCTCGGCGGTCATTTGATTCCGACCATCTGGCTCGTCCGCCTCAGTTTTTACATAATTGCCGGGCATAATCCCTCCGATGCAAATTAATTTTTCCGCTGGTCGGTGGCCGATGGTTTATCAGATGGCGATCGACGCGATACCAGTAATTACCACGGAGGAAAACCATTGTCGCACGGAGATTATTAATCAGCTACGACATCGTAGGAGATCGCATCTGACAACTGTGTTTCCTTTTTTTTAAGCGACTAGTCAGACGTTGTAACTGATTACGAAGATACGAATGGCATAATTTTAGATAGATGGATGGATAGGGGGTAGGGTAAGTCCGGGTGAGATGGTCGTATTTTCGTTTGGAGCCTCCTGCAGCCAACCTATTTGAAATAAAGCAACGAAAATGATGTAGAACCAAAATTCAGTCCTTTCTTTAGATATCCGTTAAAATCAATGAACGAAAAATTATTATTTAATACACAAATTTGACAAATGAAAAAAAAGTGTCATTGCCCATCTCTTCCTTAATGTCCGGGAGAGATGGGCATATATACCTTTCAGGCTAACAAGTTGTGGATCTTACCTAGTTATCACAGATCCTTTCTAATTTTCGTTCACTTTTGTTTCTGCCCGCTCAAAACTTCTTTGGGCTTTTGCTGTGAGTCGTCTAATCCGCATGTTTGACATATAGTGCCAAACGCTGTACAATTTTCTTGGGCCCAATAACCACATAACTTACATCTTAGTCAGACTTCTTTTTTTTTGTTCGACTCAAAACAATTTTCTCCGCATCCTCTGCAATTATTAGTGTCAGAGGCAGACTCTTGAACGGAATCACATTTACTGCCAAATTTTATTTTCTTAGAGGAATTTCGTTGTTTTAATTATTTTTCCGCCTTTGCCCTGTCACTGATTTTTCGAGTGTTAATATGTGCTTGCGACGTTAATAATTTTCCCGATTGTTTGACGCGATTCCGAGTAGCGAAGTTTTGAGCGGCACAGGAACGATATCTTCCAAAACTTGGGTTGGCGTACGTTCTTCATCAATTTCAGCAACGAGAGCCGTGGTACTTGGTTGATTCAAGTGTACGTTCGGTTACAAATTAGTAAAGACCATATTAGATGGGCCGGGATCATTGCTAGGACCATTCTAGGCTATACCTACAAAAACAACCTCCAAAATATCTGAAATTACATCAAATCAGCTATGCCCATCTCTCCCGGACAATAATTGACCATCTCTCCCTTAAAGCCCTCATAAGATGATCATTCCCATTTCACTTAGATTAACAAACGGAACCCTGAATATTTTACGGTTAAAAGCACTGTAAACAATACACTATCGAAAATACATCTTGAGAACTAAAAGTATTCAGCGTAACTAACACAAACACCTTGTTTGGTCACCTTGACCAAAATATAGATTAAACATTTTGAAGCAGTAGCTTAAATTTCACAGTGGATTCACAAACCTTTAAAAACTTTCTATCCCAACAGTTTTAACTAACAAGGAACACTAGTCAATTGATGATGGAATGGCGCAGATATTTTTATATAGATCGAAAGTATGTGTCACAAAGGTCACAAAAATGTAAACTGAAGATGCTCCCAAAGGCTGGTCTAACCTTGAAAAATCTACAAAGGTGGAACCGGGGAAAGAAGAAAAATGAGAGAAAGAAAATGATTTTTTTTCTAATTATTATCTATCATTAATGAATTATCATTCATTTACTCTAATGTATTTTCATGTAATAGAGATATTTAAATTTGAGACAGACAGATTTGTCATTCTCCTTTCCTCATTTTCTTTTTTTCCCCGTTCCACCTTTGTTGATTTTTCAAGGTCAGACCAGTAGTTGGGAGCATCTTTAATTTGCATTTTTGTGACCTTTGTGACAAATACTTTCGATCTATATAAAGAAATCTGCGTGATTCCATCATCAATTGAATAGTGTTCCTTATAAGAATATTGCTTGTCTATAACACTTTGTACCCACGTGGACGCAGCACCATCTGGCGTTTCCTTCTAAAAAATACTGCCACTGCCCATCTCTCCCGTATGACCGTCTCACCCTGATTTACCCTACATATATAGAACTTTATTATTATTATAATTATCGGACGTGAAATCTAAACATGTACGAAATTTCCGATTAAATTTTTCAACGAGCAGTTGACTACTCTAAGCTTCTAGATCCACCCTTCGCGAGTGAGGGGTTAGCATCGCTTCATCGAAGAGGTCGGCCGCGACATCCGCGCACATTAACGATCCTAGTGGCGTTTTTATTGCCGCCGATCCTGGACGATAAAAAGCCCCCGGGAACCTTGTTTCCAGAAATCGGTGGCGAGCTGCAGGTCCGCGGCTGGCCCCCAGGCCAAGGGAAGAAGGACAAATTGTACGCGGGCAAAGTTTACGAGAAGCGTAAAACGGCCGTAAAGATCTCACGAGTGCGTATTAATGCCCCCACTGTGTACACTGTTATCGCGCCATTATGGAAATTCATTAATGCCCCGTACGGAACACCGGGCATTCCTCGAGGATCACCTACTTCAGCCACTTAGATACGAGATGATTTACGGCCCACTAAAGCGTTATCATCGTGGCCGATATATTGAAACTTCTCGTAGAAATCGTGGGACCCGCGCACCGCCGGGCATCACAGCAGCGGTGTGCGTTCAGCGCTGATGACTGAACCAATTAAATTGCTTATAATAACCCAAACAAAGCTCCGCCGTGCGATCAACCCCCTGCATCGCGGCGCGGGACCGTAAATGCGCCATCGAACGAGGTAGGCTTTAGTTCCTGGCATCGTGTACCCTGATGGGAAAGTACGACGTGGTATTTCGTCCATGGGAAATAGAACTAGGTATCTCGTGGTGGTATTCCTGTCTCGTAGCAGCAGCCACTACCGGGCAGCAATCGTCAACTTAATCTTGCCATGTTTACTTACAAATACGGCACTTCTTCATCTACTCAGAGATCCTTGAACGTGTACTTAAATCCCGGAACAGGGCGAGCAAGTGGAACGGCCGAAAAATGGTCAGACCCAACCAGAGGGTTAGCAGTAAGGCTGTCGAGTACTCGAATATTCGATTAGCTTGAAGTTCGGACCGAGCCGAGACTCGGTTTCCGAGCCGAGCCGAGTAACCGTAAAAACCGAGCAGCTCGAAAGAACCGAGAAACTCAAATTTTTTCGAGCGGCTCGAATATACTTGGAGCGGATCGAAATTTTCGAGCAGACCGACTGCGCTGTGTAGCTTGAAGCTTGAGGCTTGAATGTTTCGGGCAATACGAATGTTTCGAATATTTTAGGTTACGCAGAAAAAAGTCAGAAGAAAACAAAGACAGCATAAAGAGAAGTGTATAAATACGTTCATAAATACGCAAAAAAATGAAGGAAAAAAAGGAAAGATTTGAATTTAGTACTTATTTTATTATTATTATTATTATCAACGGGATTACCCTTTAGTATACAAAACATGTTAACTAGTACAAAGAGAAATGAGTCTGGTAACTTATTCTAATAACCTAAGCATATGTGCTTACGCATCGGGGACAGTTATTCGGAGAGTCGACTGAGCAATTTGTGCCGGAATGAATCACATATAGAGAACACATCAATATCAGTGAGATATTGGTTCGCCGCATACATAGCTCTATTGATGGGATCAGCTGTATAGTTAAGGTAGACAAAGTATTTTCAAAAGTTCATTCTTATTTTCAAACGGTCATTGCGTCTGAGACCCCTCTTTAAGCCAAAGACACCGGAATATCACCACTATAGGGGAAATATGGGTAAAACCGGGACGCTAAGGATGAAAGCTCATAACTTTGACATTATTAATGTAAAAAAGAAATTGAAAGTAGGGTTCATTAGACTAAACTCTTTATTAATTAATAGTATAAATCCATTTGATTTAAAACAATAAGAAATACAAAAAAATTATGATTTAAAATTTGGTCCGTTTTTACGGTTTTACCCCATGGCCTGGGTAAAACCGGGTACCATACTAAAAACTGGCCCTAGCACCTATAGCAACGGAATTCGTCCAATTCTTCAGTCCCCCAACCAGTGCAGCCTTCGTGAGCCCACTTACAACAAGCTGTACACTGCACCCACCCTTCATTCAATTTGGATGAACCATATGATTCTTGGACATAAATGCAAATGTCTTCGTCACCACTGTTCTCATTATCTTTCGGTATTTTATTTAATTTTCTGGCTTTCTTCCTCTTTAGTCGTAGCCCTTTATTAAGATTAGTTCAATTTTGATAACTTCCTCTCTTTCGTTTCTTTGTTATACACATTTTGTCCAAAATCGGGTACCCGATATTACCCCGTACGGTTTTACCCCAGCATACAATTTTGTAAATATTACGGATTATCAACAATACCATGGCGAAATACAAACAAACTGTCTTAGTTATTTACACTTTAATATGCAACAATTAACTTAATTCACACAAGAAAGTACTTACCTGAACACTGTCAAAAGTATTGTAGGTTCTTTAAGTATCGAAAATTAGATCATAGCCTTCCAAAACACACCAGACGATATAACCTCACTATGCACGATTGTAAGACGATCGTCTCTTGTTGATGGAACAATGCACATCGTGACAATATGTGGCTGCAACGACGCGGGAAAATTTAAGGCCATTTTAAAAATAATAGCACGTCCCGGTTTTACCCAGGTACCCGGTTTTGTCCATATTTCCCCTACTGCTGACCCCATAAACCGTGCCATGGAGGAGGTCAATCAGTGCCTCGCGGATATAGATTTGTACTCTATATCTCAAAATTCATTTCGGAGTCAATTGTCTGACCAACTCTTAGTATAATCTTTCAACCTCGCTGTAGCGTTTTATTGTTTTGCAATACGCGGACGGTTTAATCTTGTATTTACCTGTATATTATGTACTCTAAAGAGTTTTTCCCCGTATATAATAATAATATTACTCTCATTACTTATTGCGAACCATTATTTACATTCCCGTAGATAAACGTAACCTTTTTAGGTCTGCGAATATTTGTATTCGAAACATTCGTATTGTCCGAAACGTTCAAGATTCAAGCTTCAAGCTACTCGACACAGTCGGTCTGCTGGAAAATCTCGATCTGCTCCAAGTATATTCGAGCCGCTCGAAAAAAAATTCAAGCTTCTCGATTCATTCAGGCCAATCGAAAACATTCGAACTACTCGGTTCTTTCGAGCCACTCGATTTTTACGGGTACTCGGCTCGGTTCGGTAAACCGACTTTTTTCCGAGTACTCGAACATCCTTAGTTAGCAGCGAGCGGCCCATTCGGGGTGGGCCGAGAAAAACGAAACAGATTCGATGTTCACCGACGAATAATGATCGAGGAATGTCTCGGGGTAAGCCGCGAGCGACTCGGGGCGCGAACCGTTTAACGAGCACCGATAAAACCGTCCTCGACACTGAGACGACACGTGACGAGAGTCTGGTGGAGCGGTTAAAGCGGCTGGGATCACGCGGGGTGGGGCGATCACCGTGGTCGATAAGAAATCGCTCGGAAAATTGGCTTATTCCGATCGACCAGCTCCGTCTCTCTCTCTCCCTGCTCCTCTCTAATGCTGACAAACGACTCTGTCGGAAGTGCCGAAATACCTGCGCATACCAGCCAGCAAAGTGGCCGTTCCTCGGAGGAGAACACTCCACGTCGATCCCCAGTCCGACGATAATGGACACCGTTAATCGAGCAAACGTTTTTCCCATCGTTTCGGATGCAACAGCGGATCCACCAAGGCGTTTAACCACCTCCGAACGATACCGCCGGGGCGGTCGGGGTGGTTTTTGCTTTCGTTAGGAGTGTTTGTTTGATTGCCTCGTTCTTACGGCGCGAGGGAGAGCTCCCGAGGAGATCCGTGCGCATCGCCGCTATGGGAATAATTGATATTGTTAATATCCATGCATTTCCGTACCTACCTGCGTCGAGCATCGACCACTCGGAAGCCACCTGTACGCAGCTCGACCTCTCGAACCTGTGCCACAATCGCTTGATCTAAACAGGCTGACAGAGTAGCCTACTCATCGCAGGGAGTGTTTCTATTTGCGTCCCCGTGGCTTTTTGTCGCTTTCGTAGACTATATCTGCTGTGAACGTATTAAGTCAGAATGGCCCTTGTGCAGACAGTTAAATTAATAGCAACATAAATCAGCCGGTGATTGATCGACGCGCGACGGTGGCGTACGACGAGATGGAATTTGGCATTCATTTTCCACTCGTGTTTACTCGGCTCCCCCTCTTTTAATGTCGCTTCAAAATCCTACTAACGCTCGTGGCATGGAATTTCGATTATTTTTCCTATTAATTACAGTAGATCCAGGTGAAAGAAATACGGCGCTACTCGTCTCGCGAGCTTACGGCTGCGATACATATTAATCTCGCAAACATCCGCCTACGTGACGCCAGGCGGCACGGACTTTCCAACGTTGCGCAACGCGTAATGAACCATATTTTGTATCATAATCAATGGACTATTGATCGCGATGATCGCCGATGGGCCTCGCGCCTTCCAGGCAATAATTCACGGGGAAAAACGAAAAGGGCGGGCGCCGTGATGCGATTAATCTGCAATCAAGACGGCGTTGTAACTTGTAATCACGCGTTACGCTCGATACCGTAAGTGAACCATTTCGAGCGACTACCGGCGAAGGGGCCCGGGGAGTTGGCTTCGATCTAAAAACGCCCGGGCAGATTTATGCAGCAATTTTCTATCAACAGTTACTTCATTAGCGGATACAGACGGTGAGATCATATTTTGCCATTGCCAGCCGTTCGTGCGAGACGCGCAGCGCGTTATTTCGTATTGCTACAAAATTAGCAGCGTTTCTTGCGCAATCATTCGCCTCTTAGAGCCTCGCGAGCGCTCCTGCCCTAGCAATGAATCAACTCCGCTCTGGGATCCGTGCGCCTTGTATTCTAAATTAATTTCCACGATCGCCTGGATTCACCACGAAACTCGACGCGTTCAACTTTCCCAGCCTATCGAATTAAATATGATCGAGCGCGCGGGTACACGCAGTCGTTTCGAACGGAAGTTGGCCTGGCAGCAGGTAGGGCGTATTGATTTTGGGGCTGCGCGATTTTACAACTCCTGTCGATGGACGGTTCGACGGTTTTAGGGGGGCAGCGGGTATTTTCAGGAACACGGCATCGTTCCAAGCGGATTCCGCTGCGACAAGGTGTCACCGTGTCTGCGGCTCGTAGAAAATCAAATTTCATGCTCGGAGTATCCGCGTTTAGGTTTATAAATATTGTATTGGCCGGCGTCCAGTTAGCGGCTAGAATTATCAAGGGGACATCATCGACGACCGCGTCTAGCAGTCACTGAAATTACGTAATCTTCCATCGGATCGAAGCGATCGAATACCAGGTGGAATGGAAAAACTCCGTTCGGTGGACTTCGCTGTCCGAGGGATACTGAACGGTGGAAGGAGAGCTCGCGCTCCTTTCCCAATGAATTCCGAATCTGTGTCGCTCGGGACGCTTGTCAACTTCCCGTTTCGTCGAATCCATCCGCCAGATGCAAATACACCGATCGAAGTCATTAAGAGCATCATAGAATCGCACAGTCTTGGCCCCTCTCTCCCATCAAGGAGCTCCGATTGAACAGCCATTAGGGCTGTTTTATCGCATCACGACCAAGATGCTAGTGCAAATTTCAATCGCGCGTTACACGGATACGTGCCGCCATTAAACCTGTTGCGGTTACCGTCGGGTTTCGGGAGCCCCTGGAATAGCTTTATCGTGTCTCGCCTCGGACCTAGCTCAGTTTCCACCGAGATAACACTATCCCTTCACTCTGTAAGATAATCTTATTGCTGGCGTGCGTCTAACTGTTGTTACGGGCAGGTAGTTTCCGCGAATCTTTGATGCGCAGGGTGTCCGGCAAACCGGTGGCACAAGGGGTAGCGATTTTACGCGAAAAGGGAGGTAACAAATATTGAATAGAATCTGCTATAGAATAATTACTTTCCCTCCCAGAATTACAGAAAATTGTGAACGTAGCGGGCTCAAAGGATCCTCGAATTTCAATTGACAACGTTTCCAACATCCTAGCATGGAAATATCAAATGACTCGCGTCGTACAAACAGCAATCCCGAAAGCTTTGGCCAAAATAAAGTTTGCGCGCAAATTGTACCGGCCATAGGGGGGAGGGGGGCGCATAGTTTTGTGCAAACAGGTCCATCCGTTTATGTACTTCCTTCCGTGTAACTCGTATCAGATGATATTCGAAACGAATTCCCGCCGTCTAGTTTCCAGCGGATTAAATTCAGTGGCCGGGGAATACGTTCGACGGCTGCGTTCTGTAAACGAAACGATTTTCGTCCGCGGCTTCTCCAGCGCCCCTCAGTGTGACGCGTCCCGTGGCTGGGCTCTCTGTCCGTGAAATTTCCGACTATAAATCGTATTTTTTCCAGCCGGCCGGGGATGTGCGCGTCGTAAACAAGCGGCTTCCGTAACGCGCGCTCCGCGAAAGAGAACCTGCTCGCGGTGAAGAGCCGCCGGAGGCGTAATTAAAACGCGATTAAAAAAGAAAAAAAAAATAGAGGGAGAAGGTGGGAGCGTTAAAGTGTCCCGTGGCAAAGTAAATACCCTTTGGTGAACGGACGCTTTTATGGAGCGGAGGAGCTGGAGAATCGGGCCCGGCCGATGAACGTGAAATCCCATTTTGTCGGGAGATGCACCCAATCACTGTACACTTTTATGGAAGTCGTAAACGGAGCCGGGGCGTGGAACAAACTCGATCGCTAAGTAGGAAAGGGGAATACGAACTTACGCGGTGTGAATAAACTGCGGGTAGAAGCTGCTTCGGACGGGGCGAGGGAAGGGCTTAATGAACTTGTATCGTAGCGGACTAATAACTCGATGGCCCCCAGCAGATGAAGATCGAATTTCCCTGCGCTCCTGTTTACATCTCGCCGGATAGCCATTCGACCAGTCGAGCGCCCAAGGCAAAAGTGCGCCCCAGGGTAGGAGGCGGAATTAGCGATGCACCGCGAAAATCAGCAAGGGAGAGTGCTTTCCACAAGCGTCTTCGGCGCCCTCCCCAGCAGGTGTGTGGTTGCTGGCACAGTGGGATTATCGGGTCCCACGGCGATACCTATGGGTTTCCATCGGCGAATTCCTCGGCTGCCCGTTAACGGGCGCCGTTGTCGACGGCCGGCCGTCCACCGTCGCCGTTAATTCCGCGTTACACTGTGTGCGCGCCGCACCACCGATTACCCGCACACTTTTCTGGCCGCTGTCGGCCGGGCCACGCACACAGGCCCACGTGGGAGAGCCGGACACGCCAGATGGCGGCGCGCCCACGCGGTGAAAGTCGCGGTAATTGATTCCGTGCTCTTAAGACATCTCGCAGCGGAGATCCTGCGGCGAGATTAACCGCGCGAGAGAGGATCGCCTGAGAACACCGTTCTTGCTCGATAGAAATCTAATGGGCCGGGATTCCCGCGACCGTTACGCGACGAAATCGCTTCGAAAGAACGAGCGAGGGTAACTGGGGGAGGCTCCGCCGCGACACCGGACTTACACCCTTCGTCTTTGCAACGGAGCACCTCCGTTGGTCAATCGCAGTCAAGGCAGAGCGTGTGACTGGACGGTTCCTGTGTTTTCGTTCGCGCAGTCGAGTGGTCTGCCGAGGCCTCGACACCCTGCTTCGGATGGTTGCTTTATTTATTAACATAACGATGAGCTGACCGCGACCACCAGTCGAGAAGCGGGCGAGGAAACGTGGTGTTGTTACTGTCAGGCTGCTTCTTTGGGGATGTTTGCTTTTGGCACAGATTGCTGGCGTCTGACGGAGGAGGAAGGAGAAAGTTAATAGATTGGGAATCGTTATTCTGGGGGGTTGTAATTATTTGCAATCGGTTTTGAAGCATTCGAAACGCTTCGGAGCTTCCGTTTCACCCCGGCCGTGTAAAATAATAGCTTTGACGATAATCGAGACGGTAATTTCGAGTGCGCCATCCAGCGCGCGCCGAATATATTACGTCCAATAAATTCGACAGTAGGAGTGTCAAAAGTGTCGATTGAACGCGGCCGGGCCGCCCTGCTCCACAATAGACACCAAATGTCGCGTTCAAAATTGAAAGCTAAAACGCGTTAACAACATTCCGGCCATCTGAATCGATTGTCGTAACGGCAACAACGAAACTCGTATTACAAACACTGCAGGAGGACGTAAATTCGGTGTGTCGCGGTCAGAGACGGGTTATGCGCAGCATTTCGAGTAACCCCGAAATCTGATGGGCCGCCTGTGCGAACGCCACTTCAGAAAATGCCACAATTCGTGAATATAAAAATCATCTTTGGCAGCAGTGGCGCTCTTAAGGGAGGGGGACAAGTGACCCTGCCACCCCTAAAGAAGGAGCTTTATGAATAGAAAAAAAATGGATTTCATTCTTTGAATAAATTTGTATGATCACCTAAAGAATTTTATTGGATTTGCATTAACCCTTCGTTGACACTGTGGGTGGGAGCCACCCATAAGCTGATTTTGACGTTCTGTACTTTTTATATGCCAAATAAATACTGTTTCTCTAAAGCCGACTTATAAACTATTTTTTTTCTCAAAATATTATATCCGAACAACAACCCTGTAAATTTTTAGCTTCTGATATTGAAATTTGTAAAAGTTACAATTTTTTTTAAAGATTTCCTTCGTTCTTTCTCGACACATGGTAATCTAGAATTTTTCCACAAAAACTGTGATAAAATATCAGTAAAAAAAACTATTGGAATACATTCTAGAGACCTTGAAAATTATCCATTATTTTTTTCATAACGATTGGATTCTTTAGATGAGAATGGCAGTCGTTCAAAAATTGCTCTGGGTGTGAGCCACCCAAGTATGTCAAAGTCGATCGAAAAAAGAGGTGTGTCAACGAAGGGTTAAAAAGATTTTCATCCGTTCAGGATAAAAGGGACAAGGGCAAGAGCATACGTGGTATGTACCGTAAAATGGGGGAACATTGGCAGGTTTTTGATACATTTTGTTATATAATTTAAAAATTAACATGTTTACATTTGCTTTAAGCATCCTATCATAACATTGCATGTTTCGCGATTGTACTACAAGTGTTAAAATGCATAAAATCTTTGTCATTTTCTTCTTTAAACATTGTACTCTTTCTACTCGCTTCATACCTCGAGGAACAAGGACCTTTTTACATTTCGGATCGTCACTTATATTTGTTTCGTCAAAATTATATACAGAAGATGATTCCATATTTTCTAAGATATCCTTAATTCTAGGAAAATACTCATCAACTGCCTTTCTAGTAAACTGATGCTCTTGAACGTTTAATATTACTTGCTACACGTGAAACAGCATTATTTCGTCGCAAGAAAGAATATATAAAATCTTGTCCTGGCATATTGTCTTTAAAGTAACGGATATTTACTCCTTTCTTATCGAGATATTTTTTAACCATTACTTTCATGTCAAATGGGTTTAAAGGATAACCCCATGTAGCCACCGCCAACATTGTATTTACTACAACTATTTCTTCATCAGTGCTTAAAGTAGTTGGATGCCCCGCACGCTTGGTACAAGAACGTTTCAAATGGTTTTGAATAGTACCTCCACTTATATTATATTTTTTACTAGCTTGCTGTCGAGACATTCCAGTTCTAACATCAGCTAAAGCTTAATCAAGATCGGAATCTATAAATGCTTTATACTTCCTCTTCCCGGCAGTCGCTGTATAAGATCTAGGCATTATTGCGATCTAATATTATCTATATAAATAAAAATGTAAATGTTCGTTTGTTCAAAATCTTAAATCTCCGAAAGTTCTTCACCGATTGCTTTGAAATTTTCACACAACGTTGCATTCGAATACACGCGTGTTTTTATATACCTACTATTATATAGATGTCACACATTGTGAAATTGATCATACTAGAAACGTGCGCTTTCTCTTTTCTTTCTTTTCCATTTAACCAGACTGAACCACAGCAACGCGTGGCCGGGTACAGATAGTTAATAATATAATGTATAACGTAACAAAGTTATCTATTTGACAGGCGATTATTGGATCTCCAACCGCAAACGTTGAAACAATCGAGCACCTAAAATCTCGATCCCGAACGCGACTTTATATGTTCATGCGTATAGGTGCCAATGTAACCCCGGCATGTGCCAATGTTATCCCCTGCTGCCAATGTTCCCCCATTTCACGGTACTCCGTGGTAGACATACGTATCGCGAAGCAAGGAGGAAAAAAGAGATTACAGAATCCAGCAATCGTAAAACTTCCGCATCGTCGCAGTTACAAAACCCACGAAGCGATACAAGAAGACCGTCATCCCCTAGCGAATTTCGCGCGGAAATGCAGCGTCCATATTCGGAGCTGTTCTTTTTACACGGTGACCCACAGCGAGCCCCTTCAGCCTCGTTCGGCTCGTTAACCGGGCATAATGGTCATTCGATTACGGGCATCGCGGGCGTAATTCAATAACGATCCCCCAGCCTGGTGCATGGTTTAAGCGTAACGCTGCGACGCCACGGTGAGGCCGCGCGGGGCGGCTGCCGGCCATGACGATGACACTCGTCCCGCGTAATCGGTCATTACGGCCGATGACGTGCGTTTTGCGTGAGACTGCGGCCACCGCGTTAACTTTGTTAACGTTCGAACGAGATTCCCGTTGCATTAGCGGCTGATGGACTGCCCTGACCGGCCGCGCGCATTAATCTTGCCTCCTGGCGGGGCTGGCCGTGGCTAGAGCCGAGAGGACGACGCTGGAGAATCCTTCGCTCCTTCGGGGAACGGCGCACTTGACTCTGCTCGAAAGCACCGGGCGAACGTTGCCGGGTCGAAGGGTCGCGTTTCATTTTCTGCTTTTTCCCCCCGCTCATTTATGTGGAGTAGTTGGAGGGTCGCGCGCGAACAGTAACTTCTACGTATGCATGTAACGCCAAGGATGCTCCAGTTCTTTTTGCGTTGCTTTTCGATTTTCTGCGTCGGCGAAGCAACGTGACGGTATATCCACTTTTCTGACGATGCTCTAATAGATTTTTAATTCCGTGTGTTGCAGGTAAGGAACCCTTCGAATTGTACTGGCTTCTTCCTTGAGGAATATCGTCGGGGTCAAGGTGTAAGTAAGTAAGTTTCTGCGTTATTGGTGAAGCGTAGAGACTCGAGAAAGGTAGTTTTAAAAGTCGACTGTTCTCTTATTTTTATTAATAATTCGTTGGTCCCTTGCAATCCTTAAATAGTGACTGGGAATAATTAAGCTAATGGAAAGATATCGTTAGGGAAAGTATAATGCCCAACATCTTCATTTTCCCTTGAATCTCTGGGAGAGAGCTCTGCTTTTCACAACCCAAGCCGCGCATTAAACGTCCCGAGTCGCATTGAAAAACTGGCTTTGCTCAGTTATATTTGTTAAACAGTTGATTACAAGTCATCAGTGTGCAATCAATCTTCAGAACGCGAGCAGGGTAGATGAACCTCGAGGAAGTGACGTAGAAACCAGGAACTTCTTCTACACACTTACTCGAGACTGGTTCTGTTACTCGCCACGTTCCCCATTGGCCATTGATTTTTACCGCAATTATTCTCGATTTGCTCGTTTGTTTAATCATTATCGAATCATTTGTTCGAAATAACGGGGATACCTGCAGCGTACAGTTATTCCAGCGATCTGTGCACGAGGTAGTACGTATCCTTACACGCGCAAACCAACACGCCCGGGCAACTTTGTACATTTATACGCCACAACTCACAGTCTTCGCCCGATCAAAAAGGAAACGAAGTCTAATAATCGAACCTGTTGCCGGGAACCTGCAGCCATAAATCCATCATTACGCAATCATCGATAATTGCGGAATTAGAATACGAGGAGGGCGGTGGTATCGGTAATAAGTGGCTGGATGGTTAATGCTTAATACCCTCGACGCGGTGAGAAAGAAAGATCGCCGATTATTGGGCGAGTAAATTATTGGAATCCAACTATCGCGGGTAAACGAGCGCAGCAAGAAATTTTCGCGGGAAGCGGAAGTTCGGAGCGCACGATTTGAACTTTCCCATGGCACCGATGGTAAATATTACAGATGTACGTGGCATCTAACGTCGCTGCTGTAAATTACGTTATCGATAATGATATCCAGCTGGCGAGACGCGCGTTCCAGTCTCTTTGATCTCCCGGTTATAAATACCGCGATATCGTCTGCGTTATTTATAGACGATATCTCCGCGTGATTTATCCACACCTGTCGCTTCTGCACTTCGATTCGCTCGTCCGAGTAACTCTCAGCATTCTCTCCGCAGCTTTGTCCCAATCCGAGGATCAGCATTCAATTTTCTCCCGAGCTTCGTCGCTTAATAACGCCTGTCAGCCTCGTATTATCAATCCAGCTAAACTTGTGTCCACAGCTTTGGGAACACCCTATAGAATTCAGTAACACCTTTGCGAAAGCCACCGCCTCTGTTACCTACTCTCAGCGCTACCCTCTGCGAGCACGTTTCCAATATCCGAACAAAGAACATTGGTTTCACCCAGAATACACTTTCCTGGCGAGAGAGAGGTGAAGGTCGTCCCTTAACTACCCCTGCAATAAACGACAATAACTTGGCGTCAGGCTCCTCGGGGTCCGAGAAGAAAGAGTCCTAACAGGCCCAGCGAAAATGGTGCCCGGAACACGGTGCGCTCGTGTTCGGTGAGCAGGTCTCAGGCACGGATTGGGAGAGGACGCGGAGAGGACGTGAGAGGGCGAGGGACGACGCGAGAAGGGAAAAAGAGACGCGTAGGTATATATACGGTTCTAACGAGGCAGTTCGGGAACGAGACTTACGTTCACCTCGGCAACGAAACCGTAAATCGATAACAGCCGTCCTAGGCACCGGTTACATAATATCCAGTCGAGGCACGGGCACAGTATCCATTAATTAATTGGCATTATGCGCAAGATAGCGTACCGTCCTGTCTCTCTTCATCTGGCTGCCTCCTTTCTAGGGCTTTTTCCCTTCCCCGTCGCGCGTCCATCCTCCCCACTCCCGCGCCACGGTGTCTCCCACGCGGCTCCATCTGTGTCATCCCTCCCTTCGCCTTCCCACCCCTTTCCACCCTCCGCCCCTCGTTCCCCTGTCCCTTTTCGCGGGCGTCTGTGCCGGGCTCTCTCGCGCCGAACCACTCTCCCTCCCTCCCTCACGTCCATTAGAATATTAATGCGAATTGATGCACACGTGTCATTACCGTAATGAGTTGGTTGGTGCTGTCCATGGGTGTACAAAGTGTCGTCTGAAAAGCAATCACGAAATTGCGGGTGTCTCTCCGTACCATTCCTCTCGGCACCCTCCTCCTCCGCCGCCTCCTACTCGTCCTAGTCCTCTCCTGCACGTCCTCTCGGCGTCCTCTCGTGTCCCAGCCTTCGTCTTTCCACTCTTTCTCCCGACACCGCTCCGCCGTCCCCTTTTCGTGCTTCCCGGAGAATTTGAGTACCCCGGCGGCCGCGTGTGCTACGTGGCCCGCGACGCGCGCGCTCTCCTACACAGGTACCCCCCGAGAGGTATCCGGAGTATACCTGCGAGCGGAGTCCTTTTCGTCACGGCGACACGCGTGCCGCTGCGCTCGAGATTTCGCTCAGGCTGCAGCGGCTGCGATTTTTCGCGGTAGAGTCGTTAGTTTTCTTGGTTGCGCCAAGAAAGACGAGCTTCGCTTCGGATGTTCAGGATCCAGCTTCGTTGTCAATAGTATCTCGATCTGCGACGCTGTTAACAGCGATTATTTTAAATTGCAAATGGAACCTCGCGGTGGGGGGAAAAAAGCGGATTCCGAGGCGTGGAAGAAAGTCGAGGCGAGGTGGAAAGAACGCCGTAGACTGGCGTTCTAGACTCTCGACTCGGAGTGCAGCCTTGAAAAAGTCGAGGATCTTGGATGACGAAAGACAGGCTCCGCGGCTCGGAGGGAACCGTCCAGCCGAGCGAGCCGGGCGAGCCGAGCGATCGAGTCGGCGAGACGATTAACGAGCGTCACATTCGTCAAACCGTGGCCAGAGCCATCGGGTGATACGTGTAACGAGCTAATTAACTTAATTTATCGCCGCTTGACGGAGATCCAATCGCAGATGCGCGGCACGTTAATTGTACGTCCATTAGCCGCCGATACGATCGTATATACCGTGGTCCCGTACTCTAACGATCGCTTTGCAGCTCGTTTCGCCGATCCTTTCGCCGATCCTTTCGTCTTGGCGGTAACTAGCCGTAGCGATTTCCTAGTTTTCGGGCTCGACGTTGTGCTCGTCGATGAATTTGCCCTAGATCCCAGGGCCCAGGGCCTGGAAGATCTGCCGGCTGGATATCGGATACGATTTGTACCCTTCCAACTGCGTCACAGGTCCTAGCCACCATCCCTGTTGACCCTGTTTCTGAGTAAACTTTCAGTTACTGGTGGTCAAGGGTACGAGGGTGAACGAAATTCCATTTCCAAGCGAGCCATCCCTTGAATCGGCCATAACAAGGCCAAAACACGTGGCGAAACTCGGTGTAGGTACATAAGAACCGGCGGGATTAAGACACGGAAGTCCTTCTAAGCCAGTATGGTCACCGCCCTAAAAGTCATTGTTCGAAGTCAGTTGAACGATCGACTATGCAGAGTGTTTCACAACTGTTGCTACAAATATAAGTGGCTAATGGAACCAAGGAAAGGAAAAGGTGAAGCTTGAATAATGGTGGTGCTGGTCTGCCGTGGTAAATCCCCTCTTTTCGTGAGGAACCTACAGTTCTGTTTCGTTATGGGGGGAAGCCACTGTGACGGTCGAAAATAAAGGCTATCTTCAAGACATTCTTTTATAATGAAATGTAACTTTCAACGGAAAGTCTTTATTGCCAAGTGAAAATACATATCCCCATAAAAAAACTTCAAAAAGGTAAAAAAAATACGCCAAGTACATGAAATCAAATAAATCACAAAAAATAGAAGATAATAATAATTACAAAATAAAAAAAAGATGTGAAATCAAATTCAGCTGCAAGTACATAAAGGTGCTTTCCAACTGCGCTTTAGATGACACAACTACATATTATCAACTGAAAATACATATATTTAACTAATTATGCTCCTAAATTAAAGAAATTTTGGGCAGAATGGCCACACAATACGATAACGTTAGGCTCTGTAACAAAAATTTACAAAACGGGCGATCGTGTAACTTTTCAACGTTTACTCTGAATTGAATAATTAGTACAAGAAACGTACAAGAAAAGAATTAATTTTTAGTGACTGTAGCACTACAACGTTTAAGCAAACTGTTAAACTGTATACAGCAATAAAAGATATTTGTAAAGAAGTGTGTGAAATGTAAATCCACAAACACTAAAAACTAGAAAATAAAAAAGATATATAAAACAAAAATTATGTTAAACGATTTTATTAAAAATGTAGTAAAAACTGAATTAAAAGCACTAAAACCTAAATTAAAATCACTAAAAACTACAAAATAATTATTTTCTTGTATTTCAATTTTGATGGCGTTAATATCACTTTAAATAAAATCGTGAGGGACCATGTGCAACCAGAAGTTGAATTATTAAAGTGATTCATATCCTGTTACGAAATATCGTGCCCCACGATTTTATTTAAAGTGATACTAACACCATCAAAATTGAAGTACAAGAAAAGAATTATTTTTTAGTTTTTAGTGCATTTTAATTTAGCTTTCTCTACAATTTTTAATAAAATCGTTTAACATAATTTTTTTTATATATTTTTTATTTCAATGTTACGATTAAATGAATTATTCGATAAGAACACTTGTACGCTTAACTGGAGATAATTTTATTATGAATATGCCCTGAAAATTTCAAGTGACTCCGATAAAAAATGAGTTATTAATCCGCCCAGTTTGAAAGATGTACAGTCTTCCCCGGATTATCGAGAAAGATTTGGGACCGGGGAATTCTCGATAAACCGGGGCAGGGGAAGTAGTTAGCACCTAATAAACTGACCCTTGTCAGGGCCCTCGCCCGAACCGTCGGACAAGGAGACTGATCGACGTAAACCGAGCGGGAAACCCTCGGTCGACGACGAATTGAGTCATTCAGCATTAAATATGAAACTTTTCATATTACTGATTACACCTTGGTGAGAGTATTACCGATGGATTGGTGAGTTTATGCCGACGAAAATGAGTCCAAACACGAAGCAATTCGGTCTATTTTTTATTATGTCAACACGATTAGAATTGCAGTTCCCCGGTTTACGGGAAAAGCACGATTCTGGTGATTCATTCACAATATTTCTCCTCCAATTACCAAAGTAATTTGCCAATCCTCGTAATACCAAATAGGTACTAAACATCCAGGCAATTTCTCCTGAAGGTTGCGTTTAAGCAATCTTCAGCAGACACTTTACAATTTGGTGAAGTAGTTGATATTCTCTATTTAAATTCTCTTCTGCAGTATTAACGTAGTGACGTTCACTAAAAATGGACCGAATCGCTTTGCGTTTGAGCTCATTTTCATCGAGAAACCTTAAAAAATCCATTGGTAATACTTTCACGAACATTCATCGAAAACATGAACATTTTATTTTTCTGCACAAGGTATTTTACCTAGCCCAATGGTTTTATTGCTCTCGCAGGTAACGGGCGGCCTACCCGGGACCGCAGGCCCCCGCTCGCACAAGGAAAACTGTGAGGTGGGTAGGTCGTTCCCGATAATCCCGGGAAAAAAGCATTTCAATAACCCGAGGAAGACTGTAGTTTCGAGATAATCGCGTTTAAAGTTTTGACAGAAGTTATTTTCTGCAGCTCAAAGATCGCAGCTGTATACGGTCTCATCGTAGCCAGCGATTCTCTACCTAGTTCTAAACAATATATACCTAGATTCGTAATGCCTCTTACTAGATACATTTGGATTCTTGGACGTAAGCTTCTTCGGGCGATTGACACCAAGTTACCTTATGCGCGCACTCGGTTATGAGCGCTGCGCTACACAAAACCGTCCGTAGCTCCCAGAATTTTTCGAGGTCCACTTCGAAATTGTACAGGTATATCTTTGAGACCCCAAATATCATGAAAATGCACAAAAAGAAAAATCGGAAGAAGAGAATTTTCACAGTGGCTTCCCCCTTTAAAGCACGGCGTTCGCCGTCCCGTGTTTCAAGCTCCCTTCGGAGCATCGCCGTTCAGTAAACCTCGACATTATTTACCCCCTCCTCTCCGCAGGGTTAAAAAACTGAGAACTCAGATTTGATTTATAAACCCTCGAGTGACCACGACATTTTCCACTATCAGTTCGTTTGCGTGGAAGTGGAGCGTTCGTACGAGGAAACGTTTGCGAGGAAGCCGCTCTACCATGCACGATCAATAAATGCTACGAGTATAGACCTCATTAATATTTCCTTCTACTTCCTCGCACGACACGGGAAATAATATGCAAGACACTAACTGCATTCGAAGGACCATTACCCGAGGAGCGCGTTACGTCCTCCGCGCGTTTCAACAAATCCGCAGGACACGCTGGTGGAGCACCCCCTCGCACTAATTCCCCATGCCCGCGTTAACCGCGGCGATCGCCAGAACAGTCCCGTCTACGACGCGGTTGACAAGAAGATGAACGTTGATCAATAAAAAAGAAGAGCATCGCGCAGCCACACACGGCCCCGGCAGAAGAGCCGACGTCGTTATCCCGCGGAACGGCTCGAAAAGGTGCTCGAAAGTTGGTAATAGGAACAGGAAATACGGCGAGGCTTATCGGACACGGCACGTCTGTTTCGTATCACGCGCTTTTCCTACCCCGTGGCCCTTTTTTTTTATACCACCCCTCGCTCGATCGTACAAGCTGTAGGAGAAACGAAGCCCTTTTCACCCCCCCGATGCAGCTCTCGCTCAACTTGGGAAATTGTTCTCGGCCCCTGCTCGATCCTGCTGGTCCTTGTCGGCACTCGAACTAATAAGCTCTGCCGGATTAATTAAAATTTTGGCCGATGTTACTAGCCGCTCGCGCGGCCAAGCCCGTTGGATTTTCTGCGTATAAACAAGAATGCGCCTCCCCTGTCCCTCTACCTCCCTTTTTATCTTGCCATTCTCTCTTTCATTTTCCTGTTTCCTTCGCCCGCCCTTTCTCGTTTTTAATTCGCCGATTGCAACTAATTGCGACTAATTGCACCGAGCGCAGCTTTTCGTTTCCGCGTATCGCGGCCTCGACGTCTGCACGATGACGGACCGTCGCACAGTGGTTCCAAAATGGGAAGTTTTGGAAAAAAATTGGGTTCTCTATGTATTCTTATAGACAATTTTGCGCTGATTCCGAATATATACCATGTTCCTATACCTAAACTAAACGATTCATGTGTTTTTTTTGGCTAAAAACCATGAAAAATCACGTTTTTCACATATTTTGCGATATTGAGCAGTTTTCTTCTGCCTCCATGTAATTTTGTCCAATAGAAAAGTTGTATAGAATTAAAATATGCGCTTTTAAAATTTTTTAAATTTATTTTTAACTGTCAATATTCGTTTTTTTGAACGGATTTTGTACTTGTACAATGTTTAGACAATTTTGTCGAAACAAAATACGTAAAATGATCACTGATAACACTTTGCCTCTTCACTCAAAGGAAGTTTCCTTATTTTTAACTCCGGTCGTAATTTTGATATAAATGGATCAGAAGAAATTGGTAACGTATGCATTATTTTTCATGGTTTTTGGCCAAAAAACACATGAATCGTTTATTTTAGGTATAGGAACATGGTATATATTCGGAATCAGCGCAAAATTTTCTATTGAAAAGCGACACCCACAAGAGGGATCGACGGTCCACAGTAGCAATTAGGTATTAACCTTTTTTTACGAAAAAAAAACTTACAAAAACGTTTGCATACGGTACAGACGGTGATGGACGGTGAAATTTTTTAATGGGAATTGTACCTGAAAATATGTACTTTCAAACCTTTCCAATTTCGTTGCGGAGGTAGACGGAGGTACCTGAAAAAAATGGTGATTTCTAAAACACCTCGGTATTCTTTGAGATATTGTTACATTCTGACAACAGTTTCAACTCTACTTCTTTTTCCTCTACACTATGTAAAAATGAGTAATAAAACTACTCGGGAAAAAACAGGTCCACTTAGTGATAATAATTTTGGCCATACTTCTTTAGTGCGAGTTTTTCCGCACTTGTAATCGCTTTTAGAGGCTAAGTGAGAGGAAATGATCAATACATAACCGATGAAAAAACATACCTAAAAAAGCAATACGAAATTGTGACATGATTTTTTGACTTTTTTCCGCCTCTGAACCACTGTGCGTCGTAAGTGTCATCCTTCGGGCCCAGCTGATTTTTTTTTTTTTTAATTATTCCCCCGCTGTGGCTAATTGACGTTCGGGGCGCTAATTACTCGTTAACAACGGGGAACCGTAGGAACACGCGGATTTACGGATACACTCGATAATTTCATAGGCGAGCTGCGTTCACGGGAGTGTGCACGCGCGAGCGAGCGCACGAGAGTGGCCCGTTATCGAGGTGAAAGGATCTTTTATTTAGTAATAGAAGTTCGATGCGGAATGGCTTTAAAGATAAACATCGTTATACGCTGCTCCCGAGGCTGAGGCGGATAATTATTAACCATTAAGCAGGCTGGCGTCAGGTCGTGCCGTTTTCCAGCGTGCTTTACGCTCCCGATTCGACCAGGTGTATCGTAATATGTTGCGAACCTATTCAGGATCCCTTTTTTTTGTTTTATTCGCAAGCCCCGCGGAGTAAATAATACGGCGGTGCAAAAGGAATAACTTCGTAATTCCTGTACCACTCGGATGGAAATTGACCGGCTCGAAGGATTGCCTCTTTTTTCATCTGCTTACAGGAAAATGTATGCTACGACAGCTGCTGCGATTAATTTTCTTTTGCCTTTGTCGTGTACCTACCACTGCGGACGTCGGAGTCGCGGTGATATATTCACTTGCAGCGTTGTATCTTTCTTTGTTACGTATTGGATATTCGTCGCGGAGTCTTCGTGCGTAGAGGAAATTGATGGAAGTAATCCGGAGCTAAGAGTATTACTCTTGAAGCATTTTTTTTTTCAATTCGGAAGAGGAAAGATCCGGTCGTTTGGGGGATAGTTTCCTGTTGAATGGAACCTCGCTCGGTGCGCTCCTTCCACGGTTACGTGAAAATAAGAACATCGTCCTCTCCGTCTATCCATCGAAACGCGCAGGCAGCACGAAGGAGGGCAACCTGCTGCGTTTTGCGCGACGACAAATCGCCACGATTGACTTCATTTCCGGGGAATCGTAACGGCGCTATCGTCGCTCGCATTTCCCAACCCTCGGCGGTGTTAGCCGTCGGCCACCCCAAATTTCCACGAGCTCTTGAACAACATTTCAATCCGGGATAATATCGCAGCTGCCGTCGCTAATGCGCTATTATTTCCTGTTTCGTAAGCGGACGCTGCAGGATGCGCGAGTGCACCCTCGGCACGCACACATGCCGGCTCCTTTGTCAGAATAAATAGGCCAAGTCCGAATATTCTCGGCCACCGTGATTTCGGCGAGTCGACTGGCAATTACAACGTTGCGACCGACTGTGCATTTTATTTTTATTAAAAAAGGAGCGTAAACCTATTAAACGTCGAAATTTCGCTGGATGGAGCGAGCCAAGCGCCAAATGTCACGGCGACATTTTAACCGACAATTTTCACTCCAAGTATGCGTTAAGTCACTATCAATATCCAACGCGTTGACGGCGCGCACATATTTGCACGCTGTAAATACACGAACTTCACAGCGGAGTCACGTGCCCGGAGCATGAATTAGCGGCTAGAAGTTCACAACGCCGCTTACTTATTCCCGTTTCGCTAAACGGCGGGTTGAAAAGATGGTGGAAATGTCCGACTCGAAACTTGTTGCTCACGCGGCTAAGTGGTCCGCGCAACGCTCGATGCTTCCTCGCCTAAACCATGCGACGCGGACCTCCGCCCGTCTATCGGTCGCTGACGCTCGGTGCGGCGCGCGTGTTCGCGCGCAAACCGCGGCCGCGTAAGCTGAGAACCGGCAAATGTCGGGAGCCACGAGCGGCTGAGGAGCAACGTCACGCTGGATTGCATCTGCTGAAAGGAGCTCTTTTCGTTATTCCCCGCCGAAGGCAGATGCAAAACCGAGAGGGGCGGGCAGGGGGCGAGAGGTACTCGAGGGTAGGGAGGGGGATCGGTGAGGAACGGAAAGAGAGAGAATAGCATTTAAGTGTCGCGGAGGCAGAGAGCTAGAGGGGGATGAGAAGATCAGTGAAACGGAAAGGGTAGGGTGGTCGAAAGGGGAACGCGGAAAAAGAGAAACAGTGGTTGGAAAGGGTGGCTCGTGGGAAGGGTGGGGGGAGCCACGGAAGGGAGGAAGCCCTCGGTCTTTAAGGACCTTCGGCCCTTTGTCGTTGCTGGGCAAATTAATTCGATGAAGGCACGTTAAGGATCCTGTTCTCTCTCCGTCATCCTGCGACAGGGAGGGTAACAACGAGAGGAGGACTTTTCTGCCCGGGGGCTGATCACGTGAATTCGCTCGAGCATCGTTAGGGGGGATTTGCAATTAGCGTGTCATTGCATGGGGATGCAATTAGCGCGATGCAGGTTTATTAGACGCGGGCCGGGCTAATTAGTTTCGCGAGCGCTGGTACGACTCGTGAGTCCTCCCCCCTCCCCCTGGCTTAGACGACGATCACGTATCGATACTCTGATCTCGTAAATCTTCTCGCTTCCCGCGGTATTGATTTGGAAACATCGGTTCAAGGGTAACGCCGCTGCAAATAATACAACAGGCGGATTCGGCTGGGGGTTGATCGGAGTGGAAACATCGGTTATAATGCTGCTCCCCCCCACTCCTCTCCCTCTTCAGTTTCACCTCGCGATCCACGAGCACCGAAATCGAATAATCCGAATTCACTGGGTCGCTCTGGATCGACACGTAGGGTGATCGCCGGGCGTGGGCTGCGGTAAGGAAATTAAATTGGGTCTGGTCCGCGGAACGAGACCGTGATAAATCTGAAAAAATATGTGTTTGACAGATATTGGCCGTCTTACCCTCGCTCCGTCCTCCACTCTGCAACCAGACCCCTCGGTTCGTCTCGTTTCCTACCTACCCCCTCTGTTTGTGTTTCTCCTTTTCCACCCCCTCCCTCTTTCTCTTGCTCTCTGTAAAATTGCCATACCTCCGGGGTAACAGCTGTCGCAGCCGCCCTCAGCATCTGATAAACTGATAGTAGTGACACATGCCGGGATCTGGACGTGGAGAGGGTGCTAGATGCAGCCCCCGTACAGCGCTCCTTCGCGAATAACACGTGGACCGCCGGGCACCTCGTGCACTCCAGTGGTCCCTCGAAACCGAGGGTAAATTCCTGCGCTCCTTACGCGGCCGAACCTCGCGCGCACCGTTTCGAGGGGTGCCCGGTTATAAATTCGGATTTATGGACGGTTTTCCCGGGGACGTCCGCGCTCGCGGGACCGTCATTACGTTTGTAAATTACAGGCGTCCGAGCAGCGCTCCTGGCGACCAGTCTTGACGCGCTTTATTGCCGTCGGTACCCGCTCTCGACCTTTTGTCAGTGGAATTCGCAAGAGCCCAATGCCGGGAATTACTACGGCCGGTGATTGTTGACGAAGTCAGGAGGAGATAGGGTAAATCCGGGAGACGCGGTCGACCTAATATAAAACGGCTATTAAAATTAATATGGATATTACTTATTTTATCAGAACAAACCTGATACGTTCAGAATTTTATGCAGATTCAGAACAACTGGTTGATATTTGCTTTAAGACAATATTTACTGTAAATCGGGTTGGAAACTGAAGTCATGACATCTGACCACCTCTCCCGAGGTGCCCAGAGAAATGGTTTTTGTCGTTGGCAGAGAACACTTACATAATTATTCATGAAGAAATAACAAAGAAGACAGCAAAATTATTTATGAGTGAATACAAATGCAGATTCATTGATATTTAATTTGTTTACGCTAAACTTGTAAGGAACACACTAAAGAAAAAGTGAACTACCTACTGGCAGTTAGCAAGTCAAATGAATACAAAAAGTGAATGAATAAAAAAATAAACAAAGTAATGAAAAAATCAAAAGTCGACCATCTTTCCATTCTGCAGCGAGAAATGGTCTTGTCGTTAGGTTTGGGAGGAAGAGTTAATATGGCCAAATACTTTGATTGCATTGTCCCTCGATATTTCTACTATCTCATTATCCCAAGCATTAAAAGGAAATAAACTTAGAAGTATATTTTAAATAAGATTCTGTACACCGCAAGGTGGGGAAATTTTGCGAATTTATGGCCAACACTACAGAAATGAAATTTTTAAATTTTACAAATATAATACAAATGTCAATCGAAGAACTATATCCATTTTCGTGGTCAAAACCTGAAAACGTATTTTTAATATATAAAATTCGGCACTTTTACGTTGCAATATGTGAGAATCTAAATTATCCAAAAAACAGCACTTACGAAAATTACGAACGATAAAGATTTTTTTATTATTTACATTTATACACTTTTTTCTTTGATAGAGCATGCCTCTGCTACAGTACAGCAGGGCATAGCAGAAGGGTTATCGCTTTTGACGACAAACAAACATACATAACACAAACAATCAGAGCTGAATAAAATCGTTTAAAAAAGAATAAAAAAAGTTTGTAATGTATAGCATGTGTATAATTACAAGATTAACAACCATTAGCAATTAATAATTGCATTTATAGAATTAAAATAGTCCAACGTAAAATAGGAATGAAAATCATTGCAGGATATTATGGGATTGATAACTATTTTATGCATTGAAAATTGATTCTTACATGAAAAGGTTATTTCTAAAACACTACTTTAAAAATTGTATAAATTACGTATTAAAAACCGAAACATAATTATTTTGAGGACAAAAAGATATCTTACGCACCACCAGGAATTGAATCCATGCCTTGAAATTATTTTCAGATCTTTGGATAACACAATATAAGTGTTTGAAGCAATTTGAAAATCTGGATTAATTCTTTGCGATCGGTCTAACCGCACATGAACATAAATATTTGAGAGTCTACACGAGCTTTGTGTTAAAACATTTAACAGTAAAATTGGAGGCATTTTGATAGCATACGGCATAACTGTGACCCAGACTGGTTTACACGTTATACATTACAAACCTTTTTATTCTTTTTTAAACGATTTAATTCAGCTTTGATCCTCTGTTTAATTGTTTGTATTAATAGATTTCATGTTATTTTACAAGTAATATCAACTGGTTACGCAGTTGATGTTAAAAAATTTCAAATATATGCTGCAGAAGCGGCAAAATTATTTGTTGCATTATATCCTTGGTACACGGTGCCTACTACTGTACACAAAATTTTAATTTATGGTCCTCGCGTAATCGAAAATTCTGTCCATCAAATTGGACAGCTTTCGGAGAAAGCTCAAGAAGCACGGAATAACTATATTAAAAAGTACCGACAAAATTTTCCTCGAAAATGCTCAAGGGAAAAAACTATGGAGGATGTTTTCAATTGGCTTCTATTATCGTCAAATCCAGTAATTTAAGAAAACTACGCGATAAAATATTAAAAAGCTTGTCACCAGAAGCGATAACTCTTCTTCTATGCCCTGCTGCATTGTAGCAGACGCATGCTTTGACAAAGAAAAAAGCGATTCCGACTGGGAGTACTAAAAAAATCTTTATCGTTCGTAATTTTTGTAAGTGCTGTTTCTCGGATAATTTATTTCCTCATATATTAGACCGTAAAAGTGGCGAATTTTATATATTAAAAGTAAGTTTTCAGGTTCTGACCACTAAAATGGACACAGCTCTGCAATTGACATATGCATTAACTTGGTCGAATTAAAAAATTTCTTTTTGTGATTTTGGCCATAAAATCGCGAAATTTCCCCACTGTGCACCGTTGTGTGACAAGAGATTAAATGTAACCTCAATTTACCTTTCATAACCTATAAATCCAGAAAAATATAGAAGGAAGCGAAGTGACGCTATTCATTCAACTGTTTGGCTTCTAGAGAAGTTACTGGTCTGCATTTTAACGCGTTTATACGTATAGAGTCTGAAATATAGCGACTCGACCAACTCTCCGGCCCGACCGCGTCTCCCGGATTTACCCTAGTAAAAATTAATTCTCGAAGTATTGTGTCCTCCATCGGGGGTTGCAGAGGCTTCTTCCGTGTATTTCATCTCCTACTTATTCACGCGTAGACCCCGGACGAATCTTCCGTCCGATTTCCACTTCCTACCGAAGCTCACAAAAACCAAGGAGGCTTCCTTTCGCGCGAAGAGGGTAGAGTCGGGCCCCGTTTCGCGTGCAGGGTCTCGGCGATCTCCACGGAACGTAATAGGGGCCTCGTATTTCATCAGTCGGGGTGGTCGAGGCCGCGGTGGAGCAGCGAATTCCGTGGAATTACGCAGCGAAATGCGCCGGGAGCCAATAACCGAATCATAATCCCTTAGTTTTACACGGAAACGCGGCACCACGGGGGACAGACGCGGCGCGGGGCGGCCGTCGAAGGGGATCGGTTGGCGTCGGTGGGGGCGGGCGGGGAACTTTACTGCGCAAATTAAGGCGAAGTGGCAGTCAGTAATTTTATGTGCCCATCTCAGCCACTGATATTGAATTTCCTTAGTCGCTTAATCCGAATCCTCGAACGGTTACGGGCACGGGAGCAAGGGGGCGGCTGCAGAGGGAGAGGGTGGTCGGGCGCAGGAGAGGGGCGAAGGCTTCGTAGCTGGTGGCAGCAGCGATCTCGCGAAATTGAAATCATTATTTTACGGGCGCACCAGCGAAATTGGCTACACCCGGTGGATCTCGATGGAATCTTGTAAAAAGTAGCTACACGCTGAAATAGCTCCTAATCAGTTGCGAGCTTGATGGATATGTTGTTTCGAGACGGATTGCTGGATGCTCTCTGGTTCGGCATGTTATAAACTTGTTCTTATCTGGCGCTGGTGCTTGTGCCCGTGTGAGACTTTTAACTTATCGATTTGCAAGGCCCCGGCTAATAGTCAGAGGACACCAAGAGGCGTCTTTGACGCTTCCAACGAGCGTTCCACCGAGAACTAGCCGGGCTAGAGAGTCGTCGTTGTCGATCATCGGACGAGTGACGAGTTGAATGGTCAGGACTCGGGAGCTCGGAACGTAAGTGGGAACGCGGAATGCGAGCTTGGAGGATAGGTGACCCGACCACCCCCGCTTGTAATCGGTCTGTGCGGAATAGTGTGTAAGTCCGGACATTATCGGTATCCTCTGCCTGAGAGGATACAATTTACGTTAACTGTGGTACACGTGTGTTTCGGAATAAAGTGTTTCTATCGTCTCCTAAACCCAATAACTGGCATCCAGACACCTACGCTCTTACAAATTAGAGTAGGCATGATCACCTCGCCATTGGCTCTCAATAATTGTATGTGCGCATTCCACGACACACAGGTGGCGGCCCGTTCGTTTCGGTATTCGTAGAGTTCGGAAAAGAGTAACATCTTGGGTTCGAGTCCCATCGCCCAAGGGAATCTTTTTCACCTCAATACTGTAGGAGTGAATATCGGGAACGGTTAAATAAAGCAGACGTATCGTTCGGCTGGTTAGCAACAACTAACTTTTATTTAGCGAGTCGGCTGCGGACCGAGGCCCACCTCGATCGTCCTCTGCTTCCAGCCAGACGCGCCTTGCGAATAATTCTTTAATTCTATTCTTACAATACATTTGTGCAAAAGGATTAAGCGCAGCGTTGCCAGCGCGCAGGCGAGTCTATTTCTGTGTTTATTCCACTGCTCCTCGCGTAGAAATGACCCAGTTAACAGGTCAACTGGCCACCAGATACAACAAGGAAAGTTGAAATCATGGGATCGATCGGCCCAATCGATCTACTCTGTCCGCCTGGGGCTATCAAGTACATTCCTGATCCCGGGGACATTAACCCCGAAAAAAAAAGAAGGGAACCACGATCCGTGGCCCGTTTCATCGGATCATCAGCTCGACGCCTCGAGAATTTAACCGCGGCGCGCGGAAACCACAGCGCGTGAAACGCGATTCCATCGACGGGCCAAGTAACCCGACATTTCGATAATCAGCGGCCACGTGTTGCGCCGCGTTGACTTGCCATAATTACTTCTACCGAACGGTTACCGTTCGCCAGCCAATGCGCGGCAGAAACATTCGAAACACCGCTCCGCACAATAATTTATCTCGAGCCCTGGGTGCTCTGTTCCCACTCGATAATTACTCGTTGCTGAGAATGGGCGATAGAGTGTAGGGGTCTCTTTTCGAACCACGGCACACATGCTCAATTATCCGTCGCTGAAACGAAAGTAAAAGCCGAAGTGGAAGCAGCTATTAAACATTTTTATACCAACATTACTCCTGCACCAGTGGAGCACGCAGGACTCAACTAGCAAACAATATTACGTCCCTTTTGAAAGCTCGTTGCAAATGGTGAGCCGGAGGAAGAAGCAGCCATAGGCAGCGAGGAAACAAGCCGCAGAACTGCGCGGAAGAATAGCAACGAGAGAGAAGGGACAAGTGGAAGAAGGGGCGAGCGTTGCAGTTGCCCGCGTGGAGCACGAAGCAATTACAAAATTGCAAAAATTAACCATAAAACCTGGCCAGCGTACCGGCCGCGCCACCATAAAGCTAGCTGGACGGCCGGCCAATCGGCGCATATTTTTGGCGTTTACGAGCAATCACGTGGCCGCTGAGAACGCCACAGCACCTACCTCTGCCTGCTCCGCCGTCGTTGCCCTTCGTCGCGGATTCTCTCTTCCGAAGAAAATTGCACGGTGATTTTGCAGCGCCACTTGAAATGCCGCTGTAAAACGACGCTTCCCCCGTGGCAACCCCATATCTCAACACGTTCCGCTCACTTCGATCGCCCGTGCTGACTCCATGGCAGCTGGGAGACATTCCGTTTCCACCTCTTCAACCCGGTGCGCTCCTCTTAAAAATCGTATCATTTAGCGTCTTGGAAGAGAGTTGAAATTAGGAGGTCTATGTGTAAATGGCAAATTTTCGTCGGCTTTAAGCACGCTTATCAGTTTCGTGATAGATCAAAAGGAGGGCGCAGAGGGTCTGTTCTTCTTAACACCATAGTGTGTTTAGCTGATGGTGAAATCTCGCAGATAGATTGGCGTCATAGAAACACCGCCAGGTCCGTGCACCATCGGGATTATAAACTCGTCCCGTTCGAGCCGATACGGAATAATTCCGTTTCCAAACAGCCGCGATAAGAAAGCCGTGATACGGCCTCGCCAAAATTGGACCGGCTCGAATTGCACAGGCCTCCCCAATTGGATCAATTCCGGCGACCCGCTCGAATTACGCATAACGCCGCTTTACGACGCCCGTAAAACCGTTTCCAAAAATGTCGGTCGCGCGCGAATCGATTTATTTAACCGTCGTGCGCCGCTAATCTCCGGGCGTTCTCGGGGAATTCGACGAAACGCCCAACAAAGAGACCGCCGAGGACCGCAATCCGCGTCACGGCTGTGTAACACGATTTTTAATTTCGTTCACGTTCAGGCTTTGCGTACCGGAAAAATGGCACAAGATCACGTATCCACTGTTTCCCACCGTGAAGGCGGGATCTCCTTGCTACGACAGGTCGCAGCGACCGGCTAGAATTCCACTGGTGCAGGAGAGAAAGAGATGCTAGGAGATTCCGCCTTAAGGGTACTTAGGCAGTCGTTCCTGTCTAAAATTAAGCATTTCTGTTTCAATTAATTGCAAAGGAACAAATTGAGACTGAGACTTGTTCTTTGGCATGAAGTTTATTAACATCGTAAGTTTTAAAAAGCATGTTTGTTTAGTAAAAAATATGCATTATATATGGCGCTACAGATGGATCATTAAATAGGCTTTTTGAGAAAAAGTTTCTTTTGTTTTGCAGTGATAACTCAAGAACGGAGGTTCCAATCGATTCGAAACAAATTCGAGGATCTTCACAAAATGTGTAGTTTCGTACCAGACCTAAATTAAAGTTAATGAAAACTCTTATTCTTTATGAAAATAAACTAAGACCTCACCTTTTGCGGCTTGGGGGATGGTAAAACCTCATTAATGGGGTCTCAATGGGGTTTTAGTTTATTTTCATAAAGAATAAGAGTTTTCATTAAGTTTAATTTAGGTCTGGTCCGAAACTACACATTTTGTGAAGATCCTCGAATTTGTTTTGAATCGATTGGAACCTCCGTTTTTGAGTTATCACTGCAAAACAAAAGAAACTTTTTTTAAAAAGCCTTTTTAATGATCCATATGTAGCGTAATATGTAATGCATATTTTTGACTACACAAACAATTTCTTTAATGCTCATGATGTTAATAAACTTCATGCCAAAGAAGAAGTCTCAGTTTCAATTGGTTTCTTTGCAATTAATTGAAACAGAAATGCTTCATTTAAGACAGGAACTGCCTAGTACCCTTAAGGGGTCATGCTCAGTCTGGAGACCGAAAAAAGGGTAGTTTTTTGGAAATTTTTTACTCAAAAGCTATAAAACATTTCTCAAAAAATCTTTGTTGCTTTTAAGGATTGCATCTAGTACCGTGCATCGTATTTTTTTTATTTAAAAATATCTATCAATTACTAAGTTATTGTCCATCACTCGAAGGTTCTCGAAAAAAAGGCTTTTGCGGTGACCACTGCTGCCCGAAAGTCGATCATCTAAAATAAAAAATTCAAAAGAATTCACTTATTATATTATATTATCTAGTATGTGAACGAAGGATTTTTTATCCGATGCTTAGTTTTCTTTTAATTGACGAAAATCAGGCACGATTTATGATAAAAATTGAAACTTTTACTTTAAACATCAGCCATTTTTTCCCCAAATCAATATTTCGAAAAACCCTTCGTTCGAATACTAGATAATATAATATAATAAGCAAATTCTTTTGAATTTATTATTTTAGTTGATCGACTTTCGAGCAACAGTGGTCACCGCAGAAACCCTTTCTTTTAGAGAACCTTCGAGTGATGGACAATAACTTAGTTATTGATAAATATTTTTAAATAAAAAAATTACGATGCACGGTACTAGATGCAATCCTTAAAAGCCAAAAAGATTTTTTTAGAAATGTGTTATAGCTTTTGAGTAAAAAATTTCCGAAGACCACCCTTTTTTTCGGCCTCCAGACCGAGCACGACCCCTTAAGGTCGACGAGAATGTTGGACTCAGAAATACGCGAGATCGTTTGACAAATCGTTAAGTTTGCTCGTTCACTTGAGACGCGTCAGTGGCCATTCGCAACAAGCCTGGATCAGCTCTCCTCGAAGAGACGAGCAGCGTAAACACAGAGATGAACGGGGAGAGAGTTAATCGCGGGCCACCGTCTAAATTGGTCAATATCCTTCAACGCTCTCTCCCCGCTTCGAAGAGAGAAAGCAAAAAAAAAAAGAAAGAAGGGAAGAGAAAAGAGCATCCGAACGAATTGATCCAGCGTTCCGTTCGAACGCACAATACCGCAACTCTCGCGTACAATCGTGGCGAACAGCTTTCCTCGGCCCCCTCCGCGGCACCCTAGCAATCTCCTCTTCGGCACAATAAATTTATGGTTCCATTCACTGGTCGTACTTACCCCTCCCGCACCCCTTCCACCCTCTCTGTCGTTCCTTGTCCTATCTCGCTCTCCGCCTCTGCCCGCGTGCACGCACACGGGAGCAAACACGCATTACAATAAGTCCGCGGCCTGTTTAATAGAATAATTAAGGGCCCTCGGTACGGCAGCTGATACCCTCGCCGTGCGTTTCCGCGCGGGCATACGCGTGCACGCGAGCACCGGTGAATGCGTCCGAATAACGCACCGGCCGCGCAAACGATGAACGCGCATTGTTGATCCGTGGGGTGCGTAGCCGATGGACAATGGGGTCAGAAGGAATTAATGCATCGATCGGCATTCTGCGCGGGATTAGTCGATGGAAAAGTGGCAGGCCACGCGATAAAGCTCGTCGCTGGTCGCGAGTTTTCGGCTGGGTTGTTGGTGGAGTTTAGGGAAGAGGTAGGGGTCAGATGAAGAACGGATGTTTTGGGTTATATAATGTATGCTGGCCAAGGGGTCGCGAGATTCAAGTGTAGTGATGAGGAAGGGGGTGAAAGTATCGAAGACGAAGGGAGATGCTAGATGTAGTTTATAGTTTATAACCGACATCTAAAAGAAAGAGGTTCTCAATACGATGTGTATCTATGCTAATATGTACCTATTATGTTTATCCGCGAATTTCTCCGTAAGTACTGGACCGATTTTCGCGAAACTTATCGCATTTGGTTTAGCTTCAATCAACTTAGGCCATGGAGAAAGAATTATCAAATTCGGTTCAGTAGTTTTGAAGTTACACCAGAAATAAGAAATCTGTTTCATTATTAGTATTGGAATCTTCCGTTTCTAGCAAACGGTTCTTGTTTTACGAGCAGCTCCTTTTGTAGGCCCGCCCATATTTTTCTACAATAAATGTACTTATACAACTTGAATAACTAAAAAGTAAAAAATAGAAAATTTACAAAAATTAAAACCGACTTCAAAAAAAAAGATAAATGCACAGGAAAGTGAAAAATAATTTTTTTCCGTTTTTTAATGTGTGACTTTCAATTTTTTTAAATCCGCCCTGAACCTAACCCTAGATTTACACAGTGCAAATGATGAGACGTCGACATAAAAAATGGAATCATAAATTAAATAAGGAAAAACTTATTTTCAAACGATTTTATTCAGCTTCGATCGTCTGTTTGTTTGTTTGTATGTATGTATGGCTCCAATCTGGCACCTCAAATTTAACCCACCATTACAATATTTAAAAAAAAAATTAACCCCGAGAGGGTGAAAAAATTACCCAGTCATCAATAAATATAACCCAGAACCACAAATCCAAACGACTTGAAATCAGCCACTCGCGTTCTTTACGAAAACGACAAAAAGCCGCTGCGTTCGGGACGCTAGTCGCATCGCGATTTCCGAAAATACACAATTTATCAAGAAATGATCCGTCACGAATGTACGAATAGTAAAACTGAAACTTTGCAGGCGTTCGTAGTATATCACCATCGAAATTGTAGTACAAGAAAAGAATTATTTTTTAAGTTTTAGTGCATTTTAATTTAGATTTAATACATTTTTAATAAAATCGTTAAACATCATTTTTTTTATTTACCTTTCAGTGCATTATTATTTTTTTTAAGTCTGTTTTGACTTTATTTTTAAATTTATTTATATTATCACTTATGAATTGGGCGAACTCATAGCGTGTCATTTACTGTGTCATTGTTAAGGAATTAGTATTGTTCCTTGAGGAAGCCAGGGATGGAGCCTGGATCGCACCCTTATAAGTAGCACAACTGCTCCAATTGATGGACCCGATCACTCGACCAGACTCGAAGTCTAGTGTCGTAATAATCGTTGTCTACAAAAGCAATTGGAGTACTGCTTTGAATGCGGCGAAGGATCTGCGTGGTCATTGATAGCTAAACGTCTGGAGAAGCTGGATATGTGATTAGAGCAAACAGGAGAGCACGTTCAATGTCGTGCTGGTTATACAACTTACAATGTTGGTCTTGGGAGGGAGAAATCTGCTGATGGTTTGGGTGGCTGGAGTGTGCTGTTATTGTAAAACGCTCTCATCGGGATGGGCACTGGTCCAAAAGTTGATTAAGAGTTTTCATGGTAAATAGAGGGATCGAGGACACGTTCGTTTGCGTCCTGACCCACTAGACCACGATAACACGATCTACATACCGCGTATTAGCCGGCACTGCAACGTTGGTCGAACTCAGTTATCGTTATAAACATTCGAGTTAGGAATAAACTCGCATGCTCTACCGAGTTCATCTAGCATGTTAATTTTATAACTCGCGAAGAGTTAACTTGTTCCCCGTGAATCCCACACTGGGCGAGATGGCCTGATTCGCCACGGAAGTTTAATAATTACGCTTCCACGAAAGAATAATCATAGCGTTTCGTTACAAGTACCATTTACTCCGTGCTAATTCGCCTTCAATCCGTTTCATGCGATCGGTGCGGGGTTTCTGGTCGAGAAGTGACCCAGTTCATATATTCATGCATGAGTGTAACGCACTTATTAACTTCTGCAGGCACGTTCGCCTGTAATTAGTTACCTTCGACCACCGATATGCACCGTTCCAAAAACTGCCCGCTTCAAATCACCCCCAAACACACTCTCGCTTGCCACGAAAATAAACGACCACCCCGATCTACCGACAAAAGTCAGAAAGACCGAAACCCGACTGCGGAAGGCTCCTCGAGCGTTCGCGGTCCTATGAAACGCGACCGTGTATCCTTACCCCAAACGAGCATCCTCGGGGGAGAAAAAAGTTGCACCGGCAGAACTGCCGGCCGAGGGGGATGGGCGACCCACTCGGAACTGCGGTAATACGGTTTAAATACACGGGGCGCGTTAAGGCGTTGATATCGCGGCGACGGTAAGGTGTAAAACCGCAGGATTCCAATGGAAACAGTTATTTGCGGTCACGAAGTGCTTCGTGACGTATCCAAGGCTCGCGTTCGCTCGCTCGCTCGCCCGCTCGCGCGTGCAAACTTGCCTGGAGCCGGGCCCGTATACTTACGCGGCCCTCGTACGTGCATTTATATGCGCGCAAACACACGTAGACGCGCACATAGAGGCGTATCCAGGCACCGCGTAACCGATGGTAGGAGGTGTACACACCTTCCTTCCGTCCTTCCTTTCCCAGGAAGTGGAGTCAAGTGGACCCACCGCCACCGCCGGAAACTCCACTAATGACTAAACTTGCTAATTTCGACCAATTAGGCTCCTACCGCCCCCTACGCCTCCCGTTTCACCACCCTCTCCTCGCGTTCACCCTTACTCGTCTCTCTTCCCCCCCCCCCCTGTTTCACTCCCCCGTCCAAACCTCCACCATCCTCAGCCCCGGCCAACTTGCAGCCCGTCTAATGCGCGCCGCATTTACCTTGACCGATAGACGTTCGCTCCTAATTTCGCGGTACGTTGCGCAGTGCGGACTGGCTGCGGATTAAATATCTTCTTATTAAACATCGCGCGAACAGTCGCACGCCCGGTCGCGTGCCCGATGCGATTCTACTATTACGGGCAATTTGGCCTGGACTAGGCGGGACAGAGGAGGGTGACAAAGCTTCGTCCGCTGGATGGAGTTGATCGATTCGGCCGCTAGATCCCCACGCGTGGGTCAAGTGTCTTCGGGGTCGTGTAGCTTGGGTGAAAATTGTCTTTCATCTTCCGCCACCCCCCGATCCGTGATCGTTAAGCAGAGATCTCGGGAAATAATGATTCTACTCGTGTTATACTCACGGGGTTCCATCGACTCCGAGTGTCCCGGTAATCGTCCCCTCGATATCAGTTGTTACCTTCGGCGCGGACGTAAGTTGGCGTGATCACGTCGAACAGTAGGCGGATAGGGGGAAGCGATCGATGCGCGGCTAGTTTTAGAAACAAAGTTAATATCCAGCTGTCCCGGGGACCGTTTCTCGCAGGGGCTTGGAATATGCACCCTTCCTATCGCCGCTGAAGTGCTCCATTATCGTTGGCCCGTCCAACCTCGTAATTTATGCACTCGCGTTTCCCCAGCTTCCACGCGCAGGATTCTCAGTGCCTCCCCCTTTCTCTCCCCGCGCGATTAGTCTCCTTATTTTGGCTTGCAACGACAGATGTAACCGTCCATAGATCGACTCGCGAGATCTGGTTAATTGTGAAACGTCACACTTTTAAGTTTCCAGTTTCGTTCCCCTTAAGTGCTTCCGCAGTCTCGATTCCCCAAAAACTCCGAGGACCGCGGCATCCCGGTCTCGAGGGTCGAAGACAAGCGCGCACGCGATCGCGATAAGATCGCCGGCAAGTAACTCTGCCGCAGATTATTCGGTAATTGAACGGCCCCGGCGCGCGGGACGGATAAGTAGCCGAGGCGATATTGAGTGTTGTGGTCGGTTTGAAGTTCGCATGGTGTTGGAGTAACAAGCTGCCACCCGTTGGATATTTATGGGGGCCGTCAGGGGTCGAAGCCGGTATCGTATCGTCCAATACACTCCCGCGAAAGGCAGCTTCGCAACGAGTCGGGCACGAATAACAGTTTTACACTTTATCCTTAACGCTCTGTTCGCGGTTCGTTCTGGGAACCCGCGACCGTTCCTCTCCACCCTGCCCACCACCCTGCCGAACGTTCTTTTCGTCCCCTGCCTCTCGAAAATCAATTTTCTCCCGCGGCCGCGTAAGCAAATTCCAGCGAACCCCCTCCCCGGTGATTTATGGGATGTGGACAAACGATCGTGATCTTTGGTAACGAGGGCTCCTCCTCGATGTCGAGCGCCTCTTCGTCCCCTCTCGCGCGAAGGTCGTCGAGGATGACTCTAGGTTGTCACGGCTGAGATTAATGGACCCGCCTGTGAGCACTCCATCCATTGACAAAATTGTCTTGACTGATTTATTCCATCTACCGATCGGGGTGCATTGCAGCGGTTCATAAACAGACCTACCTCCGATTTCTTGGCATAGCTTCCTTCCGATGGAAAATCTAGAGACGCGGTAGCGTCTCGACCCCAAGTACAGGAAAGAAAGTACATGAAAGACACCCTGTATATGGCGACTGTCGATACCGCTATCATTTACTCGTCGCCCGGCTAATCCAAACTAACCTGAAACTTATTTCATTAATATCTCATCACGCCTGCAATATTTTCTAAATTTAAAGGCATTTTTCTTATGTAGACCGCATTTAAGCTTTCTAATAAGGCCAATTTCAATAAAATAGGTCCACGCATGGCAGCGATATCGTAATATCGTTTCATGGATCGGTCGGGAACGGTAAGATTTTTCTTCTGATTCTTCTGATTCTTCTTCTCCAGTCAAAATTTTCGTCAACATAATACGTATACGCGTTACACGCACACCTTCAGCTAAAAAGAAACTAACACATGTTTCGTTGGTCAATCGCTATCTTCACTATGCAATCTACTCCAAATTTTGACAGCTTACCGTCAAGTTATAACCAAGTTATAAATGTGTTTTTACAAATATGTATCGCTGTACCATTGTATTGCAACCAAAACGCAGTCCCAAACACGAGGTAAGTTGCCAAAATTTGAATTGCGACGTGTTTGAATATCACCAAACTGTTTTTTATTTGCAACTAAACTGAGGATTTTATGTATATATAGATAATCGAAGCGTAAAATGATGCTGTGACTGAATTTATCCTTAATTCTGTCCCGTGATAATTTGTAAGTTATAATATTAAAAATTATCCGAAGTCATTCCCTATGCAAATTATCTTTGTAAAAAGAAGTGAGTTCCCCATAAAAAACTTAAAAAATTAAAAAACAAAAATAAGCCATGTACACACATAAAAAAGTCGAGGACGAAAAAGAGTATTAAATCACAAAAATAGAAGATAATAATAAATATAATATTACAAATTATCTCAAGTCATTCCTTATGGAAATTATCTTTGTAAAAAGAAGTGAGTTCCCCATAAAAAACTTAAAAAATTAAAAAACAAAAATAAGCCATGTACACACATAAAAAAGTCGAGGACGAAAAAGAGTATTAAATCACAAAAATAGAAGATAATAATAAATATAATATTAAAAATTATCTGAAGTCATTCCTTATGCAAATTACCTTTGTAAAGAGAAGTGAGATCCCCATAAAAAAACTTCAAAAAGTAAAAAAATTACGCCAAGTACATGAAATCAAATAATACACCAAAAAATAGAAGATAATAATAATTAGAATATACAAAAAGATGTGAAATCCAAATGAGCTGCAAGTACATAAAGGTGCTTTCCAACTGTGCTTAAGATGACACAACTACATATTACCAACTGAAAATACATATATTTAACTAATTATGCTCCTAAATTAAAGAAATTTGGGGTAGAATGGCCACAGCATACGATAACGTTAGGCTCTGTAACAAGAATTTACAAAACTTGACGTAATTTTCTTACTTTTTTTAAGTTTTTTTTATGGGGATTAACTATACAGATTGAAAGGTACCAGCAACTCCAGAAGTAACCCCGCCTCTTTCCGTCCAGCACCTCGTCGCTTCCATCCACTGCATCGCGATTATGCAATATACAAAACAGGATCGTTCGTAAGTCTCCCACGTGACTAAGGATTCGCCCCAGGCAGAAAGGAATCTGTGGCAGCGATCGCGGAATCGAAAGTAACCCTTATCGTCGGGCACACGCGCACAGGCAGGCGTCGCTTCAAGTCCCCGAAATCCAGCGATTTATCGTCCCGGGCTCATTCGATTCCCGTTCCCCCGGGGGTCAGGGGGTTAAGTGGAACGAGCAGGAGGAATAACGAACAGCCGAGCAAAAATATTTAACCGAAATCCAGGGAGAGGTGGGGCGTGCAATCCGTGGTCCCCGCGACATCGATAAGGGGCTCGGTGGTGGAGTGACCGTATTAAGGGGCTGTAACACCGAAAGAGGGACGGGAGGGGGGGATCCGCAGGGCGTTAATGCGCCGAAGATTTATGCCGTAACGGCCAGGATGAAATTCCATCGCGGTAGGTACGCGTACATAAGTGGCGCTGGTACTGCTGGATGCTGGAGGCGCGAGAGTTATGGTGGCCCATACTGATATCCACTATAAACCCCGTCCCGTCGCCTCTGCCCGGGCATACTTAATTAAATACGTATTAAGGGACTGAGTGTGTTCCAATGTACGTCCGTATCGTGGTGGTAATGTACGCTCGCCCGGCGACCACGTGGAGGGGACAATACCATCGCGTTGGATCGCTTTCGAACGATTATGTTTTTCGAGGTGTAGCCCGTTGAGTTTGGGGGGCCTCTTGGAGCCCAGGACATTCTGCTGATTTTTTCTCCCCTTTGCGGTACGCGTATGAAGCTGCCAGCCAGCGCTCAGGTACAGTGGTAGCGTGACTCTTTGGATATTGCAATTAATGGAGAGGCTGGATGGTTGCTAATAAGCGAACGGTTAAGAAGCCGGGATCGGCATGTGTATAGAAACAGTTGTATTTATTTCCGACGAGATTTGCTCGCGCGTTTCCACGTCAAAACGGATAGGTGAAAAATTTATTTTTCACCGATTCTCTTCAAAATTACAGCATTTGTCGATAACCTTGCAGAAACAAAGTATACTGAATTTCAACGGCCTGTGTCAAATAGTTTTCGAAATATTTAATATCAAAGTTTCGAAAATTCAAAGAAAATCGGCTGACGCGTCATCACTTAAACTGTAATATCTCGGTCATTTTTAAAGATAATGCCACCGTCTTGGGTTCGTTTTAAAGCTGAAGGAATGCTTTCTCAAAACGTATGTAGAATATTTTGTTTATTGTGAATAAACTTAACAGTAATCGATGTCAAAGTTTCAAACCGCGATTTGACGTCGTTCCCACCCACGGTCTGGCTTGAAAAAAATTCCATTCGATTCGTTAAGTCTTCAACTAATAAATGCCTTTTTCAAAAGAGTGGAGAGATTTTGGGGACAGTTAATAAAAAAATAAAACTTACGATAGTGCACACCGCTTGGAACTGCACCGATCCCATGGTCAGTCCGCACGCACGCGTTTTCAAAACAATAGCGTAGCGTAGGAAAGTATTTATATACAATGGGTTAAAACAAACTTTTCTTTCAGTGTTTTCGGTATTCTCGAGAAAAATATTAGGAATATCTGCTACCTACTATTGCTAATCTTTTATATGGTGAGCAGATATCCTACGCGATTTGAAACTTTGACATCGATTACTGTTAAGTTTATTAACAGTAAACAAAATATTTTATACACGGGTTGAGAAAGCATTCCTTCAGCTTTAAAACGAACCCAAGACGGTGGCATTATCTTTAAAAATGACCGAGATATTACAGTTTAAGTGATGACGAGTCAGCCAATTTTATTTGAACTTTCGAACCTTTAACATTAAATATTTCGAAAACTATTTGACACAGGCCGTTGAAATTTAGTATACGTTGTTTCTGCAAGGTTATCGGCAAGTGCTGTAATTTTGAAGAGAATCGGTGAAACTAAATTTCTCACCTATTCGTTTTGACGTGGAATAGCTCATTCCCAGCCCTTTGTTCCGCGGCCCGGCCCGTGCAGCGAAACTCTCGGTACGTAAACGCTTCGAGGGAATGTCCATAATGATAGTAAAGAGCTCGTTCTTCCTCCTCTACCATCTTCTTCCCCAGCGTCCAGCTTCTTCGCGGAGAGTGCCGCGCGAGGTATCGCCCGGGCATTCCTGAAGCAACTGGCCAGCGACAATAAAATGAAACGTTACTATCTCGGGGCTCCGGCGCGTTCGTTCGGACGTTCTCACCCTCGCGAGGAGATTTGTTCATGGTAATAAACGTTCGCCGGGTGAACAGCGGGCCCTTCGAGGAACGGGCGCCATTTTAGAATATAATCTTCATCGCGATCTGTCTTACCTGGCAAACAGAGTTCACGTGCTGGCAACTCGAGCTGAAAAGTCAGGAGCTTTACACCTTTGTTCGCACAGAGAGAGACGCTGTTTTCAAGCTTGAAGCTACCTGCGATACGTTAGCAACTGATTCCAGCAAATTGTACGATGTATAAGAACGAGGTGTATGGTAGAAGAGCCTCGTAGAAGATTCCAAAGATCCAGGTCCAAACAAAAGTGGGCGTTCCGAGGGACCGAGTCTCTGGGCCCAGAATCGACCAGAGCGGATATAATGATAACTTGGACCGGGGGTATAATGACCAACGGAGGAGACAACGCTCGAAGACACTGAAACATAATCTAATTATTAGCGGGGACGATTATAGTAATTAGATGCAGCCTGGACGAGGTGGACAGGGGCAGGGTGCGGAGGAGCGGGCTCAGGTTGTCGGGAGAAGTCGGCTGTTTGCCTGCCCACCTATTACAGGTATAACAGTGGTGCCTATGAGAGCGGTGAAATGAAAAGGTGCGCACTCCTGCGGGCCTCCTTTTCGGGGAACCGTGCGCCCTCGAGACAGCCGCGCGCGCGCTCCACGATGAACAGAGAGGCCACGCTCGCCGGCATGCAATTATGTAGGAATCCTGACGGCCGAAGAAAGCATCCCCGATCGCTTGGCTATGCATTGAATGCAACAACTTCGAAATGATCGCCCGATTCGTGGACGGCGTTGTCTGACCGGCGGGTGGCACGCTTTGTGCGACCGTACCCGCGGGCGATTTTCTTGCGCGCCCCCGCGCCACGTCTTCTGATTTAGCTGCCCCGCTCCCAGGAAAAAGGGACCCGCGATTCGCGGTACGTCCACCTCTCGTTCCCCCTTTGTTTTTATTTATTTATTTATTTATTTGAGTGTATCAACAGGATAAACCCTTTGTTATAAAGAGTACAAATCGCAGTCACACAAGCATAGAACAAACAATTAGAAAGGACAAAAGTAATATAATTAAAAGAAACAAAAGCAGAGAGGTAAGTGCAAAAAAAGCATTAATGACAGTGACAAACTAGGTAGATATAAAAAAATATAGTAATAATAATAGCAGCAAACACAATTGTAAAAGTTAAGAGGCACGGGAGCTACGAACAGCGATCAGAGCAGAGTGATTAAAGGAATTACAAGAATTATTAAACAAGTCAACAGAGTTACAGTACCGATTCGAAGTTATTAGAAGTCGATTAAGACTGTCATAGTAGCCGTAGTGTTCGATGCGCCCCAGGAAGGAAGAGAGTAAGTTTTTCAAGGATTTGAGGACATGAGATAGAACGGTTGATGAGTTTATACATATAAATAAAACGTCGGCAACGGCACAGCGTTGATCAAGGCTCATTAGTCCAAGGCGCGGCAGCATGAAGTCACAGTTATGATAGAATAAAGACACAGGTGATTCTGTAAGTTATGATGCCAGTCTAAGAAACCTGTGCTGCACACTCTCGATTAATACAGAGTGGCATTTATAATAGGGAGCCCAAGTAACGGATCCATATTCGAGAATAGGACGAACCAAGGAGTTATAGAGAGTCCGTAGTGTGGTGATGTTAGAGAATAACTTAAAGGTGCGGTGAATAAAACCTAGCGTTCTATACGCGGAGTTAACAATGTGTCAAGGTCGCGTATGGTGTCAACAGATAGCAGAGACGAGGCTTGAATAGAGTAACCGGAGCATTACTTTATTAGATTCGAGCCAGTTGAGGGTTTATCGTTCGTTTCGCGGGCAGGGATGTCTGCAGATGCGTTCGATCCTTACTGCTATCGGAGAACGCTTGGCTCTTCAATAACAACCCCTCTAACTACTATACTGATGTTAATTTAATTTCTAAAACAGCAGAGTTTTGATGCATGAAAGGATTGGAAGTGTAGCAACGCCGAGGTGCAATCCATCGGGATCCCCCGCCATCGAACTCGACTCCGATATACGCTGACCTCGATACCCCACAATCCCGACTCATTCCCAAGGAATAGTTTCGCCCACTTTATTCAAAGGCCTCGTTCGCGCAGCCCCACCGGGGGCATTCAGATTTCTCAAACGATCCGCTGGAAGCATAATAATCCGGACGTGGATCAGGTTGGCCGGCTGGCTCACCCTCGCAGCCTGGCCTCCTCGAGGAGAGATTCTTTTCGTCCACTACAAGCATCGGAACGGCGTCGTTATTGTATGGAGCGGGGCGTCCTCGTTATCGTCGCTTATCGCTAATAAGATCGCTGGACCGCTCGTTATCGTCGTCGTCGCACTCGCCCTGTCCTCATTTTCGTACGATTGCGATCGTTAATTATCCCTATCGCAGCTGATCGTCCTCCACTCCTTCCACTTCCTCTTCGCCATCCCAACCCCCTGCCACTCCTCCCGCGCGCGGCCGTCCACCACCTTCCCGTCGCCGCTGTCGCCGTTGTTGTCGTCGTTCTCCTCGTCATTATCATTCCGGTAATTACCGGTGTATTCCCCCGTTATCATGTTGTTATCGCTCGGTCGTCGTTGCCGCTTCCGTGGCTGATCGAATTTCGAGAGATCCTTCCGGGTCATGGGGTCGTAAACAAGCCGACCCCGCGATTTCGTCAAACGCGTGGACGACGCGCTCGCGTAAGTCCAACTCCGCGTCACCGCTGATACGTTTCCACGAATATTTCCCAGCAACTGTGTCGCCCTTTTTCCTCCGAGCGCCTTCGGTGGGAACGTAGGTCCTCAAACACTTTTTACGGAGCCTCAATTATGTACTTCGAAACGTTTCGTTGAACCGGGAGAATGGTACGCCCAAAACGTTTAAACATGTTCCCGATCGGCCTGAATCCGACTAATACGCACTCCGACTTCGCTGTAAGTATAGCGTCAGCTCAATCTCGTCGAATCCAAATGAATATCTCGCTGTTGGCTAGCGGCGTGTAATTTCGCTGCACGCGCAGCACAGAATTATGCGGACGAAACGTAGAATCTGGGGAGGAAAAATAGTTCCCTTGGTGGAAGAGTGGATGGGGGAAGCAGGGTAACCCTTTCATCTGATCTTCGATGTGACTGTGGAGAAAGTTGATCCAACTTGTAGATCCAGATTTGGCTTTTATTTGCAGCTCGAATCGATGTAACGCACTGTTGGTAGTTATTTAATTTACACACCCCTAATTGTTGTGCAATAGAACGTCTCGTTGCGCGGACGGATTCAGAGGAACGAATGCTAAGCTGAAAGTGTTGCATAAACTCAAGCAACTAATCCCGCGAGTGGAGTTCTCAGCTGCCTGATTTCTGCAGGTTATAAAACAAGCATTCTACACCCTCGGATATAAAAATCCACGGGCGTTAAGCTAGGAAATTAGGATGGCTACAGGTCCATAAAGCCCATATATCGCCGTAGTAAGACGTTAACCAACTGAGGCCACGCAACGAGTCAGGCCCGTGATGCGTAACTCACGTCTAAATATAAAAGCAACGAGTCAGACTCGTTATGACTTTTCGGGAGGCAATAAACATTGGCAGTCGGGCTTGGCGTTTACGCATCGTAAAATAGCAAATACTTTCAGACTGATTTCCAATTTTGACCGCTTGTTTGGTTCGTCAACTGATAGAAATAACCACCCCGTCACCGAAGCAACATACCGCACGCGTGTAATGAAAAAAGTAATCGACCGGTCTCCTCGGAACCGAGTGTGAACTACGGAATAGCCTTTCTCGTTTCATTCCGAGGTAACGCGACGTTCTTTCCCGATTAATTTTCTCCGCGGCGTTATCTTCGCGACTGTCCCACAAGTTGGCTCTCTGGAGGAGAGCAAGAGCCCGGCCGGTGTCCCGCCCTCCGATTCTCAACGTACACCGTTCGCATCCCGAACGGCCAGCCGTAAAGACCTCAGCCGTCGATTGCCTCCGTTGACCTTCGTTAACTGGAACGTAAGTCACCGTCTCGCCTTTATCCGGCCGAATAATCGCGGAGCGTAATGAACAAACCTCGCAACTAATTGGAACAGATCGAGCACGCACGCTGTTATTGCGATCCACGCGCGGAGCTACTTCGCACTTAACAGCGCGCCGCGACAATCTGCATAACGATTGAAGGCGCCCGTGCAAAACCTTCGTCAGGCCTGGTAATCCCAGGGAAACGCGTTCCACCCTCTCTCTGTCTCTCTCTCTATCACCCTGTTCCTAATTAATATCTTGCCCCCTCGCGTTCTCCCTTTTTTCGCTGCCCTCCCTTCTCCACCGACCGACGCAGTCCTAGACGACGGTAATGAAATGGACCCACCCTTTCGAATTTCCATCCAGCGACGATACGCTCCTCGTCGACGGTCCGCCCGATGAATGCCTGTCGCCCAGATGGCCCGATAAACCGAACCGGTAATTAATAATTAACGGTTAACAATTAAGAGTGAAATTAGCGCGTAACGCCGCCAGGTTTAATTGGACGTGACGCACAAACACACACGTGTACGTGCATACACTGGGAACACTGTCGCGGACGGCAGGTGGTGCGCGACGGGACGCGCGCGATTCCTTCGATGCTTCGGCGCGAATTTAATTTCCTCCCCTGCCCCCTCCAAGCCCCCCGCCGACCCTCCTCCCCCCTCGTACACATCGGCTGATAAATATTGCGGACAGCCGTGAGATTCTCAAACGTTCGTATAATGAAATCCGCTAAAAATGGTTTAACCGAGTTCGTCGCTCGCGATCGGCTCTCTCTTTCGGTCTTTCATCGCGCGGCACACATCCAACCCCGATTGATTTGTAATACTCTTTAACGGACGCTCGTCTGGCTTCTGTTCACGTCGTTGCTAGTGAATTTTGTGTAACCGTGAATTTTCAAGGGCTTTCGTGGGGAGAAATTTCGGATCGATGGAATCGGTTCAATAACTTAAAGGAATGTACTTACTCGACGCACAGTGGTGTGGAAGCTGGCCAAAATTCAATTTCTCAGCTTCAACTTTACAATGTAATTTTTTTTTGTACGGATTGACAACCCTCCAGGGCTTCTAAATTCGTATACCTTTCCTTTTTCAGATGATTCTTTGATTAGATATAATATTACGAAGACAAAATCGTGAAATTTTATGCGAATCTAATTGTTTTAATTACTCATTATAGAACATTAAAATACGTGTTTGTATTATACTGTTATATAGGTAAAGAAGTATGTTTCACTTATTTATATGTGCCATAAGCAATTTTTAATCTTTGAGAAGGCATATAATAAAATGATTAAGAGTGATTAACGCCGGACATTTCTTACATGAAAGTTTACACAATTGCTAACAAGAGCACGCGAATTTCAAATGCAGTCTCCTGCAGTCTTCAATTTTATGCAGACTCGAGGTATTTGAGCGTCCTAGACGCGTGTAGCTGCATAGGGTAGATGACCCAATTACTGACACCTAACCAATTACTGTCACCTTAAGCTATTTTACTTAAAACAACGAATAAATAAACTATATTACATAATTCTTTTTGTGTATGACTTTACAACGTTTATTTATTCGTTATTTTAAGTAAAATAGCTTAAGGTGACAGTATTTAGGTGTCAGTAATTGGGTTCTTTACCCTATCCACTTGAGTAGCGATTTGGAAGAAGCAGGCATTGCCAGATGTTTTCATTGCGTGTATATGTATACTATTTATTTGTTTAGATATATTTATTTAATTAAAGATAATGTTAGAACTGATTCTTTTCCCTCTTTTCTTCTGTAGTACAGTCGTGCTTTTTACAAAAATATAAGTATTTAATTGAATTCCGTGATAAAATAATAATTTGTGCGGAAAAAATTGATATTTAATTGTCGCCAAGAAAATTTTTTTGTTAGTAATAATAGTGTTTTTATAAATAATTTACGATAAATAGTCGAATTATATTATAGAAAATGAATTTGCATTGGAAAAAATCGATATAAAGGTGTTTTCAATTTTGTCTATAACTTTGAATCCGCCACCTTGAATTTTGCATTTTTGGTGTCAGACTCGTTATCAGTGAGCTCGAAAACCCTTGACCAGCAAGTATGAGAAAAATTAGAATTTCGGCCGCTAAAAGTAGGGGTATCCAGACCACTGTGCGACGCACAGGCTCGGACTACCATGTGTAGCGAGCGTGGGCAGTGAAAGTACAGGGCTATTTCATTAATCTAGTCGCATCGTTTAAGGTCCCGCGCAAAGTTGCCTGAAAGCTCCCTAATACACGAAAACAAACACGCCACACGCATAATAGGATAAATTGGATATTCCAGAGTGGATACCTGGCGCGCAGGTTATTCTACGGCCGCAGGTCCCCCGGCGAAGAACGGTGAGAAGGGTGCACCGTTATGTACCCCTCGTGCACCCTTAATGTCCGAGCGGCCTGAAATAACGCGAACAGCCGAAGAAAAGGTACTCGTTTACCCCGCGGAACAAAAAGACAGAAGTTCTCGTCGGGCCGGGGTCCGTCGGCGATCGCGTCCCAAACGACAACCCGCTGAGCTACCAGGAAGGACGATTATTGTTAATTAAGGTGGGCGTGTCCGGGCAGGTCGCACGCCGGTTTCACGGCCCTTAACGAAGGGACAGGTCAGCTCGTTTTATGAATTCTAATGCCCCGTCGGTATTCGGCGGGTTGACGAAATTTCCCTCCGCATTTGCATTTCAGCGGCGCGAGGTCGCCTCGACCGACGACTTTTAACCCCGTTCGCCGCTCTTAATGTAATTAGGCCACCTATTCACCACCGCCGCGCCGTCGAATTATCGAGTGTTGACGGTCATGAGGTTATTTGATAACCAATCAAACGCTATTGTCCCGGCGAACGCCTTCTCTCGTTAACTAGTCCACGGTGGCTCCCAATTTTTCGCCCCTCGAGGCGTCGGCGCCGTTTAAACGTGCGCCGTGTGATTCTTAATTACGTGTCAATACTTCAGGGGACGGATCTATTATCCAACGGAAGAATAAACTGTCATGCGTGAAGTCTGCTCGTGGCAAGTTGGCTAGGCGCTTCTGGGGCTCATTAAAGCTTGTAATTCAAAAGCTTCGACATTCTTGACGTATAGCTTTTAACGGCTTCCTTGGTTTATATGTATGCCGTTACCTGGACTCGGCCGTGGAAACAATTTTTGGATGCTTAAGGGGATATACCTAGTTAGGCGGCCGAAAAGAAGCGAATGTTTGTGATTTTTTAATGACAAAGTGGAAGCATATATTCTTACAGGATTTTTTACTCTTAAAAGAGCAACATTTAAAGAACATTTGGTAATTTTTTCGTGGAAAAATATTTACGTTTATGATAAAGTAACAACCGATATCCACGAAGCATTTTTAAAAATTTGCTTTTGCGGTGAGCACTGCCATTCGGAAAAAGATTATCTAAAATCAAAAAACAAAAGATTTCGTTAGTATATTAATGTATCCTCAGGTCGACGGAGAGAGTTTTCCGAAATATTAATTTAAAACAAAATGGCAGCTATTTAAATTTAAATCCTTATATTTTCGTGCTAAAATCACGCGAAAAAATCTGAATTCCAATTTTAAATATCCGCCATTTTGTTTTAAATTAATATTTCGGAAAATTCTCTCCGTCAACCTGAGGATACATTAATATACTAACGAAATCTCTTTTTGTTTTTTTATTTTAGATAATCTTTTTCCGAATGGCAGTGCTCACCGCAAAACCAAATTTTTTAAAAAGGCTCCTTGGATGTCGGTTGTTACTTTATTATAAACGTAATTGTTTTTCCACGAAAAAATTACCAAATGTTCTTTAAACGTTGCTCTTTTAAGCGCAAAAAGTTTTGTAAAAATATACGCTTCCGCTTGTTCAAAAAAAATTCACAAATATTCGCCTCTTTTCGACCGCCTGACTAGGTATAACCCCTTGAGTTAATTACACAGAAGCTAAATAAACACAATAAACCGGTGACGTACTCGTAAAATATTTAATGCTGCAATCACTGTAGTCTCCTCTTGACAGTCGCAGTAACAATCGAGTACATCTTTATCGCGCGAGTCGAGTGGAGGAGAGGGCAGGGCGTCAAGGGAAACACGAAGAGAAGCGGAGAACAGTCGGTGAACAAGATTGCGTTTACCATCCCCGCGAACCTCCCTCCTGCGAACCGTGGCGCTTTTAATGCCACTGCATCCGGATTGAATTTAAATATTTCTTCGGCCGACGAACTCTTTCGCGAATTGCTCTGTCATAAAAGGTCCCGCACGTCCACCCCCGCTGCGAATCGTTTTGCCGCGGCATCGCAGTTTCATTGGGATCGGGGACATTATGAAATCGTTGCGCCGTCTTGAAGGGCAATAAAATTGCGCGGGACTTGAGTGAAATTAATTAGGGACGCATTCTGTGTACTTTGTAATCACTGGCAGAACGTTAAACCCCTCAGCCATTCAGGTTGGCTGATCATTCTGACTCTCTGGAGGCTTCTGCTAATCAGTTGGCAATGGTGAGGCATCGCATTCGGTGAGCTGTACCCTCGGTACAGTTCGAGGCACCTGTTCGTCAGGATGAACCCGAACGACCCACAGAACATGACCCTATTGGCCACCCTGACGCCCATTTCTCTTGTTACAGATATCAGCCGCGAGCCGGAAGAAGAGAGCCGGTTCTAGGAGAGCCAGGCCCCAATAAGCTTCCAGTTAGGTAGGCCAAGAGCTTTTGTTTTTCGTCGTGGGAAGCTGTTGGTGGGCTCGTCGGGCCCACCCTCTCATCGGTCAAGCTGGCGAGCGCTCTAACCGCTGGTATGAACCCCCACCATCCGGGCCACTCTGCAGCCTACCCGCATCATCCCTCGCTCTCGAGCAGTCCCCATCACTCTGGGCCTCATCACGGCTACAGCACCGGTGGCGGCGGTGGCGGGGGCGGTGGTGGCGGCACCACAACCACCCCCGACTTACCCAGCCCACACTCGCCACCCCACGGCTCGGGCATGGACCCGGCCACCCCCTACGCGTCCCTGCAACCCGGCCAGGGGATGGGCAGCAACGGACACCACCACGGCGGTGCTGGAATGATGTCAGATCACCCACACCACCCGGGACACCCACACCCACACATACCAGGCCATCCAGCCTACCCACCGGTCAACCACAACAACAACTGTACACTTAAGGTAAGACCTTGTGATTTTTCCGACTGGTTGCGGGATTGAAAGTGGTGTCGGCTTCGTGGAGGGGATACTCGAGGAGGGTGTGAGGCGGTCTGAGTGATTTGGATTACTGGAACACGAGCTCTCGAAGAGGTGGATTCGGTGATGGAGTGTCTGAATCATTTAGGACGTATTGGAATGTTTGAGGTTCTCCAGAAGATAAGTTTCTCTTCGTTGCGATTGACAATGTAATTTAAATCGGGGATATAGAAAGCCCCGGTTAGTCTTCATAGTATAGCTAGTGTATGCCTAATCCCAATCTACAATCGTAAGAGAATTAATTATCTCCAGAATATTACTGCTTAAAGAATTTAACTGCCAATAATGCATTTAAAAAATGCTATATTAATAATAACAACGCGTAACATGAATTTCTGCTTTCCCTTAAATGGCCGACTATTGGCACAGTCACCCTAATTGATTAATTCTTTAATAATAAATCAATCAATTCGAAAACTATTCAAGAAAGATATTTCAAGATGTTTAACTATTAGGAATTTGTAATTAAATATAATGCTGTAAATGTCCGTATTTGTGCTCACGAAAAATAGCGACGTACGTATTTCTACTCACCATTTGTACCAATTTCTGCTCACATAATATGTCGTCTTTTCAGGTTAAAATAAGTTACATTTTTTATGCAGATGTTTTATAACACAAGAGTAAAGCATAAAATAATGATAAACAAAAAATAAAATGCCTTCGACTAGAAATAGAGTTTACAGCATATATTGAATCGTGAAGTTACGTTACTAAAATTTTGGTCAGTAGAAATGTGGACATGACGGTGATTCACTTGACCCTAAATCTAATCACCTGTTTTCTACTTAAAAAAAAAAATTAAAAATAGTAAAAAAATCAATACCCAGAGCACAATACGATATCTGTTTTTGTTATTAAATAATTACTTTTACTGCAAAAACTATTTTCTGCCCAATTATCGAATACCAATTAGCACAACCAGCTAGAACTCGGTCGAAAAATCGCGAGTCTCTCATTTTAAAAAATTTTCGTTGCTTACGCTGCACTTTGATTAGCCCCAAGGTCGCGCAACCCTCGCGTGAACGTTCAAATAATTTAGAATTATTTTTTTGCACCTACAGTACAAACGTAACGCTTATAATGCTAAGAAAAATACGAAATGAGCAGAGATGGGGGCATGAGCAGAAATTGGGACACTCCACCTTAGTACCGTTTATCCATTGCTCTCGCTCGTCAGCTGCTTCACGGCCGAATTTACGAAACAAATTAAATTAAAGCCTCCCTCTCCTTGTCCTCCCCTCTCCCCGCCAGTTAATGACCCCCAGTCGAGCGGCCCGTTATTTTCCATCAGCCTCCTCCTCCCCTTTTTTTTAGAGGAACGCCCCGCCGCAGAAGGTTTCGTATCGCGAACGGTTCTTCGCGTACGTTTAAAATGCACTTTCTACGGCCGCTCGTCGCGCGAGGATGGCCACGAGAAAAAGTTTTCAACCGGAAGCACCTGGAACGACTACGTACCGCATTGTTCGCGTAATAATCGCTGTCGGTCGTTTATTACGTAAGCCCGGCTCACGGCCGTATAATTTCCCCCGCAGCTAATACGCGCTCGTAATCTCTGGAAATGCTAATCGTACGTGGCAAATGGCTGGCAACGACGCCACTACTCAAGAGGATCGTCCAAGTAAGACCTGCCTTTCCACGCAACACTGATACGGTTCTTTAGATCTCGAAGTGGAGTCCCACTCTGTTACCTCTCTTCCTCGGCTTCCTCTGATGATCCTGTCAACAAATCACCGTCCGAAACGACTTTCCACCCGACGAAATCGGCGTAACGTACAGGTGGGGCCCCTTCGGTATAACAGAGAAAGAGAGAGAGAGAGAGAGAGGAACTCGTGAGTGGAGGACGATCGCTTGGAGTGCGAGAGGGACGTCGCGGTGTAAGGGTCGCAGGCTAAAATTCAGAAGGCATTACCCGTCTACGTGACCCTCACTTAGCTCGCCATTGACAAACGCAACAATATAGGCATTTACCGTGGAGAGAAATATAATTGAATAGGGGCGGAGGGGACCGCGAAGGTACCGTGGGTCCCCCGTTGCCCTCCTTCCCCTCGGAGACCGGCCCCCTTCGCCGTGTTTCACTCCATAATACTGCCGGCTGTCTCGCTCTCCCTCCCTCTCCCTTCCCCTCTCACGTTTCACCGTCCTCGTCCGGCCCGGCCGGAGCTATGGATGGGTCCCGTCCCCTTTCAACGTTAGTTAGGTCCTTTCTAGGCTCACCTTATTATTCCCCCCACCAGGACCGCGTCTCCTGGCTCGCCGGGGTACCTGAACCCAGGGCCTCGCGAGGCATTCAGAGACCCCAAAGCAGCCACGGACCAGTCAGTTCACTGCTGACTTCGGTCGGGACCGGTTCGCCTTTTTCCTTGTTTCGCGGCGCGTGCTCTCGCGTCCTTCCCTCTCGTTCCCTCCACTCGAACCGCTCTGTCTCTCCTCGAGCGCTAGCTTGCAGCTCGCCGTGCCGATCGCGTCCGTCGCGACTATTCGGGGCCGGAACACACGCTCGCGACTATTCGGGGACCGTTCGCACGCCACTCGGTTCGACGCGGGATGTTCCGCTCGGGCCACCGCGAACCCGTAGAAACAAACCGCTCGGTTGCCGTCGGCGAGGCGACTCTGTCGCGTCGCGCAGCGCTCGGTCCCCGTTCGGAGGTGTTCACGGTTCAGTGAAGTGAAGGATTCGTAGGCGTACAAGTCCACTGGATGGTTTGCTGAAGATCGTGGCGCGATCGCGCGACTGTGATCCCGGTGCAAGGTGGTTTCTTCCGCGAGTGGGAGAAGAGAGTGGTGCCCGTCGGATTTCTTTTTTCTTTCTTCGCTCGAGGACGAATGATATCATTGGCCGAGCGAGTCTGGGAGTAAGGACACGGTGCTCGTCTGCCAGGCTTTTAGGACGACACGGTTCAAGAAGCCTCTTTCGCTCGTGGTCATGGAGGTTCACGCGCATCACTACAACGCCATCGCGTCGCGGATGAACCAGATGAAGTGTTTCCCTGGTGACAAAATTGTAAGCATCCTGAACTATTCTTCTTCTAAATTACAGTTGCCTCGTGACTTAGCCTCGACTTACGCCGGTGAGTTGGTTGTACCACTGAACATCTCAAGTATATCCTTGAACATTTCAAAGCCAAGTTGGTCGAAGCTTACTTCAGTTGGCTCCTGTCGCGTCTTCAGGTCTCTCAACCTTCAGCATTCGACTCAGCGTTGAACGCACCTTTATGAAACAGGTTTGCTTAAAACCGTTCGATATTTGCTCCCTTTTAAAGTTTCGAACTACGAATCCCGGGGATCCGCGTTGGAATTTCGCCATCCGTTTCTGCATTGGATTCGACTTCAGCCCGAGCAAATTGCTTAAACGAGTCGGGTAGCTTCGATCGGCTTGATTTGTCCCGATACTCTCCACTGTGTTTCCGATTACAACGTTGCATTAATGGTATCAGGGCCGATCCGAAGTCCATGTTGGCCACATTGTGCACCGTCGCCCCTCTCAAATGATACATATTCATCGCTCGGTTCTTACTCGACGGAAGACAATACGCGGGCTCTTTTTTCCCCCCCTTCTTCCTCCTCGTAGGAACAATTGTCATTAGGGAAGCCGTGGAGGGAACTAATTAAATCTTCCCAACGAGCGAGCGATTGCGCAACAAACACCGTGGTTTCGGTGTATGTTTGTTTGAACAGCGCTGATTGCTTGCTTGGCGGACGAGTTGGCGGCAAAGGCGCGCAGGCCTGGATATTTTTAAATGGACCCTTATCTCCATCGTATTTCGATAATTCCATTTAAATTTACCTTCTCATCTGCGACGTTCTGAAATCAGGGTAACGAATAGAAGCTTCTTGGTGACGGCGAATATAATTATACACGGTATAAAGTTAAGCAAGCGAGTGTGCACGGAGTGAGAGTAAATGGGAAATCTGTCTCCGCGCTGGGGAACCATGTAGGTCAAATGAAGCTTATTTCGAGTACGTAAACCGCTTTAAATAAAATCTTACTTCTATTTTCACTGAAAGGCGAATCAAATATTCGCTTTGAGTGCTTTTTCTGAAGGTTTCGTGGAGGCAGAGTGGTTCTTTATTTGAATACAGGTGGCGCAGATTTTCAGGATCGAACAACCTGCTTAACGCGCTGTTCGAAGAAAATATTACTACGACGGCCATTTAGATAAAGAGTTGTCCAAAGCACCGTTCAATCAGATAAAATTGTAATCCTGACGAGAATTTACCTCGAGGTCACAAATGAATTATTGTCCCCCCGGTTTTCAGTCGTCACTCTGATTTATCATTATTCGCGCGAATAATAGATGACGAGGATATTGTTCGGGCGATTATTTAAATAAAAGCTTGCGTAACGGCAAAGCATTCGTTAGCCACGAATAAATTACTAGACACCGTTCTAATTCGTCATCTGTTGTTGGGGAAAAAAAAATTCCTCACCTCCAGGGACTCGTTACATCGCGCGCCTCTTCCCTGTTTTTTTTTTTTGTTGTTGTCCCTCTTCAATTCTTCGACTCGATTCCTCTCTCGAAACGTCACGAACAACCGAGCGATCAACGCGCAGCGTTCCACTAACAACGACACTGCACAACAACTCCTACTGGCGCATAATTACGCGAGTTTCATTTGATTATAGTAACTCCGCGGTAATTGCGAAGTAATTGCGAAAGAAGTGTCGTTAAGACTGGCAAAAAGCGGGCGAGCACGCAGCGGCGGCGGAGGGAAACGATTTTCCCGCGGAGCGAGAATCGATTTTGCAACGCGACGCTGTTTCCCCGGCAAATTACTGGGAACACGCTCTTCTTATAGATCCGAACGAAACCGGCCACCTTGAACCCTCCGCGATCTCCTATTGACCAATGTCGTGAGTTACTACGTAATATCACGCGATTAATTAACGCGGATGGATCGCCATCGTTAATCTTCATCGACCTTCGCAGCTTGGCCTCCCAAACTGGGATCGTCGCTTCTGGTTTTCTGAATCGGTGCTGGAGCGGGGTGTCTCTTGGCAATTTATTCCTCGGCGAAAGTAGAATGTCGTTAAAGGGGGGAGGAAGTGTGTGTCGCGCCATGTTCCCGCGCGTGCCAGAAGGGTTGCTTTTGAAAAACAACGCGCAGCCAAGTGTCGCGTTGCTCGCGCGTGAACGTGGCTTTATGTTTGCCCACGCGATCTCGACTGCTCCAAACTGCCACCCAGGGCAGATGTCTCTTGCACGGTACCTACTAGAGATCCCTATTTCACGTGTATTTAAATACACGTGTACACGTGTATTAAACGTATCTGTACCTCAATCCGTGTATCTTTAGTACACGGGTACCCGTGCACTATTTCACGTGTATTTAAATACACGTGAATTTAGATACTCGTGTATTTATAAATACACGTATATTAACGTATCCGTATTTTGATTCGTCTGATTTTTAATATCTATTGATATCCCAGAACTCTGGGGGATTGCGAAATTCATAAAAGAATTAATGTATTTAAATATATTTACTAGAATAATATGCGGAAAGTATGGTTTTGCAAATTTTCAGATTGTAACTAATAACACAATTATAAAATTAACAAGATTTATTTAATCGATTACCTATTTTGATAGAAAAAATTAAGGCATTACTGGTAATAAGCGAGCTTCTTTTTAGACGCAACGACAATCCTTAAAATTGAAGAACATCACTCGGTTTTATTACACTTATTGCTTAAGTGACCGCCATTGCCCATTCTCCCGTAGTTAATGCCCAATTCTGATCAATATACACAAATACGTTGATACACGTGTATTTAAATACACGTGAAATAGTGCGCGGGTACCCGTGTACTAACAGCTACACGGATCGAGGTACGGATATATGTAATACACGTGTACCCGTGTACACGTGTCTTTTTACTACACGTACCATAGCATGGTCTCTAGTACCTACCCCTCGAACACCTATGACTGGATTTATTCCCAGAAGTCAGCTCTCGTCAGCTACGTTTCGAGGTATAACGCATTCCCAAAGTGCTAGCTAAAGCTACAGCTCAGTCGAACTTGGGGACCCCACTGTCCTTCGGATTTGAATTCACGACGCAACACCTAGCCCCTCTTTTTCCTGCCATTTTTTCCCCGACTCGTTATTATCATAGAGATTGTCGGAATAAATCAACAACAACTTGTTACGGTCCACAGCAAAACCAGTCGCCCGCTTCTGTCTCTTTTTCGAAACACTTCTTACCGCGCGCGTTCGGCCAGCAGTCCTCGCGCCTGTAATAACCGCGGGCTCGCTACAAAATAGCCCGTTTATGGCTGGCAAAAAGGCCTACCTGTTTATCGGAGCGCGTAGAAGTCGCGGAGGGAAGAAGGAAGCGGTTTGTTAATTCCAGCTATAAAGTCAATATTTAGTTCGCGGCCTGATTATTTATTAAGGACTTCTTGCTGGCAGCCTGATCGCGGCTGCGTACAAAAATTTGCCGCGCGCTCTTTGCGAGACTTAAGGACGATTCGAGCGGCGTTTATCGGCGAGTCGTATATTTTAATAATCAGCGACGTCGGCTACGATTATTCACGCTTACCGTCGTTTACATAATCGCGACTAAGTGTTCGGCAAGATTGCTCGGTTGACGGTGCGCGATGATTTATCGCCAGTTAATGACTTTCGATTCTGTATTAATTACAGGAACATCCCGGCCCCCTGTTGATAGACTTTCCACCGCTGCAACGAGCCATTATTTGCAATATTTTCGTTGCGTAATCGACTAATGGGCTCGCGCTACGAAATCCTGCTTGCCTACCCCTGTTCTATTTCCGCGGAGCTTGTCCCCTTTCCGGTTGCGACGATGAAATACCGTCCCCTGTATTTATTCGAACTTGCCAGGTCGAGGTTAGCTTCGTTTCGATTAAAAGAATCGATGGGCAATTGTCTCGTGGGCCCCGAGGGAGGGTAGGAATTTAGAAATAAGTTGAAGATTCCAGTGGGGCAGATTTCTGCTACTTGTCGATGCTACAGTTGTCGATTAACGTTATTCTAATTACAAAACTGTGCAGGCAGCACAGAATTCCGGAAATGCTGCACGCATAAGCTTTTAACGATCTCGAGCCAGCGTCCTTTCGTTTGGGAACACTTTGTGCAGTCAGAAAGGCGGCTATAGGTGTGTCTGTATTTATAAGAATTAATGAACTGTTGGCAAGCTTATTTCTACTTGGTCCGCGCTTTGTATCATTGACTTATGAAGTCGAATGGTTGGAAGCCTCATTCCGGGAGGCTCCACTCGCCGAGCAGCTTTGTGTACGCTCGATTACGTAAAGCAGTTATTGTTCGTGTGTTTATCGGGGGACAGAATTATGAGGCTAGGCAGCTAATAAGCCGGGGAGGGGTATTCATTGCGGTTACGAGAGGAGGTTAATTCCGAGGGCCTATTAAAAGAACGATGTTTGCTTTCTGTTGCAGCAAGAAGGTGGTCCAAACGGGCCAGCGGGAATCCAGCAGTGCGCCGGTTGCGGCGGCCAAATAGTGGAAAGATGGCTGTTACTGGCGATGGATCGGTATTGGCACAACGGTTGCCTGAAATGCTCGTACTGCGGTGCAGCGCTGGCGGAAATCGGCCACTCGTGCTACACCAGGGGCGGCATGATCCTCTGCAAAAGCGACTACAAAAAGTAAGTGAGATCATCACCGTTCTGTCCAAAAAAAAAAAAAAAAATAGCAGGGAAGCAAAAGGGACAATAAGTCTTTGGTACCTGTAGTGGGTACTACGCGTGTTGGAAGCAGATTGCGCGATATCAGTGTCATATCAGATCGTCTTAAAGTTCCAGAGATAGGACGATTGTAAATAAGGAAACCTTAGAGTTCTCGAAGCTTTGAACGTAAAGCAATCCTTTCTCCTTCGGCTATCATGTTCCACGAACGACATAGTTTTTTGGGAAGCTCGTTACTCAGCCATGTTGACAGGAGAGGGGCTCAGAAAACTTTGAAATCCACCGCGTCCCCGATGGGATGTACGCATAATCGGCGGGGACCGTTCCAAATTTAGGGGATTCGAGGTCAATGCGCAATTTAATGAGAAACAGACGCAGAACTTAGTTAGCGCCCCTTAAAATAGATCAGCACAATCTGGCCGGGCCGCGTGTGTACGGAATCTAATGGCTCGGTCCATATTCTTTTTTCTCCGTCGACCTGTTAACTCGCCTCGAAACGAGACGGCTCTTTTCATCTCTGATTAAAAGCGCGGAAATATACGAGCCTCCGGCAGCGACCGCGAGACGAGAGCTCGACTTTCGGGCATTTATTTTCGATAATGACTCACCCCCGTATAATTCGATTAGCTTACGGTTAATTACGAGACGCCGCTGGGCGGCGGGGACAGATCGATTTCCTCCGAGTAGCCTTGCACTTTTCGAGGGCGCGCGCGAGGGATATAATGGCGGAAGTGGATTAAAGAATCACGGCGAAACGTAACGCTCGAAAATTGGCGATTTTCGCGCGTGAAAGAGTAATGCGCTAGATCGATCCCATCGAGCGCGCTGGAGTTCCGTGAACGCGGGAGGCCGATAAACGCGCGCGGAAGCGAAACATCAGTGGCAACGGGGGCGAATTCGTCGGATTTCTGGCGACGGAATGAATTAATTAAACGGCCGACAATGAGGCAAAGTATTCGCGGCAGTTCCGGTCCAGCCGGACGCCGGAGCCGCCGTTCTGAAATTTTATGCTCCGTGCGATTCGTCCCGTTAATACAATCCGTTGTCAGGAGTTCCCCCGATGGACGCGAGAAATTTGAGATATTATCGGGAAAACAGACACAAAGACCTCCTTGGATAGTTTAATATACCTACGTATTGTTCCGATGCGTCGACGCCCCAATACTCGAAACGCACGGCTACCCCGCCGCATCGATACTCGAATACTTCGAACGCTTCGGTGATCCCCGGGTTGCAATATTCCAAATACTTCACTATATACGCTAATACTCCAATAACTGTGTTAGACCCGAGCATAAACTAAATTTATGCCTACGGCCACCCCCGCCGCAATATTTCCGCGAAAAATATCACGGCGAGTAGCTGTACCTGCGTATAATCTCGATGTTCTGGGAACCGTGGGGGTTATAAGATTTCCATGGAACATTTGTATTCTTGGTCGTCAGCGTGTTCCACATCGGTTGGATCGGCGGACTCGTTCGCAGCACACGTACGCCTTAATCTGTTAGCACAGTCGAACGATTTAGTCTAGCGTAGTATCAATATTTGATTACGAGGCGTCTCCGTCCCGCATGCCAGGATTGGAGGCAGGATCGCCCGTCCAGATGTCCACTGGCCCGGCTCCTTCGTATCCCGGGAAGTCGGACGTCGCGGCGGAGATCGATCCTGGGAGGGAGGCAGCGCGAGAAAAACGTCTCGTTAATTGCAACGACGTACGTACATACCTACCTTCGCCCTGTACCCGCTGCACCGGCACCGAGAGAAAGGCTGTGGTACCCTGTGGGGATTTGGGCGGAACGCGTTTTGATTTCAGCGATGGCGCGCTACGTTTTCGGGGGTGGGAAGTGCATTCGCATTTGCGGCGTTTCTGTTTTACCGCGGAGTTGTTTTAGGGTTTCGACGGTGTACGCGGTGATGAAAGGCGATGGCAGAAGCCTCGGAATCGAGGGATTCCGACTGCCGCTATAGAAGCAGAGAGGGTAGCTTTTCTGTTAAGGGGTCCTGCTCAGTCAGCAGGCCGAAAAAAAGGGTGGTCTTTGGGAATTTTTTACTCAGAAGCTATAACACATTTATCAAAAAATCTTTTTGGCTTTTAAGCATTGCATCTAGTACCGTGCATCGTAATTTTTTTAGTTAAAAATATTTAGTAATAACTAAGTTATGGTCCATCACTCGAAGGTTCTCTAAAAAATAAAGCTTCTGCGGTGACCACTGCTGCTCGAAAGTCGACCATCTGAAATAAAATATTCGAAAGAATTTACTTATATTATATTATCTAGTATTTGAACGAAGGATTTTTCGAAATATTAAGTTGGGAAAAAATGGCTGATGTTTAAAGTAAAAGTTTCGATTTTTATCATAAATCATGCCTGATTTTCGCCAATTAAAAGAAAACTAAGCATCGGATAAAAAATCCTTCGTTCAAATACTAGATAATATAATGTGATAAGTAAATTCTTTTGAATTTTTTATTTCAGATGATCGACTTTCGAGCAGCAGTGATCACCGCAGGAGCCTTTTTTTAGAGAACCTTCGAGTAATGGACAATAACTTAGTTATTGATAAATATTTTTAAATGAAAAAATTACGATGCACGGTACTAGATGCAATCCTTGAAAGGAAAAAAGCTTTTTTGAGAAATGTGTTATAGCTTTTGGGTAAAAAATTTCCAAAGACCACCCTATTTTTCGGCCTCCTGACTGAGCATGACCGCAGACCTTAACGTAGACGCAGCGAGAAATACTTTAATTCGCCGAGGGTGGTTGTCGGAGTAATTGCGAATGCTTCGATGGGATTATGCCTTTCGCGATCTGGAAGCTTCCTAAAAATCGCACTACCGGGGGTAAATCTTGGACCGGAGGGATTTAGCTGTGTTTGCCAAAGGTGATTGGCAAAGTTCACTGGCTGCATCGTTCGAGCGGCACTCCATATTCCTAAACTCGGAGGAGCGTCGTATCGTTAGAGGGAACCCTTTGCCGTAGCGTTCGATAAAAACCGTCCCCTTTCTGTTCCCGTCGAAATCAGCCGCGACAACGTAGCCCACGAGTCGTCGCGGTGTTCCTCCCTCGTCGAGAAATTCCCCCTCCGCCGCTCCTGTTCCCCAACCCCCGTGAAATTTCGATCGGAAAACAAGCCGCTATCCGAATTGAGAGAAGTAGCACTCCGAGCGGAGTGACGCGACAGAAGCATCGACATCAGGCTTGCGGTAGGGGTTGCTACAAGGGGGCGGCGGTGGAAAGAAGGACGGACGCGTGGAAAGTGGGGGGTCGGTCGAATCGCACATCTTGATAGTAGCGAGCGAGGGAGAGAGAGAGAGAGAGAGAGAGAGAGAGATGGTACAGTGGAGCGTGTATCGGTACGGGCGGAGAGAGTGAGCGATCGGCTGAGTGAATGGAGAGCAAAGGCGAGAGAGAAAGCTTGATCCAGAGACACACGGCCGATAGCGAAAGAGAGAGGCAAGGGAGGAAGGGATGGGTGGCGCGGAAGGGATAGGAAGAGAGACAGCAGGGAGACAGAGCGAGAGAGGCAGACAAGGGTAGGAGGTAGTGGTTCGTTTCTTTTGGATTCAAGGAATGTTTCAATCAGTTTGATTGAAGGGCTGAGCCACGGCAAGAGGGTAAACTCGATTTACAGCCGTGCAGGAGGGGTATGGGGGAGTGAAGATGGGGGAGTTTGGGTGTATATATATATAGGTATGGGAACGAGGGACCGGGAGGAGGGGTGACGCGGTGGCGGGCGGTAGTTTCGGAAGGGAAGGGAGGAAGGGTGGTTGGGAGGGGAGGGTGGCGGGTGCCACAATCACCGAGATGCGTCCAATCACCCCCAGCCTCCAACGCCATCGGGTTTCGGCTGCACGGACGAGGGCTGAAGGGATTGAAGGTGTACGGAGAGCGAGGGGGCAGGGGTTGCGGAGCGAAGAGAGCGGCCAATCATCGCTCGGCTTTCCGCTGGAGCGACGTCGTCGTCGTGGTGCTGGTTTGGCCTAGATGTGCAATCAGACCGCTTCAGAGCGTCCTCTCTTCCTCCCTCTGCTTCTCCGTCTCGATCTGTCTGCCTGTCTGTCGACCTTTCTCCTTCTCTCGTTCATTCTTTCGCTTTCTCTGCACCCACTCCCCTCACCCCCACGCCCCGTCTTTCTGGCCGAATACCAAATTCCAGCAATTTGGTAGGTGGGTACTTTGTTGAATCAACATGATTGGGCTTGACGGAGCCCGGCGACAGGGCGCTTCGTGTCTGCCCGTGCCCCGCGATTCCAGCTTCGAAGACGACGTCCACGGCCCAGGGATGCGAGTAACCCTTTCGCGGATGGACCGGTTTGTATGTTCTGATAAAAGAGTGGACGTGGCAGAGGGCCTCCTTGCCTCGTCACTTCGACCAGGGGGGAAAAACGACCTAAGACGCGCGGCTGCCAGCAGCATGACCACTGCAAACGTTTCTGGATGTAGATTTACGCGCCGATGCGATTGATGATGCGTACGGAACCATTGGCCGTCTCTAGGATCGAAACCGACACGCTTCCGCGAGCCGGCGCTGGAAGAGGTGTCCGTGACACCTGTGACCCAGAATTCCCGCGGACGGCTCGTGTGATCGAGGGGTACAGGGGTTTACTAAGTGCAAACAATTAAGGATTAGCAGGGAAGTGAAGTGATATCTGCCGCGATCGCAATCAGAGGGCTTCCTACCAAATCCCAGCGTTCATCTTCCCAGAGACAGGTACGCGAAAAGAATGGCTGCTGTTTTAATTAAAAAATTCATTTAAGAAACCGTCTACCTCGCAAGAAGATAATGAAACCTTCCTGCACCAATGTTTTCATATACCCGTCATTCATAAGAAAAACCAATAACGCGCGCATCGTGTACACGCTCTCGAAGTTTAATCGTACTCGCGGGCGCGCGAGGACCTCGTGCCCGGCAAATAGTCCAGTGAAATTAGGATCTGTCTTCGGAATAAATCCCGCCAATCTAAATTTTGGTCGTTTTAAACATTATGTCAAAAGTCCCCATCGATCCGACCGCCGCTAAAAATTTTACAGTAGATTGAACAAAGCAACTGTTTTTCGCGAATATCTCGCTATCTAGCAGTTTTGCGACAAAAGTAGTTATTATATAATTTATAGCCTAGGAAATTCTTTACAAAAAAGGTCGTATGAGTTTTTTCGTAGGAGCAATGAGAACGTCAGCATCGTCTTGAGCATGTTTCAGATTGATGTTGGCAGCTTCCAATTTTTGAGACACCATAGGAATAAACTTACTCTTGTTCTTTCTATTCTCATTACTCTTACGAAAAAAACTCATAGCACCTTTTTTGTAGAGAATTTCCTAAGCTATAAATTGCATAATAACTATTTTGCCGCAAAACTGCTAGATAACGAGATATTCGCGAAAACCAGTTGTGTTCTTCAACCCTCTGTAAAATTTTTAGCGGCGCTCGGATCAATGGGGACTCTTGACGTATTGTTTAAAGCAACCAAATAAAGGCCCACACCAAAATTTAGCTTGCTGGGATTGTACTCCGTAGATTGGGCAGCTTTCCGTCTAACTTCACAGGACTTAAAGGGATCGATAGCTCCCCCCATCGCGACATAGCGTCGACCGCGAGGATCGTCGTAACGCGCGGGGCCGCGATCGGGCGCGTCCGTCTCCCGACCGGGGGAAAATATTTACAGTGGCGAGTGTAATGGAGGCTGGCACGCGACGATGAAAGAGGACGAGTTTTCCGCATGACAGGAATCGCAATCGACGCGGTAATGGTGTCTTATCGCGATCTCCGTGACACGCGGCTGAGAGGGTAGGGCATCGGTGGAGGAGGTGGGCACACGAGTGGGAGGGAAAATCGTAGGGACCGGCAGGGAAAAAGTTTCTGGAGGAGGGAAGAAGAAAAACGGGGCGCCAGAGAGAGGAGCACTCGCGTGGGGAGTGCATGCGAGCCGCGGGGAGGGACAGTTGAATTTCAGGGCTCGATTCAGCCCGCATCGGTTGGAACACGCGGACACGTATACGCGCGTCCTGGGGTCTCCACAGCGGGGTGGTGGTGCTAGTGGGTGCTGGCGAGGTGGTAGGTCGGGCGAAGAAGGCGGAGGGTGGTGGCAGCAGCGATAAGGGGTTCATTAGAGGCAGTTTATTACTGCCTTTGAAGTCTCTCGCGTGTTGCCGTTAAGTCGCTCGATATCTCGTAATATCTCGTTCTAATCTCGCGAGGAGAAGTTAATTGCTACCTCCACCTCTCTGCCACCTTCTCACCTCCGACCTACCTATATCCCACTACCCCGCCACGACTCTTGCTCAGCCCGACCTCTCCTCCTCCTCCTTCGACCTTCCCATACTTCTCTCTGCCCGGTCTGTCTGCCCACCCCCGCCACCCCATGCTCGCACGTGTCGCCTTTACAATTAGACGCTTAATTCGGGCCACCATCAGGGGCGAAATTTTCACCCCCGCCGGTGCTCGGTGACTCCTGGCTGGCCCCATTCTCGCCTGCTGGCCGAGTCGAAAATTCTCTGTCCTTGGTCAGCAACGTCTCCACCCCCCAGACCGCGTAGTTCGTGATTCCTGACCCCCGTGCGGGCTCACCACCAGCCAGCGACTTCTAATTATTGTAATTTTCCGTGGCTGCGGCTGTTCATTGGGTTAGTCGGAAAGTTTGTCGTCACATCGCATGGAGAACGGTTTTTCTGAACGGCTGGCCCTTAACGAGCTGCTCCCCGAGGGTAGTTGCTTTGTGTCGGATAGATATACATAGCTTTTGTATGCAACGCTAATTATTCGATTGCTTTCGAGTGATTATGCGTGAGGGTGATTTTGTTTTTACATTCTAGTGCAGTGGTTCCCAACGTGTCGTGTCGATATGTGTAATTTATGAATATTAAATTTAATGTACTGTTTTATGTTATTCCAATTGTTATACTACAACAGATTTCCAGGGGTTGCGCGAAGCATGAAAGGTTGGGAAACACTGGTCTAGTGTTTGGCATCTCATGACTTGCTTCCATGGGATGGGACACTGAGTTCTTGGTACACTTGGGAGTTTTATATGTGCTTGGATCTTTCCCCTCCTCGTTTTCTGGCTATGAGCTCCCAGCGCGATGGGAGACAGCCGTAAATGCTATCGAATCTCATGGAAAGTAATACTAACTCTACCCAGACTGTATCGTAATTAATTTTACGTTCCTTGAGCTGGCAATGCTTGGAAACGACTGTCTTAATGAAGGCGATATTTCAGTGCTTAGGTAGCAAATAACATCCGCCAGGCGTACGTAATTCACGGGGATCCTGTAATAACAGTCAATCGTTGGTGTATAATTGTAATTCAAATTAATGTTTAGTATTAGCGTTTCTCTGGCTAAATCGATATTCCTCCCCTGTTATTCTAACATAATACATATTATTTTACTTTAACGTAGAATTACCCTAGCGTTCTGCCGTCGGACGCGTAATACAACTTTATCGAAATTTCGGTTCGCGGGGATTACTAGCGCGCGTAGAACCGATGCCAGCGGAATTAATTAACTTGGAATTAGTATAATAGCGCTATGCTTGGGTCGTTTTCCTACGAGCTCTCCAGCACTCTAAACACCCGAAGTCGTACCATAGGAACCGATAAGAAGCAGGCAGCCAGTCGGCGTTAAGCACGTGTGAAATCTGCGAACAGTTTTCGATGTAATGCAAAAAGTTTGGTAGCAATTAGTTTCTCGTGCGAGCCCGTGCGATCAAAATGATCAGCGCTCTCTAGCATCGTAGCCTGGGACGGAATGATAACGTTCGATCGAACGCGAACGGTTCACCGCTGATTTTATTATCGGCGGGACAGCGGATTCCGATATTAACTAACGCGCATTCGAGTGGCCAGAAATTTCTGGCGGCAATTTAGTCGAAATTCCGGACATTTGGCTAATAACGCTTGATAACAAACACGGCATTATTACTCTACCTTTGACGATGTGGGCTGTGTGCCTGTGCTTCAAACGTGGCTTCGCGTGTACTGGCTATTTCAGAAGGATTTCAAGGTAGAAGCGTTGAAACAGAATCTATTGGTTGTTCAAGGTAGCTTGACAAAGCTACCCTCATTATTCCAGCTTTCATATTGCTGCGAAAACTGATAGAGAAATAATCTCTCTGTCTGAACCCTCACATCCGACGCAACTTCTGTTAATCGTTACTTGCTAGAGGCAAGGGTGGATATGTGTATAGGCTAAGTAGGTTGTGCAGCCTAGGGTGGCAAATTTTTGGCGAAATAAATTGAGAAAGGTTAAACACAGAGGCTTGCGACAGTTTTAAAAACTTTTAATTTTTTGTTTGTTTTTATCTAGCAGATTAGGAATAACTCATATGTGAGTTGTCATGTTGATTTCATTTTTAAATTGCTTCAACTCTTTTAAATTAAAATATTTTACAATATTTCACAGAAAGGACCGCCTGGGGGCACGCAATCTTGCCATCAATCTCAGAGCCACTACTCTGAGAAAATAAGGATTTCAGATTTCAAACCACAAGTTCAAACTGCGGGTGGGGTAGCGTGGGGCTGAAAGTCTCGTTTTTCGTATAAACCTACAGTGCGTAACGAAAATATTCGGACGCTTTGTAAAATCGTGTAACTTTTTTAAAATTAATCCAAACCACTTGAGTTTTCTTAAGAAGCTGGAAGGATTAGTTTGTTAAGTGACGTGTGTCGCCGTTTGGATAAAAACGCACTTGGTCGAAATAGCAAAAAAAAAATAGTAAAGCTTGTTTTTTAATCGCGAAATTCCCGAAGTCAGCGATTTTCGCCTTTATTCTACGATCTTTAAGCGTTTTTAGCTCAGAGCAACGTTAACTCAGTTTGATGAAATTTTAGGCATGCTGCAACTTACTTAGATCTACAAACGGGTTTTTTTGAATTTCTATTACAGGCTCACAAAAAATGTTTAAAAAACGACCTTTACTATTTTTTTTTGCTATACCGACCAAGTGCATTTTTTTCAAACCGACGAATCACGTCACTTAGCAAACTAATCCTTCTAGTTTTAAAAAAAAACTCAAGTCGTTTGGATTAATTTTAAAAATGTTATGCGACTTTAAAAAGTATCCGAATATTTTCGTTACTCACTCTATGCAAAATTTAGTAATAACAATCTAGAGATAAACTACAACTATTATGCTTTACTTTTACAAAGTTGGTGGTTAATAGTGTTATTTTTTGTTGAGTTATATCACAAATTGTGTGCTAATTAAAAATGCACTTTTTGCCCCATGCCAATTTTTTTATATACAATATTGAAAGGAAATACGACGGCAACCTTTTTTTAAATAAAACAATGAAAATACAGGACACACATTCAGCTTGAACAAAAAATTGCACAATAATCTTGGCTCAACATAAAGATATAACTCACTTTTAAGCACTGTAGCCTTATTTCTTAAACTCAAATTATTTTAATATCAAAAACAGGAAAAAAGATATATAATTTATGACTTTACTAATTGGTTTACTTCAACACAGACAACCACTCTTTTTAATATTTTAACATGACTTCTTTAAGAAGAAATAAAAATATAAGACAAAAATATAAGTAACAGACTGTGAAACTGTAGTTTACTTCGAATAACACAACAAAAACGACGTGCTTTTTTCGCTTCTTGACGTGCATAATGACAAATGCGTCATATGACACGCACGAAAGCCCCAAAACGACTGGCGACTCTGCGGTTCACCACCCCATTACTCTTTGCCATCAACCTAGTCATGCTGCAATATTCAATCGATTCTTTGCGACTGGAGATTTTGCATTCGGGACTTTCAGCCCTACTATAAAAGCTTACACTGAGGATTGTATAAACAATAGTTCTGTCGGACTCGACTTAGAATTAGCCATTCTTCTTCTCCCGGCAAGTGTGGCGGCTTCCAAAGAATTGCGAACCTTTTTGCTAGGCACCTAGTGCATACAACGGTCTATGCTCAACAACGTCGATACTTTCTAGCGAATTCTTACGTAGGAATCAGCCGCGATGGTTTCTCTCCGCGACGCTAATTGAAACGTTCCGCGGGACGGACTAATTGCCGCTGTATCTCGCGGCGGGTCGCAGCCGCGTAATTGCATAAGCAGTTTCGTGCCGAACGTTGAGCAATAACAACGAGTGTGCCGCCGCAATAGAATATCTCCCGCCGCGATCGGCAACATTTGCAGAAAACACGGAGGCACGAAAGGTTCAACTGGCAAGCCCCTTCGCCGCCCCCGACGACACAAGCGTACGAAAACCGATATTAGGGGCTCGAAAGATCTCCTTGTCGATCGCGACAGGACGATACCCAGTCCCGCTAATTGGCCCTCTTCGACCGGGTTACTTCATTTTTCCATCGAGTGGCTAGCAATTTGCCTCCTCGAGGGTTGCCTCTGCTAGCGAACCTCGACGCGGGCAAGTCAAAATCGTGCAATGCACTCGAATCGTAGATCACTGGAATTTCCTCTGCTACAAATAAGGGGCTTCGAGTCTGATTCCTTAGGGATCGCTTACAGTACCATTCAAGGTGCGATACCGCGAAAAACGAACTATTATTAGGCGAATTGTATAGTGTGTCTTTGTACTCGGTAAAGACACCCTTGGGACCCACTATTTTCTCTTTAGCAACGAATCAAGACATTCCAGTCCACTTCCTCTGATAGTTTGATATCTGAAACACGTATGAAACTTGAAGCAACGGTCCCGCACCCACCGCCGTCCCGGCCACGAAAAAATCGAAGGCGAAGCGGCGCGTCCGTTTCCATCGACCAGGGAAAAGGCCAGCCGCTGCACAGTGCGTGTTTTTCGCGTTTCCTTTGCACGGTTTTAGCCGGACGGCACGTAGAGGCATATGAGTATCGACGTTATCGAGTGGCCACGCCAAAGGAGCTCCAGCAACGCCGGGACAAATACGTTTCGAGGCACGACGACGATCGCGGGGCGGCATTTATTATTCAGCGGCTGGGAAGGGTCCGCCCTGGCGCGTGTGTGCAGTGCGATCGTAGGTAAACGTCCCCGGGAACGTAATGTGGGCTTTACTTTAACGATTAGGTTTTTCGCGAGCATGCAAGGGCGACGGCGCCCCGTGTGCACACTCGTCGACGTCGCGCGCGCGAAAGAACGGCTCACTTGGAATTGATTCGGGGAATAATCAATGCGGGCCTAACGTCGTTCACTCGCCTACGGGCCGCCTTCGCTTCTCCTTTTATCACCGCGAAACGGCTGCATCGGATCATTCTTAAATGACGCGGCAAAGTGTTCACTGACTTTTCTGCAGAGATGGGCGATAAATTAGTTGAAACAAAAAATTGTGTACGAGATGGACAAACAATTATTTGAAATAAAAAATTGTGTACGAGATGGGCAAAAAATTATTTGAAATTAAAATTTATGTACGAAATTTTTCTTTCGAGTAATTTTTTGCCCATCTCGTACACAAATTTTTATTTCATATAATTTGTGTACGAAATTTGTATTTCAAATTATTGTTTGCCCATCTCGTACACAAATTTATATTTCAAATAATTTTTGTACGAAATTTTTATTTCAAATAATTTTTTTGCCCATCTCGTACACAAATTTTTATTTCAAATAATTTTTGTACGAAATTTTTATTTCAAATAATTTTTTGCCCATCTCGCACACAAGTTTTTATTTCAAATAATTTGTGTACAAAATTTTTATTTCAAATAATTTGTGTACAAAATTTTTATTTCAAATAATTTGTGTACAAAATTTTTATTTCAAATAATTTGTGTACAAAATTTTTATTTCAAATAATTTTTTGCCCATCTCGCACACAAGTTTTTATTTCAAATAATTTGTGTACAAAATTTTTATTTCAAATAATTTGTGTACGAAATGTTTATTTCAAATAATTCTTGTACAAAATTTTTATTTCAAATAATTTGTGTACAAAATTTTTATTTCAAATAATTTGTGTACGAAATGTTTATTTCAAATAATTTTTGTACGAAATTTTTATTTCAAATAATTTTTTGCCCATCTCTGCTCTTCTGCGTACCCATATCCCGAATTGGAAAACGAGAAAAGCTGAGTAGGATTAAAACATCAGTCGCAAAAGTCTCTCGCCTGTAATGGTACTCTGAGTAGGTACTCAAAGTAGAAAATTTTTATAATGAAATTTAGGTAAATCGGCGGTAGAACTCGCGGGCCAACAGCCACCTGTCGCGAGCGTACGTGTTGCAAAGGTACAGTTTCGTGTCGGAGGGGGTTGCTTCCAGTCGATTTTCGCGGTAATCGTGGCGATTGTTTGGCGCGCCTGCGCAGGCGCTCGAGCATTGAACAGATGCGCGAATTTTCATGGGCGGCACTATTGAATATTTGATGAACATCGATGGCATCGTTTTGCCTAACATGCCATATCCCGAATACAGTGCGTGTCGATCGATGGAAACAACATTTTGTTCGGCCGCGGATATCGACTGGCGGTCGGGTCGTGGCAGCGGCCGGAAGGAGGTCCTGTCCTTTAATCTTCCAAAGGGAGAGGGTGGGCAAATGTTCCCGGCGGAATAAATTTAAATATTAAGTTTAATCTCAAATTAAATCTCTGAACAACATGAATTTCAAGTCGACTGTCCCTTGTCGGAGGCCGAGGGAACACGGGCGAGCATCGCGTCGCGGAGAGACCGGCGCGTTTTAAGTACCCGGGAACGCAGAAACTGGGAAACTTTTCGGTGTAGTGGGAACTTATCGAACCTTGAAACGAGATGGTCGATTTAAAGCACTTTCACTATTCCTCCCGAGGTTAATGACCTAAAAGAACGGGGGATTGAGTCGCATCGGTTCTTCGTCAAAGCTGCCATTCGCAGGAATTTTCTGCAATACACACTCGGAACAGTTCTGGTACATCGAGGCGAGGTGCTCAACCTACCAGATCTTGACCTCCCTGAAAAGTTGCGGAAAGGCAGAGTTGGCAACCTCGTTCGAGCGTTGTAAAGGAATTCTCGGTAGTCCTTTATGCCGGAGGATCAGCTGCAGGATCTTGCGCGAAAATTTCGAAAAACACGCGTTCCCCGTCTGCCAAAGTCTCGTCGCTTGGAATAAAAAGTGTCACTAACCAGCGCATGGATAGAGATTCACAGAAACGTTGGCGCGGCATGAATTATGGAAACGGGCGGTTGGACGAAGGACCTTTTTTTTTCGTCGACCGTGCATGCTGAATGCACGTAATAGCGGGGGATAGAGCAATAGGCGATTCGTCCATGGCCCTGGGAGGTGAGTGTACAGCTTAATGATCGTGGATAGAGGGATTTGCATAGCCACACAGGGATGCTTCGGTCAATCAGTGGCCCTGTGAGGGGCTGTCGTTTGTTTTCGTAGTTGTACACGGTCATTGAGGAATTCGCAGCACTTCGCGTCTCTTCTGCGCTTCCCTTAGAAGTCTCAAGTGTCTCAGACTATTGGGATTCAAGCTAGTCGCATGCCTAGTCGTTGGAAGTGAGCGTCGAATATCTGTAAGGACGTTCTGACAATCGACTTGGACTCCTCTGAAACAATCAGTCCCAATTCGTCGAGTCAAGTGGAACACCCTGATTACCAGAGCACCTTCATGGTGCTTTCATACACCTTGGATCCCGGAATCTCCTACACAGAGTAGCTTTTTATGGAGATACAAATAGAAGCTACTGCACGGAGAAAGCAGAACTTAGTTGCAAAGTGTGCCCTATGCTAGTGGAGCTCTCCGAAACAATCAGTCCCAATTCGTCGAGTCAAGTGGAACACCCTGATTACCAGAGCACCTTCATGGTGCTTTCATACACCTTGGATCCTGGAATCTCCCACATAGAGTAGCTTTTTATGGAGATACAAATAGAAGCTACTGCACGGAGAAAGTAGAACCTAGTTGCAAAGTGTGCCCTATGCTAGTGGAGCTCTCCGAAACAATCAGTCCCAATTCGTCGAGTCAAGTGGAACACCCTGATTACCAGAGCACCTTCATGGTGCTTTCACACACCTTGGATCCCGGGATCTCCCACATAGAGTAGCTTTTTATGGAGATACAAATAGAAGCTACTGCACGGAGAAAGCAGAACTTAGTTGCAAAGTGTATCCTATACTAGTGGAGCTCCTGAAACGTGAACATATCCGGACACCGGGGAACTCTGCGTCGCTACTAAAGCGAATTTCACGCGGACGATCAGCGGACAAGGGATCGCACACTGTGTCCAGATATTTCCAGGCATCAAAGATGATGTGAGCCAGGCGTTGCGTATGAAGTCGTGCCGGGCCCAGCCACGGCGATTACTGAAATATTAAGAACGTGCTTAGCCACAGCGTGTCTATTATTAACCTCAAAGGGAGCCTGTCAACGCGGACTGCGCGTAAATACCGGCTTAATATGTTGGCGGTGACAAACGTGGTCCTCTCCTCGGTACGCCAGAAACGTGGGATCGCGAAGTTTCAAAGGGAAGTCAGTGTCTTTCCCGGCTTCTGGGATCCCAACAAACCGGCCGAATTGCGGGCCGCGAACTTATTGGCGATGAGCGAAGCACAGCAATGATGTCTGGCAGAGATTGTACCAGATCGAGTGGATCCTCTTGTGGGATCGAAGTTCGGCTACGACTGTCAAGATGGATATTTATAATTGTTTATAATTCGTGACCGTTATGGCCTACCCAATAGCAAAATTCCTTACGGTGATCCCATCGAGTCAAGACGTGGTCTTCGGAATCCACTACGCTTTCCGCCCACCCTGTGGCCCGCACGGTGGTTTCCTAGGGAGGAACGATGCTCACTCCATCTTGCTTGGTTTAAACGCTGCTATAGAGGAGGCTCTGAGGCGCAGCGCGTCAGTTGGACCTTTCAAAAACCGACACTATCTCTCAAAGATGGAGGTGTTGGAATGGCAATTTTGGGACACCCTGTATCGACTTAATCAAGTAAATTTCCGTGGCCTCGAGTACGTCGCACTCGCTGATGGTACAGCAAAGGAGCTGGCAGCTTGGTCAAAGGTAAAAGAATCTCGGGTGGTATGGCCGACCTCTATCGGCAGAGGGATCTGAAACGAAAGCGAATTTATGCATCGGTGCCTCGGAGGAATATCCACGCCGACGAAAATGTTCCCCAAGTCACGAAATAACAGAGGTGAGGTTCGAGAACCGGTTTCAGGAAGGAAAACGATACGCAGCGCCGCGTTAAGGGGTTAATACACTGCCTGAAAAGTTGGTACCGCGAGAATGCCCGGCGAGTTTCGAGGGAACCGACCGTTTCTTCATTTTTCTCTTTGCTTTCGTAAAATTTTTCTTTGCAAATTACATTCGAACGCTGTTACCCGAGTCTAGAATTTGGAACACCTAAGCTCGGTTTAATTTTACTTAAATTTTCGTGACGTTCCACATAATACTCGATGAACGAAACAGCAAACTCAGAAGACACAGGGTTCCGCAAAGGACGTTTACCGGCGTCTACGGTGAAATTTCACCGGAAATCGCAGGCGGAAGTCGTCGTTAGTATAATAACCGCGACGAGGGGGGAAAATAACCGCGAGCGAACAATCGGTTTCCCGATCGTCGACTGAACACCATGTTTTCTAATATTCCTTCGCTCGTAACAGGCTTTCGGTGTGATTGCCTCGTGCCTCGTCCCCCCAACGGCGAATGATGGATTGACGAAGGTTAATTAGTTACTGGGCGTTGCGCCGAACATCCGCCGCGGTTTCCTGCATGCGATTAATTAGATTTTCGCGATTTTGAGGGACGATCGCTTGGAACGCCGGCCGAAGACGTTGGGTGGCTTGAAACCCGCCGAAGCTTAAGTGCGTATTTCCATCCTCAAGCATAATTAAATATCGTGCGGGGAGCGTTTAAAACTATACACCTCCTGCCCATCAACTTCAGTTCCAACCCCTTCAACTTTCCGGCTCCTCGATATTTCAATTATTTTTTTGCGCGTCCTTGGAAAGTTCTCCTGTCTGCAGGAGCTAGCACGCGGGAAGGTCTTTCCCCCGACAGAGAGATCATTTCCAGTCGTCCCGTCGGCTTAAAGGGTACGTAGATCCGAGGCGCACGCGTGTGCCGCAAATAAGCGTCGATAAATCCAAGACGTAATACAAGCGAGTCGGCCGCGGGGCAACTTAATCCGGGGCCAAATTAAATCGCGGCCCCGACAAATCTGTGCTTTCCGAGTGATTTGTGGCTCCGTTTGATGCCGCCCCCATATCGGAAATACCTTGAACCGTTCGTGGCCCAGCCCACGGGTGCCGTTTCCCGGACCAGCTCGCCCTGGTGTCCTCATCCTCACTTGTCTTTTCACTACAGCGACCCTTTCTTTGGTATCGGTTCGGTGAACAAAATTTTTTGGGAAATGATGCACCTATTAGGTGGCTGATTTCTTAAACGGAGTTCGTAGCTTGAAGAGATTGTAACAGGTTTCATCCGTGGAAATATGAATGTTCCCTTAAAATTCGCGAGTGAATTTCGCGTTCGAACCTTAGTTCCTCGCGTTCGATTCTCCACCGAACATGCGTATGTTCTCTTTGGAGAATGCAATGGACAGGAGGGGAAACGAAAATAAAAGAGGCGAACGCACACCTGGCGAGGTCCGTGGAATTTCTATCGAGGGTTCCGCGTGTCTGTTAACGTCTCCTCGAGCTCCGGCGGATCGCGACGCAACGCGGATCAATACCCCTTAATGGCGGACAAATTGTGAACGTTGACAGGGGAGATTGAGGCTGGCCGTTTCATGGCTGAACCGAACTTCGCTAATTGCCAGGGATAATCGAAGTTAACGGTCCCTGGGAGCGATTTTAACGGTCGCAGCGCCGTTGGGATTCTTCGCGGTGAGATCATTGCGCGCGCGCGCGTGCTTGTCCGTGCTTCGAGATGCCTTGTTTGCATCATTTTCCACGTGCCACGCGTTTCCCAGCTTGTTCAGCTGCGGCATCCACTGAGGGATTAATTAAGGATCTTAAGAAACTTATAGAATAACCTTCGACCCTCTGGGAAGACGGTCATCGCCGTTCGTACGATGCTTTCTGTGGAAAGACATTCACACATTCAGTTATTGCGATATTATTGTGATTATTTTATCATTAATTGTCTTTATTACTAAAAAAAGAGGGGCTGCAGTGCACTTCGCTGCCCCAACACCGTTGGGAGGCCTAATCCTGGAACTAAAATAGAGAAAGCAACAAACATAACAATAACTAAAAATAAATTGAAGTAAAAGTAATCTTAAGACTTAACGCTAAAAGTGACAATAATACAGAAAGCAAAGTAAAAGGTACAAAGTAAAGTTGAAAAGTAAAGTTGAAATCTAAAGTTGAAATCTGAAGTTGAAAACTAGAATTGAAAACTAAAGTTGAAAACTAAAGTTGAAAACTAAAGTTGAAAACTAAAGTTGAAAATTGAAGTTGAAAATTCAAGTTGAAAATTGAAGTTGAAAATTGAAGTTGAAGACTAATGTTGAAAACTAGTGTTGAAAACTAGTGTTGAAAACTAAAGTTGAAAACTCAAGTTGACAAGTAAAGTTGACAAGTAAAGTAAAAAATACAGTAAACAGTGAAGAAAACAGTGAAGTAAACAGTGAAGTAAAAAGTAAAGCTGAAAAGTAAAGTTAAAAAGTACAGTAAAATGTAAAGTAAAAAGTACAGTTGAAAAGTAAAGTAAACTGTGAAGTAAACAGTGAAGTTGAAAAGTCAAGTTGAAGAGTCAAGTAAACAGTGAAGTTGAAGAGTGAAGTTGAAAAGTCAAGTTGAAGAGTCAAGTTGAAGAGTCAAGTTGAAGAGTCAAGTTGAAGAGTCAAGTTGAAGAGTCAAGTTGAAGAGTCAAGTTGAAGAGTCAAGTTGAAGAGTCAAGTTGAAGAGTCAAGTTGAAGAGTCAAGTTGAAGAGTCAAGTTGAAGAGTCAAGTTGAAGAGTCAAGTTGAAGAGTCAAGTTGAAGAGTCAAGTTGAAGAGTCAAGTTGAAGAGTCAATTTGAAGAGTCAAGTTGAAATCTAAAGTTGAGAAGTAAAGTAAAAAGTAACGTAAAAATTCAAATAAAAAGTGAAGGTAGATATGTCACTCCCATTTCAATTACGGTAATTGACATTGATTCAGGTACCGGAAAAGATTAATTTGCTTTCAAGAGACGAAGTAGGTACCGTTAACGGCGGTGTACTATAACCACTCTCGTTTTCGACGACGGCAGGGCGCGTCCGTTTATTCCGCTGAGCCGTTTGAAAAAATGTTTCGGCGGTGTTTCTTCTCCTGCCGTCGAGCCCGACGGGAGGAATTAAAATTCATGGGCGCGCAGCTACGTGGTCGGTAACAACCGTAGACGGGGGAAAAGAACAGGTAGAGCGGAGGGGCGGAAGGGCAGAAAAACAGTTCTCCCTTGACAAGCTTTTTCTCTCAACAACTTTGTCGCGTTGCAATAGCAGCAGTTGAACAACGATCAACTTTACGCAACAGCGAACCGCCCGCCCAATATTTAGCGGCCGCGACGGTTGTTTATCCGACGCGGAACGAAGAAATCGCGCCGCGTCGACTCTCTCGAGGCGGAGTCGAAATTAAAATCCCGATTAAGCAGCAGGGTGAAGTAGGAAGACGCGAAGATGAACGCACGATTAAAATGTTTTATTGCCGGGGAGATTTATTGCGTGCAACGCGTCGTAAAACTTCCCTAATAAATTCCGCATTTTCATAATCACTGTTATATATGTACATCCTCTTGACTCGGTAAGAAATTCAATTAAATATCAACCGCTCGTTCGTCGATGAGCGTTAACTTTTTTTCCGCCTCGTAAACTTCCTCCCGACGCGTCGGGGGATTTACGTTCCCGTTGCGAGCGCGAGCGCGACGAGGCTCTCTGAAACGGTTCCTCGGCGAGGCGTTGAAACATTGATGAAAACGTCGGTAAATTATTCGATTAAAACGATTCGTGGGGTGGGCAGAGGGGTGCGGCAAGGCATGTCCGACGTTTTTCTTTCAAACGGCAGCAACGACCACACGTGGCCGGCGTGTACACACGCGCGTGCGAACGTCAAAGCTCGCGCGCAGGGTAAACCACCCCCTGGGCTCGGTGGACCCGTTTCACTCTTGAAGCCCAGAGGTCTGCGGGGCACGTCGGTATCGTTTGCTTGTAAAAATAGCATCCGCCTAACGGGGATTCGGGAAAAAACTGCCGGCTCGAATTAACGGTCCACTCGCCCTTAATCCCCGCGACGATATGCTACTGGTGTGTCCGCTTCCCCGTCCTGTTGCCCGTTTTTCCTGTCGCCCCTTTTTGGCTGTTTCATTAACGTCGGCCCTGGTCTTGCGCGCAACTTCGTGTTGATTTTTCTTTGCGCCAAACGGATCGAGACGGACGAGGGGTCGCTATCCGTCGATCCGTCGAATTTACGCTCCTTCCCACCCCCTAGGGCCATGGACGCCTGCTTCGTGGAACAGGGCGCTGCTCGTAGCGATTCTGTCTGAAGGGGAAGCACCTCGACAACGTCATTATTTTAGGACACTGTGCCTTCAGAGTATCCTTTATTGCCAATTTCTCATAGATCTAACGAGCCACAAAAAGGAGCGGGTCTTCCAAAATTGTATAAATTCGTACACTGTGGGACCCTCCGCAAAGTGATCGAAAGCATTTCGAAGCTCATCGCTGTAACACCTACCGCCCTAAACCCGAAGAAGATGTGTATCGGTCGCAAGCGTTCAGGTCTTGATTTGCCCGAGACTCCAGTCGATGTTGCTCGACCTGCCGCCGATGGTCCTTTAAAATTCCTGGGCGCAGACGAACGGGCGTTCTGCAGCTGGCCGTCCCGCGAGCTGGGCGCGCTCGACTATAATAATAATCCTATTTTGCGGCCACGAGCCGCATAGCAAATAGCACAGCGATGTAAATTTCTCCGCTAAGTGTGGGTGGTTCGTGGGGTGCGACGTTCGGTTCGGAAGAGGGGGGGGGGAGGGTGCAGGGGAGTGCTGGAGTTCACGTGGCCCTTCTGTGTGCGCGCCACCCCGTGCACGGGGGTTGGCGGGTGGAATCGAGTAACAGCGGCGACAGTGTCGGAGTAATGGAGAGAGACAAAGGGATGGAGATACAGCGAAGGTAGAAGGAGATATCGTCGGAGCGAGAGGCAGCGAAGGGTGGCCGGGCTGGCGGCGAACAGGTCAGGGGTCGCTCGAACGGGGCCCGGGGGTGGTTATACCGTGTACCCAACCTAATAACCACGATCAGCCGTCGCTTATGTGTACCTAATATATCAAATTATGGCGGCGTGCCTTGAATGACAAACCACTGTGCGCGCTAGACGTAGAAAGAGGGTGCGGGGAGGGCCACGGGGTGGGGGATGAATTCCTGGACGTCGCGAACGTTGATTCGGTTTAAAACCGAGCTCCTTCTCTGTGGCGCCTCGTGAAGCTAGATAGGCCTCTTAGTCCAGTGAAAGTAGGATCTGTCTACGGAATAAATCTCACCAAGCTAAATTTTGGTACGAGCCTTTATTTGGTCGTTGTAAACAATATGTCAAGAATCTCCATCGATCCGATCGCTGCTAAAAATTTTACAGAGGGTTGAAAACAAAATGTTTATCGCGAATATCTCGTTATTTAGTAGTGTTGAGACAAAAACAGTTAGGAAATTCTCTACAAAAAAAGTCATATGAGTTTTTCTCGTAGGAGTAACGATTTTTATGTATGCCGGGTTTCCAAGTTTCAACTCCCCTGCATTTGACAAGGGAAGATTGCAAACCGTGAAATTAAAAAAAGTTATGAAACTCTGTAAATATGTAGGGGTAGTATAATAACTATTTTTATCGCAAAACTAATAGATAAGAAGATATTCGCGAAAAACTGTTGCTTTTTTAACCCTTTGTAGAATTTTTAGGAACAGTTGGATCGATGGGGACTTTTGACATATTGTTTAAAACGACCAAATAAAGGCCCATACCAAAATTTAGCTTGTTGGGAATTTATTCCGAAGGCAAATCCTAATTTCACTAAACTAAGTGTATTATTGCTCGAAAGCGAAGAATCCACCCCCTCGAAAATTCAATTTTTTTTAAAACTTTGGGGATATGTAGAGGTTAATATAGGTATGTATTATAAAATTTGTTTGTTTGCTGCCCAAATTCTCTCTAGGGGGGTGAAATTGACCCCTGAAAATCCGTTTTTTTTTTCGATTTTGCGTTATACCTCGCGAACCATAAGAATTGTAAGAACTATAACTTACCAAATGATAGTTCTAATTAAAAGAAGTAACTTTTTCCTAAACACTTTTTTTCTATCTCTTACAGTTCGCGAGTAATAATACAAAATAAAACAAAAACCAAGGGTCAATTGCAACCCCTTGAAGTGAATTTGGGCAGGAAACGAAATTGCGTTATACTCAGGAGGACTCCCCCTACATATTTACAGAGTTTCATAATTTTGTAAATTTCAGGGTTCGGGAGCTTCGCTTGTCAAATGTCTGGGGGTTGAAACTTGATAACCCGACATACATGAAAATGGTTACTCCTACGAAAAAACTCGTACGACCTTTTTTGTAGAGAATTTCCTAGGCTATAAATTGTATAATAACTATTTTGTCGCAAAACTACTAGATAAGGAGATATTCACGAAAAACTGTTATTATTTTATTCAACCCTCTGCAAATTTTTTAGCGGCACTCGGATCGATGGGGACTTTTAACACACTCTTTAAACAAACCAAATAAAGGCCCATACAAAACTTTAGCTTGCTGGGATTTATTCCGCAAATTGGGCAGATTTCCGTCTAATTTCACTGGACTCTCTGTACACTTCGCCACCTGGCTTCGTCTCCGCGCTCGATTATACAGATTTCTTTTGGTGACTCGTTAAGGCTTCTTCCATCGTTGCTCCGCGCTTCTCCCACTCGATCTACGCTAGTTAATTTCTTGCGCGTGCGATTCCAATCGCCGCGTACGGAGAAAAGGAGAATATCGATAGTTTCGCGGGCCGGGAACCCCTTTGCAACTCGTCGAATTCTAATTACCCCGTGGCATTCCGACGCGAGGTCCACGTAGCCTGTCTTTGTACGGTCATTGAATTATAATCGGTCTCCCGAAGTTTCGGCCTCGCGATTAATTAATCGCGACGCTCGAGGATCGTCCGCCGTTCCAGGCCGTTTGCTCGTTCCCAGCTTCCTTACGGGGTCAGGGAATCCCGATTAAAAACAAATGCGGCCGCGCATGAATTATGTAAGAAATTGGCGGACCGAGGTGGGGGAGCCCGATTAATTGGCAAATACGACGGACCACCTTCTCGTAAACGATCCTCGCTAACGAGCTCTGTCTCGAATTTTTCGGACCCTTCTTGCGGCTGCAGTCGCCATGTTTTTACCGGACAATGCTCGCGACCTCGTGTCCGAAGGACTGAAAAGGTGTAGGCACTGTATTGTAATTTTGTAAGACCCTCTTCGGTGCTTTCATCATGTCCGGACAGATAAATCATTAAGGATCAGAGGCGAGGGAAGAATCGTTCAAACTTCCACGCTGCTTCTCGACTACGTTTAACGATACTCCGGCTACTGTTTACGCAGCTCACCACGCAATTTAAAATCCTTCAGCGAGCTTCGCATAATTACATCGGCCGGCTTGTTTTCCCCGTTCGCGGAGGGAAACAGTCGGCAATTGGTTTTCGCGCTCTGTAGATAGGACTTTGAAGCACGGTAATTGTGAAGAATGTTCAATTCGCAGCACATACGCACAGTGCCCCGGCGTCGAGTCAGGCCCAGAGCCTATGCCGATCGCCTTCGAGCCACTCTGCATGTTGTTATGCTTCTGAACGAATCGAACAGGCGGACACTAATTAGCGAAGGGAGCCCACGGGTGCACGGACGGCGCGCAAAAAGCGAAGCAGCCGGATTTCAGTCGCGGGTCCAGGGATTTCCCGCGACTAGAAATCGAAAAGATCCTCGGAAGCCAGCGTGTGCGTGCGCGCGTCATTATCCCCGTCGCCTGTGCGAACCCACACACCAGAGCACCGGTCAATTAAACACGAATACGCGCGTCGCTGACTCGTGTATTTCCGGGGAAAGCATCGGTTTTTCTCTCTGTCTTTCGACCGTTTGATTTCAAAGCGACACACCTTTCGCCCTCTCGTTGCCGAGTGTATCGATGAGCGCGTAATTGGACGCGGCGGATAATTGTTCCGTCGTCCGCGGCGTTTCCCATGTTAGCAGCCAGTCTTTTTAGACGGAGTGCTCATTACCATTAAGTGGCGTGTTGCGCGTCGTTGCCCGTTTTATCGCAACGACCGAATATCCACCCTGATCCCCTTGTGATGGCTAGCCTTGCTACAACTACCCTCGGCCATCCCCTAATTGCCCCGACATATTTCTTTGAAGGGACGTGCGCTCCTGAAGGATCGATGGATGTTCGAGGTAGACTCGTATCGCGATTTTAGGATCGGATCGTAGTGTACTGTTGCGAAGGTATCGGGTCTTTCTGACAAGGGAACATTCCCAAGCGAAAGCAGCCCTCAAAGGTGGGGGTGGGAAACCCATTTGGTCGAATATCTGGAAAACTATCGGAGGTCGAAGAACGATTTCGACGAAGAGAGATTTCTGAACCGTCGATTTGTTATGTAATTCTCCAGAAAATTACCTTTTTTAAAAAAGGGTACAAAAAAGGGCGCCGAGTATGCGCGCGCGCGCAGACGAACGAAAAAAAAACTGTCGTAAATTTATTCATGTGCTATATTTAGAATTATAAAATTAATGGTATACAAAAATTTGCGCCGATTATAACAGTGGCTATTTATACAAACGAAAAATGTATTAAATAATATTAAGCAGAAATATTTTTATTTTATACAAATAAATATTTTAATAGCAATAAATATTTTATTCAACATATTTGGCGCTGCGAAATTGACAAATGTTAGTTGTCTTGGTTTAAATAATAAAATAAGACAAGACACCACTGAGACAAGAACGAAAGAAAAATATTAATGAAATTTGTACATATTTATTCAGTTTTACAACACCAATTCGGAGCGCAGCGCCAAGTATTTTGAATAAAATATGTATTGCTATTGAAATATTTATTTGTATTAAATAAAAATATATCTGCTTAATATTATTTTAAAAAACGTAATTTTGTGGAGATATCACATATTTTGTAGTGTTTATTGGTGACTGGAAAATTTTTCCACCCCCTTGGGGTTAATTTTTTTTTAAATATATTGTATTACCATCGAAACTACGCACGCCTGCAAAGCTTCAAGACAATTGGTTGGGTGGAATTGGTTTAAATTTGAGTTTGCAGATGTGAACCAAACATACAAGAAGCAAACAGGATCGAAGCTGAATAAAATCGTTTAATTAATATAATACTATGTCAAAATAAATTTTTTTCTCTGACGCAGATCACACTGCATCATCTTCTGCGTCGATTGTCTGTAAATATATAAAATCCACATTTTACTTACAACTTAACGTAGAACTTATATAGAAATAGAGTGGCCCTTTGCTATAGTAAGTGTAGAGACTACAAAATGTGTCCGAAGGAAGTGAGAGCGTATGGCAGAAAGTCTTGTTGCAGGAAATTTAAATGCTAATGGTAATTCAGCGAAAATGAACAAAGAGATCCAATATTTTTGACGCACAATTTATTGGTGTTGGAATAAAATTAATTTAGCATGTTTATTGGTGAATTAAAATATTATTAATGGGAAGCTAATCAAATTAATGAATAGTGTGGCAACTACTGTGGATTTGAAAGTATTACGAATGTCTTTCACAAAAGATTGAAAAGAATCAAGGGGGATGCGTTTTCAACGTACTTTCTTCACTAGTGTGTCTTACTCTACAAAGCAAGCAATCCGCCATAATTTTCTTAATTCTTAATGCTGTCTTTTCACAATTTTTGTCGATTTACCTTATTCGACAAATTTCCAGGAACTTGTGCGAAAGAAGATGCTTCTCTGTCTATCTAACCTTCGCCGGACAACCTCCAAGCCTGTGCATCCCCTTCATTTCTATCGAAGCCCCTGTGTCCCCTTCGTTTCTATAAGCTCAACATAAAAAGTCTAGTAAACAATTTTGCCGACTTACCTTGTTAATTGAAACAATAATTCAGTGTCCTGTTTCAAAAATTTTGACAACTTACCTTATTTGACACTTGGCAGGTTACGAGTCATTGACGTTACGTTTGCCTTGACAGGTGTGCTCTCTGTCTGGCTGTCACGTGACAACAGTTTGTTACGCGATTGGCCGAAATCTTCATCGAATGATCGGCGTGCCTGAGAGATACTTCCTCACCCTTTCATGTTCCCCTCTTGCCCACACATGACGATAGAGAAAATCTCTTAAGGGGACCTTCCGGTCTAGAGCCCCAAAAATAGGTGATATTTAAGAATTAATTAAAGGAAAACTACTGTATATAATTTAATGGGACTTTTTGCAGTGCATTAAGGATGTCTTAAGTTATAGAAATATATTTTTTGTTTTATAATTAATCATTGCAGACGGCACTGGGGAGTCGTTAAAGTCAAGGCGTCAAAAAATTGATCCAAATCGGTGGGACCTGTATCTCCAAAAATTATTATCCGATTCGACTGAAACTTCTTTTATTATTTTGAAGAATACATTTCTGGCTAGAGGAGAAACCAGAAAAAAATACAAAAGTGACATTTTTTTAGAAAATAACGACACTTGAAGTTTGAAATCACTTTTTCTCTATAGTTTTCATCATTTCAACGCCTTTGAAAATTATAAATTTTCAATTTTTGTATTTGTTTCTGGTTTCTCTCCTAGCCAGAAGTATATGCTTCAAAATAAAAAAAGTTTCAGTCGAATCGGATAATAACTTTTGGAAATACTGGTCCCACCATTTTGAGAACACTGTTTCGAGAAAAACGCGTTTAAAGTTTTACGTGAGTGCCGAGTGGCCGGGGGTTACCCATGTATTTGCCGCTACTCTAAAGCATATAACTTCGGAAATTTTACGAATTTCAATAAATCCTTCTAAACACGCATTCCTAAAAGGTTGAACATTCGAAAAATGAAAAAAATCGATTTTTAGACCGGAACCTCCCCTTAACAAAAAATTCGCCAAATTGCAACTTTGCATCGAAATATCTCAGCTCATAAGGCACGTAGGAACAAAACGAGCACACTTTTCTCATGTAAATCAAACCCAAGCTATCCATCAATACCATTGAAAACTTAATCGGATCAACCATTATTGAGATTCGATAATCGAAGGGTTCTTCCAAATCCTGCTGGGCGTAATATAGGCACGGCCGTCTCGCGCTGCGCATGAACTTAGCGCGAGACACTATCGTGTCTCTTGATGCGAAATATATAAGTGATTAAATACCTAAACACTTTACCATGGACGGTGGCAGCTGAACGGGATACCTACGTGTGAAATATTTTCGTCAGCACCACTGTCTACCAGAGTCGCACAAAAATCGGCGATTGTCACTTGGAGATGTTCCCTTGTGAGTACAGATCGAGATGTCCTTTGTCGCGGCTCCGTTTGAAGCGTGGGTATCTTCCGAGTACTTGATGCATTGATACTTTTCGTGGGTGGTGGATGGAAATCGATTCCTTGTCATTGGACGTCTTTCGCCCGACAAATAGGCTATGACTAATAAAAATCATGTTCTCCGTATCGACGTACACAGTGTTAAGTTTCTCGGCATACCCATCCATTATACTCGAAATGAAGTTCCTCCGAGCACGCACCAGGGCGTGTATCCTCTGTTACACCTCCGTGAAAGGAAATTGAATTTCTTTCCGACCGTCGGCCGACCGGCTATCGCGCAGCCAGGATAATAATGCCTGCTGACGCGCGTCCCCAACCGGATTTCACACGATTGGTCCTCGGTGGCGCTCGCCCGGGCCGCTCGGGGATCCCTTTTGAGCAGGAAATCTGTCTCATTAACAATCTAATTAATAATCCAATTACGCGGCAAGATCCGCCCTCCGGCATATTTTCACGGTAACGGGAAAACAATTCTGTCGGACGTTTCCCTTCTGGCCCCCTGGTACATACCTCCGGGTGGATAGAGAAATGGGCGGCGCGGGAGGGTGTTGCGCGGAGGCTCCCGACCGCTCGATGCCTCATCCCCCTGGAATTTAATAAGCAATTACCAGGGATGAAACGAGACGCATCTGTGTACCTGTATAACGAGAGCCGGCGCGGGGAGAAAACGGCGGGAGGGAAGGGAGCGGCTGTATGAACCCAAACAGAGGGATGAAGTGTGAGAGAGGAGGTCGAAGAAGGGGGAGAGTAAAAGTGGGGGATGAAAATGACGGAGAGGGAGCGGAGAAAGCGCGGCGAGACGCGAAGCAGCGTAGTCTGATGGAACCTCGGGGAAACAAGAGGTAGAACGCCAGTTGGTACGCGATATTTCCAATCAATTATGCTCGTCTCGCGTTATTTCTTCGCTATCGTGGCTGGATATAAAAGGAATCTCTGTTTACGGTCTGTATCTATCAACGCGACTTTGCGCGCGAATTGTAATTCACAGCGCGTGAACCTGCTAGAAGTCTTCATCTCCTAAATTGCAGGGTTAAGAGAACCATGTGGCCGGGTGATTGGCAAAGTCGAGGTGACGGATCGCGCCGCTGTTTGGAAGGGTAACGTTTAATAGGCCCCGATCAGTTTACCACGCAACCTTCCCAGGCATCCACGAGCGTTTCGTCGAGCGACAATAGCCGCCACGGGAACGGTTTTCACGCTCAGCTTCCGCCCGACGATCTCGAGTGGCGGCATTCCGAGACTTTCGATCCACCGGTGGAAATTCGATAATACGCGTTCAGGGTGCAGTCGGTAGCCCGCAAGGTTCGAACGCCACTCGAAACGCCACGCCACAGGTGGTTGCGAAGTGTCTCATCCTGCGGACCCTCAAATTTTCCGCACGCCGCGCCGATTATATTCGGATCGAGCGTTTTCTTCCGCCCCCGGGTGTCCCCGATTTCCACGCTCTCGAACGAAATTCCAGCGACGCAACCGGTGCCAGATCTCGTTCCGGCGCGCGTCTAATCCCATTGATAACTAGACGAGGACAGAGGATCCCGCCGAAATATGCTCCACCCTTTCGTGGCCCTTGCAGACGGGGATTCTCCGCGTCCCCGTCGAGGATCGCGTCCAGCTTGAAAGGGACCTCTCTGACGGCGAGGCGACGGAAAACGAATAAACATCGATTCGACCGTGTCCGTTTCATTAATTCCCAACATTCCCGAGCGTGCCGCGAGATCCCCGGATTCATACACGAGGAGGTTTCAATCGAAGCGTGTCCCGATGGGCGGAATGCAAATTGTGCGCAGGGCTCCGTGAATTTGTTTATTAAAGCACGCCGGGGCGAGGTGGCCGCCGCTGCACGCCCATCATTATGAAATCACGCGTCCAGCGCGCGGTGTAATGGAAGACTTAAACAAATACTAGTTAGGCGAACAGAAGCATGAAACCGAAAATCAATATCGATGAATATAAATGAATATTCTAAACATCATATTGCCGGGCTCCTCAGCCGTCATTGCCGGCCATCAACAAACCATTAAAGGCCACAGAGAGGTGTGCGTCAGCACCAGCTATCAATTACTCCGCGGAGCTTCTCCACCATCGAGTCGCCAATTATTCCATCAATGGCGTCAGCCTCGGTCCGAAAATCCCGTGCATTCTCCGGGGCCGATCAACCGTCAGCTCGTAAAGCAGCAACAGCACCGTCATCGTTCGAAAGGGGAGCAGAGTCATCGTAAAGGTCCGAGATCGTTCCTCGAAGCTCGTCCGGATAGATGGGATCGCAGAGGCGCGCTTTTTCCTCGCGTTAACAGTTAGTCCGCGGGTTGTGTACGAGGCGCACACGCTGCTGCCCGGCAAAAGGTGTTAATTACTATTTACCGGCTTGATTGACTCGCGCATAAATTGTCGGTCGAACCAGTTTTCGCGCGGTGACCGGCGCGGACGCGGCGTCCGGCTGCTTTCACATGGCCTGGTCGTGTTTGGGCGGCGGACGCGGGGGCGGTGGAGGCGTCGCTGGGTGCACCGGGGGTAGGGAGGATTAAAACGAGAGGGACGAGAGGAGGTAGAGGGAACTGGTTGCCGGTAGATTGTCGCTGGCAAGAGAAAAGGTGGGCTGGATGTCTGTGTGTGTGTGTGTGTGCGCGTGTGAAATCGGCGGACTGGCGGGCAGCAGCGCGCGGAGCTAGGCGAAAAGGCATTAACAGCCTCTTAACATGCAGATTGCCCCCTAAAGACTTTGGGAGCTGCTCGAACGTTGATTGGACGATTATTTAATACCTCGTCGAGAAGCCCCCGTTATTCCACGCACCGCGTGTGCCCGAGCGTGCGGATTCACCTGCGCGATCCGCTCGCTCCGGTAATTTCCGCGGCCGCGTGACGGGACGCGCTTTAAATTATGCGGCCCCGTTCCTGGTAAAGCGGTCGATACGTTTCGGCTGCGACTTCCTTTTTTCGAACGGGCTCGACCGAAACGAGGACTCGTCCCTGAGACGTCCGCGCGTGTTCTCCTTCTCGCGATCGTGGCGATCTCACGCCCTGGGATGCGTGGACAGTTGAGATCGTGACCACGATTATCGGAGGTCCTCGAAGGATCGAATGCGAGGTACTGTGCTTGAAGGTTTGGAAAATATCTGCTAAAAGAAACAACGATACGAGGGTAGCTTTCGATCAACATAACAAGGTGAATGGTCCAATTTTTGCTCGTGTCCCCATTTCTGATCATTTCGGAGTTTTCTTATTATTATAAGCGTCGCGTTTGTACTATAGTTACAGCAAAATAATTCTAAATTATTTGAACATTAGATGGGGATAAATAAAACTGCATAATATCATAGGGGAACTAATAAACTTTTATATTTCAAACTCTTAGTAATAATAAAGAATAGAAAGTAGCTGAAACTTTGGTCTAGATGAAAAATGACAGCAATTATCGATTTCGTTAAGGTGCAGGTGATTTGGAATACCGGTATTCCAATTCACCTTCACTTTATAAACTTAAAGAAAATATTTAGATAATAAAATTATTTCCTTTAGGATCTAATCAGACTGAAAAATCACAATAAGGTGAATGTCCCAATTTCTGCTCAAGTCCCCATTTCTGCTCATTTCGTATTTTTCTTATTATTATAAGCGTCACGTTTGTACTATAGTTACAACAAAATAATTCTAAATTATTTGAACATTTACGCGAGTGTTGCACGAGCTTGGGGCTAATCAAAGTGCAGCATAAGCAACGAAAAACTTTTAAAATGAGAGACTCATGATTTTTCGACCGTGTTTTAGCTGGTTATGGTAAGGAACAGGGTCAGTATTGGTACTCGATAATTAGGCAGAAAATAGTTTTTGCAGTAAAAGTTCTTATTTAATAACAAAAACAGGTACCGTATTGTCCTCTGAATGTAGATTTTTTTTACTATTTTTGATTATTTTAAGTAGAAAACACGTGATTAGGTTTATGGTCAAGTGAATCACCGTCGTGTCCGCATTTCTACTCACCAAAATTTTAGCAACGTAACCTCACAATTCAATATATGCTGTAACCTGTATTTCTATTCGAAGGCATTTTATTTTTTGTTTATCTTTATTTTATGCTTTACTCTTGTGTTATAAAACATCTCCATAAAAGACGTAACTTATTTTAACCTGAAAAGGCAACATATTACGTGAGCAGAAATTGGTACAAATGGTGAGCAGAAATGCATTACATCGCTATTTTTCGTGAGCAGAAATTCGGAGATTTAAAGCAGTATATTTAATTACAAATTACAAGTAGTTAAACATCTTGAAATATCTTTCTTAAATTATTTTCGACTGGTTGATTTATTATTAAAGAATTAATCAATCTCTCTGCAAATTTCCATCACAAACAAATTTTTTACACCTTCGTTCTAACGAGTAACCTCTTAAATGAGCAGAAATTGGGACATTCACCTTAGCGACGCGTCGTACGAAACAGTGGACGCAAGAAGGCATCCCTTCAACGAGAGAAGAGAAAAGAACTACTCAGAGAGTACGTGGAGTCCAAAAGGGAAGACTCGACTTGGATTATACGCGTTGAATGGTTAATTCGGAGCCAGTGGCGGGGGTGGGGGAAGGGTGCTTAATGGTAACGAAGGTGGCACAGGGGGAGAGGACAACGGGGTCCATGGACAGGGAGAGGCCGAGAGAGTGGACCTGGGGGTTCAATCGCGTTTAATAGCACGAAATTACACCGAAATTGGATTCTAATTTACCATCCGCGAGCCAAATGTATTCAAATTAGCCGGAGGGGAAATAACGAGTCCTTCGGCCGCAGGATTAAATAAATTTCCTTTCTGTTAATGATTATGTAGATTGAACGACATTTCTTCCACGGGATTTCGTCCCGGGACCGGCGTTGTGACTTTTTTACCAAGGGAGGACGGCGGGGTTGGTATCGCGACCGCGACGGGCGGCGGACGACGGGACGCAAAGCGTCCTCGTCAACGTAGGACGGGGGGGGAAAAGGAGAGGCGGAGGGACCATGGGACCGAATTAAGGATAATTGCCTCGCGGCGAAAGAACGAAAGAAAGGAGTCTGGCGGTTCAGGGGACCGAGGGGAATGCGCCGGAACCGGCTGGACGATATCGGACCTGGGGACGCTCGTAAAAGCTGCCGGTCACTCGGTGAATTGATTTTCGACGACACGTAAAGGTCCCCTCGATTTTTACCGTTTTCGCCCCTCTCCCTCTCTCTCTCCTCCCCTCCTGCCTGTCACCCACCACCGGCAGGTCTTTTTCCGTTTCTCTTTCGAGCCTCCCAGTGACCGCGATTTGCATTGGTGATACGCCGGCAGAGGATGGCTCACGAGGGTAGTGCATGATGTTCGGGTCACCGAATTGGTTAAAATTTTGCATACAGTTAGTGCGCGCCGTACAGAAGAATTCGCCAGAAAATTCGCTCGCTCGGCTGCGCGGCCGGGGCAGAAATTTCGGTACAATTCCTCCTATCGTGGCTATCGGCCCGGCGCGGGCGTTCGGTACCTACTCATTGTCAGACAAAGCGCGCCCGCGGCACGCGGTCGACTTTCATCGCGATACCATTTCAATAATTACATCGCAAGGACCGTCGTCGTTAATTGCTCTTTTCGCAAGAACCGGGATAACATAGCCGCCCCCCCCCCCCCCCTGGATAGCGATACACGCGCGCGCCGCTCCCGCGCGTGTATTCATTACGGTGTCTTGATGCGGTACGAGCGGTTTTATGTAACGCGAATGTGGCAATACCAATTATAAAGCCTCAACCAAGCAGTTATAGTAAATTCATTAACGAACTTTTCTCTCGGCGCTGCGGCATAACAAAAACGAATGCGAGGGCAATAATAAATGTAATGGGCTCTCGACTAGAGTACCTCGTTACTTCCACCCTTCGGTACAGAAAAAAGAATATACACGGCGCGTGTGTACGTGCAGCTGTGTACGCGCACACAAGGCGCGCACAGCTTTCTGACAAAACGGGAATGACCGTGAAACATACGTATTGTTCGCAGACTAAATTCTATACTTTTTGCGCCCCGGCGAGCCTCTCCGGGTGTATTAATTTCATTTTATCGCCAGCGCAGCGCCGCGGTATCGCCGCGAGAAGATACGTCCGCCGCGTTATTCACCATTCACGTTGCCATACACCGTGCCCATTACCATGCTCGACAGAACGTGCAGCCTCCCGTTTCCGTTTAGGAGCGTCGCTGATATTTTCGAAGGCCTGCCTCGGCCGGATCGATTTTTCGTGTACAAGATAACGCGGCTCGCAAGGACGGAGCAGGGAGGAAGGCTGCGCCGGGCCATTTAATAATAGTTTAAAAAGCGTTATCGATGCAAACTTGGCCAGGCCAATAAAGGCACACACGGGGTCGCGTGAATCACTCGCTCGTAACGATTTAATATCGCGAGTTGCCGCCGCGGCGCGGAGCAGGGCAGAGGGGCGGGGATTAATTGAAATTCGAAAAAGTGCGCTGTTAATAATCCCCCCCCCCCCTACAGAGCTGAGCACCGAGGGGAGCCGCGCAATGCGCGTTTTAACTAATGACGACTCAACGTTTTCTAAGAAACTTGCGCACGGAACTAATTGCTGGATGAATAAGAGGCATAGGGCGTTTCTCTACGCCACGTACGCGTGACTGCTTTTTATCGAGGGCCCATCGTGCTCCTCCAGCCGCGGTCGGAGCCTGCAATTCAAGCCTGTAATGGCGCTACATTATATCTGGCTGTTTTCGCAAGAAACCGCGCTTGTCCCAGTTCCAAAAGTTTGCTGCGTTTTATCGCCGCGGCGCTTGCCACAATTTCTCATAACTCAACGTTTTGCGGGTGATTCGTCAGCGACAACGAGCCGAAGAAGTTCATGGTGGCACGTACCGGGGGTGGAAACGCACTGCGGTCATCTAAATTCTCGGTTTCGTTCCATGAAATTCTAAACACTCTTCCGCACTGTCGCGATAGCTCATTTGCTGACGCGGTCGGTGGTTTTGCGCACGATTGTGCATAGTTAAATAAGGTAAATGTACCAATAACTTGCAGTCTAAGGAGACGGTGGTAAATTATAATGAATATTGTGTGTAAAATTAACAGTTCATTTAATTTGGAACTTTGTTTCATTGGTAAAGATTTTGTTGTTTCTCATCAGTACTTGTATAACAAGATTTTATTTTTTTGGTATTTAACGGAAAATAAACAAGAATATTTGTACGTGTAAATGTAGGGTGAACCAGTGAATGAACGAATTGTTGAATCTGTGGACCTTTGAGATTAATACTTGAATATATTTATGTGTAACAACAAAACAACTGGTGAAATTGCATTTAAATTTATTTTTCTTGAAATTTCTATAAAAATTAAGTACTTATTCTTATCTTAATTTAAAGAAGAAACATTTATAAAATGCAAAACGTGTAGAAGCCCAGTAAATGACCGCATACTTTTAATAAGAATTGTGCTGATTAATGTTTGCTTAATACGCGTAACTAAAAATATAGGATATTAAAAGTGCGACTACACTCCATTTGTAAACATATAATAATGTTTAAATTAATAATTGACATTTCTTTGCCTACTGGTCATTCACTGGCATGCGGTCAATTTTACTTCTTGGTTTACCCTACCAATACATAGCCAACCTCACGCGATTGATCCAACGTCCCGATTCCCATATCCCAGTACCTGGTTTTGTAATCGTGTAAAAATTATTTTAAAAACTGACTCCTTGTCTTAAATGGAAAAATCCGTTAAGGAAAATTAAGAAGTACAGAAATTTAAAATTATTGTATAAATAACCATAATAAACAGATTAGACAATAAAAGTAAAAACATTTTATTTATCTTACAAGTAATATAATTTTGTTTTATATATATTATTACAATTATATAATTATAATTTATTAAATATACTTAATTGTTTTTCTTTGTTTTATTATCTTTTTTCGGCTATTAATTTTTTAATTTCACTGTTAAGTTTTTACTTTTCCTCGGCAATAGTTTTTTTTCTTCAACTTTTTTTCTTTGCTTCATCTCTAAGTCTTTTTCTTTCTTGTATTTCCATTAGTTTTCTTAGTTTCTCCTCCGGAATTTGAATGTGATGCATCTGTCATTCTTCAGACGTTAATATCGTAGGGATCCTATTTGATTTTTTGGCTTCTTAATTTGGAATTGCATTAGGCCAAATCAAAACACTTTATACTATTAAAAAATACTCCTGATTATACACTAGTACAAGTCTTTCAGTATACTAAATCGCGACTTGCCCTATACATGGACGCTTGGTTAGTAATTGGGTCAGACACGAATATTTTGTACCGATATATAGCCACGTATTTTTTACATAAAATCTAAATGCGTAATACCGCGTTAACTACTTGCTTTAAATACTCTTAGGATTCCATACGTTATTCGTTCATATAAAGAAACCCAATATTACACTAATTATTCGCTTAACAAACATCGCTTTCTCCTTAGCAAATTTTGAAGAATATAGCAAAATTCGTCACGCGACTTTACTGTGAGATTTCAAACAATTTTTTAAGTGTTTTAAACATAATATTTATCAAAATCATTTTTAGTGTATGAAGTTTAAAGATTATATAACACAAATTAATCAATATATTGTGCCTGATTGATGTACATAGCTTAATAATAATTAATATCTGCATCAGTGGCCATGCATTGGTATATGGCTAGTCATTGGTACATTTACCTTATTGGAATATTCAGATTCATTTTTCGAAAGCGTGCCGCAGTTGCGTAACGTACAGTGCGTCGCGATGTAAACACGAGTGCAACCGCGCCGCCGCGAGATACACCCTTATCAGAGGGGTGGCACGCATTCCTCGTTACCGTGGCCTCGGCGAGCACCCTTCTTCCCTATGCCAGCACGATTCCACCCTTCCTTTCATCCCCGGCCCGTTCTCCAGTAGCATTGGCGTAGGGGAAACGAAGATAACGACGGCGTGTCCGGCAGATAGGGGTTGAAAAATGCGTGTTTTTCAGCCTGCTTCGCCACTCTCGCGATGGACACAGCTCGTGGCGAGTTTGAGTTCGAGTTGCGTGGATCGCTTGCAGGGGAATGGCACGAGTGATTAAGGGGTTGCACCACTTTGGACTTGAAAAATAGCAGCTACCTTTAAGATATTTTTTGGGAAAATGATAACGAAAATGAAAGATCTGTAACTAAGCATTTATTATACAACTATTGAAGTACGCAAAAATATTTTTGGTTGTTTCCTTCGAACAAAATGGCGTCGCTGTGACCGGTCCACGTAAGCTTCTTTTTTCAAGCGCGCCAAATTGGTGGGCATGATAACTGCCAAGCAGTTGGACCTAGAGCAATAAACCCAACATTTTCATTTTCTACATGATATTTACTCAAGAAATGTGTAGGGATTTTTCACAGTATGGTTTTTGTGAAAGTGGTGAACATTTGAAAAACAAAGGTGTTATTTTTTACCTAAAAATTTGTTACAGGGGAAAGTGGGGCATAACTGGCTGCCTAATGTATTTTTCCTGCTAGCATAAAGTCAGACGGCAGAATAAACTTTGGACACCGCTAGAAATCTTAATTGGACCGTACAGAATCAGAAAATGAGAGTTCTTATTTGAAAAATAAGCGCTTCACTAAATCCACTGTACAGTCATAAGTAATTGGAATTTTATATTTCGACTAGCTAGGCCTCATTTTTGCAACTATAAACTATTTCTTAAAGAAAGAAATTTTATTTCCATTTTTTCCATTTTCAAAGTAGAAAAGCTAAGCGAAAACCTCGAACAGTTTCTGGCATTAAATTGCCGGAATCTTATAAAATCTTTGTTCCTAGATTCCTGGGCTTCTTCCGACATCTGACCAATCGGCAGAATAGTCGAGTTTAAAACGTCTTTTCCATGAATTAAAATTTGGTGTATCGATGATGGCATAAAATACCATCCATACTCCCTAATAAAAATTTTGGCCGTTTCGAGAGAAAAAGATTGGAACTTTGATGGGTTTACGCTGCTTCCACACGACAGAACTTGTGAAATTATAAAAAATTTGTAAATCGGTAAGTTCTTCATTGACCTCTGTGATTCCCGCTTCTGTCTTCCAATTGCGGAAAAATCGTCGCGCTGTATTCCTCTCATTGGAAGTACCCGAACCTTGTCTTGGAACATCCACAGTTATACCAAGTTTTCGTAAGAAAACTAACAACAGAATTCAGTTAATGTTTAAACGAACGAAACGTAAGAAAACTAAAAAAAAGAATTCAGTTGATACTTAAACGAAAACTTGGTATAATGCATGATTTATTAATATCATCGGATCCTGTAATTTCGATTTTGAGGTCCCAATGGCCAACTCCGTCTGTTGCACTTGAAAAAGACGCAAAATATCTTTTGTTTAATTACAAACAAGATGTATAATATATGGAAGAAGACTAACTAAATGAAAAAAAAACTGATTAATAAACTCGTTTCGGAACGAAGAGTTCAGAATTTTTTTTTTTAATCCCTAAAGAAAATTCAGGGAAACTACTGTTTGACATTTTAGCAAATTTAATCCCCGACAAAACGAGCAAAAAAGATCAAAAATCGGTTGAGAATTGACGGAGATACGGAATTTTGTTCACAAAAGGGCATTTTGGAACCACTGTGCGACGGTCCCGAAAACTTCGTCACCACGCCCCAGGAAGGGCGTTGAAGGAGCTCGAAACGAAGGCAACGGCCATTAACGGGACTGTCGTTGGGCCGAAAAAGGAGAGCCCAGATACGGCGGCGTAAATTGTCGCGACACAGCTGGGGAACGTAAAGCAAGTTGCGCATCAGGCCCCAGATTCGCGGGCTTGGCGAGTCTGCACTCGTTTATATAATACTCATCGTCGAGTGAGTATTATACTCGGGCGGCTGGCGGAGAGATAAAGCGGAGTCGTTATCTCGGTTAGGGGTTTCAACGGTGACGCCGTTGGTGGAGGGCGGCGGGAGGGAGCAAAGAGGGGCAGGGAGGCTCGAAGAACGTTGCTTAAGGGTTGTGAATCGTAATGGGCTGCGCCCTCGGGCAGGAGTTGACGATGTCATTGGAATATGTAACGTTCGCCGCTCCGCTTTTTGGTTTCAGCGATAATAAATCCGACACGGCTCGGCTCTCCGGCGATTTCTCTTCGTTCCGGGGTTGATTGACAAGCGATCATTCGCGGGGCGCGTTTTCTGCTTTGATATAGACGAACGGCGCGACATCTGGCGCCACATTAGGGAGGTGCTTTAAGCCGCTTGATCATCTCCACGGGCTCGCTAACAAGTATCCGGAAAATAGAGCGAAGGATGTTATTCCTCCCTTTTCTCCCGAGTAACCTTAAGGGGGTAGTGGACTATTGGATGCATAAAATCGTTAGTTTCTTTGACGCTAAATTACTTCGATACCGAACAATCGTTATAGTCGTGCTTTTGACAATCTATTGTGGGCATCTTTGCGAGTATTTACAAGAAAAAAAATCGTCGGAATGTATAAAATTGTCGAAGTTATTAATCGTTGAAGACAGTCCTGTACAGCGCGCCGCTGCAGGTGGTGTACATAGATTCAGGCGAACCAATCAAGCGAAAGCAAAATGCTTTGAGGTGATTATTCTATACAGTAATATCTACGGTGAGCAAAATTGCCGATGAATTTGAACAAAAATTGTCGAAGTTACACACTAATCAATTTTCTTTCCACATTTTTACGGGAACAAATCGTCTTTAATCATTTATAAAATGTCTTACAAACATCCGATATTGGTGCGGAATTTCTACACGATAGAGAATGGAATTCTACAGCTCCGTTTAAAATTTTAAGTGAAAATATTCATTCGTTCAAGAGTTATGATGTACACCGTTTCTGAAAATGGTGTCTCGAGAAAATCGGCTTCAAAGTTCGGGGTGTTACCTTTATCGCACTGTGTTACGTTCGCTGCTATAACTTCGACAATTATTTGCATTTTTTCACGAACATTTGTTTAAAATGTTCGTAAAGGATAAGACGTTCAGAAGCAGTAAAATAAAAAATATCGACTTTTTTAAGCTGAAACAGTCCACTACCGCCTTAAACCTGCGGAGGGAGGGGGAGACATTTTCCAGCGGTGCTGCAGGAACCGTGAAAAGGAAGCGGCTTCGAGAAAACCTTCTCCTAGCCGCTCCAAATTTCTCGCTGGGAAATTACGCGTTTCCCAGACACCCCGACGCTGCGCTAAAATTTTAATTAAGCGCGCAAACGGATCCATTAAAAATTTCAATATTTAAGACACGCCACTCGGCGGATGCATCCCGCAGCGGAAGGGCGTAAACTTGCCGCGCAATTTCCCCCCGAAAACAAGTTGCCACGACATTGCGGGCCTCGGCTCGAAATTTTCGCGAACAACGTCGTAGACGTTCGATCCGCTGCTCGGCGGCTCCGCAGCGAATCAATTACCAGCCCCGACGATTCCTAGCGCGTGCGACGCGCAATTAACGGTTTATTAATCAGGGAGCGGTCGGTGTAATCGCGGCGCCCGAGTAATTAACGTCGCCGAACTCTGTTTGGCCGGAGAAACTGTTAAACGCGGGATGCAAATGTCCCAGTAATGACGCGCACTGACAACGCACTTTTGTTTCGCAACTTTCATTTAGCCTCCTGCTCGTTCCCTGGCGACGAGCCGTCCCTCCTCCACGACCGCGTACAATATGGGAAGTGCCTTGCCAGTCTGACGTGTACCGGGTGTTCCGCGCGAACTCTGCCTCGCCCGCTGAGATCCTTCAACCGCCGAGCTGTTCACATTTCTGCGAATCGCGCCGCGAAATGGTGGCTTGCTGCTTGAACACGATTCTTCAGAGTCTGTCGGAAATCTCGAGGATCCTTGGATGCCCAGTCCCGTGGTCGCGAGACAAAAGTCGAGCTAATTCGAGTCCCCTTCGTCCTCCATTATCCTCCTCCGAACAAGAGCCACGGACATCCGAGGATCGAGAATAATCTACTGCAAAGCTACACGCGGCCCGAAGCCCACAAATTTCCGAAAAGCCAGCGCTGCCTGACATTAGCATACCACCAGCTCTGGAACCTCGAAAGTCCGCCGTATCTAATCGAAGATCGCGACGTCCTGTGGGCCTTGGAACCGCCCAAGGGTAGCGGCGCGATAATCACTCGCCCCTTCGAATCCGCGCCATTAGGCGCACGCGATAGTTGATCCGAGGGATCCCGCAGTTAAACGAGTACATAACGATGCATCGAAAAAGGGGGACGGGTGAAGGGAGAAGGGACGAAAGACAGGGAAGCAGAGAGGGAGACGGTGGACGAGGGACCGTATCGTGGCCGCGAGAGGAGACGGGAGACACTGTCGATGAAGGAGAGAGAGAGAGAGATAGAGGGAGGGAGAGAGAGAGAGACAGCGAGGGTGGGAGGAAGCTGGAAGAAAAGGAGAGAGGTCTTTTGAATCGGAGGTAAGCGAAGGTTCGCAGGTGTGCGCCGGTGCACCGACCGTGAGACTCGACCAGTAGGAAGAACCGAGACGGTGCCACGGAGAAGAGAGAAAGGGGAGCAGCGCGGAGGGGAAAGGGAGAAAGAAAGGCTGCGAGAGGGAGAGACAGGGAGAACTGAACTGAAACGGTGAAGGGAAGGAGAGCGAGCGAGTGGGAAGCAGAGAAAGTGTACTCTAAGCAGAGAAAACGAGCGTGCAGAATAGGGACGGGGATGGGAACGGGGGCGGAGTGGGGTGGTGTGCGACATCGCCTGCTGCAAATTGCAATTTTGTTGTGAGATCATTATAAAATACATAATGCCGAGTCGCCTACTACTCTTTCCCTCCGGTTCGCGGAGCTGCAGCCCCTCCAACACACTCCCTCGACCGAACTCGCTACTTTCCTTCTCGTTTTCTCCTCGGCGTTCCAGGCAGCGCGACGGTGCCTCCCTCTGCCAGCGCACCGCCACCAGGGACTGGCTTGCATCCTCTCCCCGTTTGCACGGCCACGGGGAGAGCTTGCACGAGGAGAAAGAGAGGAGGCAGCAGCGTCTCGTTAAAAGTTTCTAGCGACGCGTATTCTTAATAGTCTGCGCGCGGACACGCCGTCATTAAAATTATAACCAACCTCCGGTGTATCACCGCCCCGGTCCTCCATCGCCCGGCACCGTGTCGCCCACCCACACCCAACCCGCCCGTTCCGCGTGTTCCATCCCCCATCGCGAGCGAGACTCGCTCGACCCGTCCGCTTAATCGAGCATCGACGAGCTTTGGGAAATACAAGCATCCGAAAGTACGGCTGGGAATTGAGCAGGGAGGTCCTCGGCGAGGGAATCCATCCCTAAAAGGGCTGCTTCCAATAAATCTTCTTGTAATTCTATTGTAGTACACGCTCCTCCACTGGGGATGCTCCGAGAGCGGCTGAAAGTATTCGCGACGAAACCGCGGTCGGCTGAAATTCCTCCGGAGTAAATCACGCTAAATGTCACCCCCATTTTTACCTCGCAGAAGCCCAATTGAATCTGACTCAACCGCGGCTATCTCTAGCAATAAAGAGCAAATGATACAAGGGGGTGAAACGCAGCTACAAGGAGTAGGAGACTATAGTGGCACGAGGACGAACGAAATGATGGGCCTGGAGTACTTAGTAGGGTAGACCAGGGCGAATCGGATCACTTTAAGTTCGACGGTAAAAAAATAATAGTCAAACATTTAAAAACTAATTTTTTATTATATATTCGTGACCGGTACACCTTTGGCTTTGAAATGAATATATAAAAATTAAAACTAAACAGAAAAATCTTACTTTTATAATCAAAAAAAGGAAAAAGTGAGAAATATCCGATTCGCCCCAAGTTTCGGGGCGAATCGGATCACCCAAGAATCTCTGAAAAAACTCAGATTTTAATAACAAATCTTTGGAATTAACTTGAAAAAGTATAATTCAATAACAATGAGAGCAATTGACACTACTTGGCACATAGATCGCAAGCATATTGTCCCTCTTTACCGCTTCTATCAGCGCAACTCTCATGGCACCACTCCTCGCAGATGTTGCACTGAATCCAATCTTCTGCAAGGGGGTGAATAAATTTTTCTCCACAATAAATACAATGCCAACGTCTTAATAGGTTGTTTATACCTTTACTTTTCATCCCTGGTGTTGCTTTATCCTTTTTTTCATTGCGAATGGGTTTTTTATTTTCTTTAATTTTTTTGAGAGTTTACATTCTTCGGTCTTTAGTTCTTCTGCTTTTTTCTTCAAGATTTTCCTTATTTTCGGGTGATGTCAAATGTAAGATTGCTTTAGCGATTGCCCGAGATCTCTTGACAGTTGTTCTCCTTGGAGGCGATGAAAGAATGTCTTTTATGGCCTCGGTGACTTCAGTGCTTGCACTAGTTGATGGTTGTGCATTAGCAGTTGTTGATAACATGCCAGTGAACTGAGTTTGAGATGCTTCATTTGCGGTGTTATCCCCGATAAATTTGTGATCTGGTATTGCATACGGATTCAAAGGATATATTCCTGTCTTCTCAAAGCCTTTTGTAGCATTCCCAACTGTAGCTGCTAAATTCCAAGCATGCTTTAATAAGCCTCCGAAGACAACTTTACTGATTCCTTTATTCGTATTTGAATGTTGCCATACCGTCGCTTGCTGGTGATAATAAGTTTTTAATGGCTTCAAATATGACACATCAAGCGGCTGGAGAGCATGAGATGTGTGCGGGGGAATCGGAACCATCTCAATTTCCAAAGATTCACACAAGTCTACCACTGCTAAGTTTGTGTGCGACAAGTGACCATCCAAAATTAAAATGACTTTCCCTTTTGTGCGGTAGCGATTGAAATGTTCCAATCACAATTTAAATGCTTCTTCGGTCACCCAACCTTTTTCAGTCATAGCAATCTGGGTACCAGAAGGCATTCCTATCATAAAATCGTCTCTTTTACGCACACCCTTAAAAAGAATAAATGGGGGTATGTATTGTCCTGCGGCGTTCATTCTCACCTCGCTCTACACTGGTCATGATCACTACAAGTGGTAGTCCAGTTTCATCCTGATTATAGATACATTCGGGCCTTCCCCGTAGATTATTATCATCGATGACCTTCTTTAAAGTCTTGTAGAAATTTGCCATTTTATCTTTTTCCATACCATTAATTCTGGTTCGAGATAGACCCTCTGGTTTTCGAATTGTTATATTCTTGTTTCTCTTCATAAATTTGTGGAACCAGTCTTCCCCTGCCATCTCTTTCTCTGTGTTAAAATTATGTTTTAAACCATGATGTCTTACAAAATCAAAAACGTACTTTCGGACATTTTTGGGTGTAACACCGAACCCGCGACTTGCTAAATAAATTAAGCGACCAGCGAACTTCTTTTCTGTCTCTGGATCCATCGTTGAAGTTACTCTCCTTTGTACACATGCGTAAGGTACATCATATATTTCTGCAGCTTGACGGGTAGTCATTTCTTTAGATTTTACTTTTATTACTGCTTCTCTCATGCTTTCTGCACACCATGATCCTCGATCGGTCTTTTTTATGTACGTACGAACCATCTCTATATAAATAATTATAATATTTATAATCGTACAAATACTCGAATGAAGAAAAGGACTGATCCGATTCACCCCACATGACGTGATCCGATTAGCCCCATATGTAAGGATTTAAAAGTGAGTAGATTACAGAAACATATTATGATACAATCGTCTAAAATATATCATACTAAATTTGAACACCACGCAGGCTAATAATAACAAACACATTTACAGATTGCATAGGTTAGATTCGGTACGAAATTGTGAAATTCGCATGCGTCCGCCTCACTGAAAATGTGTGCCAGAACGAACCAGTACCTTTAAAAAATTGACGAGCTATTGCGTTTGGTGCGGGAGAGGTGCACCAGGTACTTACTCCGAAGGATCGTAATGCTAATTTCTATCGCGATGTAAGAAACATGGACTAAATTCTTATTTTGATCCGATTCGCCCTGGTCCAACCTATCACAGTCCTCCCTGAGCACCCAGGACCAGCCAACGGAGCTTCGTTCACGGGGCTATCGCAGTTCGAAACTATCCCCATTCTCAGGCAAATCGTTATACGGGGGGTTAGTCCAGGGGACGGGGCGTCTGATCGCCGAACGGCTGGAGGAAGTAGAGGCAGAAGAAGAAGAAGAAGAAGAAGAAGAAGACTCGTGCGTAAGGAACTCGCCGTCCAGGAAGAAGAGATACTTCCCCGTCCGGATAAAGGCAGGTTTAACTGAAACTTACGCGAACTCGTGGGCTCTGTAAATATGTAAATATGAGGCCAGTGGATGTTATTACGTGTACCTACGTTGCGCGCGTACGCGTACAGCCATCCGCGGGGATAAAGTAAAGGAAACCTGGCCCCCTCCGCTTGGAAGAAAGTCATGGTCCCTGGTAATCGTTCGATATTTAAGTAGCGAGTTTAGGTACACCGGGTATATTTAAACGCGCTTATTATCATATAAATACAAGTTGGACGTTCAATTTACGCGTCGGTGAGCCCTGCCGCTCCTCGAGCCCTGACCTGTTCGTTCGCGGCTGCACCGGCTACCCGAGAGAGGTAGAGACAGAGAGAGAGAGAGAGAGAGAGAGAGAGAGAGAGAGGGGGCTACTCCACCGTTCTGTGCGTCCGCAGAGTTACAAAAGTTATTATTGTTATTACCGTACCGTTTAGAAACTTTTGTTGCTACCTCTACCCACGCCCGTCCCACCTTCCCATCTTCCTCGGCACCCCTCATCCTTGGCCATCTCTGCACGTGCGCAATCCTCTATGCCCGGTGCCCTGGGATTTCAGTTCTTACGCGGCTGAATTTATAGGTTCGAGGACCCGGCCGCCTCGACCTTTCCATCTGAATCGCTGTCGCTACGCACGGCTGCCTTTCAATGTTAGGTTGATTCATTCATGATGAATTACTACACCGAAGCAACGTCATAGATGGATTATCCTTGACGGCATGGACACGGCCGTGCACGCGCTGGTTTAATAAAACTTAGCGTATTCAGCGACGATAGGAGCGCGTGCAAAAAGGGACGTTTATTCGGGATGTCGAGCACCGGGACATCGGTGACGAGCTCGCTGCGGGGCTTCTCGTAGGGATTTCTCGACCGCCACAATTCGAACCCGAACCTGTCCCCCGACTCTCCGCGGCGAGGTTTGCTCGCGGCTTAGAATCGAGGGTTTTCTTTCGAGGACAGTTTACGTGAATGGGGATGAACGTTGTAAGGGGATTTCGCTATCGGGTTTGAACGATGCTCCCTCCCTCTCGGCGCGCGGCTCCTCTGGATCGCTGGCGATCGATTTTGATCAGCAGGTAATATCGGAGGGGGGGACGGAAGCGTCCGTAGTCGGAGATTTCGAGGCGGTGTGTAAGACGGAAGATACCGAGAGGCTCTTTTAGCGTCTCTTTATTCCGCGAGCTGTGTAGGTGCGAAAAACAGTTTGAACGGCAGATTTTATTGACTGCGGCCCCTTGTCCCGCCTGTCCTTTGGCCCTTCCCGCGACATCCCATCAAATCCCGGAGAAAGCTACACGGTTCTTCGATTGCTTTTAAGATGAACTTCGCGAGGGGCGACGGCGCGGGAGGGTCGGGGGTTCATGAGAAAATTCACTTAATAGAACAGATCGATATCCGTGGCTCCGCGTGTTTCTCGCCCTTCCCCCGGAACCGTTTCACTTAAAGAAATAAGTGGATCGCGGAAACTGAGCAGGAGATAAGTGAAACGCGCCCGCTCGTTTCGTTCGATGATGCTGTCCCGTTTGCGGTCGTTGGGAATTGACGCCACTCGCGATCGAGATGAACGAAAAGATACATTTTATCCGCGGCCACTTACAGTCCCCAATAAAATTACCCTTTCGCGGCCATTTCATTATATCCAGAGCGTTCGAAAGTAACTACGCGAACCGTAAACCGGTGCGACGAGAGTTCCAGTTTCATTAAAGTATCGGCTCTGTGATCGGTACGCGTCGGTCGGGAGGTGTACAACCGTAGGATTAAAGATATAAACGAATAAATCGATTCTGCGGAACGGCTTTTTCGCCAGAAACAGCCCTCAGTTCTCTAGACATTAACCCTTAACTGGTATACTGTCTTTTCAAACGTAACTGTTATCTTGGGGTCGTGGCAGACCCCAAATAAAAAAGGACACAGAAATTTGTAAAGTCGACATTAGATGAACCTCTATGAATACCTATTTTGTTCGCAGGTAATGTATAAAATAATAGATACGTAGAAAGTTAAACTATTCTGATGAAATTAATTAGAAATTCAGTTTACAAACTTAGACAACCAAATATTTTGCAGCGAACCTTGCGTGCTTGGGGTCACGACTGACCCCAGGATACCAGTTAAGGGTTAAATCGAAAACACCTTTGCAAACAGGTAGTGTTATTTCCCCTCCAGCAATGCGCCATCGATACATCGATATGTCTGTTTAGCGGGGGTTTAAACGCAGGGGGTTTAAGGGTTAGCGGACGCGGGGACAAGTGTGCGTTCACCGTAATATCGTGCGCGCGTCGACCCTGGTGCTGCACAGCGCCTTCAATTTCTATTGAAAAATAGCGTGCGTCGGTTCCCACCGTCGCTGAGGGGTTGAATCTAGCGGTACGCGGGAAATCTGTTATCACCGTTAAGCGTCGAAAATATACACGGTCTGTGTCGAGTTCCGAAAAACGCGTCAGCCCTTTTGCCAGCTCCGCGTCACGGCTACACGAATTTACGAGCTTCCATGCCTGGTGTTGTAGAGGTTTCTCTCTTCGACGGTCCCTTCTGATTGGAATTGATACGCGTGGTAAATGTAATCCGTGGGGAAAAAATTGTTTATCGTCTCAACCCCTGAGCGAGTGAACTCGTTAGCCTTGTATTTCAGCTTTAAAATTCGCTCACGACGAGCAGTCGCACTTACAAGGGAAGTTAGGCAGCCCGAAAATTCAGGGAATTATGCAACTTTGTGAGCAAGTAGAGTAGCGCATCCGCAACACAAACCTATTTTTTATTGGTGCCGTAGTGCGGTTTTAGGGGGTGATATCACCCCTTGAAGAAAATGCAGAATTTTCTTTTTTGTGGAATATCTCAAGAGAGATATCGAAAAGAAGTTTAAACAAAAGTTATAGCTGTTTTCATGTTTAATTATTATTTACGCACTTTTGTAGATTTAAAAAAAGGTGCAACTTTTGTTTAAACTTCTTTTCGATATCTATCACGGTAGTTGAAATATTCCACGAAAAAGAAAATTCTGCGCTTTCCTAAAGAGGTGAATTTGATTTCAAAAACTAGGTTTGTGTTGCGGATGAACTAGGGTAGACCGGGGCGAATCGGATCACTTTGTGTTTGACGGTAAAAAATACTAGTCAAACATTAAAACAACTAATTTTGTATTATATGTTCGTGATCAGTACACATTTGGCTTTAAGATTAATAATAGAAAATAAAATCAAACTTAAAAATCTTTCTTCTGCAAACAAAAAAACAAAAAGTGAGAAATACCCGATTCGCCCGGAAACTTGGGCTAATCGGATGACCCATAAATTTCTGAAAAAAATGAAATTTTCATAACAAAATCTTTAGAATCAACTTAAACAAATCTAATTCAATGACAGTGAAATCAAGTGACACACTACTCAGCACAGATCGGAAGGATATTGCCGTTTTTTGCCGCCTCTATCAGCACAATTCTCGTGGCATCACTCTTCTCAAATAATCTTCTGAAAGTGGACGAATTAATTTTTCACCAGAGTAAATACAGTGCCATCTTCTTAAGCTATTAATTTTTTTTTTCGTTATTTCTCTAAATTTAATTTGTATCACAAATTCCTTTATTTTTTTTTTTGTACACCATGATCCCTGATTGCTCTTTTTTATGTACTTACTAACCATCTGTATATAAACAACTAGCTTTACTACCCGGCTTCGCCCGAAATTTAGATTCTGATTTTATAAAAAAAAGTTTTTATTTATTTTTTCTGTGAAAATAGTTGCGTTCATCTGAATTAGCCAGGCATAATAACCTGGGACACATTTCGTGGCCCCAGAGTTTACGGTTTTAAAGTTTTTAGGCGACAGACAAACACACACTCTGCTTATATATTAAGATTATCATATTTATATTCATAAAGACACTCAAATGAAAAATAAAAGTAATCCCATTCGCCCCAAATAACGTGATCCGATTAGCCCCATATATAACTATTTCAAAGGGTGTAGATTACATAAACATATTATGATATAATAGTCTAAAATACATCAAACACTAAACTTGGACACCGTGCAAACTAATAACAATAAACACACTGGAATTTTCAAGCTTACTTTTTATTTTAAATACAAAATTGCAGATTACGTAGGTCAGATTCGGACTAAAATTGTAACGTTCGCACGCGTCCATGTCACTGAAAACGTATGCCAGCTCTAAACAATGACTTAAAACAATTAACGGGCTTTTGCGGTGGGTGCGGGGGAGAGGGACGAGGTTAGGGATTGCAAAGCGGTAAATCGGTAAATCGGTTTGAAGTTTTTTTTTCACTGATAACGTAGTAGATGTCGACGGAATTATGCGCTATATATATATGCGCTACATTGCTATACATACAATTTTTACCGGTAATTCGTCAAATTTTTACCGGTAATTCGATAAATTACGTATTTCTCGATATTTACCGGTAAATTATGTATTTCTCGATATTTACGGTAAATTATGTATTTCCCGATATTTACCGGTAAATTATGTATTTCTCTATATTTACCGGTAAATTATGTATTTCTCGATATTTACTGGTAAATTATGTATTTCTCGATATTTACCGGTAAATTATGTATTTCTCGATATTTACCGGTAGATCGCGAGAAATTTGGCGAATTACCGGTAAAAATTTTATGTATAGCAATGTAGCGCATATATGTAGCGCATAATTCCGTCGATATCTACTACGTTATCAGTGAAAAACAAAACTTCAAACCGATTTACCGATTTACCGGTTTGCAATCCCTAGACAAGGTACTACGAACGAACGGAATCCTCATTTCTATCGCGATGTAAGAAATATGGACTAAATTCTTATTGGACCCGATCTACCCTACTGTACTTGCACACCAAGTTGCATAATTTTCTGAATTTTCGGGCTGACCAACTTCCCTTGTTAGAATCCGATAGCAGAAGATTATATTCGCTGCGGACCTGATAGAATCTACCTTCGACACGCGGAGGAAAACGAGAAACGGTCAAATATGGGAACGGAAGCCAGAGATAGAAAAAAACAAAAAACAAACGATTTGATTTCTGTCGATTGGTAATACCGTCGCAGTTTCGTTACAACGACAAGCACGGTCGCGCGGGGGTGGTTCGAAGCGCACGCATCGTAGGGAATTGACGAAGACGCGTATTAATTGCAGCGTGTTTCGGTTTTGTTGGGCCGTTAGCAACGTCGAACGAGCGCTTTGAGCGTCGTTGCGAATCATTTAACGAGTTTACGCGGCCCGCCACGAACTATGGGAGGTTATTCGTTTACAAATATTTGCGGCGGCGTTCCGCCGGCCGGATTTGTCTGGCGCGATTTTTGACGCGGCCCACCGCGGTTTAATGAACTCGCTTTTAATTGCGACGCAGGGGCGGCAGTGGATTCTTCGCGCGGCGGGAAAGATAGCGGCGGGATCTCGCGCGGAAATAGGGCGCCGTTTTATTGAAGAACATTGACAGGCGCGCCGAGTGCAACACGGAGATCGCACCTCAGCGACCTGCGTTACGCAACGTCCAAAGGCTGTAATCGTCGCGGAGATATTCAGTCGTTCGGCCGGCAAGCCGATTAATTTCACGATTGCACGTGTTGTAGATCGCGCGATACATTTTTCGCACCGTGTATTCAAAGCGTCGGCTACTCTTTCCCTTTTATTTCTTTCACTTTCTGGCTGGCGCCGTGATATATGTACACCGTGCACGCGATATCGCAAGGAATTCGCGTTCACCCCGCTTGTTTTTTTCTGAAAAGCCACCGGGGATATTTCGAAACTGCTCGCCCGAAACTTTGCCTGATCCAGGGTAACCTGCGTGTACAACTAATAGCTCTGATTAAAAGACTGCATCGGGATCCGATAAATTTCAGCAGGTATCTTACTACAGCACTGCGCACATCGCCGAGCAACTTCAAACGGGATTTTTCCCATTGATATTCTAATATCGACGGGAAAGTAAGTTCGAACCACCGAAAAAGATACGCCATTTACAGACGAACTGTAGCCCGTGTTCGAAAGTGCAAAGCAAAGTGACAACTACGGGAAAGTGAAATTGTGTTGAGCTTGCGCGCGCTAGCGCGCGTGTGTGTGTGTGTGCGAGCGACGCACATGGAGAGAATGCCAGTCACGACTGATCGATCCTCCTACTGCACGGTCCCCTTGTTACGGGGGTGGATTCAGCTGCGGCGGGTGGGTGGAGGGGCGGCAGGGAGGGGGTGGGAGAGGGCGAGGGGGTAGACGAACGACGGAGAGGAAGGTTAGACGAGGAAACAAAGCATGCAATCAAAACGTTAATTACATTAAAATGAGTCGAAGATCAGACCAATCAGAATTGCCTGACGATGGCCTCGAGCGTCGTTCGAAACGGTCCAACCGACTCGCGACGTAGTAATCGAATCGACGAAACTGCATGATCGATGAAGGGACGGCGAGAGCGTAGTTGCTTTTTTTTTTTTCTTCCCCCTGGAAATATTGAATGTCCGCTGAAAGTCGACCCTGTCCGAACGGGATCGGAGGGTAGGCGGTTCGATCGAATTGTTTTACGAGCGATATTATGGTCGTTGGATTTTATGGCTCGGCTGTAAAATCGCGATTTGCTAAATTGAGAAAATATTAATGGCTGGCCGGGAGGTGGAGGGGCGGCGAATTTGTGTGCGCCATGATCGAACAAAGTTACGATTGAACGGGGATAAAGTTTGGACTGGGAATGTCGCGTGTATCGCGATCAGCCCGGGGATGATGAAATTTGATCAACGATAGTTGTAAGTATCCAATCACGTTCGCGCGTGAATTCAACTCCGGTTTATTCGACGACCGCGATCCCGGACCAGGCAGGTCTTCGGGACGCTCGCTTTTCCGCGGCGGGCGCCGATTTCACGGGGCGACGAGGGTGCATCGGCGTTCTCGCCTGTCGCCTCCTAGGCGACCGAATTAATTCGGGCTCGCGGCCGACTCGTAGCCATCGCTGGCCCCATCCAATATCTCAGCCAACTTCTAATATGAGCGCGATGTTCGGTATATCCGGCCAAATTGCGTTCGGGAGCTAATAGGAATTTTGATTGACTGAATTAAATAGTTATTGGAAATTCGGGCTTTTTGTATCGATTAGCCATATTAGGTCCGAATTGACGGGGCAACCGTGAGGGGGAAGGGGGTGTGCAAGTGGGTGGGGTCGACTCGAACCAGTGGATCGACAAAACAGGGTCGGTAGGGGGGGGGTAGAGAGTTCGCCGAGGTAATTTGTTGTTAAATCGGAGCTCATTTTCTAGAACGCGCACTGGCTAATGCCTGTTCATTACCAGACCTAGTCAATTTTAATTTAATTTGCCGTTTCGTCGTCGGACGCGTAGCGGCCGAAGGGGTGGACGAGCATAGAGAGGGTTAGTTACGCGCCACGGCACTTTCTAACCCTGGCCGAGGCTTCTGCAGGTCTTATGGAATTCGTCTAACTCGAATTTCTTTAAATTCCTATTCTGCAAGTGCCTCGGGGGACCTCAGCAGTGTGTATTTGATAATAGCCATTCGAGGTTTAAGGGGGTATTCTACTCAAAAATTCGATTTTCTTTTTTTTTATTTTCTAATAGTTTAGGGTTTCGATAATATGTCTCTGAAATATTAACCCTTAACTGGTATACTGTTTTTGGCAAACGTGACTGGTATACTGGGGTCGTGGCAAACCCCAAATAAAAAAGGACACAGAAATTTGTAAAGTCGACACTAGAGCAAGCACTATGAATATTTTTATCTTAGGTAATGTATAAAATAATAGAAGCGTAGAAAGTTAAACTATTATTATAAAATTAATTAGAAATTCAGTTTACCAACTTAGGCAACTGAAAATTGTACATCGAATTTTGGATGCTTGGGGTCACAAGCGACCCCAGGATACCAGTTAAGGGTTAAGGTGAAATTCGAAAAACTCCCAGAGTTATAGGGGCTTAAGGCCGCACCGTGGCCGGCAGTCGTTCCCTCGACTCTTGTGTCTAAAGAGGCTATGACTGCCAGCAGAGAAGAGACAGCTGCCCAACATGATTTTTTTGAAGCTGAGGAAGCTTTCCTCTACAATCTTGGTATACCAGATTAGAGATAAGTTACAGAAATTAGTCGTAACTTCAGTCGTATAAGTCGTAACTGCATGAAAAACTTTAAACGCGTTTTTCTCGAAACAATATTTTTGGATCTGGCGCACATTTTTCTGAAAAACTACTGGACCGATTGAGCTAAAATTTTACACACATTCAAAGTGATTGTGTACCTATAGCCCGAACTAGAATTATATCAATAGTTTCAGTACAACCTCCCCCACACTTTGTTTTAGCTCAAGAAAAGTCGAAAAAATCAAATATAAATTTTTAAACAGCTGTGATTTCGGTAACAATGTCCAGACTTTATTACATCTATTTCGGGCGATAACTACATTCATATAGATTAAAAAAATCTTTGGTACTTTCGTTTCAGATAACTAGAACGGCCGCAATTCGTGCGCCCGATGGGGCCGGTTTTTGATGACATGGCCTGCGCTTCGGCGTGTAACTTGTACAAATTTAAATATACAGCATTCCAAAAATTTGTGTCGATGGTTCAAACACTACTAAATACGTGTGCGAAACCGCTGCCCTGTAGGTGCGATAGGTTTCCCAGAATTAATTTCCAAATATCACCTTCAAAAACGAGTGTCTAGACTAGAATACCCCCTTAATCAAATCCAGTACCGATCGTTATTGTACCGAGAAAACTGAAAAGGCCCGAGATTGGCGAGCACGGTGTCTCGAAGGCGTCTTCCGGTTGCGCAATTAGCCTTCGCTGCGTCGGGCCGCCGCCAAGATACGAGATCGCGCGCGTTTGTTTAGCGGTATTGGAACGAGCGCGATTCGCAGAATCGCCTGGCGTAATTTTCTGTAGTTAAATTAGCGCGATTGCAGTCGCTCGGTATTTAATTTCCTCATTGGTTCTCCCTCGTTGTGCGCTTCTCTTTCTCCGCGTAGGCCACGCCGCTCCCTTCTTCCATCTGGCGAGACCCCTCCGTCGTTCGCTGTTTTTCCACGTTGCTGCAGCTTTTATTTAATTACCACCGATTCGATACGCGACCCAGTTGTGTGCCCGCTTCATTAGTATGACTCCGGTCCGGAAAAGTTCGCGGCCGCGGATTGGATTAACGCCGCCGCTCGAGGATGTATGTAATTCGCGGTGTAAAACAAAGGCCGCTTTCCCCCTATCCGCTCCCCTCCGTCCAGATCGTTTCGTATTACCGATGTTCGACGCCGTTTTTCTCCCGCTGCTTTCCCACGGCGCGCGTTAACGCCGCTGCGTTGTCCCTTTTCCCGTCCCGACGTCGTTAACGAGAGCAACGAGCGCCGCGCGGCTTCTGTTTAATGTTTCTATATCCTTGGGCGTTCGTTCGCAAGGAAGAGACGCGATACCATCAAAGTGGCAAGTAGCTCGATTATATTCAAAAGCCTCCCAACGGCTATACATCGCGGCAATTATATGCAGATTAACTAAATTGCGCTGTCGGGCCTGGGTGGCGGGCGATCGAAATTTATATAACCCTATCGCGTTACACGCGAAATTCGACGGACGGGCCCCGGAATCGCCTTCGTTTTATCTCGAGAATTAACCCATTTAGCCCGCCAGCGGGCTTTCGTGAACGGTCCGCGCAATCTGAAACACGAGAATCAGGAGCAGCTCGAACCAGCCACGTCTTTAATTATCGCTCCTTCCTGCCTGCGACCGGAAATGTACCTTCCCCCGCGGAAAACTTTGCCTCGTTCAATTGGCCTTGCTGCGAACAGATTCTTGTTCGATTCGAAATCGAACTTTAGGCTCGGGGTTCCTCAGTGCTTCGCCACGCGTTCCGAGGGAAATCGAAGCTGCTGGCATATTGGATTGGAAAATGAAAGTGAGCTGCTTAGATAGCTGGATGAAATGGAAACACCGCGAGCGGGGGGCTAAACATCCGCCCCTGTATCTCGCTGCAGTGACGCGCGAGGCAACTCGGCGCCCCGGCGTCATCTTCTCCTCGGCTCTGGCCGGGGTTTCTCGTTCTATCCGTCCGTCCATCCGTCTACCCGGCCTCTACTGTTCGCCCCTTTCCTCGGGACGGCCCGGCGGATCAACCCTCCGCCGCGCTAACAAGAGGGAATAAGAGGGAAACATGGAAACGCGCGGGCGCGTCGAAATGAACGCATTCACACACGCATTCCCCGGCGGTGCACACGTGTGCGCGCACACACGGCCCCCTGTTAATGAGTTAGACCACCTTACCCTCGCCACTTTAATTGTCCAAAGCGCAAATTGGGCGGCTTTAATTAGCGTAATTATTTGGTTCGTTTGTCCGTTTATCCAAGAATCCCCTGTATCGAGCGACGACGAGGAGGGGGGGGGGGGAGGGCGGAGGGCTTCGGCGGGGCAGTGGCAGCCCTCTTCAAGCGGCGTCTAAGTAGTTTCGTTAGTACTTTGTGCGATTAAAAATCCGAGCTCACAGGCCAGGGCGGTGCCGCCTTTCGCGGACTTGTCCAATTTGCTCGCGGGGCCTCGATTTTCTGTACTCGTTACGGGACGCGGCCGCGTTAATGAATACGCGCGATTGTCGACGATGCCTCCGTTGTTTCCCGCGGGATCCGCCAACCTTTCTCCGGCAGGTGACGAAGGGGATCGCGGGTCGAACGGCCGACGCTGCCGTACGGTTTTCTGGCAACAACTTGGTAGTCATTATTCGCGATTAAAGCGGAGGAAGCTTAAACTATTCCAGTTTTTACAACGGAACATTATTTCGCTTGAATCTTTTGTAATTCGTTTCGTGACAGAACGAGCGTAGCGTTCGTGGATGGACTTTTGTTGGGGAGAGTCCTGCGGTAGGGGAGACCGGGGCTGGTTGTCCCAAGGGGTAGGTTGACTAATTGTTAATAACTTTGCGCCGACATGTGCTCTACTGCGGAAAGATTTACTGTAGAAAGAAGTCACTTCTACTGTGGCGTGCATTTATGTCCGACCCTGCGATCGCACGTTTTTTTAACAGTTATCAGCGTTTGTCGAAAAATTGACTAAGTAAATATTTTTTCTTGAAGATTTTATTTTTTCACGCTCTATATAGTTACGATAGAATGAATGTTGAGGGACTATTTTAGAGCTTGTTTATTAGACGATCTATTGACGTAGTGTTTTTGTTTATACATGAATAATTGAAGGCTATATATATAATAGATTGTTGAAGTTAAAATGATTGGTCGGAGCTGGTGGGCTAATAATGTTAATAAGGTTTGAATTGTTATTTTCTTATTCAGAAAGCGATTTTTACAAAAGTAACAGAAATGCTTAAATTTCACTATATTATAAATACATTATAATTGAACAGTTTATTATTAAAATATGAAAGAAAGAAATTAATATTTTATAATGAAAAACTCTTGTGGCAAGGTGTTATTTTATTACCACTGAGATAAGTTGCTAATAACATTTTCTTAACTGATTGTACCTTTAGTCAACCAGCCCCATGATCGGGGTTGGTTGACCAGCATGGAAGGTGTTAGGAAAACATTAAAATACCTTAATCGTTTTCACATTGAGTCAACTTTAATAATTTAATCAGATAGCCAAATGCATGCCCTATCAAATGTACTAAGTGGTTTAAAGATATTTCGTCCACATAATTTATTAAAAATCAAAGACTGAAAAACTGGCTTACTAGCCCCAGTCTCCCCTACAGGCCAGGTTTTGTACTACAGCTTGGGCTGTTGTTGGTAAAAATCAAATTTCCAAAAAGAAATTTGTAGTACAAATTGTGCTTAATAAAAGGGGATAAATCCGTTTTTATTAAATTTTATCATAAAGATTAATAACGCGCTGGAATAAAAAAGTTGTAATTCGCAGCGAACGAAAAATTGTCGTCCAGTACCGGCCAACTACTTGGTTGGTAGATTTTAAGATCTAACAAGATCTTCACGTGAAACAACGAATTTTAGAAAACATTATTAATATTTTTGTTCATAATTTTTTTCTAATTGTTTAAACAATTGATAAAACTTTTACCATTTGATAGATCTAATTAAAAGAAGTAACTTTTGTCTTGAAATTTCTTTTCTATATCTTACAGACTGCGAGTTAGAAAATAAAATCGAAAAATAGCCGAATCTCCAGGGGTTAATTTCACCCCGTTAGTGTGATTTTGGGCAGCAAAAAAAGTTGCGTTGTAATCAGAAGGAAATTCATTATATATCCACAAAGTTTCAGAATTTTTTGAATTTTCGGGTCGGGATCTTCCCTGGTAAGTAATTAATAATGTTAGTAAAAACATTTAAAAATACAATAGAACATGTATTTAGACACGTCTACAAATATCTCAGACAAAATGTGGATATTTTCTTGGGCCGTACAGTCCTCGTGAGCCGAACTCTTACATTTGATGCACTGCACCAAATCTTCGTTGAATAATTCTTTATAAATGGATGCACTCAGTGAATTATTCATCAGAGCCTAGTTTGAGTTTAGTTTAGTTTAGTCTAATTTTGTTTTATAGTAGCATTTTCAAAGCCGCATTCACATCGTTCCGCGTACATTTTCCTCTTTTTCTGTTTAATTTCGCATATTCTGCTGCAGAAAAACAAGGAAGAAAAACCTGAGTACTTTAATTACAGGAAAAAATTTTAAAAAATTTGGCCGGTGTGGTACGACTATAAGGTGTCGGGTACTGCACAACAGGGACGTAAAAAAAGTTGTAGGTTTGATGCGTAATACACAAAGCAAATTGCAAAAACCGGGGCATTTATGTATACCTAATAGTCGAAAAATAATGTACGTAATTTGGCGTCATTATTTAATTACCCGCAAAATAAGAAATGTCGTACGGAAGACCAGCGTAAACGTTGAACGCCCAGGGTAAGGTTTCAAAACAGCACTTAATGCTGAAGCCACCCATTATGCCACAAACGCAAAACATGAACTAGCGATATACTAATATAATGTTAATCGAGTATGCTGTAATAAAGACCCATTTGTATTATTATTATTATTATTATTATTAACTGTGGTAATATTGAAGGAAAAAGAACGTCCCCGGAATACGTTGCTCAGGACTATAGTATTTATTTATTTCTCCCCCGATAGTGCAGTTAACTAACATTAGAAGCGAGATCTACATTGCGTTCCATATTAGAGCATACTCGTTTCGCGCAGGGACACACTGTTTATTGGTAGTAAATCGACAGGGAAAGTGCTACGACCACTCGCGCGTGTCAGATCCGTGGGAGCTGCGCAGATCGGTCGCAAATCGGTAGTTGGTACACTCTTATATGGAACGCAGTGTAGCTTTCATCGGTAGGAGAGACCGGGGCTAGTTGACTACCGAGGTTAGTTGACCAATTCCCTTTAATTGTTGTATCATGCTATAAATTATGCTGCGATTCGCGATATTGAGGCAAATGAATGATCAGCTTGCCATTTGATGCGTCACCGTGACAGAAACCTGCGTGCTCTATCAGTGAGAATGAAAACTCTAAAAAGGTCGGCGGGAAGCAAATATTTCTGTTTCGACTATTTATGAATTTTTGTCCACTAAGCATTGCTTGATGTTTGACTATAATTTAGGGTATTTTGTTTTGTCCGGTGCGTGGAGGTTTTGTACGTACGACCCTTAACATGTTGACAATGTCGGGCGGGGTCACTTGACTAAGCATAGGAATACCACCAAACATTGCACTTTTTACCCTCAAGATGCAGTCGAGGCAAAGAGTTTAGCTGCTCAAATCCACTTCCCCCACCACAAATCACTCCAAACTCACCCCTACCAGTTTTACACCCTATCCTCCCTTCAAACTCTCAGGCCTTCTAAATAGACCATAACAAACAGGTAGAAAATAATTACAGTATCCAACACCACGATACTTAATAAAAAAAAATAACAGTGCGAAGGAGTGTAAAAAAATTTTTAAAAAATTGATTATACTATTGATGGAATGGCTGCGCATATGTACGTCTTTCGCAGGCCAAGGGTTAAAGCTGAAAAGTAAATGTCAAGTCAATTAACCCCATCATATTTCTCAACTAACCCCACAGCCGACTTATTCGTCTCACTACTCTAAATATAATAAAAACTACGACCCCGACTCAAAAAAAAAACAATTTAAAAATTAAGCCTGTACACCTAATGAAGTTTGCAAGCTTTTGTAGCGCAACAAGTCAACAAAGTACCAACGGTCTATTTATAAAAATCAGAAATGTTAAAAACTAGTCAACTAGCCCCGGTCTCCCCTACTGTACGCTGCCCGGTGGGCACTGTAAAACCCCTATAAGTATCGTTGCAGGTATTAAGCTGTAAAATGGTTAGCAGATGCTCTTCGACAATTTCGGAAGCGCCCCGTGCATAACACGCGGAATATTTGCTGCTGATGGACCGGACTAATTGGAATTACGTTCTAACCCTCCCCGGCTGGTTAGCTGCTACGTCCGACCTCCCCTCCGCCGTTGATCGTCATTGAAGGCGGCACTCATTTTCCCCGCTACGGAACGCAATAATTCGCTATTCAATCGTTCCCGATCCGCGCTATCCGTTCGCCTACAGGGGTGCATGAAATATTCATTCGTCCGCTCGAATTCGCGCAAAGTTTACCGCCCCCCCTGAAGGAAACGGACAGCGATCGATTAAAAGTGTCCGTCTCCCTCTGTTTCTTCTATGTCCCATTGGAAAACGAGCGGGAAAGGAGGGGCGAGGCTCGGTGAAACGAGGTTACGCAAGCCTCGTCGGTTACGCAATTTTTTTCGCGATGTTAATCAACCTAGCTCGGTTCCGGTAATAACCGGCAATAAATGCGTCCCGATGGGGATAGGGGCGGGGGGGGGGGGGGGACAGTACAAAAGGATAATCGTGAAAAAGTGTTCCTTAATCGTAAGGCCGTTTAATAACACAATGGAGGAATTTCACGCGGAGATGGGAGAGCCCCGTTGCAGAGGCACTTAATTAAATACGTCCCTCTCCCCCCCCTGTCTCTCTCTCTCGTTCTCTGTCTCTCCAGATGCAATCAAATTTCAATTAGAAAAGGGACTTTTTGCACGAAACGCACCGGTGTGTCCCGGTCGTGCAATTTGATTTAATGCCATATTATTACACGGCGAACGTGCCAGTAATAATAGGAAGCTCAAATTGCCCGTAATAGTAACATACGCGCGGATACAATACGGATAAGGCCGGGCGAGATCGCGTTTAGCTCGAAATATATTTCACGAACGTTATTTACATAATGCCCGTTACGGGCGCCCTTAAACGCGACAAAACGGGCCCCGGGTGGAAATTCTTAATTACGTTCCATTCTGTGTTCTTATAAAAAAAAGAAGCAGAATTCGGTATTCAAACGGTAAGTCCACTGACAGAACTGTCACGAGACTTTTAACGAAATCTCTGCTCCGAACGCACTCACTTACTCCGGACAGCAGAAGCTCGTTTCGCGGGAAAAAATGATCGGGACACCTCCGATCTATCCGCAGTGTAACTCGTTACATAAGACTGGAGTCTCATTTCCGTGGCGCCGTCATCCCCAAAAGGCTTCTGGCATTTATCATTTCCGTTATCGCGAGGATCCTAATCGAAGTGGGTGGCTCTCCGTGGATCGTGCGCCCCCCGTTCGAGGGGGCCTTTCTCAAACGAATCGACGTGGCAACTTTTAATTGCTCCGGCTTTATCGAGCCAGTCGCGGACGTTCACCAGCAGGATCCCAGGCCGCGCGCGTCCATTGCGGTATAATGAGCGGAGATGCGTGCAGCTTGACCGAATCCGCTCCGTTTTCGATTCCCCCTTAATTACTAATTAGAGGCCGGTCGGTCGCGCCGATCGGCTAGGGCGAGTAGAAGAAATTACACGCGCAACGGCCGGCCAGATCTGTCGCATGAAAATCTCCTCCCCCAACCGCCGACGTTCGTCCGCCGTCTCCTTTTTTGCCCCTCGATTCTCCCGTATATTATGCTTTTTCCTATTTCTGTCGGCTCCTAATTAACCTCCGGAATGCCGGGCCAGGCGAGCGCGCCTCATTCCAATTCATAGGGGACGGTTCAGCCTCGCTCGCTTACCATAACTTGCCAGCGGAAAAATGTTGCAGTCGCTGGCAAGGGATGGAACGTGCGCTTTGTGGTATGTCAGGGGAAAATTTTTCAATGACAACACATTTGAGACGGCCATTGTTTTCAAGCAAGTTCGATGGCTAATAGGGGTGTAACGAGGTTCTGGTCACCGGTGACGCCCGTCCCTCCGTCGTTTATTATTCGCCGTTAATTAGCAGATTTTCCACGCGACCATGTTTTCCACGTTTCAGAAATCCACTTAATCTCCCTCTGAGCGATTTCCTTGGAAATGGATCCCGGTCCTCCACGGAGCCGCCTCGACGTGCACGCTCAAAGACGGGGCGCAGAGGCTCGCTGGCACGGCGCCTTTTCATCTCGGCCGTTCCTCCGCTCCGCATTTGTCCGTGTCTAACGTGTTAATCACTCCCGTCTGATTAGATTATTAATTGTCTTGCGTGGCAGATGGGGCTCCGGCATGGGCGTAATTACGGCTATTACGGATCGTACAATCGCTCCAATTCAGGAACGCCGGGGAGAGGGCGCGAGGGGGGAGCACGGAATGGATTACGCAGCCCCGAAAAAAATTGGAACACGTATTAGCGCTGGCTTTCCAATTTCGATGCACCGCCGGCTCCTTCCCGCTCGTCTAGATTCTTCTTCGAGAATTTTTTCACCCCCTGTTTCACCGGTTTATAATTCCGAGGGCCTGCCGCGGCCTTCGGAAACATATCACACGAGCCCATAGGATTTCGTTTGACATAGTCGTGCATTTAAACCGTGCGATGTAAGTAGCAGAGGATTGCTGACGTCCTGAAATTGCGAGCGTCACTTTCAATTCACAGAAATTCTGTATCGGAACGCGGTAAATGTTCAGTTATGGATGGACTTCGGTAGCATACAAAAGTAGGCGAAAATCTTTGAAAATTGGAGGCATGAATCTTTATGCAACAGTAAAACCCCCTGCGAAGATTTAGAAAAATTGATTCGGTGGTTTTTAAATTAGGTATTTAACTTTGAATTTAACGTGGAATTTGCGGATCATAAAAATTATGTATGTACAAGAGTTTTATTAATTAAGTATATATATGACCAGCATTCACCAAATGCAACACATTGGCACAGTTTGCACTGCTTTTCATGTAAGTAAAAAGGAGAATTATAGTTTGATTGTTTCATTTCTAGCAATTGCGTCTCAGGTACAATTTTAGTTAAAATGTCGTATCTAACATTTTGAACGATCGAGAAAACTGAAGTTTTATCATTTACTTTGTACCGTCCTTATTTTCCTTCGTGCAAATTAGAACATGTTATCATTATTTCGTAACAGCCTGATATAATTTTTTGTAATAGGTGTACCGACAGGTGATGTATTATTAACGTACCAATTAATTAATTGTTTTAGATAGGATATTATAACCATTTAGAAAGAAGTTAGGTTAAATACTGTTTATAAATCTTTACGAAGCACGTAGAGTTTTCTAACTTTACTTAAAAGGTAAAAGACGTGTAGAACTTCAAATATTTCAACATATCTGAAAAAATGAAAAAATGCTAGATAGGACAGTTTAACTAAGGAGAGCAGTACATTCCAACAAACAAGTTTATGATAAAAGATCAAATATTCAATAAATTGACGAAATAAGATAAGAAATAAGAATTCAACTGAATTTGCGATAAAAATACAACATTGCCATTTCCGACTGGTTTTCATCGCAGGAAAAAGCCTTATTAATATCTTGGAAACGGATTAACTTTTGGCTAAGGTTGTCAGTGAAGTTCATCCTTAATCCGCCCTCGCGAAGCGAAGAATCGAAACCTGTAACGTTATCGATTGTAATTATTTCCGACAATTGAGCCGTTTATTTTGAAAGTGGCCTAACTCCATTTATACTGAAATCAAGATATTTACTATTGATAATGTCAGAAAGCAGTGACGAAGGTAATTTTAATTAATTAGTATTTACAAGTTAACCTCAGATTTTGGACAATTGCGTTAGGTGAATAACCAGTACATTTAATTAATATGAAACTTAAAATTTAATATTAAATTTTAGAAATTATTTCACCCATGGGGAAGAACAGAACAAGACTATTTAGTTCAGATAGTGATGAAGAAATACTAACTAATGATTTAAAAAAAAATCGAAAACGAAACAGAATTATAGAACAATATTCGTCTTCAGGGGATGAAGATACGATTAACAATGGAGAAGAGATCGATGAATCATACATCCAAAAAGTGCGAAAGATTAAACGGAATTCAGGAAAAAGATATTGTACTCAAACCGGAAATATTGTACCTGAAAAAATTTTCGAAAACAAAGATCGCCGTTGTCGGAATGCTTGCACAAAAAATTACGACGAAGAAGAAAGAAATAATATTTTTGAGAAGTTTTGGGGTTCGGGAGATTTTAACAAAATCAATGTGAAGCATCTTAAATTATGTTGAACGGACTTGGGCACCTTCAAATTTTATAATGCATCTGGTTGTTAATTTTGGAAGTGGCCTAACACCATTCTTGATAAGAAAACGCATATTATTCACTTAATAATTGCCACTATTTTAATAGGAACTATAAATTTAACATCCTTAGATACACTTAAGCAGTATGACTCATTAGTATCCTGTACGTATATTTTTAAATTCATTGAATCGCAAACCCTTAAATATCTCGATTCGAAGATAAATGGACTTAGGCCACTTTCAAAATAAACGGCTCAATTATCCGAATCATGAACGATCCTCTATTCTCAACATCGAATCGTCCCCTCGGCGATTTAGATCCGTCCTCCTGTCGATCCATGCCTTTCCCCCCTCGTTTTTTCCTCGTATCTCCCGTCGCAGGCCACGATTGTATGCAAATCGGCCGTATTAATTAGCGAAACGGCCGCGACAAACCGTTCCAGCTCGGCGGAAATTCTCGTTAACCGCGGCAAGATTGACACCCCGCGTATAATTAAGACGCGGGCGCAGTATGTAGGTATGCGTGCGCGAGACAGAAGTCGGGGGAGGCAAGGAGCAGGGAGGGAAAAGCGTTTCGCGTTATTATTAGTGGAAATCAACTAATTAGAAATAGCGCGGATTGCTCGTTAAAGATCGACCCCGCCGGCTGGTAATCACCAATTACTTCCTTAAGTAAGCCGCGCGCTGAACTTTGCTCATTAAAATTATTAAACGCCCGCCCCGTATAGAATCTCCGTGTTTAACCTTGATACGAGCTCCCTCTACGCCGGATCTGCCCCGTGTATTTTCCATTAATCAATCCCGTGTCTTCGTTAACGGGCTTCGCCGGCGTCTTACCGCACACTCGGCTTTTATCTCGCTGCAAAAGTCGAGCGCAAGCATAAACTGCAGCCGAATATAAATAGTCGAAGGGTCGTAATCACCGAATCGGTAAAGCCACGCCCTTAATCGTTTGAAGCGCCAGGTTCCTCGCGCCAGGAGGATTCCTCTGTTTCTCTGCAGCAACCTGTCCCCGCGTCGAACGAATCCGTGCACTCGTGCCTTCTCGCTGGAAAATCCAGCGGACGCTCGCGGAGGAACAGCGAGAAAAATGCGCACGACGGATCGCCAAAGGGGAGAAAAAATGAAGGGGCAGTGAAAGAGGAGGGACGAAGAAAATTGAAGGAAGAATTGAAACGTCATTCCGCGAGCGATCATCGGGCTGGCTGGCAGGCGCGCGCGATCGGCCAGATCCCGGACAGATAAATTAGCAATTTAATTATGGAACTGTCAAGCGGTAATTAAATTAATAACGAGAAACCTCGAATCCAATCCGATCCGTCGTAGCAACCTTTCTGAGCCATCCGCGGGGCAGACGATACGATATCGATGTACACACGCCTCGCGCGTGTGTGTGTGTGGGTGCGCGTCGTTTCGAAGTCTGTCAGAAATTGCCGACAATTTTCTCTTACGTTCGGCGTGTCGTTCGCTTCTTCCACCTCCCGCGTTATTCGCGCGTTTTTATTTCACCTTTGCTCTCCCGTTTGTTTTGCCGGCGCTTTTAGTTACCTGTTCCCCGTCTCGCGTTTTTTATCCGCAGCTCTACGCTTTGCCACCTCCGCCGCTACCCGACGAAAGCTGTCGCGACGCGGAGGCAGAGAAAATTGTCCGCGCATTACCATGGCTCTTCGCGGGGAAGTGGCTGTTAGGGTGGTGAAGAAATAAATAAACTTCGACGGGGGTTTCAGGTGATTGCAGAAGGCATGGCACCAATTAAGAGACAAGATAATATAATATAAGAAGACCGAAAAGAACAGTTGTCTACTTTCTTACCGAGTAAGATTGCCTTACGGCAGGAGCTCTGTAGCCGTTCTCCTGAAAAGAAAAGAGCAGAGTGAAACGATAGTATTGCGTCTTCGTTCTTGCAGCGCGATTACGAAAGCGTCCGGCGCAATATCCTAGCGTTATTTATTATTAGAAACTTTCTCGGCAACCGATGGAGGGAAAAGAATTCGTCGATTGCTTCTGACACACCACAGGCAATAAACACGCACTTTCATACTCCACGGAGATCTGAAAGAAAGAGTGTTCCTAATTTCGTGCCCCAGGAAAATGTTTCTAAAACAGCAAATAAATTGAAGAATTAATTACTTCATTGATACAAGTGATCTTACGGTTTGTGCGTGCAAGCAATCACGGCAAATGAACGTCTTCGTTTCGCATGGACTTCTTATCCCACTGTTTTCGTTTCGGCATTCGCAAAACATTAAAGCATTTCGAATAAAATCGCTTGAAACCGATAAATGATTTCAGCACTTTTTACTTCAAATAACAAATTTGTAGAGAATCGTTCTCAAGTTTTTTTAGAGTTCCGGGGACGAAATTTGGAGTTCGAGCAGCTTCAATGTGGTGATCGCTCTAACAGACCACGCGAGTGATTGCGATCAGAGTTATTCGGTATAGGAAACTACAAGACATGACCGAAAAAATGCTACAACTTCGAATTCAAAATAATATTCACTTCTACGAGTTACGTGCTATCGTAACGAAGTCTGTGCAAACTCACTGTGCTCGAAAATCTTCTTCCCCCTCGCAAACGCACAAACACCTTACCTGTTAGTTGAAAGTCTGCCAGGATACTGACATATTGTGATGCAACATTTACCACCAGATGACACTGAAAATGCAACCATAGGAATCGAGAAATGCAGCGGGACGAAATTTGGGCCCTTTACGAAGGAAAAGTGCAGTAGCCGCGTGCCTTTTTGTTACTTGATTTTAGATAATCTGGATCCGAATGGCAGTGCTCACCGCAAAGGCAGAATTTTAAAAATGCTTCTTGGATATCGGTTGTTACTTTATTAAAAATGTAAATATTTTTGGACGAAAAAATTACCAAATGTTCTTTAAATGCTGCTCTTTCAAGTGCAAAAAGTTTTGTAAAAATATACGCTTCCGCTTCTTCTAAAAAAATTCACAAATATTCGCCTCTTTTCCTTAAGGGGGGTTTGCGCCTTGTTGTGCCGAAAAATAGGTAATCCTTTGTGAATTTTTTCTACGAAAAACGGTTCGACAAATTAATGTGAGATTTGGCAGGCTGTTTTATTGTATCTTGAACTATTGTTCTGAATTTTTGTGTGACAGAGTAACAAAAAACATGGCAGATACAGAAGGAGCGTTGAAAAATAATCGGGTGGTCGTCGCGTTGACGAAAAGTACTGTAAGCTTTATCTGAAACACAAAAAAAAAATAGATTCTTAATCTATATGAATGTGGCTATCGGTGGTAGTAGATTTATTTTCGTATCTGTCACCGTTCCTTTTTTATTTAAAGAAGTTTTCCCGATTTTGCGGCAGAACCTGTTTCAAATTCAAATCAGGACACTTCGCCTTCTTCAAAAGGTTGCTACTTTAACATTTCTTTATATTTATTAATAAATCTACAACCATCGATAGCCACGTTCCTATAGATTAAGAATCTCTTTTCTCTTTTATGTTTCGGATAAACCTTAAAGTACTTTTCGTCAACGCCAGGACCACCC